>NC_042615.1:615283775-615936354 GCF_901001135.1 Rhinatrema bivittatum | reverse complement strand
AGTTAATACAGGGCAAATTAGTTCATATATATGAATTCAAAATACAATCTGAAAGATTTCTATAATAGATCTCTTTTTTTCCTCTCCATAAAAGTTCTATTTGGTGTAGAAAAAAAATGTATGCAATATAAGCTCATTTTATTTTACTTTTCTGGGTTTTCTTTATTTATTTAACAAAATCTCAACTACCATGCTTTACAGTATTTGGAGCAGAGAGGAGTGAGAATGATGAAATAACGCTGGAATGCATTTATATTGTCTTCTAAAATATTCTTGAGCTAGCACATTGTAAAAAATTGCATGAAGTCGCAGTCAAAACAATGGCGCTACCTGGCAGTGTTGATGAACAGCTTAAGCATTGTGTTACCTGAGGGCGTGTTATGGCTTCCACATTTCAAGGAAAACAATGAAGGATTTCCCTGGGGTCTTTTTTTTTTTTTTTTTTTTTTAGAGCAAATTGATAGTTTTTAATTCATGCAGTTTGTATATATATATATATATATATATATATATATATATATATATATCACACTTGTACAAGTTTTCAAGGAGCTACAAATAGTGGCGTAGCAAACTGAATTAGCAGGTGGCTAGTGCTCAGTGAATCAGAAGAAGTTGCTTATAAATTAGGTGGAAGAGAAAGTGACGCTCTATAAGGACAAAGCGCCGCAGGCTAGCTACTAAGGGTCATGTCTTTGCTAGACTTGCAATCCATGAACTTTCTCACTCTCTTGCCTGTGTGATCACTTGCCATATTTGAAGCTGACCTTATCCATTGCACTTCCAGTTTCCACTGGAGTCTTAATAGATTGGACTAACATGATAGATGAGGTGTGCATGTTAAAAAAAAATTTCCTTTTTCACTTTGGTTTTTTTTTTTGTTTCACTTTTTTTCGTTTCTGTTTTGCTTCTATTGTTTTAATGTGTGTTAAATGGAATGTGTACCTGTTAAAGGCATTTAACATGTGCTAAAACCATTTAGCATGTGCTAAAATACCAAAATGAAATATTTCCTTGTTTTTTTCTGTCATTTTGAATGGGAAACAGCAAAATATGAACAGATGTTGTTAATTCTCTGTTGTTTTTAAATGACAGCACATCCTTTCATAACAGTTCAAATCAAAAGTTGCTGTCGTACAGCAGCTTTTGAGCTCCTGTGAAGATAGATTTTGCTTATTTTTAGTGAAGTAAAGCTGGTTGTTGATTTGAAGATCCCCTTCCAACCCCCTTCCCTGGTACATAGGGTGGATATGGTTACTGAACATTGAGCATATATCCATTTTCATGACTTTACCAAGTCTACTTTTAAATGTAGCTTGCTGCTTAACCTGAATTAGTAGAAATTAGTGGAACGGCTAGAATAGACAGAAAGCTGGTTATTAAAGATATAGTACAGGCCAATACAATATTGGGAGCTCAGGTCAGCGTGTCGCTAAATAAGCAGTTGGACACACATTTTGGACATGCTAGTCTTACACACGATGCAATACTGTGATCAGTGTGTCCAAAACACATATCCAAACCAGCGTGTCGATAATAGCACTCATCACATGTAAATTCCATGTAGATAAGGCTATTAGCTATTATTCCACAATGCCAAAAATTGCTGCACGGCCAACGCGCTCATTTTAACATGGCAAATTTAATGTCTGCCTGTTGCAACTGGCCCTTCCCGACGGCTTCACTCCGCCTTTCTTTCTTTGCACCTCCTCTTGCTATGGATGGATGCCTGGCTGCCGCAGCATCTGCCTGCCGTCCTCTCCAGCGTCCCCGGACCGGCTTGGGCGCTGCCTCCCGCCATGCACCACTGGTACCTTAGGGCGCGCGCACCGCGCGGCCCTAATTCTTATTTCCTACTTGGTGCGAACCTCAGGGGCATCCCCCTGTGATGACGTCACACTGCCCGGATATTTAAAGCCTACGATGTTTGCTAGCCTTTGAGTTAGCAAGGGGGAATCTTACAGATGGGATTTGCTCTCCGTACCCAGCTACTCTGCCTCTCCAATCTTCCATTGGACTCTTAAAGCTAACGGGGTACCCGCTCCTCGGGGGCCTCACATGCTTTTCAGGTCGCTATCGGGAAACCGGTACTCGCTCCTCGAGGGCCCATGTTCCCTGACTCGCTGCCTGCTCCTACCTTCTCTTCTGCCTGGATTCGCTATCTTCAACAACAGTGAGTACTACCATCTTCACCTCAGAGCTGTTCCCTGGAACCAGGTACTCGCTCCTTGAGGGCCTGCCTCCGTTCCAGCCCTAGTGCCATCTCCTACGTGGAACCGCTGTGTGAGTACATTACCTTCAAGCCTCTCAGCTTTCAGAGATCAGGTACTCGCTCCTCGAGGGCCTGCTCTCCCTATCCTGGGGTTCTCCATACTGGGGCTTTGTGCATATTCCACTGTACTCGCTATTCTCAGTTCTTTCCACTACAGCACTGCTACCGGAGCAGTCGCTGTTCCAGCGCCTGAGGGACACTAACCCAGCCGGGCTACTTCTGCTGCTCACTACTGCCACCTCTGGTGGCTTCATCACATTGTCTAATAAAAGATCAATCTCTGTGTTTGTGTGTCCTAAGCTGAGCCTGACTGGTGGCCCTTCACGGGACTTCTCCCTGTGGGCGTGGTCAGCTGCCACAGTGTCCAAGGGTCCACCCAAACCTCACTAATTATAACACTGCCTGGGAGCTGGCGTTAAAGCATGCCATGCTCAAGGGCTCACCGAAAAATACCCCCAAAATCCTCGTATTAGTATCAACGCGATACTAAGTAGGAGGAATCATGCTAAAAAAAAAAAAATTCCTGCCCATAGAGGCAACCACAGAAATCAGCATCCCCAAAGTTTAGCCCAATTGGAACCTCTGCCGGCAGGACCCCCTTCTGAAAGGAAATTGGACCTTTTACTGACATGTGACAGTGAATGGACCAATCATCATTAAGTGGAGTGAATAAATTAATATTGTGTTGGGCACTTAATATTAATTTATTCTGACACTTAATATTAATTTATTCACTGCACTTACTGATGATTGGTCCATTCACTGACCAGTGTCAGTGAAAAAGACCATCAGGAACAACCCTGCCAGGGGTGGGGAGGGAGCTTTGGCCAGGATGTTGTGGGCGCAAGGCCATGTTTCCTGGGCACCCGATGCAGAGCACAAGAGACGCACAAATTACCCATTGCGCATCCCTTTTAGTGTGACAGCTCATTTGCTTTTTGCATTGAGTGCCCAGGAGAGATGGATGTGCACGCATTCAAATAACGTGCGCCCAGTTTGGACATGTTTTAAGAACATAAGAAAATGCCATACTGGGTCAGACCAAGGGTCCATCAAGCCCAGTATCCTGTTTCCAACAGTGGCCAATCCAGGCCATAAGAACCTGGAAAGTACCCAAAAACTAAGTCTATGTTACCATTGCTAATGGCAGTGGCTATTCTCTAAGGGGCGGATTTTAAATGCCCTGTGAGTGTAAATCCGGCTGGATTTATGCGCGCAGAGCCCCGGGACGCACGTAAGTCCCGGGGCTTCGTAAAAGGGGCGGGGAGGGGGCATGTCGGGGGCATTCCTGAAATGACGTGGCGTTTCGGGGGCGTGCCGTGGCATTTCGGGGGCGGGCCTGGGGGTGTGGCGCCGGCCCGGGGCGTGGTTGAGGCCTCCGGACCAGCCCCCGGGTCGGGTGATGGCGCGCCTGCTTTTAGCAGGCGTAAATCGTGCAACAGAGGTAAGGGGGGGGGTTAGATAGGGCCGGGGGGTGGGTTAGGTAGGGGGAAGGGAGGGGAAGGTGGGGGGAGGGCGAAGGAAAGTTCCCTCTGAGGCCGCTCTGAAATCCTTGCGCGCGCTGACCCTGGATTTTATAAGATACGTGCGGTGCGCGAACAAAAGTACGTGATCGTGCAAATTTTTTAAATCTACCCCTAAGTGAACTTAATAGCAGATAATGGACTTCTCCTCCAAGAACTTATCCAATCCTTTTTTAAACACCGCTATACTAACTGCACTAACTACATCCTCTGGCAACAAATTCCAGAGTTTAATTGTGCGTTGAGTAAAAAAGAACTTTCTCCGATTAGTTTTAAATGTGCCCAATGCTAACTTCATGGCATGCCCCCTAGTCTTTCTACTATCCGAAAGAGTAAATAACCGATTCACATCTACCCGTTCTAGACCTCTCATAATTTTAAACATCTCTATCATATCCCTCCTCAGCCGTCTCTTCTCCAAGCTGAAAAGTCCTAACCTCTTTAGTCTTTCCTCATAGGGGAGTTGTTCCATTCTCCTTATCATTTTGGTAGCCCTTCTCTGTACCTTCTCCATCGCAATTATATCTTTTTTGAGATGCAGCAACCAGAATTGTACACAGTATTCAAGGTGCGGTCTCACCATGGAGCGATACAGAGGCATTATGACATTTTCCATTTGATTCACCATTCCCTTTCTAATAATTCCCAACATTCTGTTTGCTTTTTTGACTGCCGCAGCACACGGAACCGACGATTTCAATGTGTTATCCACTATGATGCCTAGATCTCTTTCTTGGGTTGTAGCACCTAATATGGAACCCAACATTGTGTAATTATAGCATGGGTTATTTTTCCCTATATGCATCACCTTGCACTTATCCACATTAAATTTCATCTGCCATTTGGATGCCCAATTTTCCAGTCTCACAAGGTCTTCTTGCAATTTATCACAATCTGCTTGTGATTTAACTACTCTGAACAATTTTGGATCATCTGCAAATCTGATTATCTCACTTGTCGTATTTCTTTCCAGATCATTTATAAATATATTGAAAAGTAAGGGTCCCAATACAGATCCCTGAGGCACTCCACTGTCCACTCTCTTCCACAGAGAAAATTGTCCATTTAATCCTACTCTCTGTTTCCTGTCTTTTAGCCAGTTTGCAATCCACGAAAGGACATCGCCACCTATCCCATGACTTTTTACTTTTCCTAGAAGCCTCTCATGAGGAACTTTGTCAAACGCCGTCTGAAAATCCAAGTATACTACATCTACCGGTTCACCTTTATCCACGTGTTTATTAACTCCTTCAAAAAAGTGAAGCAGATTTGTGAGGCAAGACTTGCCCTGGGTAAAGCCATGCTGACTTTGTTCCATTAAACCATGTCTTTCTATATGTTCTGTGATTTTGATGTTTAGAACACTTTCCACTATTTTTCCTGGCACTGAAGTCAGGCTAACCGGTCTGTAGTTTCCCGGATCGCCCCTGGAGCCCTTTTTAAATATTGGGGTTACATTTGCTATTCTCCAGTCTTCAGGTACAATGGATGATTTTAATGATAGGTTACACATTTTTACTAATAGGTCTGAAATTTCATTTTTCAGTTTCTTCAGAACTCTGGGGTGTATACCATCTGGTCCAGGTGATTTACTACTCTTCAGTTTGTCAATCAGGCCTACCCCATCTTCTAGGTTCACCGTGATTTGATTCAGTCCATGATACTACATCGGTCAGTATCATGGCCAGTATCATGTACTGATGCATGATACTGCATCAGTCCATGATACTACATCGGCCTAATAGTGCTATAACTTTCAAATTCTATTTGTTTCAGGGTTGATTCAGGTCATTGGCTACTTACAAATTTCTGGCCTGATTTACTTGTGGGTTTTCTCCCATTCCATGTCTATCAGGAAGAAGTTTAATAAATCTGGCACTTTATTATGTTTAAGATAACGGCCTTCTTTTCAGCTGAGCCCTTTTGTAAGCTGGGGGTAGCAAGATGCATAGTACATATTAAAAATAAAACAGCAGAATGATGACATTTTAACCATTATATAAACAGCTCAGCAAAGCATTTAGAAATAGATTCCATGAAGATTTCATTTTTGTTTTTATCTCATTTGCAGCAACTTGGTCCATTCTCTTCTGGCATTTGTTGCCTTTCTGATCCAGCAATAGAGGAATTATGTCCACAGGTAGCTATAGTACCTAGTACTCCTGGGGTAATTCTGCACAAAAAAATGTAAAATTCTGAAAACAAAAACTTAACATTCTGCAAAATTCTGCATACTTTATATTGGTCAAAATAATACAATATACATGACAATCTTTAAGTAATTATATTTTAAATTAATACAGAAAAAAAAAGTTATTACTTAAAGATGCAGAATTTTAAATATTTTGAGCAGAATTTCCCTAGAAATTCACTATAATAGTGTCCCTTCCACTCTCTCTCCCTATTCTCCTGGCCACTTTGCCCTCTCAGCCCCATCTCCTCCACCTGCCAGGAAGTCTCCCCTCCACCTCTAGGCTCAACCCCTTCCACTATCTCCACTCCCAGAGTTTGACCCCTCTCTCAGTACTGCCCCTCACATAGGCTCCCTCTGTCCCTCCCTCTCTCACACACAGGCTCCCTCTCTCTAGTGCACATACACCCCCCTCATACAGGCTCCCTCTCTCTCGCACACACACATCTCCTCGTCCAGAGTCCCTCTCTCTTGCACATACACAACCCCTCTTACAGGGTCCCTCTCTCTTTCTCACTCACATCCCCTCATACAGGGTCCCTCCCTCTCTTGCATACACACCCACACAGGCTTACTTTCTCTCTCACACACCCCTTCACACAGGATCTCTCCAACACATGCACAATCCCTTCACACAGGCTCCCTCTCTCACAAACAAGCACCCTCACATACACACAATCCCTTTCTCACATACACAAGCTCCCAATCTCTAACACACATATACACTCCTTTACAATCTCCTCACATAGGCTCCCTCTCTCTCCCCCACCAAGCACCCTCACATATGCTGTCTCTCCCCCCAAGCACCCTCACACATGTTCTCTCTCACTCCAAGCATCCCCATGCATGCTCTCTCTCACACACCCCCAAAGCACCCTCACGCATGCTCTCTCAACCCCCCAGGCTCGCAATCTCTCACACACACACATTCACACCGGGGCCTTCATCTTCACCGCGAGTGGATCGTGCTCCGCTTGTGGCACACCGAGGCCTTCATCTTCGCAGCGAGTGGGATGAGCTCCCCTCAAGGCATGCCGGGGCCTTCTTTCTTGCCATGAGTGGGATGAGCTCCATTTGCGGCTTGCCAGGGTCTCTTCCATCTTTGCCATTTTCTGCACAGAATTTGGCAATTCTGCACAGGGGGAGAATTCTGCACAAATTCTGCACTCTGCAGCAGCACAGAATTCCCCCAGGACTAACCTAGTCCACAACAAGCTGCACCTGCCCATGCCATATGCATGCTTACCTGAGAGTCCAGAGCTAGTGACTTAGTGGCATCTCAAGGAGAAAAATCACTTCAATCTCTGGATTAACTTGATCTGAAGTGAATAGGCTCTAGCAGATACTCCCAGCAACACAGGCATGTCAGTATGTCCATTACACATTCTTTCTTCCTTCAGCCTTGCTGTCACATGTGAAGGAGGGAACTTTGGGATCTCAAAAGCTCATGCACATCATCCTATGGGACTAATTTTTACATTGGGCCAAATAAAATGTTATCACAGTGTGCCAAGAGTCTAGCTTCCATCTTGTATTTTAGAGAAAATAGTTGGTCAACTTGTACAGTTTGTATTTTTATCCCAGTAATTGTGTGGATCAGGAATTTCTCAAGAACAATCATGCCCACAAGGATTCCAAATGCAGATGTCAAAACTGTGAGCAAAAGGCAAATTATAAGAGACTTGGTGATTGGTAGTGTTTATTTGGCTGAGACTTCTGTAACTAGTGCCTCTTTTCTTTTTTTTCTCCTGGACATCTATGGTGCAACAGATAAGATGAGAAAGGCAAGGATTAATTATTAAAATTCTAGCTTAGGCTTTGTAAATTGAATGAAATTAAAAGCAAGTTTGTGTCCTTTTTTTTTTTTAAATTTCTGTGAAATGTCACAGCTGTATCAGTTGAAAATAAACTGTTGTTGAATCCCCTCTCATGATGGGGATAGATAGCTGGTTGGATATTCGAAATGGTGAGGATCCCTCTATATGTTTCATTCTTTTGTTAAATGATTGTTATTCATGGGCTGCCTAGCTTTTAGTGCAGAACACCAAACAATTACATGTTCCCTGCGAGGAGGAATATTCCCACAGGAAGATATCTGATTGCATCTGCAGTCTATGATGCTGCCCTGCAAAAACAAAGGAAAGTGGTATGTGCTGAACATTACCCACCCAATTCAGACAGAAGTCAGTCTCTAGAAACAAAAGAGGTAATAGACAACCGGACTGACCAGAACAATTTTTCTTTTCCCAGGATGATTGTCCCTGGGAATATGTTCCAGCACAGAAAGTTTGATATAGGCTATTTTTTGGATAACACTTTGAGGTCTCTGTGCTAAATGTTTTCTCATATTTTGTGGCCAAGAGAAACTCGCTTAGTATATAGGGCAGTGGTAGCTGGAAGCAGACATGGCTTAGGAACCAGCCAGGAGAATAGATGGAAGCAGACTCTGACTGGTTGACACACAAAAGTTTTATTTACAAAACAGAAAATAAACAGCTTCCAAAGGCTGCTTACCTCAGCAGTCCTTCTTTGCAGTACCAAAGTATCAAACATAAGGCATCTGGTGATACCCTGGCTTCCTGCCTCACACACCCTTCTGGGCCCTGCCTTCTTATGCTAGGATAAAGGGATTCTCCTTGGGCCCAGAATCCCTTCCTGGGTCGGACTTAAGAAGGACAAGGCCAAATATCTGAGACAGTCCCTTAAGGTGGTCTGAGGGAGTTTTCCTGTAGGCTCCCTCATATACCCTCCCTCTCAGCTTAGTTTTGCTGGGATGAGTGCCTGCCTATACTAGGGACACCTCTCTATGCAGGAAATCTGCATTGGTATTTTCCCTTCCTACCCTATGTCAGATCTTATAGATGAGGTGGTTCCTGGCCCTGCATCCTTTCATCATCCTCACTTTGGATTCCTTGTTTCTATTTATACATATAAGCAGTTGATAATCCATCACTAGCATGAGCTGCCATCCTAGCAGTACTACCGAAAGGCCTCTAAGGTCCATTTGACTGTTAAATCCTCCTTATCGATTGTTGAGTAACGCATCTCCCTTGACATCAACTTCTAGCTGATGATCGCCACAGGATGTTCTTGGCCATCCTTCTCTCCCAGGCCTACTTCTGAGGCATTGGTCTGCACCATGAAAGGTTAGGTGAAGTATGGAGTTATCAGAACTGGTTTGGAACATAATGCCTCTTTCAGAGCCCGGAAGGCCTCCTCTGCGTCATCTGAACACTGGACCTTTTCTGGTGCTTCCTTCGACAAGAGTCTTGTGAGTGGCTCTGCCTTCTCCAAATATTTGGGTATAAACCTCCTATAATATCCTGTAAGGCCTAGGAAAGCTCTCACTTTGGCTTTTGTTTGCGGGACTAGCACCTGAGAGATCACTTCTATCATCTGGGATTGTGGGTGGACCTTCTTCTTCCCAAGGGTGTAGCCAAGATACTGGACTTCTTGCCTTCCCAGCAAGTACTTCAAAGGATGGCCATTAGTCCTGCTTTCCTCAGAGCTGTTAGCATGGCCTGGATTCAGCTTAGATGTGTTGTCTACTCTGGGCTGTACACCATGATGTCTTCCAAGTAGGTGGCTGTGCACCCTTGAAGTGGGCGGATGGTCTACCAAACGCTGAAACATTATGGGGTGCCATGGAGTCCAAAAGGGAGGGCAGTGAACTGGAAGAGTCCATCTGGCATTGAGAGCGCAGTCTTCTCCTTCGCTGCTGGTGTGAGAGCAACCTGCCAATACCCTTTTGTAAGGACCAGGGTAAAAATGAACTGGGCTGATCTCAGATGATCAATTACCTCATCCCCTCTAGGCAGCAGGTATGTGACAAGTTTCAAGACCTCCCTGAACATTTTAAAGTCAATGCAGAGCCTTATGCTCCCTTCTGACTTTGGCACCAATACTATGGGTGAGGACCAGTTCCCGTTAGACTCCTTTATAACTCCAAGCTGGAGCATCTCCTTTACTTCAGTCTCAATGATGCAACGCCTGGCCTCAGGAATCTGATGGGGTCTTTGCTGCACAGCTGATCCAGGAGGCATAATGATGTCATGCTGCACCAGGTGGATTCAAACCTGGTAGGTTTGAGAAGATCTCCTTGTTCTGCTCCACCAACTGATTTAAGTCAGCTGTCTGAGCAGTGAAAAGTTGTTCTCTGAAAGGAATCTGAGTTCAGTGTACTTCAGGTCTGACCTCTGGATCAAACTCTTCCTCTTGCACCATTCCGCACACCTGTGCAATCTTCTTCTTCAAAATATTTACATGGTAGATTTGAATTTTCTTCCATTTATCTGGCTGGGCTAGTTTGTAATATACAGGCCTTGTTTTCTCCAAAACTTAAAAATGATGGCAGAAAAGGACCAGATGGTCCATCCAGTCTGCCCAGAAAGCTTCTGCAGGTTACCCCAATGCTTATCAGTTTCCTAGATTGTAAATATCAGGGCTCTCCTTGGTTGCTATTTGAATCCAATTCCCCTTTACTCCTTGCCATTCAAGCAGAGACCAATGTTGGAGTTGCATCAAAGTTTCAGACTTATTGGTTAAGGGTAGTAACCATCGCATCAGCAAGTTACCACTATGCTTATTTGTTTTGTTAGACCAAAAAAGTTGGGGCCCTCATTGGTTGCTGTTTGAATCCAATTCCCCTTTTCCAAATGCCATTGAAGCAGAAAGCCATGATGGAGTTGCATCAACAGAATGATGCTTTATTGTTTAAGGATAGTAACCACTGCACCAGCAAGTTACCACTTTGCATTCTTTTCATTTCCATTCTCTAGCCCAGAGCTTTCCAAACTTTTCATGTTGGTGACACACTTTTTAGACAAACATAATTTCGGGACACAGTAATTCAGTCTACTAGCAAACCAGAGGTTAAAGGTTAAACGAACGAAATGTATTTCGACAATTTATGTATGTTTCCTTAAATATATACATAATAAAATGTTTCACGACACAACCTATCTTGTGAAAACCTTTCATTTGTATTAAAAATATATAATATTCCAAGATTAATGTTATTGTTATAATTTATGAGTAACAATAATAAAACAAAGTTATTGTGTTATTCAATTTACCTCTTTAATGAGATATATGAGCTTGATGGGATGAACACAGCTTTTGAATATTTGGTGTTAATAAGAAAGTCCAAAGGGTCTTCTGCGTAATTTTAAAAAGCTGGCCAGTTTCACACTATATAATTATTTGATAGCCTCATTCAACTAATTCTATATGGCTATGAGAGTGAAGTCTGGAATTTATAGGAAGGGACAGAATGTCAATATAAATCCTGCACCTCCAGTTCTGTAACTCTGTGCATCCACTGAAATTCCCCCAAACAATGGAGCTTGAATGTTTCCCTTACAGCTCATCGTACTAAAAGATATTTTCAAATTCTTGTGTCACCTCACAGTAACAGCAGCACAAACACCTTCCACTGCCAGGCACATTGTGAAAGAAAATAAAACCTCACAAAAAAAAGACACTCAAAATCTATACTGCAATCCCATTGTAACACAACAGTAATAACACCAAGGACTCAAACAACAATAACCCTACCTGTGAAAAAGCAAGGGTATATATTATACTGGGTCCTAGAATACCAATACACCACCTACTGAGGAAACAAAACAAACCAGATTGCTATAGATCCCTATGCTAGCAAATTTCTCATCATGGTCACACACACAGAGCAGAGACCTCACCAAATACAGAATACAAAATAAAGGTGCACAAATTAGACAAAAACTGAAATGGAAACCCCAAGAAGCCAGACTCTCTGTATTAATAATGGAAAAACAGAACCACCATTCCTCATAAAACAAATACAATCAAGAAACATAAAGCATGAGTTATAATAGTAAAATCATACTAATAAAAGAATATTTTAAAACTGATAAATAGAATTTCTATTCATTAAAATCATATACATTTTTTACAATTTCCCAAACACCAATAAAATATTTCAAAACAGCACATATATCAAATAACACTAAATAATTAAAACTAATAAGGATTTTAAAAAGCCCCCACTGTCCATATGTGGGAGCTCTTGATTTCCAGTCACCCTGATATTGTCAAGGATTAGGAGGTTATCCTCTCTCTCTCTCTCACACATACTCACATTTCCATTCTCTCTCACACATACACTGTCACATACATACACATTCATGCTCTTATACCCACCATAACCTCTCGCTCTCACAGACACTGACACACTCTCAAGCTCTAAGACACTCTCTCTCCCTCCACACACACACCCCCCCCCCCCCCCCCCCACAAACTCTTACTCCCCTGGATTTTCTCATATACACTCTCTCTGGCTCCCTCACATACACACAAACACACACACCCAGGCAAGTTCCCAGTCATTCTCACATACTGAAACTGACCCCCAGGCAGGCTTCCATTCATTTTCACACCACTCCCTCACCATCCCCCAGGCATGCACACATTCATTCTCACACACACAGACCCCCAGGCAGGCACTAATTCATTCTCTCACACACATACACCACACACAGGCCGGCACCTATTCTCACACATACAAACCCCAGGAAGACACCCATACATTCTCATACACAGACACACCCTCAGGCAGGCACACACTAAAGGCAAACCCCCTCTCTTTCTTTTGCCAGCAACCTCGGAGCCTCTCTCATTCCTCTGCTGCCACTGTCACTGATGCCGCATGGCTATTGGGGAGGCGCTGATTGCTGCTATTGGCACTGAAGCCCATTCTGCTGCCTCCTCTGTGCAGGCCCCGTGGGTTTCCACTTCCTCCATGTTGATCTCGTACATTGTGAAATCAGCATAGAGAAAGTGCTACTCTTGCACATTACCAAAGATTACATGTGCCAATCAGTAAAAAGTAATTTATTTCTTTTTTTTTACCTTTGCTGTCTGATCTTAGTTTTCTAATCGGTTGGTCACAGGCTTTTTTGTTCCACCTCCCCTTTCTTATTTTTTTGCCAATTCCTTTCATATTGTCTTTTTTTCTATTTCTTTTTTCTCCATCTATCTTCTTCCCTCAAACATTCAGTCAGGTTCTCATTCTCACATGCTTTCTCTCACACACACACACACAGGCTCTCACTCTCACAGGCTCTCTCTCATACAATCATTCAGTCTCTCTCTTGCACATGCTGTCTGACTCTCACACACCCAGGCTCTGTCTCACACCCACATGCTGTCTTGCTCAAGCACAGGCTCTCACTGTCACATGCTCTCTCTCATACAATCATTCACACAGTCTCTCTCTTGCACATGCTGTCTGACTCTCACACACCCAGGCTCTCTCTCACACCCACATGCTGTCTTGCTCAAGCACAGGCTCTCACTGTCACATGCTCTCTCTCATACAATCATTCATACAGTCTCTCTCTTGCACATGCTGTGACTCTCACACACCCAGGCTCTCACTCACTTCCACATGCTGTCTTGCTCAAGCACAGGCTCTCACTGTCACATGCTCTCTCTCATACAATCATTCATACACACAGGCTCTCACTGTCACATGCTGTCTCTCTCACACACACATAGGCTCTCTCACATGCTGTCTCTGCAAACATTCAGGTCCTCACTCCCACACACAATCGCTCAATTCACCTCATACACGCACACAATCGCTCAACTCACCTCATACACGCACTCTACGGGACCTCAGCCTCTCTCTTACCTCTGGGCCTCCTCTTCACGGGTCGCTGCAGGATGGGCTCTGCAGGGCCCTGATCTTCTCGGGCCGATTGCGGCGGTGATGGCAGCGGCGTCCCTCTTCTTCGCGGGCCGATCCGCGGTGGGGACCCTGCTACCGGGCCTCCTCCTCCTCTCAGCCCGCGTCTCCTCTTCTGCACGTGGCTGATGCTCCTCCCCCTTTCTGCCCGTGCGGCTCCAGCAACATTTTTCTTCCGGGGCCGCATAGGCAGGAAGGAGGAGGAGCACCTGCACGTTTCGACGTGACCTTTTTCTTCTTCGGGCCGTGGTGACGTAAGCTCCACCACGGCCATGCCGATCTTCCTGCTGTGTGTCTCCGGCACACAGCACAGCGATATTTCACTGCTCAGCCGCCAGTGGGATGAGCTCCACCGGCGGCTGCATTGGCTCCCACTTGCCGGTGTGTCACGTGCACCGGGCTTGCGCGACACACCGGCAAACTGCAGGCGACACACTAAAGTGTCGCGACACACTTTGGAAAGCTCTGCTCTAGCCTTTAGGGATCCACAATGTTTATCCCATGCCCCTTTGAATTCTTTCACAGTTTTCAACTTCACCACCAACTCCAGAAGGGCATTCCAGGCATTCACCACCTTCTCCATAAAGAAATATTGCCTGACATTGATGCTGAGGCGTCCTGTCTGAAGTTTCATTTCATGACCCCTATTCTATTGATTTCTTTCCAATGGAAAAGTTTGTCAAATAAGCATCATTAAAACCTTTCAGGTATCTAAAGGTCTGTAACATCTCTTCCCTGCACCTCCTCTCTTCCAGGGTATACATATTCAGATCCTTCAGCCTCTCCTCATAAGTCTTCTCATACAGAACCCACACCATTTTGGTTGCTCTTCTCTGGACCACCTCCATTCTTTGTCCCTTTTGAGATATGACTCTAGAACTGAATACCTTACTCCAGGTGAGGCCTCGCCAAGGACCTGTATAAGGGAATTATCACTTCCTTTTCTTACTGGTTATTCTTCTCTCTATGCAGCCCAGCATTCTTCTGGCTTTAGCTATCGCCTTGTCAAATTGCTTTGCCATTTTTAGATCTCCAGACACTATAACTCCAAGAGCCCTCTCTTGGTCCACGCACATCAGTCTTTCTCTCCCACATCACATACAGCTCTTTTGATTACCACACTCCAGATGCATGACTTTGCACTTCTTGGCATTGAATCCCAGCTGCCAAATCTTCAACCACTCTGTTATGGTTACGTGTGTTTTGGGTGGATCCTTGGGTGCTGTGGAGATGAGCACGCCCACGGGGAAGAGCCCCGTGAGGAGCCACAGCACTGGGCTAGACTCATACACACAAAACACAAAATTAGTGCTTTTATTAGACAGCTTGAAGAGAACCACCAGAGGTGGCAGTAGTGAGGCAGTCTAGTAGTTGCAATCTCAGGGACCTCGGCAGAGGGAGCCCTTCTCTCCTTGATGACGTCAGGAAGTTCCGCAGCAGGTCTCCCAGTGAGGAGATACTGTGGATGATATAGATTGAGAGTTAGAGTACTCACTAGCAGGCCGATACAGTAAAGTTCGCGGGAGAGCGGGCACACAGGCCACTCTCCTTTGAGCACGATTCACTAACACAAATTATTTAAATTAGGGCCCGCGGTAAAAAGAGGCGGCTGTCAGCGAGTTTGACAGCCGATGCTCAATTTTGCCGGCGTCAGTTCTCAAACCCGCTGACATCCACGGCTTCGGAAACTGGACGCCAGCAAAATTGAGCGTCCGGTTTTCAACTCGTGAGCTGCGGGCCGATTTAAAAATTTTTTTTTTTAATTTTTGATTATTTTTAACTTTTGAGACCTCAATATCGCCATGATATTAAGTCAGAGGGTGCACAGAAAAGCAGTTTTTACTGCTTTTCTCTGCACTTTCCCGGTGTACTTTCCCGGTGCTGGCAGAAATTAATACCTACCTTTGGGTAGGTGCTAATTTCTGAAAGTAAAATGTGCGGCTTGGCTGCACATTTTACTTAGTGAATCGCATGGGAATAACTAATAGGGCCATCAACATGCATTTGCATGTTGCTGGCGCTATTAGTTTTTTGGGGGGGTTGGATGCGCGTTTTCGACACGCTATTACCCCTTACTGAATAAGGGGTAAAGCTAGCGCGTCAAAAATGCACATCGAAATGCGGGATAACAGTGCGCTCCACCGGAGCGCACTGTTATCCCACATTTTGACAGTCTAACAGGGCAATTTTCAAAGGAAAATGTAAATGTAACATACTATCATAGCAATTTTCAAAATAATTTATCCATGTTATGTGCACGTAACACAGGTAAAACCCTCTGACAATTCAATAGCATATATTGTAGCAATATTGAATTGTCAATAGGTTTTACCAGAGTTAAGTGCACTTTAAGAGCATAAGTGACTTTTAAAAATTGTAACCGTATGTTACATTTACATTTTCCATTGAAAATTACCCTGAAAGTTTGTACCTGAGGCAATAGAGGGTGAAATGATTTCCCCAAAATCACAAGGAGGAGCAGCATTTAATCCTAGTTTGTTTGTTTTTTTATATTTTCCTGGCTATCTTACATTCCTGGATAAGTCTGAAAAGTGCTAATTAGACGGACAAGTAGCGCTTTTCAGACTTCTCCAGCTAAGTACCGCTATTTTTCTCCAATAAGTCAAAACTTGCACAGCTCGTGGTTTTCTCACATGCGAGTATGTATGCACACATATGCATTCGTGGTTTATAACCTGCGCACATCAATTGCGTGCATATTGCAAAGTACATTAGTAAATTACATTTGTACCCATATACACACGAATATGAGTGCACACGAGCAGTTTTGAAAGTTATCCTCTGCATGCACGATGTGGTCCTCTACCTCCTATTTACTGTGGGCTTGATAATGTCAAAAACTTAGCTCCTGCCTCAGCTTTGTTACCAGAGGGGATTTCTGCTTCCCCCCCATCAAGATTGGAAACTCCTATCCCCCCTTTCTGGATAATCATCCTCCCTCTTTCCCCTTCACCCCAACCTTTGCCTATCTTGGAGGAGAAGTCCATTACCTGCTATTAAGTTCACTTAGAGAATAGCCACTGCCATTAGCAATGGTTACATGGAATAGACTTAGTTTTTGGGTACTTGCCAGGTTCTTATGGCCTGGATTGGCCACTGTTGGAAACAGGATGCTGGGCTTGATGGACCCTTGGTCTGACCCAGTATGGTATGTTCTTATGTTCTTAAACCTCCCTGCAACACTATAAATGCACCACATCCAAATTCCCGTGAATCAATGTCACCCCCTCCTTCCTTGCATATCCAAACACCCCCACAATACCATCATCAATCATCTCGCCCCCCCCCCCCCCCCCCCCCACTCAGCAGCGCCATTATCGCAACTTCCCCTGCAACGTTAGCCCCTCTCCCCATGGCATTAAATTCTTGGACCCATCCCGGAGTACCCAGAACCTCCTTTATGGCAATCCACGGCGGCTGGAATACCCTGTCCCTGTCTCCAGGGTCTTTTCATATCGAGGCCTCCCAGTCATCTTGCCTCTAGGGGTGCTTAATCCCTTTCCTGTGTGTTTGGGTGGGGGGATCATGGGGGAGGGGGAAAGGGAGGTTTGGTGTTTGAAGCGCCAGGGAGAGGGGCTGGGGGAGGGGTTCTGATCTTAATGAGTGTGTTGGGGCGATGAAATCCCCATTGCTTACAAGCCCTTTCACTTTGGGCTGATTAACATAGGGGATTTCTCTGGCAGCTGGCATGGATGTTACACTTTTTGTGTTAACATCCACTTTAGTACCAAAGCCATACTACTGAGGATAGGTTTTAGCATGCCCTTGGTAAAATGTATTGCATAGTTGGAACGTGTATGTAAAACTTTTATTGAGTTGCACACTAAGCCTTTGGTACCATAAAGTTTTATTTCATAAAGCTCAATATTTAAAAACACGGCTCAGAGGCCCAGCATACCTTAGGAAAGGCATGTAACTCTCTATGGTGTGCCTTTATATAAAGGGCAGCCCTTGCTGTCATATAATAGATACATTATCAGCTTCTTCACAACATGCAGGACCCTTATGTAACTCTACCCTTACAGAGCACTTAAAATGTGAGAGGGTCTGACACCTGAGTGAGCCAAATGCCGGTCACTTGGGAAGGGTTCAGAGGGAATGTGGGTCAAGCAGATGGTGTTGTGGACCCCGGCTGTACTGGTGTACTTATCTGGCTATGGCTCTCACTTAATAAGAATCCCCTTTATGACCCCTTTGGACCTATCTGCTTATTGTCTCAACCCTCACATTTACGAAGGAAAAGGTAGGACTCACTCTCAGGATATCCTCCAAACCAAACTTTTATATTCTGGCATTACCATCAGTCAAGGCATGTAACAGAATAGGAAAAATCACTGATTAAATCAGAGTACATAGACTTACACAGCTAGGCTGAGATAGTTATAATTTACACAGAAAAGATTAGGTGACCAAAGGATTCAGCAATCTTTCCCCATTCGACCCCCTTTACAACCATTTATTTTCCCCAGTCAATCCAACAGCTCAGAGTATTATCAGCGGATACAATTATTACTTCTCATCTACCACATGTTGTGTCCGTCTGTTCCCGGCGCCCTCTCTCCGCCCTCCTTAACTCTTTGGCACCTCCCTCTTCGCCCACGGGAAGATTGGTTGCAGTGGCGTCCTTCTGCCGAAGTCCTCCAGCATCCCTGGACCAGCTAGACGCTGCAAACCACCATGTTTCCTGAAGGCCTAGGGGTGCGCGCACAGCACGGCCCCGATTAAAGTACTGGCGATGGCGCGAACCTCAGGGGTGTCCCCCTGAGATGATGTCACCCGCAACGGATATATAAGGTCTTAGAATTTGCTAACAGATCGAGTTAGCAAAGGTTATGGGTTTGGGTTACTCTACCTAAGCTACTCTGCCTCCTCGGACTTACCAGGGGTACCCGCTCCTCGGGGGCCTTGCCCTCTCCTTTGTTTTTCAGGTGACAGTCTGGAACTGGTACTCGCTCCTCGAAGGCCCTCGTTCCCAGACTTGCTCAGTATTCACTTCTGCCTGGAAGTCATCACTGCCTACTACATCAGTGAGTTACCATCGCTCTCTCAGAGCTTTCCCTGGAACCAGGTACTCGCTCCTCGAGGGCCTATACATTCCAGCTCCTGGGCTTCTATGAGACATTGTGTGAGTGTTACCATCAGGTTCTATCCATGAACCCTGCATACCCTACCTACTCACTATATTTCAGTTTCTCTACAGCTCAGCCTCCAGGAATCGCTGTTCCAGTATCTGAGGGACTACAGCCCAGCTGGGCATTCCAGCTCACTACTGCCACCTCTGGTGGGTCAGTATACTGTCTAATAAAAGAACTAGTGTGTGTCTGTCTCCTAACTCTGAGCCTTACCGGTGGTCCCTCTTGAGATCTTCCCCCGGGGGCGTGGTCATCTGCCACCAGCCTAAGGATCTACCCACTACTCTCCTAAATAAACAACAGATTGCTAAATCCTATCTGATTACTCCTCCCAACAGATAGCAACTCCTAACAACAGATGGCTAACTAACAACACCACTATGCTCCCTTCTCTTTGAAAGACCTTGAATATCACAGTATAACCATCAGGCATACATCATAAGTTGTTTCCAGTACTCACAACTTGTCACACTGTATCTCTCTTTAGGACCAGGAAATTCTGCTCACTCCAGAATTGCTTTTTCCCAGCTCCCATGCAAGCAATAGTCAGGAACTTTTCTGGTGTCCTGGCTCTCACCATTCAGAGGCTCTCCACTTGTTGCATTGGAGGTGGACCCTTGGGCCAAGGTGGGGTTGTCACAACCCGTAGGTAAGGACCTACGGGTCCCCACTGTCGGCAGGTGTTGTGGGCTGATAGAGGCCACGGGAGCTTCACCTATACCATGCCTCATTCCCCGCGGGTTGAGCCTTTGTTACTGGGGCCGGCAGGACTTAGGTGGGCCTCTGAATATAGTTGCAGTAGGAGTTGGTTCAGCCCAGAGACAGCAGGTGAGAGAGTCTTACTTCGGACTGGGTAATGTCCTGGAAACTCGGGCACCAATGGAACGAAGGCAGACAGGGGGCGCTTGAGCAAAAGTAGGCCGAAGCCTGAAGAAACCACATCCAGGGAGTAAGCAGAAGAGGCTTCCAATGGTAGGCTTGAGTCAGGGCTGGCGGCGATCCAAAGGCAATAGCAAGCAAGGCTGAGGTCTGATCACGGAGATAGTCAAGAGCGTAGTCAAGCAAAGCTGAGGTCTGATCACGGAGATAGGCAGTATCGTAGTTAAGCGAAGCAGAGGTCTGGATCTGGAGATAGGCAGTAGCATAGTCAAGTGAAGCAGAGGTCTGGGTCTGGAGATAGGCAATGGCAACGTCAGGCAAAGCAAAGTCAAAGTCAAAATCCGTGTAGTCAATCCGAAGCATAAGCAGGGTAGGTATGAAGAGACAGGAACCAGGAACAATGAGGAACAGGAACGCAGAGATGAGACGAATCTCTAGGAAGCAACGAGTACTCGACCACGAGGAGACCTGTTGCAAAGGCAACGCTAGGGAGCGGAGCCTGAGCTTTACTATGGTTAGGTTGACGTCATCATCCAAGGCCGCGGCTAGGTTCCCTTCATGGTCCCTACTTAAGAGTCAATGATGCGCATGCGCACCTAAGGAGGGGCGCAGCGTGAGTAGCAGCATCTCTCCGCGGGCCACGTGAAGAGGCCCGACGAGAAGTGGAAGCAGGAACGCTGGGGACTGTGGCAGAGCCAGAGGCACCAGGGGAGGCCCGAGGACGAAACTGATGGCCCACCGCCGCCAGCAAGGAGGAACCAGAGGCTGGAGCCACTGTAGAGGGGGCCGTGCCGCAAGTCTGCCGCAGACAGCACGTGTAACACCAGTACAAACTCTTCTCACCACTGTGGGCTTCTCACACAGCTGCACACCAGCTCCCAGACCTGGGTCAGGTCTCCTGGTTGTCTCCCCTTAAGGAAAAGCATCTCATGCCTTGGGCCTTTCGGGGAAAGCTCCTGCAGGGCCCTCTCAGTCCATCTTGATCTCCCTCTCCAACATCCTTAACCCATCTCTTTTATACTGGGCGAAACACTCCTTCTACTGGACCTTGAGCCTCCATCTTTCTTAAAGAGAACTCCTTCACATACATCATTTTCCACTCTTTCAATTGATAAAATACAAATATATTAGGTAAATTTCCCAGATTGACAATGTCTTGTGGCCATTCAGACACTCACTGTATACATGTATGTATTTATTTTATTCAAGTTTCTCGATGCCTCATTGCAGCAGTTACCAATAATGGAGAGAGCAAAATTTATGATAATTGTGTTGTGTTCATGGTTTACGTTTCAAGAGTCTACAGTATTTATCTTCCAAATTGGCTCGTCGTAATTCTATGTGGCCTATTTGATCATCACAGTCTGCGCAGTTAGAGCTGTCACATGAATTAAGTTTAGAATTAGCAAAGTTTAAAGCAGGCTTTTACTGCTATTGCTCATCAGCTCTGGAATAATTTACCTGTGGCAATTAGAAATTAATGTAATTATTTACGGTTCTGAAAAATGGTTAATTCACATCTATTTCCTAAAATTGTACAGTAATATCTACAAGGGCTGTTAAGTCGAGGACTATGGGGTGAATGGTGGGTATGGAGCTGTTTGTAGCAGGCTAGTTGTGTGTTTTTTTTAATTTTGTTTTTATTATGTTCTGTAATGTATTGGTTTTGTTTTATTGTGTATGTGAACTATTATAAACCACCTTTATTGTTTGACAGGTTATGTGGTATATATATATGTATAAATAAATAAAATATATAAACAGTAAAAAGAACTGTTTTTTATTTTATGTCATATTTTCACAATCTATAGCACATCCAAGTGGATGTCATAGTCTACCTACTCAGAATTCTTCTCAGTGGTCTCTAGACCCCATCACAGTTATCATCACTTTCCGGATATGCAGTCATTCTCCTTGCATTATCAACATCTAGAACTGGACAGAGGAGAAAAAATGAGCATGCTCAAAATGTGATGTTAACACAAAGCAAGAGCAATATGGCAATGTTACGAGCGCGCGCAGGCACGGTCGTCGTAAGCGGGTGGTGGTGAGCCCTTGGGCCACAGCAGGACTCAAGGAGGAGCCCCAAGCCACACCGTGGGAGGTGAGCTGAGCAGGCATGGTGAGCGAGGCAGGCAGGAACAGAAGCAGGGAGTCCGACCCTCAGCCGGACCTGCATGCCCATGGTAGCCAACACGGGGAAGTTGACTAATGAACGGTCCTCCGACTGTTCCCGGCCCTTTCGGACCTGCCGCAGGGAACGGCAATGGGCAGCAGGCCGGACAGAGGTGAGGGCAGACAGAGTCCTTAAACAGAAGACATCAGACGGGGCAGAAGCAGGCTGAAGCAAGACGGAGACATCAGGACAAGGGCTGAAGCGAGACACAGGAAAGATCCAGGCGAGCAGGAACTCCGATGCTGGGATACTCACATCCAAAGCCCCCTCGGCTGGCAGAAGCTCAAGAGCCCGTGGGACGAATCCCTCCTGTTGGCCACTCCAGGGCCCAACAGGACAGAAGGCTCAGGAACCAGACGAGGACGTAGGTCAAGGCAGAGACAGGAAGACATCCGGGCAAGGGCTGAAGCAGACACTGTAGACAAGGCTGGACGGAAACATGGCACTGTCCATCAGGGCGCCCTACTCAGCCCACCCGTGGGACTGAGTCGCGGACCACCCTGTCCCAGACGCGCCCTACACAGCCCAGGAAGGCTGGTCGCGGACCACGCTGAGAAGGAGGGTGCAGGGAAACTCCAGGCGAACAGGAACTCCGATGCTGGGATACTCACATCCGAAGTCCTTACGGCTGGCAGGCACAGGAACAAACATCTAGGTAGAGACACTGGACAGGGATCCATCAAAGCATATGATGATCACGGAAGACCTGGATCAGCAAGGATACAGACGACTGTAGGACCTGATCCGCAGGCCCTTTGCAAGTGAACAGAAAGTCCTTAAATACTGGAGGTAGAAGGCAACTCCCTGGGAGGAGCTTGCCAGGACCGCCCACCGCTGGTCCTATAAGTCAGGTGGAGAGCTGCGGGCCAGCCCCTAGGAGAAGGGCGTCGCCAAACAGGAAGTCCAAACGCTGGCAAGCAAGCCACAGGCACAGCTAGGCCTCTCAGGCCCTGGAGCAAGTCCCGGATGGAACACAGGCGAGGCCCTGGCTTCAGAGCGGCCTCTGGAGGAAGGTAAGAGACCTCCTGTAGCGCAGCAGCAGGGGGGATCGCAACAGGCAAAACACACTTGCTTACACTTTAGTCACCACACTACCTTGCTTAAATATGCTCAAATGCATTTGCATGGTCCAACGCCGTAAGATTGAATAGAAGAAAGGGGAAAACAAAAGACAAATGGAAATATTTATTTGAGAGACAAAAAAAGCAATATTTGTTCTGAACTTAAAGGTAATGTGTTTAACATCACCCTTCTTTCCTCAGAGTGAAGTCCATTTACTACTACTCAACCAGTTTCAAATGCAGTCCAGTATCTTGTGGCTCTATTCCCTCGCCGCAGGCTGCTAAATTTATTTACGAGCCTCTTGTGCTGGATAATATAAAAAACTTAGCTCATAAATATTTGAATTCTTTTTTTAGATTTGATTACTCACCTTACCAAACCCAAGCTGAAGGCGAGTTACATTGCAAGTACACTAGGTATGTCTCTTCCCCAGAGAGGTTACCCTCTAAAGGGCTTGATTTACTCCCATTCTGTGTCAATGAGGAAATAATCTTAGTAATTCAGGCCCTAAGCTTGTACCTGAGGCAATGGAGGGTGACGTGACCTTCCCAAGCCTTTGCGTACTATTTACTAGTTATGGGAAAGCAACCACCATTAACTCCAGTCCTCGCAAAAAAAAACAAAACCCTGCAAGAAAAAAGGCATTGTTATCCCTCCAGTCAAGAGGATTAGACAAAAAAAACCCCAAATCTTATTCTCCCAATGTACCTAACCCCACTGGTGACTGGTTGTAAAATAGATTTGCCTTTCATCCAGACCTTCCACTTAGGGGAAAACGAGCTTTGGTATCAGGCACTGGTCAAAAAAACAGAGTAATCTTCAATCACCAGATAACAATCCATTGGTGGGCCATGAGGCCTACCAAAATCCTCCTCTCACAAAAATCTACTCCTCTCTCTTCTCTAACCTAGAAAGGTCTCTCAAGGAGCATGCTCAGGAGAGAATATAAATAATCACTGAGCCCATCCCAAAAAGGAGGTGGTTGAAAGGATGGCGAAGGTCCCACAACTGTAAAACCCCCTGACAGCAAAGGGAAATCTTAATCCGGTAAACAAATTCCCATCATACAGGAAGCCTCCTCAGGAATTTCCTAAGCAGGTCGGGCACCTGCAAACACACTACTATTAGAACCAGTTGACCACATAGAATAAAAGTTTCCTTGAACAATTTTATTTGTGTAGCATTAAAATGAATAAAAAACTGCAAGAAAACACTGTCAGTATAATATAAGATAAACAGACAATGACTGAAAAAAATTATAGCCATTTGATACCTCTGAGATAATTGATTACCCCTACACAATTTACTCTACCTCGTGGAAGAAAAATATTAAATGCAAAAGAATACATTTATTCCCATCTCAACCAATAGATCTTACCAGAGGTCATGGAAAAGAGAAAAAATGAGCAGACCTTTCAGAGTTCTCCCTTGATTTAGCAAATGTTATCACAGATGATAGTGTGCACACTATGATGAAAAACAGCTGGACATCTCAGTTGATTTTTGTTGTGGTTCTTTACCCCAAATTGAACAGGCAATCAGTTGCAAAGGCAAAATTCCTTCCCTGTAGATCCAAAGAGTTTTTGCAAATACTTATTGACCATGTGTCCTATGCTTGAAAAGTGTTTCTTATCTGTTCCCTGACTACAAATTCATTAGTCCTACCCTGTTTCTTGTCTTTTAACCAGTTACTAATCCATAATAGGATACTGCCTCCAATCCCGTGACTTTCTAATTTCCTGAAGAGTCTCCTAAGGGACTTTATCAAATGCCTTCTGAAAATACAAATACACCAGATCAACTGGCTCTTATTTATCTATATGTTTATTTACACCTTCAGAAAAATCTAAAAGATTGGTAAGGCAAGACTTCCCTTTGCTAAAACCATGTTGACTCTTCCCCATTAAGCCATGACTATCTATTATATATGGCCAGTGATTTTGTTTTTAAGAATGGCTTCTGGCACTGATAATGGGCTCACTGGTCTATATTTTCCCAGATCACCACTGGAAATCTGCATTACATTATCTACCTTCCAGACTTTTGGTATTGTGACTGTTTTAAAATGATGGGTTACAGGTTACCAATTTTATGTTTTAATTCTTTTAGAACTCGAGATGGATGCCATCTGGTCCTATTGATTTGTAACTCTTTAGTTTGTCAATCTGATTTATGACATCCTCCATTGTTACAAATATTTGTTTTAGTTGCTCAGAATTTCCACCATTAAAGAATGCTCCCAATATCCTCCTAAAAAAATAAAACAGAGGCAAAGATTTAATTTAGATTTTTTTGCTATTTCCTTGTGCTCTCCAAACACTCCTTTTGCCCCTCAGCCATCTAGTAGCCCAACTGAGTCCCTCACAGACTTCTTGCTTTGAATGTACTTGAAAATAGTTTTATTATTGTTTTTGCCTCACTAGTAAGCTTCTTCTCAAAGTCTCTCTTGATCTATCTTACTAATGGAGGAAACATGGGGGGGGGGGGGGGGGGGGGAAGGTGGTAGAAGAGGAATCTGGCTGCCTGGAATGCTTGGCATAGGGATCACCCATTTCTCTGCTACTTGAGACCATGAGGAGGAACTAGAGCAGCCCCATCAAAGAGGAAAGATTGAGTCTGGGAAAGAAACCAGGGCTGGGGCATCCTCTTCCCATGAACCCACCAAGAGACAGCAAATGTATAAGGACCCACTGGATTCCTTACCAAGGACATACGGGTAGTGAGGTAGGAAGAGTGATAAGATCCATTTGTCTAAACACCTATATGGGAGGTGCCATACTAGATCATTCCATTAAAGAATATAGTGATCCCTAGTAAGAGTAGGGCTAAATAGTAAATTTTCTAAATGGAGAAAGGTTAATAGTGGAGTGCCCCAGGGATCTGTTCTGGGAGTACTGCTTTTTAACATATTTATAAATGACCTGGAAATGTGAACGAGTGAGGTGATCACATTTGCCAATGATACTAAATTATTCAAAGTTGTTAAATCACTAAAGGATTGTGAAAATTACAAGAGGACCTTGCAAAAATGAGAGACTAGGCATACAAATGGCAAATGAAATGTAATGTGGACAAGTGCAATGTGATGTACTTAGGGAAGAGTAACCCAAATTGTAGCTACACAATGCAAAGTTCCACATTAGGAGTCATCATTCAGGAAAAGGATTTAGGTGTCATTGTTGATAATACATTGAAATCTTCTGCTCAGTGTGCAGCAGCAGTCAAGAAAGCAAACAGAATGCTAGGAATTAATAGGAAAGAAATTGAGAATAAACAGCGAATATAATAATGCCTCTGTATCATTCTATGGTGCAACCTCATTTTAAGTACTGTGTGCAGTTCTGGTCATCACATTTCAAAAAAAGATTAGAATTAGAAAAGGTACAGAGAAGGATGACCAAAATGATAAAGGGAATGGAACAATTCCCCTATGAAGAAAGGCTAAAGAGGTTAGGACTCTTCAGCTTAGAGAAAAGAGAGCTGAAGGAAGATATGATAGAGGTCTATAAAATATTGAATGGAGTGGAATGAGTAAACATGAACTGGTTGTTTACTCTTTCAAAAAGTACAAAGACTAGAGGGACACACAATGAAGTTACTAGGTGACATATTTTAAACTAATAAGAGAAAATATTGTTTTTTTTACTGAATGCATAATTAAGCTCTGGAATTTGCTGCCAGAGGATGTAGTGAAAGCCATTAGTGTAGCTGTGTTTAAAAAAGGTATGAACAAGTTCCTGGAAGAAAAGTCCATAAACCATTATTAAGACAGAGTTGCAGAAATCCACTGCTTATCTCTGGAATAAGCAACTTGGGATCCTTGGGATTCTGCCAGGTAATTGTGACCTGAATTGGTCGCTGTTGGAAACAGGATATTGGGCTTGATAGACCTTTGGTCTGACCCAGTATGGGAAATCATATGTTCTAGAGAGTTCAGTGATAGGAAGTAGGGAACCAGAAAAGAATCTGTTTCTATCCTCCCATTCCTCAGGGATCTGCAGGAAGGACACCAAAGTGTTAGATGTGCATGTGTCCTGAAGAAAACAGATGGCTTGTGATCTCTTCACCTGAGTGGAGAGAGTTTTCCCATGTTTTGGGAAGATAACTCTCCCTTCTAGAGTTGTCTCCAGATGGAGAGAATCCCGTTTTGTTTTTTCCTGAATTTAAATCCTCCAGAAGGGGATCTAGGAACCTGCATCACCGCACTGCAATTTTGGTGCTTAGGGGAAGATGTTTCACTGGTTTGCTCAATTGGTGTACCTGTGCCAACTGGACACTAAAAGGAGAGGAAAAAAAACAATGTCCCTGTGATAATAAGCCCACATGAGAGAAAGAGGAGGTGGTTTGAAGTGGAGTCAATTCAGATTCAAGGAGGTCAGTTATTGAGGGGGTGCCAAAAGAAAGTCAGAGACTAATCATTTCTAAAGTATTACTGGTCATAGGCAGCAATATACAGATACACATAAGAGACTATCCCTGTTCCATGGAGCTTACAGTCTAGTCAGGAGAAACATACATGACAAACAAGAGTCTATGGGAAGTGTATTCACTGTAGAGAAATGTTTAGGATTTAAAAACAACTTCATAAAGGTGAATTTCTAAAAAGGTGTCCCGCCAACAAGGACAAGGAATCCTGAGTGTGTATGGATTGTGAATGCAATATGGAAGATACAGATTCATTTCCTAAGAAATGTACCTTATGACTGTTGCATCCGTCAGTTGCAGACAGCTGCGACCGCTCTGCCTCACCTCTTTTGTGCCCTTCTCCTCCTCCATGGGTAAGATGGCTGCCTCCGGTGCTGAGTGCCGAAACCCTCGGCATCTCCAACTCAGCACGGGCATCCCCATCCGCCATGCTCCTTCCCATGGCCTCCTAGGGTACGCATGCGCACGCTGCCTACGCTTATCTAAACATCAAGGCGGGAACCTCGGGGGCGACCCCACCGCATGACATCAATACCTCCGAGTATTTAAGCCTCCGCTCTGCTCCTAACGAACGAGTTAGCAAGGACTTCGGTTTAGCTACTCTGACTGCTTCTAAGCTGCATGCTTAGACTCCTCGCTACCCTCCAGGGTATCTCACTCCTGAAGAAGCTCTGGGCACCCGCTCCTCGGGGGCCTCTCGCTTCCAACTACCCTTTGGGGTTTCTACTACTAATTAGACAACCGCTCCTCGGGGGTCTCTCTCTTCTCTTTTCAGGATTATCTGCGCTTCTAGGTACTCGCTCCTTGAGGGCCTATCCAGCTCAGAGTATCCTGCACCACGGACCTCGGGTCCCACCTTCATCATCTACCAGGAGGATTCCAGCACTACCCTTCAGTGAGTACCTCTATGATCCAGCTCTCCTTTTCCACCCACCAGGTTCAGCTTATCCTGCTCTGCGGAACACTACCAACCTTGTACATCCGGGTGAGACTTCTACATCTGAGACTGAGCATATTGGCACTTTGCTGGACTTCTGTGCCATCTCTTCCTGCACAATTACCATCTATCTACAGCAGTACAATAAAGCTTTTCATCTCCAGTGTCTGCTCTCTGAGTCTAGCCTATTGCTGTGGTTCCCACAGGGCCCCTCCCTGTGGGAGGAGTCATTGCCACTGCGACTAAGAGTCCACACTATGCCTCAAACCCAACAATGACATTATGTTCATTGATGAAGTCCATTATTAGGCAAACGTTTATTATTGGAACAGCCACCTCTGGAGTGGAGTATCTCAGTGGAGTTCAGGTGATTGACCGTCCAATCCTGTTTGGAACAAACCCTTAGGTTGTGACAAATTATGTCTGGTCTTAGCAGATACAACCTAGCCTCTTCTCTGTGGTGAAAATACCCTGGCATGGATTCCCTGAAATACTTTTTAAGCAAAGTAAAGAAAAAACAAAATTATTCAGAGTAGTTAAATCACAAGCGGATTGTGATATATTACGGGAGGACCTTGCAAGACTGAAAGATTGGGCATCCAAATGGCAGATGAAATTTAATGTGGACAAGTGCAAGGTGTTGCATATATGGAAAAATAACTCTTGCTGTAGTTACACGATGTTAGGTTCCATATTAGGAGATACCACCCAGGAAAAAGATCTAGGCATCATAGATCGTCGGCTCAGTGTGCTGCAGCAGTCAAAAAAACAAACAGAATGTTAGGAATTATTAGGAAGGGAATGATTAATAAAACGGAAAATGTCATAATGTCTCTATATCACTCCATGGTGAGACCGCACCTTGAATACTATGTACAATTCTGGTCGCCGCATCTCAAAAAAGATATAGTTGCGATGGAGAAGGTACAGAGAAGGGCAACCAAAATGATAAAGGGGTTGGAACAGTTCCCCTATGAGGAAAGGCTGAAGAGGTTAGGGCTGTTCAGCTTGGAGAAGAGACGGCTGAGGGGGGATATGATAGAGGTCTTTAAGATCATGAGAGGTCTTGAACGAGTAGATGTGAATCGGTTATTTACACTTTCGAATAATAGAAGGACTAGGGGACATTCCATGAAGTTAGCAAGTAGCACATTTAAGACTAATTGGAGAAAATTCTTTTTCACTCAGCTCTGGAATTTATTGCCAGAGGATGTGGTTAGTGCAGTTCGTGTAGCTGGGTTCAAAAAAGGTTTGGATAAGTTCTTGGAGAAGTCCATTAACGGCTATTAATCAAATTTACTTAGGGAATAGCCACTGCTATTAATTGCATCAGTAGCATGGGATCTTTTTAGTGTTTAGGTAATTGCCAGGTTCTTGTGGCCTGGTTTGGCCTCTGTTGGAAACAGGATGCTGGGCTTGATGGACCCTTGGTCTGACCCAGCATGGCAATTTCTTATGTTCTTATGTTCTTATGCAATTTAGCATAATTTCCCACATGTAGTAGTATTAATGCTACTAATCATACTTCTACTATTATTTGGGTCCTTGGAAGGGGTGGACCAGAGGGGAACCAGTATGCCCTGTCAGAGGGTGGGGGCAATAGGGTACCAAGCTGCAGCAAGTTCCATCCTCTTGGGAGGATCCTCTCCAGTGACACAGTGGCATACAAGCAGTTGTGTCATTGAAGGGGAACTCCGGCAGGCCAAACATGTGCAGCTATATCATCAGAGGGGGTCACTCATTTCTTCCCCCCATAGCAGGTAAGTACTTTGGAGGGAGAATCCTCTTCCCTCCTGTCTTGCAAATGGTGCTGATTAGCTTGTTGACGACCTACTATATATTATTGTAGCCTCTGGGCACTCCTTAAAGCTGGGGCATACTCAATACTAGGACAGAATCCTTAATTTACTTTCTCAACCCTGGCATGGATTCCCTGAAAAGAAGTCGGAGGTTTGACCTCCCAGGACCCAAAGTGTATTGTAGACGAATATCAAAGGAGACCCTAGACATAGGTATAGTGTTCCAAAATAAAAGTCTGTACTAAAAATGTATAAAAAATGGAACAAATGACAAATCTGTACAAACCCTGGCAAACCCCAACACAGGTACAGAAATGTATAGCGAATGATCCTTGCTGAGTTGCCCTCACTCCTTTGTTTGGTGTTTAAGGATTTCCATGGCAATTGGTGGACTCCCTGCCTCTCAAGAATCTCTGTTGTACCTGATTATTCCATTGCTTGAATATCTCCTGTGCCTTTTCTCTTCTCCTCCTCCTGGACTCCTGAATCTCTGGAAATAGAGCACCAGAGGGGCTGCTCATTCCTTCTGTCACATCTGTTCACCTCTGGACATGCACCTGACACTTCTCACTAGCTCCTATGGAGATTCTCATTCACTGTGAACATGGATCAGGCCTGAGATGAGAGATTTACTCCCTCAACTTAAGAATACTCTTCACCCCACTGAAAAACTATAACTAGCACCACCACAAGGAACTATGGGGTAGATTTTCAGAGCCCTGCTCGCCTAAATCCGCCTAAAACCGGGCGGATTTACGCGAGCAGGGCCCTGCGCGCCGGTGAGCCTATTTTACATAGGCTCACCGGCGCGCGCACAACCCCGGGACTCGCGTAAGTCCCGGGGTTTCGGAGTGGGCGTGTCGGGAGGCGTGTCGGGGGGCGGGGCCGGATTGCGCGGCGTTTCGGGGGCGTGCCGGCAGCGTTTTGGGGGCGGGTACGGGGGCGTGGCTACGCCCCGGGGCGGTCCGGGGGCGTGGCCTCGCCCTCCGTACCCGCCCCCAGGTCGCGGCCCGGCGCGCAGGGGTCCCGCTCGCGCGCGGGGGATTTACGCCTCCCTCTGGGAGGCGTAAATCCCCCGACAAAGGTAGGATCGGGGTTTAGACAGGACCGGGCGGGTGGGTTAGGTAGGGGAAGGGAGGGGAAGGTGAGGGGAGGGCAAAGGAAAGTTCCCTTCTAGGCCGCTCCGATTTCGGAGCGGCCTAGGAGGGAACGGGGGTAGGCTGCGCGGCTCGGCGCGCGCAGGCTATACGAAATCGATAGCCTTGCGCGCGCCGATCCAGGATTTTAGCCGATACGCGCGACTATGCGCGTATCTACTAAAATCCAGCGTACTTTTGTTTGCGCCTGGAGCGCAAACAAAAGTAGGCTGTTCGCGCTCGTTTGAAAATCTACCCCTATGAGCGTGGCCTTCTCTTCCTACCAAAGACTACGGAGCAGCTGGGATAAAAGCAAGTTTTACTCCTCCCATAACTTCATACTTCAAAGAGACCTATAGGCTTGCTTCCTCTCAGTCTCCTACTGACTCCTCTTCAGAGACCAAAGGCCCTTGCTTTCTCTCCATCTCCTTACTCTTAATCTTCCCGAATAGAAATCATCCAACTACTCTAACCCAGCCACAGTGACCACTCATAGAGGGGAGAGCCATATAAATGGTTTAGTCCATTCACTACTCTACCAACCTCAGTATGTCCTCTGCTGGGAAGAGCAGAGATCTAGTGAAAGGACTATAGGCCCCTTTACAGGTTTAAATGAATGGAAAAAATACCAGAGCTTGTCAAGTTGCCCAGTTCTAGAAGGGAGACTTTTTGGTCCATTCCTGGTTTTGAACTTACATCCCAAAGCAGTGTAGCGTGAGGCATTTGTAGTCCCTGATTTTATCCATTGAAACCAGTGCTTCAGGTCCCAATAATCATCAGAATGGGGTTTGTCAGATATCTAGGACTGGCCTAAAATCTCCCTCCTTGAACTCAGAAACTTGGCAGCTCTGAAAGTTTAATAAAAAGTGTGAATTCAGGAGCACAGAACAATTTCTATTCATACCTCTGGAATGCAATAAAAAAAATTCCTAACATGCTAAATTAACTTTTAAATACTGCAGAACTTTAGCTGTTTCAACTTTACTTTTGCAGAGCAGCGGTGCCATCCAGTGGTTACTTAAGGTAAATACATGCACAATGCATCTGGAGATGAGATTGGATCTTCAGTAACCTTAGAATGGTTTTTACTTTGGTTCTGCTGATCAAGAACGTAACAAAGATGCCTTTGCTTACCCTAGCAGTTACAGCAGCAATCAATATGAACTAATAAATCGTTGGCACAAATTTAAACTCTGCTACTGTGTGTTGTGGATCTTTGAAGGAATGGTAAGGATTGTAAAGATAAATAGTTGGTATGCATAGATAGGCTAGATAATAATCTTTTACTGCCATCATGTTTCTCTGTTTACATGAGTAATATTAAGTAATGCAATTGACTTTTCTAAATTAAAAAATATATAATTACTCTTTAAATTCTCTCCCTTCTTTACCTTTTTCTTTCAAATTGTGTATTTTAATGCTCTTTCTTCCTTCTCTTTCTTCTCTCTTCTACTGCTTTTCTTCTCTTTAACCATGTCTCCTCTTCAGAATCTTCTTGCCTGCTTGCCTTTCCCTACTTCTCCCCTTCATCTCCTCTTTTTCATATGCTCTCTCCTTCATTTCTTTCCCCACATTATTGCTATGGATCTCCCCTACCCATCAAATCCAGAATCCTCTCTCTGTCAGCCCATCCCTGGTCCTTTCTTTATCATGGGTCCTTTCTCCCTCTCCCTCCACCCAATATCGTCTCCTCTCCTTCTCCCTCTATCCTCATTCCTTTCTCCCTCACATTTCCCCACCTCCCAAACCGGGTAATTCCTCTCTCCAGTTCTCCCTGGCCCCCATCCTTAGTCCTCTCTCTCTCAGTTCCTGGTACTCTTTATCTCTCCTTCCCCTTAATACCCATGTCCTTTTCTCTTTCTGTCTCCAATCCCAGGTTCAGTCTTCCCTCTCTCCTCATTTCCCAGAATTCTCGCCCCACATTCTCTCCCCTTCCCAGAAAACTTTCAAATCTAACCAGCGATATTCAAACATAGCCAGTTAGGTTTCACAGTTATCTGGCTTTGCATACCCAGATAAAGTTATTCAAGGATATTCAGCGGGCATATTTCCTGATGAATACCTCGTAAAGATAGCCAGAGGAAAATTAGTATCCTTACCTGATAATTTTCGTTCCTGTAGTACCACGGATCAGTCCAGACTCCTGGGTTTGCCCCCCCCCCCTAGCAGATGGAGACAGAAGTTTACCAAACGAAACTCTGCCTCATATAGGCTGGTGCCACCTACAGTCTGGCAATATTATGTAATGTCAAAGCAGAATGGATTATAAAAAACCCCAAACTATATACAGTAACTGAACAACCGGAAAAAATTGGCTCATGGAACCCCCAGATGGGATCAGCACCCATGGCCTGCAGAATAACGCAATCGGTCTGCAAAAAACTAGACAGGAATACAATGGTGTGGACTCTCCAAAATGATAAGACCCTAAATAGGATGGGACTCTGGACTGATCCGTGGTACTACAGGAACGAAAATTATCAGGTAAGGATACTAATTTTCCTTTCCCTGTACATACCCAGATCAATCCAGACTCCTGGGATGTACCAGAGCTTCACTTACTTGGGATGGGATCCAGAGAGGCCCGTACGCAGAACCCATGCACCAAATGTCCCTGTCCCTGACGTCTGAATATCCAAACGATAATGTTTAGCAAAGGTGTGGAGCGACTTCCATGTAGCCGCTCTACAAATTTCTTCGGGTGACACCTGATGACTTTCCGCCCAGGAGGCGGCTTGAGACCGAGTAGAGTGAGCCTGATGACCCAATGGCAATGGCCGCCCGCTTAACAAATAAGCAGAATTGATGGTCTCCTTTAACCAACGAGCAATCGTGGTTTTAGAAGCCATATGTCCTTGACGAGGTCCACTCCAGAGGACAAAAAGATGGTCTGACACCCTGAACTCATTGGTAAATTCCAGGTAGCGGAGCAACGCTTGGCGAACATCCAACTTCCACAAGTCTTTATAATTGGGGTCTGACTGGTCTTGATCAGAAAAAGTCGGAAGCTCCACTGACTGATTCAAATGGAAGGAAGACACCACCTTGGGAAGAAAGGATGGAACTGTACTCAGAGAAACGCCAGAATCAGAAATCCTCAAAAAGGGTTCTCTAAATGACAACTCTTAAAGCTCCGACACGCTGAGGCAATGCTTGAAGCTCCGGCTCACTGAGGCAATCGCCACCAAAACTACCACTTTCAAAGTGAGATCTTTCAAAGTCACCCTACGTAAAGGTTCAAAGGGTGCCAAACACAAGGCCTTAAGAACCAAATTCAAACTCCAAGACAGACACGGTTCCCATACCGGCGGTCTCAAATGCTTCACACCTCGTAAAAATCGGGAGACAACAGGATGCGTCGCCAGGCTCATCCCATGTATGTTACTGCGCAAGGAACCGATCGCGGCCACCTGCACTCGTAAGGAACTCCAAAACAAGCCCTTCGATAAACCATCCTGAAGGAAACCCAAAGCGTCCGAGACTCCCGCCCGGGTAGACTCAACATCCCTGGTGAGACACCATGCATCAAAAACCTTCCAGACCCTGACATAAGACAAGGAAGTGGAGACCTTGCAGGACTGCAACATGGTAGATACTACTGCATCCGAATACCCCTGAGACTTGAGACGTTTCCTCTCAAAAGCCATGCCACTAGACAAAAGCATTTGACCTGATTGAAATAAACCGGACCCTGATGGAGAAGGTCCGGCAGATCCTGAAATCTCGGAGGACTGTCGATGGCCAGATTTATCAGATCCGCGAACCCTGGATGCCTCGGCCATTCAGGAACGACGAGAATTACCTCCGACGGATGCACTTCTATTCTGCGAAGAGTTCAATCGTTGAGCGGCCATGGAGGGAACACATAAAGTAGTAAATCCACTGGCCAGGGGAGAACCAGAGCGTCCACGCCCTCCGCGCATGGTTCCCTGCGGCGGGCAAAGAAGCATGGCACCTTGGTGTTTCTGAACATTGCCATCAGATCCAGATAAGGTGTTCCCCAATGGGTACAAATGCGATGAAAGGCTTCGTCTGCGAGCGCCCATTCTCCGGGATCTAGGCAATGTCAACTGAGAAAGTCCGCCCGAACGTTGTCGACTCTGGCAATGTGGGAGGCCGCTATGCTGAACAAGTTCCTCTCCGCCCAAGAGATCAGCAACCGAGCCTCCAATGCTACTGGTTGACTCCGTGTTCCTCCCTGATGGTTGATATAAGCCACCGTGGTCGCATTGTCAGAGAGAATGCGTACCGACTTGCCGCGGAGAATTGGAAGAAACGCCTGCAGAGCCAACCTCACCGCTCTGATCTCCAGGTGATTGATGGACCACCGAGCCTCCTGTGAGGACCACCTGCCCTGCACAGACATCCATGGACAAACCATTCCCCAGCCATAAAGGCTGGCATCTGTGGTGACTTCCATCCAATCCGGAATTACCAAAGGCACTCCCCACCTCAAGTTGTCTGGGTTGAGCCACCAGGCGAGACTGGAATGAGCGTATCCCATCAGTACCCCAGGGTTCAGCGCTGTCTGCTACCCTCTTTAACATATATATGCTACCCTTATGTCATCTGCTGGCAGGCCTAGGGATAATACATTACATTTACGCAGATGACATTCAATTAATTCTACCAATAGACGACCCAATTGAAAAAACATTAAGTCTAGCTAACATATACCTAGACATAATTAAACAACTACTAAACCAAATGGAACTGGTTATCAACATTGACAAAACTGAATTCCTTCACCTAGAGAGAAAACATACTGAAATCATTCAAACACCGATTACCCTAAGAAATAACCAAAAAATTGAGCTAGCCGAAAAAGTAAGGAATCTGGGAGTAATAATGGACCCAGAAATCAACCTGAAGCAACACATATCTATAAAAGTAAGAGAAGGCTACGCAAAACTTATGGTCCTCAGAAGATTGAAACCATTACTCACATCCGCCCACTTCAGAACAGTATTGCAAACACTTATCTTTTCCAGCACTGACTACTGCAATGCACTCTTACTAGGACTCCCAAACACATCGATAAGACCACTCCAGATACTTCAAAATACTGCAGCCAGAATACTGACGGGAAAAAAGAGGAGGGACCATATAACCAAAACTCTAGCGGACTTACATTGGTTACCCATCGAATACAGGATAAAATACAAGGCCTTATGTACCATACACAAACTAATATATGATAAAGAAGCACACTGGCTAAACACAGCCTTACGAGTACATGTTCCACAAAGAAACCTCCGCTCAGCAAACAAAGCACTACTAACAAACCCTTCAGTAAAGTCAGCAAAATTAACCCAAGTGAGAGAAAGGGCTTTATCATTGGCTGGGCCCATACTATGGAACACGATGCCCCCTGAACTCAGATTACAGAATAATCTCAAAACTTTTAAGAAAAATTTAAAAACATGGCTCTTTAAAAAAGCCTTCACTAAAGAGTGTGGAGGGTAGAGAGAGATTGAAAGTACAGAGTAATGCAGATGAGAATGAATTTATTTATTTATTTATTTATTTATTTATTTAGAATTTTTATATACCGACTCAGGAAGTAATATCTCAAAGAGATAGTAACTCAATAATATACCTGGACTTGACCAACATTACTCAAATAATGATTTTTTTTATGAAATTGTAACTGAACTTTATTGGCACCTGTTAGAATGTACGATATCCTAGATTTACCAACCTTAGTCTATATGCCTATTTGTAAACCATTGCGATGGTATATAACTTAGCGACGGTATAGAAAAGTTTTTAAATAAATAAATAAATAAATAAATCAGAGGCAAAGGAAGACGAAACTCCTCTGAAACCGGGTTCCATCGGGAGAGTAATGCGGATTGCAAAGGCCTCATATGAGTGATGGACCAAGGAACCAATTCCAAAGTCAATGTCATGGAACCCAGAATCTGTAAGTAATCTCAAACGATTGGAGGAGACTTGGCTAGCAAGGCCCGAATCTGACCTTGAAGTTCGATCACACGCTCCTCCGTGAGGGACACCATGCCCTGATGAGTATCGAACAAAGCCCCCCAAAACTCCAGGGACTGTGAGGGAGTCAGTCAACTTTTGGCCAGGTTGACTACCCAACCAAGGTTTCGTAGTAACTGCAGTACCCGAAGGATCGCCTCCTGACAACGCAACTCCGATTTTGCTCGCATCAGCCAATCGTCCAAGTATGGGTGGACCAGATATCCCTCCTTGCAGAGCTGTGCTGCCACCACAACCATAATCTTGATGAAGGTTCTGTGTGCCGTGGCCAGACCGAACTGAAGTGCCTTGAACTGATAGTGATGCCCCAGAATGGAGAAACGTAGAAAACGCTGATGATCTGCTCTTAGCCGATATGGAGATAGGTTTCGGTGAGGTCCAGAGATGCCAGAAACTCCCCTTGTCTCACCGAGGCAATGACTGACCTTAGCGTTTCCATCCGGAATCAAGGAATCTGCAGACACTGGTTGATCCTCTTGAGATCTAGAATGGTTGAAAAGTTCCTTCCTTCTTGGGGACCATGAAATAAATGGAGTACCAGCCCTTTCAGCGCTCCTCCGACGACACCGGAATGATGGCTCTGAGGTTGAGCAGCCGCTGCAGTGTTTCTTGGAACATCCTGCGCTTTGGTGCCTGGGCGCAAGGGGAGATCAGGAACCGCTGGCGGGGCATACGTGCAAAATCTAACGCATAACCGTGTCTTATCACCGATAGGACTCACTGATCCGACGTTATTTTGGCCCACTCCTCGTAGAACAGCGCCAGTCTGCCGCCCACTATGGAAACCGAGGAATGAGCCGGCAGCCCATCATTGTAAAGTCTTTCCACCCGGCGCAGTCTGGCTGGAACCAGGTCTACCGAAACACCGCCCCCAAAAGGACGGAGTGTAGGACTGCTGCCTACTGGCATTGTGATGAAAGGAAGAAACTGAACCTCTGGAAGTCCTGGTCCGCCGATCTCCACAAAAACGAGACCTGGAGGGGAAAGCTCCCCTCGACTTCGGCTTATCCTCCGGTAGGCAATGCCCCTTATTCTCGCCTAATGACTGGACTAGGTCCTCCAGTTCCTTGTTGAAAAGGAGCTTACCTTTAAATGCAAGGAACCTAGCTGAGCCTTTGAAGACACGTCCGCCGCCCAGTTACGGAGCCACAAGAGATGCCGTGCTGACACCGCCAACACCATGGTCCTGGCAGATGTGCGGAGTAAATCATAAAAGGCATCCGCATGTAGGCAATGACAGCCTCCAGACGCCCCGCCTGCATGGCTTCTTCCTGGGATAATGGCAAGGAGCTGTTTTGCCCAAAGTAGACCTGCTCGCAATGAAAAATTATTACAGATCGCTGCCCGAATCCCCAGGGCGGAGACTTCAAAAATCTTTTTAAGCTGAACCTCCAGCTTATGATCCTGTAGGTCCTTAAGGGCTGTACCTCCCATAACTGGAATGGTGGTCTTCTTTGTGACTGCCGTCACCGTGGAATCTACTTTAGGAACCCTCAAAAGCTCCAAGGCCTCCTCAGGTAAGTGATAGAGCTTATCTATAACCTTAGCCAGCTTTAGCCCCAAGTCCGGAGTGTCCCACTCCTTAAAAAGCAAGTCCGTGGCTGAAAAATGGAAAGGGAAGGATGAAGGAGGCCCCCGGAGCCCCAGCACCAGAGGGTCCGTAGCACCCAGCCGAGACTCCTCTTGAGGGAGCCGAATACCTAGCTCCTCCAGAAAAGCAGGAATAAGAGGTCCTAGCTCATCCCTGCGAAAGAGCCAAACCACCTTTTGGATCATCACCATCCGGCACTTGGGCTCCCCATAGTCCTCCCCTGTTGTCTCTCAGAGTCGCCCTCCACCCCCCTCAGGGGATGAGAGGGCAAGTCCCCGTCGTCCTTGTCTTCCGATTCCGAAGACGAATTGGAATCAGTCACCGGGGTTCTCAAGGGCTTCGGCTGCTGCCCCGGTGGGGGATTTGCTTCCTGCCAAACCCGAGCCTGTTTAGGAGGCCGGGGCTGGGAGTCTGGTAGAAGAGGCCTCTTTTTTCCCGCCTTGTGGGCCTTAAAGGCCCTATGCATAAGAACAAAATCGGAGGAGAATGACGAATCCGAAGATGTGTCATCCCCATCCCCCGCAGCCGGATCTGCAGGCTGAACACTGTTCTCCTCCGCGACCCTGTCCCCCTCAGGGACCCTGCGCTGCGGGGACAAACTGGGAGGAAGATCCTCCTCTCGATGTGCAGCCTGCTCTGCCGAAACCATAGGCGCGAAAGGAGGCAAAATGGCACCCGCCGATGGAGCTGCCGACCTCGGGGGACCCAAAATGATGTCCAGACCCGCGCTGCCGAGGAACGGAGCAGGAATCATCCCGGCAGCTCTCCAAACGCGCCCATCACCGTCTGGACCCGAAGCAGTACCCCCTTCGGGGCTGCCGATGTGCCCTCGTCCCCGGAGACACACGCGGAGCACAGACTGTCTCTAGACAGTCGCGCGCGCCGAGCCGCAGGCCCGACACATGGTCCGACGCGGCATGGAGGCCTAATCAAACAACCCCCCCCGCTCCCCGAAAACGCAGCGAAAAGGTGAAAAAACACCCCTCCCCCGCGATCGGGGTAACCCCCGGAGTATAGCCACGTGAAAATAATAAAAAAAAAAATTTTTTTTAAGTACCTGTCCGACGCCTCTGGATCCTGAACCTACCGGGGGGAGTGAGCCGGGCTCCCTGGTATCACCCCCAGTAGTATAAGTGTTGTTTGTTGGGTGCTCAATCCACAACAGATACAGCCTTTGGAACCTGAGGGGATGGTCCCCTCAGGACTTCACAACCCCCTGGGAGGCAGGAGACCTCGACCTGCAGGAACACACTGCGGTCTGTCTCCCTAGAAGAAAAAATCTGTCCCTGACTATTTCCTCTTTTTTTTTTTAAAGATTACTTTTGCCTAACTCTAAATCCACAGCTAGGCCCTAACTCAGACTGTAGGTTTGGCACGTCCTCCACCTGCTGGAGACAGAAGAATACTTCCAGACTGTAGGTGGCACCAGCCTATATGAGGTGGAGTTTTGTTTGGTAAACTTCTGTCTCCATCTGCTAGGGGGGGGGGGCAAACCCAAGATCTGGGTTCGTACAGGGAACTAACTTTAGCTGGATAAGTTAACCATTTTCTGATTCTTTTGACTATTAGGGATTGTAAGCAGCAGGCATAAGAGGAGCAAAAGACAGTGTCAGTAGTGTCTCTTTGGCCTGCACATATGCCTACTGGTTGGTGCATGGCACCGTTGCCTTCATAAGTACTGACATCCATCCCTGCTTAGACTAGAGACAGTAGAAGGTGTCAGGGTGCTTGCTGGAGATGGATGAAGACAACATCCTCTGTATTATGACGAGGGCTGGGGATGCTGAGTAAGTGAAAGTGATAGAACCCAAGTAATGCTCCATTAACCAGTGCCCTAACCTGACTTGTGAGGAAGGGATTACAAGACAGTGAGGGTATGCTAGCAAAGCAGAGGTGGAAGATAGCTTGGTGTGCAAGTGGTTCCCAAACTTGTCCTATTACTCTACAGCTAGTCCAGTTTTCAGGATATCCACAAACAATATGCCTGAGATAAATTAGTCACAGTCTCCATTGTATGCAAATCTATCTCATGCATATTCATTGTGGATATCCTGAAAACCAAGCCTGTTTGTAACTCTCAAGGACTGGAGGTGGCCACACCTGAATTAGCATATGCTGTTTCTTTGATGTTTGCAAGTATTTCTTATACATATTCATTGTGGACATGCTGAAAACCAGATTGGCAGTGAGCTCAATGGGATAGAATTGGGAAACACTGGTATAAGGAAAAGAATTTACCTAATGTCCAGTAAAGGCTACAACTTCTTGAAGAGAAGGGCTGTGATGAAAGGATGCAGAATAAAGATTGTTTAGATATGAACAAGTATGTTTGCTGACGTTTTCACATATGCAAATTTTGTCTGCCAGTATATCTTCATGCCTTAAAGCTTGCTAAAGCATTTGAAGTTTTATTTCTGACTGTAATATGTATTTGTAAATTAAAATACTACTGTTTTCATTTCTATGGAGCTAGGGCATAGATAGGCAACTCCGGTCTTCAAGTGCCACAAACTGCTCAGGTTTTCAAGATATCCACAATGAATATTCATGAGCTTATATCTGCATACAGTAGAGGCAGCGCATACAAGTCTATCTCATGCATATTCATTGTGCATATCCTGAAAACCAGAACAGTTTGTGGCACTTGAGGACTGGAGTTGCCTAGTCCTGAGCCAGGGCAGTGGTTCTTAACCCAGGCCTCAGGATACACCTAGCCAGTCAGGTTTTCAGAATATCCACAATGTATATACATAAGAGAAATCTGCATGCAATGGAGGCAGTGCTTGCAAATCTATCTCATGCATATGCATTATGGATATCCTGAAAACCTGATTGGCTTGAGAACTGCTGAGCTAGGATAAATAAGTATTCCAGAGATTATGCAAATGAGACCGTGTGGGGAATAAAGTAACATAACATAAAAGTGATGGCAGAAGAAGACCAAACGGCCCATCCAGTCTGCCCAGCAAGCTTTCAAACCTATTTGTTTTCATAATCTGTTACTCTGACCGCTGAGATCAGGGCCCTTATTGGTAACTTTATGGTTCCAATTCCCTTCCACCCCACCATCGATGCAGACAGCAGTGTTGGAGCTGCATCTAAGTGAAGTATCATGCTAATTGGTTTGGGGTAGTAACCACAGTAATAAGCAAGCTACTCCCGTTTGTTTACCCTGCATGTGCAATTCAGCCATTGTTGGTTGTCTGAATAAAAATCCTCTTTACTTAATTCCCTCTGTTGCTGAAGCAGTGAGCTGCACTGGATACTTATTCCAAGTCAAATATCACGCTTAATTGATTCGGGGTAGTAGCTGCCGTAACAAGCAAGCTACACCCATGCTTATTTGTTTACCCAGACTATGTAATTCATTCCTTGTTGGTTGATGCTGATATAAATCATCTTTTCTTCATTCCTTCTGCCATTGAAGCAGAGAGCTATGTTGGATGTGCATTGCAAGTGAAGTATCAGGCTTAATTGATTCAGGGGTAGTAAGCGCCGTAACAAGCCAGCTAGTCCTATGCTTATCTGTTTACCCAAACTATGTAATTCATTCCTTGTTGGTTGATGCTGAATATAAATCATCTTTTCTTCATTTTCCCTGCCGTTGAAGGAGAGAGCTATGCTGGATGTGCATTGAAAGTGAAGTATCAGGCTTATTTGTTTTGGGGTAGTAACCGCCGTAACAAGCAAGCTACTCCCCTGCTTTTTTGTGGATGCAAATCCTTTTTTCCACATTTCCTCTTGCCGTTGAAGCATAGAGCAATATTGGAGTCGCATTAACTGTGTGTATGTTTATTGAATAAGGATATTAATCTCCAGGTAGTAGCCGTCATTCCCGCAAGCAAGCCACCCCTTGCCTCTCCTCTTCATTCACATCCTCTAGACCAGTGGTTCTCAACCCTGTCCTGGGGACCCCACCAGCCAGTCGGGTTTTCAAGATATCCACAATGAATATGCATGAGAGAACATTTGCATGCACTGCCTCCATAACATGCAAATTTTCTCTCATGCATATTCATTGTGGGTATCCTGAAAACCCGACTGGCTGGTGGGGTCCCCAGGACAGGGTTGAGAACCACTGCTCTAGACATTATGGATCCACAGTGTTTATCCCACGCCCCTTTGAAATCCTTCACAGTTTTGGTCTTCACCACTTCCTCCGGAAGGGCATTCCAGGCATCCACCACCCTCTCCGTGAAGAAATACATCCTGACATTGGTTCTGAATCTTCCTCCCTGGAGTTTTAAATCATGACCCCTGGTTCTGCTGATTTTTTTGCAAAGGAAAAGGTTTGTCATTGTCTTTGGATCATTAAAACCTTTCAAGTATCTGAAAGTTTGAATCATATCACCCCTGCTCCTCCTTTCCTCCAGGGTGTACATATTTAGATTCTTCAATCTCTCCTCATAATAAGTCATTCTATGAAGACCTTCCACCTTTTTGGTCGCCCTTCTCTGGACCGCCTCCATCCTGTCTCTGTCCCTTCGGAGATACGGTCTCCAGAACTGAACACAGTACTCCAGGTGAGGCCTCACCAAGGACCTGTACAAGGGGATTATCACTTCCCTTTTCTTACTCGATATTCCTCTCTCTATGCAGCCCAGCATTCTTCTGGCTTTAGCTATCGCCTTGTCACATTGTTTCACCGACTTCAGATCATTAGAGACTATCACCCCAAGGTCTCTCTCCTGCTCCGTACATATCAGTCCTACTCCCCTCATTGAATTGGCAGGTATTTTAGCTTTGTCTTGAGATTGTACTGACTTCATAGCCTGTGCATGCTCAAAATACTTTCCCTGAATAATTCCAGATGCTGCAGACATCAGGCATTTGATTTTGCATATCAAAAAAGGAAATGATGCAGTTAAAGTGTTCTACAGTTCAGAGTAGGATAGGTAGTTTTTTACTCAAAGCATAATTAAGCTCTGGAATTCATTGCCAGAAGTTGTGGTGAAAGCTTTTAGTGTAGCTGCATTTAAAAATGGTTTGGACAAGTTCCAGGAGGAAAAGTCCATAAACCATTATTATGGTGGAGTTGCAGATATCCACTGCTTATACTTGAGGTAAGCAGCTTGGAATCTATCTATCCCTTGGGATCCTGCCAGGTACTTGTGACCTGGATTGGTCACTGTTGAAAACAGGATACTGGGCTTAATGGATCTTTGGTCTGACCCAGTATGGCAAGTCTTATATTCTTATACTTATTTGTCGCGATTTGGCTACTTGAATAAGATGTCTTCTGGGAGTGAACTGCAAAAATTTGTATTTACTGGCAGCCTGAATAGCTATTCACTTCTGGACAGAAGAGGCAGACATAACATGAAGTGCAGCTCTCCTCCTGTTAGCCAGAGAGGACAAGATTGGATGGGGTAGGAGATTATGGTAGATAGGGAATTGCATAGGATGGAAACAGAAAGGATCAAATAGTGGATAGGGATGTGAATTTGTTTTAAACAAATTTAAAAAATGTGATGAATAAGGGCAATTCCATTTCATCTGGGGGCACTAAAACAAATTGAAATCCCCCCGGAATGAAACAAACCTTATTCGTTACATTCATTTAAAGTGAATGCACTGAGCCTTGGCCCAAGGCCAGGGCCTCACCTAGGGCATAGGCCGAGGCTCAAAGAAGGGGCCACGGCCAACACCCAAGCGTGACACCAGTGCCTTGGCTGGCCTGAAGCCAGAACCTCGCCTAGGGCATAGGCCAAGGCCCTAAGCAGGGGCTGCGGCCTAAGCCCAAGCGTGATATCTGGGTCTCGGCCTAAGCCGAGAGCGGAGCCCCCCCAGTCACTTAAATGATCCATTGGATATCCAAGGGCTAGGCTGGGTTCTGACGCTTGGGCCTCAGCCTAGACTGGAGCCTGGACCCAGGCCTGGTGCCATGGCACAGACCAGAGGCTGGGTCCTGACGTCGGGGTCAGGCCCAGGTCCAGAGCCCAGATCTTGCCGGGGTCAAGTCCTGATGCCTGGGCCAGGCATCAGGACTTGACCCCGGCATCGGGACCTGGTCTCTGTCCGGGCTGCGTCGTCAGGTTCCGGCTTCCAGGTGGGCCGCGGCATTGGGCCTAGGCTCAGCCTAGGCTAAGGCATTGGCCTGTGTAGGCCAAGGCAGAGGTTGCGGTGACCTACCACAGCCTAGGTCTACACAAAGCCGAGGCTTCGGCCTGGGCCTAGGCCTTGCCAGTGAATCCCCACCGGACTGGGTAAGTGGGGGCCAGGGGGGGGATCCTGGCCCCGGCATTTTTCCGGGTGGGAACAGGATGCGAGGCCTTTTCTTTTTTTTTAAATGTTTGATTCATTTTTTTTTTTTTTTACACCAATGAAACCAATCAAACATTCCATGAACCAAAATCTGTGGGGAAACAACCTCCCGAAAACAAATCGAAAAAAATGTTGTATCCCTGCACAAGGGGAGAGAGAGGGAGGATCACATGGTAGAATGATATTATTATTTTTTATTTAATAATATTATATTCCGCAATTCCAATGTTGTTCAACGTGGATAGAGAGAAGATCGCAGGCCTCCAATTTGGTTGGATTCTTACCCTCTCTCATCAGCCACCCGACAACCAACCTCGAATCTGCTCTGAATTCCATTCTCTCCCTCGCCACAGACCTCAAAGCTGCGGCTCCAATGCTGCTGTTCTGACAAGGCAGTGAGTGCAGGGGCTGAGCCCGCAGTCGGCGCTTACAGGCCCCTCCGCCTGCACGGAAGCCAGGAGGGGACAGGGATACTTCTGTTCCTGTGAGCGCGAGACCTCAGACTCATTCGGTCCCTGCGCACGCTGCCTTGCCACAGGAGCAGTGCCAATGCCAGAGCAGTGGGAGGAAAAGAATCAGAAGCCCAGCTGGAGAGAGGGGGTAGGAAATGATTAAGAGGGTGGGGGAGAAAATCGCAGGTCTGTGGGAATAGAGATCTGCTGGGGGGGGGGGGGTGACATGAAGGGGCTTCAGAAAACAGAAGCCGGGGGGGGGGGGAACGACGACAGGGGTCAGCGCTGCCCCTATACTATAATTGTGATTGGGGCAGCAGAAAACAAAATATGACAGTGCATGAGGGTGGAGGTGGGATGGGGGACAGAGCATTCTCCCCACCCCATCCCCACCCCTACCGCACATACATTAATAATGTCTATTAGATGGAGAAAGGGAGGTGGAGAAGGACTGAGATCTCCTAGAAATATTTTGTGAGAATTTAAATCCTGTTCACGCGTCCGCACCACATCAAAACCTATTGAAATTATGTATCCACAGCGAGGGTGGGCCTGGGCTGGAAGTTAGAAGAGGGAGAAAACAAGCGAGGGTGGCCCTTATGTTCCCCTCTTTTGTCCCGCAGGCAGTGGCAGCAGAGAGACAGAGTGAGCGCTCCCCCTCCCCCCTCCCATCCACTAAAGAGGATCCTTTAATTGATACCAGAAATGACACTATTCCACTGAGCGAGTCTGATCTGTCAATTTTGCTTTTTCTTTTTTTTTTTTAACAGCTATACAGGTATGGAGTTATTTACTAAGTATTTGTGATAACTATTATAGCTGACTGACTATGGAATGCAAAAATGCCCACAACTGTGCTAATATTGGGATTATTTTTACCCCCATTTTACTGTGCCTTAGTCTCACAATCCTCTTTTGAGTCGCCGGAGTCTGTCTTTGAGCCACGCACATGCAGTGGCACTGTCTGGCTTGCCTAGCAATGGGAGCAGCAGAAATCCTTGTATCTCTCTAAGTATATTTTCAGTATACACATGTTTATAATGTGACCCATTTTTGATCCAGGCAATTTCCTACCTGCGTCGTTGACTCAGTCGTAACCTGCCTCTACTGGAGCAATGGTGCCATAGGTCTTCACTCACAACTACCTAGAGTCTTCCCCAAAATGTTTACCTCCTCCCTCTCCCATATAGCCTAATCACTGCAGCAAAAGACTTAGGTTCCCTCTGGAACATCTGGCTGGCTGGCACAATGCTGCCCCCTTCCCCCAAATCTGGTCACTACTAGCATTACTGCTGAGCGATGGATCAGAATTCCCTTGCCAGTGACTTGAATGCTGCCTTCATGGCTGCAACCAGCCTCAACTGCAGGAGCAGCGGAAACCAAGCTTGGGAATCAAACCCAGATCTTCCCCTTGCCAGCATATAGCACTGCCACTGCACATCCCTATTTTTTTCAGTTAGACTGTAATGTATATTCAGCCCCAGATACCTGCCAATAAAGGCTCATGGTGCCATAGGGTGAAACCTCAGTCGGAGTAGGTTCAAACTCATATGGAAGCCCAAATTAGGATTAGGCAGAAGCTGATAGACAATAGCATAAAACAACAACAACCACCAAAAAAGACCAATCAACCTAAGGGTTTGTTAAAGGATCTTTCACTGCTATTCAGCACCCTGCTCTGGACAACAGACAAATGTACCCAGTGCTCAAAGCCCTTGTTGGAAGAGTGGTTTTATACATGTAAGACATAAAGAAATAAAACCAATAGCACATTTTGAAATAAGCTACAAATGGATCCAGAAGTTCATAAAATCTTTTGCACCTTTACAGCCTATTTCATGAAGGTGTGTCAAGGGTTAATATGCCAAAGGGCACTTCAGATCAGTGTTTCCCAAAATGTTCAAGCTCAAGGCACAGCTAACAAAAATGTATGATGACCAATGCCCACGGAGCAAGCGGTGCAGACATGGATAGGACTCATGCAAGGTGGAATATAAATCAAAATAAATGTGGCCAAAAGAAGAGCAGAGAAGGGTGACCAAAATGATAAGGGGGATGAACGGCTGCCCTATGAGGAAAGGCTAAGGAAGTTAGGGCTGTTCAGTTTGGAGAAGAGACGACAGAGGTTTACAAAATCATGAAAGGACTTGAACAAGTTAATGTAAATCGGTTATTTACTCTTTCAGATAATATGACTAGGGAGGCACTCCATGAAGTTAGCAAGTAGCTCATTTAAAACAAATTGAAGAAAATTATTTTTCACTTGGCACACAGTTAAGCTCTGGAATTCATTGCCAGAGGATGTGGTTACAGCAGTTAGTGTAACAGGATTTAAAAAAAGTTTGGTTAAGTTTCTAGAGGAAAAATCCATAAATTGCTATTAATTAATAAGCAATAGTAGCTTGAGATTTATGTAATGTTTAGGTACTTGTCAGGTACTTGTGACTTGGATTGGCCACTGTTGGAAACAAGATACTGGGCTTGACCCTTGGTCTGACCCAGTATGGCATATTTTATATTCTTAAGAGCTAAGGAAGCACTGGAAGCCCCACCAGTCTCTCTTCCAAATTAAAAAAAAAAAAATAGGGCGAGAGGAAGTGGAGATGCACATGAACTCACTACAATGGGCCAGCCCCCTCTATGTACAAGTGCAGGATAAGAGAAACATCGGGGTGGTGAAAGCAGCTGGCTCAGTTAGATGCCTTGGCTGCTTCATGTGGCTGCCGGAGCTCTTCCATTGCTGCTGCTCCCAATAGATTAAGTCATGTCCAGTGCTCCATGCACGCTCTCCCCATCTCACTTAGCTTGGGGATAGGACAGAGGCTGGAAGGATTCAAAAGGAGGAGGCTCAGGAAGTGGAAGAAGAGGAGGTGCTGTGTGCACTGACAGGCCGATGCAGCAAGCTGGGTGCTAAAACACTGCGCTGGATTTCAATGCAGATTTAACGCTCAGATTAATTTTTTTTTAACTCCTGATGCAGCAAGCTAATGATATGCTAATGCATCAGGAGTTAAAAAAAAAAATAGCAAAGCCTGAATGCTCATTTTAACACAGGAAGGGAGGGGGGCGTCCCTGCCAGTCAGATTGTGCAAAGGCAGCTGCCACCACTTACCCGGATAAATCAGTACTTATCCGTAAAATGCATTTGATATTTTTTTTTATTTTTTGTTTTTGTTTTTTATTTTGTACAGGTTTTAACTGTAAACATAGTAGCGCTGGAAACTTAATTCCATCTCTGACCCTGGAGTTAAGTTTCCAACACTAAGAAAATCCTGGCCAGGCCAAATGTACCTCTCTGCATCAGAGAGTAATGCTTAATTCCCTCATTTGTATGGGATTTCCATACAAAAGCGCTAAGTAGTATTCCCATTTTAGAACACTCATTTTATGTACATAAAACTCCTTGCTGCATTGGCAGTAAAGTTTACACTCACAAAATGAGTGTTCAAATGAAGGCAAAGCTGTGAGTTGGTCAAAACGCACCTTTCTGCATCAGCCTGACAGTGTGCAGCACATAACAGGGCCCAGCTATCCATGCCTTGCATGCTGCCTGTTAATTACCATACTATAGGGCTCATGCTATAGCTCAGAATAAGAGGCAAGCATGACTATGCATGTTCTCAGAAAAAAAGCTCTTACACGTATAAGAACTACCGTTAGTGCCTCTTGTTGCTGCGGGATGCTGAGAACAGAACACAAGTGCAGGCTTGTATCTGAGTATTAGTGGTGACTTTTACATGGTACTCATCAGGTCTGAAAGTACGCCAATGTGCCATGGCACGCTGGTTGGGAAACACTGCATGAGATAATAGGCCCCACTAAAAATAATGAGGCCTGTGGTTCATAAGCTGCATTTTGGTGCATTAATACTTAATGCACCGTAGTAAGTAGGTGCCTTAAAGATATGATTTCTCCTGACTGGACAAATACTATCATTAATTTCAGGGCTGTCCTGGGGAGAAAGGGGATCATTGAGGTGATTGCCCTGGGACTCATGCTTTGGGAGGGCTGTGAGCCAGAGAGAAACCATGTCATCTGCCATGCCAAAAATGAGGCGGCTTTATCAGCTGGCAGCATGCGTCAGTCCAGGGAGTTATCAGGACTGTATCTGTCCTCACTGAAGAAGAGGTGACATCGTGAGCTGCAGCGTCATCATCCCACACCACATGCTGGCCACATCTGCTCCTTCACAGGAGTCTTCAGGACCACACTGGCATGCTGGAGTGATTAGCAAGGGAGGACTTAAGAAACAAGTGACCCCTATGGGCCAAATAGATGCCTGGGAGGTTTAGAGTGGGTGCAGGGGTAGAAAAGGAGAATGCTTGCTGGGGTATTTGGGGGCTAGGTAAGGCGAAGACTGCTGGATCAAGTATGGGGGGGGGGGGGGAAGGGGGAGGATAGTGGGCAGAGAAAGTGTTAGCTACAGGCTGAAGTCAAGTTTGAGAAGGGGGGAGAATGGTGGTGGTCATGCCTAAGGAGGTGAGGGAAGAGAGAAAGTTTGTATTGCTCCTCCCCCACCAATTTAGTGTTTCTGAGGTGGTGAGACTGACAGAAGGGATGCTTCTGGGGTTGGGAGTGACAGAAAAGAATAAAGAGAGAAAGAAGGGGATACTGAGTATCAGATGGTTGGGACAGTTTCCTCTCCCTCCTCCCTTTCCCAAGAGGGTCCCACTCTGGCTGATTTGCCTTGGACCTCACACCACACTAGGTTAAATCCTGATTAATTCTGCGGTTTGAACTCAAGTGCTGCTGGAAGCTCGAACCCAGGGGTACAGACACTTTTACAATCTCTCATTTCAGTTAGGAGGGTTTCCAGCCGGTTAAATCCAAGCTTCCACGTGATCTGATTCCCCATCATTTTTATCATCTGGGCATGCTTCAAACAAACGAACAGCTGAGCCACAAGAGATCAACATTCTTACAAAAAAAAAAAAAACCGTCACTAATTGTACTATACAACATGATAAGGCCCTAGAAACATGAGTCAATAATAAGAATGCTCACGAGACTGCGGTAACTTAAAATATAAACAAGCTCCTCTCAACGATAAAAAAAAAAAAAAAAGCGCTGTTCCTCGCGCCCCAGTAGGGCAAGTTCGCCTCACACAGTTTCCCGCCTTTCCGAGAAACGCCAAGGAGCGACGGAGCCTCCAGAGCCGGCGTCTTCGTGCTAGCCGTGCCTCTTATAAGTGCAGTGCGGGCAGCGTGCTCGTCTTTGTGACGTCACACTAGGGCTTTTTCAGCCCAAGGCTCTGGAACCTCGTACCCCCTACCCTCCGCCCCGGTCTCTCTTTTGCCTTCATGCCGGTCTGGAATCTTCCCCGGAGCGCGCGGCACAATCTGCCGCTGAGGCAACCCCGGGGCCCTCGCCAGCCGACACGGAGGCTGCGCGCGGGGTGAGCCGCAGAGATAGTTACAGTGGGAGGGGGAGCGAAGCCTAGGGCTCGAGTTGCAGCCCCACCGAGGAGAGGGCCTCATGATAATTTTTGAGAATTTTCTGTGCGAATGATGCTCTCAGGTTGGGAGTGGTGGGAGGTATCAGTCTTTGGAATTTATACGTCTTAGCGTGCTAGTATCCAAGGAAAAGTGTAAAACGTTAGGGTGGATTATGGTTCTTAGAGATAAGTATGTCAGGAAAATAATATCCCTCCCCCCTTGAATTTATTTATGGATTTTTTTCCGCAGTTTGTCTGTTTACAGTCTACTAGGTGTCACTTTTATGATGTTTAACTTAGCTTCCTGTGCCTTAAAATTATCTCCAGTGTGGCCATCAAAAGGAGCAGCATATTAAGGAAATCTGTGCTATATTTTTTAAATTAGTTTTGTAAAATATGTTATTCATGAACTAAATTTGATCCATCCATTAGTGTACACTTTGAAAATGTCCTACCTTTACTTCTGATGACTTTTCATCACTAGTCAAGACATTTTTAAATATAGTAGGGTTTTCCAACTGATTTCAGATTTTCAGGACAGGTTGATCCAGTCCTGCTTTTACTCACCTGCATGAAGGTACTTATTCTTGCTTTTCTTAGGAAATGTAATTGGGAAATTAGAATAAATCCCAGCATGCAATGTGATAAAACCGGGACTGGATCAACCTGTCCTGAAAATCTGGAGCAAGTTGGCATCCTTAAATATAGCATACCAAGAAATACATTCTAAATGCAGTACCTCACCCAAATTTATCTCTATAGACGTCTGTGTTTGGCTTTTCTAAGTTTTACATAAAGCTATTTCAGTGATAGACAACACATTTTCTTAGAACTCTTAAAGTGTTATGCAATGAAATGTTATACTTGCAATAGACCTAAACTTGGTCTGTATTTACCATATTTAAGGGGGGGGGGATTTCCACGGTGGAATAAATCTCATGTAACTGAGCCAAATTTTCCTTGGGCAAGCCCAAATCTAAGAGAAGTGTCAAATACAGAAGTTCTAAGATGGCCCACAGGCTAGAGAGATATTCTATCCTTCTTGTCCTCATTTGGGAGAAAAAACGTTTCTCACTTACCTTTTATGTTCCTTGTGAACTCCGGTAGAACTCATCTTTTCCTTTGCAGATGCTATCTGGTACCATGATCCTTCTCCTCATGTCTAGATCCCAGCAGGAAATGCAATCTGGCATTTCTTCTGAGCTGGTCATGGCCATTCTCAATTTGTACCAGACTATCTACCCATGACTTTCTTCAGCTTCAGAAGGTCCTGAGACAGTATTTACCAGAGATTGCCCTGCAGATAGACCCTGGATCTGGGAACTCGCCAGCACTCTTAACTGACTCGGTTGTACAGAGGTAACAGGAGTAGTACAGCGCCATGTGGCTATGTGGGAGCTGCTTTTGGCTTATACCTATCCTATCTTCTTATCCATATTTAGGTCCTTATGTCTCCTAAAACTTTTGGTGCAGGCCCTACATCCTTTTGGTAGCCCTTCTCTGAACTACCTCTATTCTGTCCATATTTTTAGAGGTATGGCCTCCAGAATTGGACCCTATTCTAGATAAGGTCTCACCAATGACGGTAGAGGCATTACCACCTCTATCTATGCAACTTGGTATCCGTCTGGTCCTTGCCATTCCCTTTTTGTATTGTGTGGTTACCTTGAGATCATGAGGCTGATTCTGAGATCTCATCATAAACTGCTCCTTTGGATTTGTGCACCCTACATGCATGAATCTACACTTTTTTGCATTGAAACTTAGCTGCTACTCGACCTCAAGCTTTTTTTTTTTTTTTTAAGATCCCTTCTCATTCTGTTTCCTGCCTAAGCAGTGACTATGCATTAATGTTATCTGTAAAAATACACTTTTCCTACTAACCCCACTGCAATATTGCTCACTGTCAGGCCGATTCAGTACAGTGTGCTCCGACGGAGCGCACTGTTAACCTGCCCTTGGACGCGCGTTTTCCCTTACCCCTTATTCAGTAAGGGGCAGAAAATGCGCGTCCAACCCACGGCACCTAATAGCGCCCTCAACATGCAAATGCATGTTGATGGCCCTATTAGGTATTCCCGCGCGATACAGAAAGTAAAATGTGCAGCCAAGCTGCACATTTTACTTTAAGAAATTAGCGCCTACCCAAAGGTAGGCGCTAGTTTCTGCCGGCACCGGGAAAGTGCACAGAAAAGCAGTAAAAACTAGAGATGTGAATTGGAACTGAAATCCGACCCGATTCTGGTTCCGATTCACATCTATAGAGATGTGAATCGGAACTGAAATCCGAACTGATTCTGGTTCCGATTCACATCTCTAGTAAAAACTGCTTTTCTGTGCACCCTCCGACTTAATATCATGGCGATATTAAGTCTGAGGTCCCGAAGAATAAAAAAAAAAAAGAAAAAACAATTTTAAATGGGCCAGCGGCTGTTGGGCCGAAAACTGGACGTTCAATTTTCACGGCGTCAGCGGGCTCGAGAACCGACGCCGGCAAAATTGAGCGTCGGCTGTCAAACCCGCTGACAGCTGCCGCTCCGGGTCAAAAGGAAGCGCTAGGGACGCGCTAGTGTCCCTAGCGCCTCCTTTTGCCCGTTTCTTCCGCACCACCTAAATACAGAATCGTGCGCACAGGCGAGTGGGTGTTCGTCCGCTCTTCCGCGGACTTTACTGAATTGGCCCGAATGATGTCAAGCACAACCATCCCCAGTAAGTACAGATCCCTCTTGCTCACCAATGATAAACCCTTCTGTTCTGGGTGCGAACTCCAGTTATCACCACCCTCTATTTCTCAACTATTTTGTAATCCAGGCACCCACCATGGGGCTCACCTATAGGCTGCTCCATTTATTTGTTAACCTCCTATGTAGAACAGTAGCAAAAGCTTTGCTAAAATAGTGTAGTTGCTGAGCTAGTCCACTTGAATGCATGGAAATAAAAGGTCAATAAATAATACATAAAAGGGGTGGCCACCTCTCGCCCTTGAGAGTCACAAACAGGCCAGGCTTTAGGATATCCTCAATTAATATGCATGAGATAGATTTGCATGCACTGTCACCAATGTATGCAGATCTATCTCATGTATATTCATTGTGGCTATCCTGAAAATCTGACCTGTTTGTGACTCTCAAGGGCTGGAGTTGGCCACCCCTGATATATCAAGTAATAATATCAGGTAATACCTTTTTTATTGAACTGGCTTTCCGGAGCTACTTGCCTTTCATTAGGTCAAAAAAAAAAAAAAAAAAGAACAGGAAAAGGTAGAGGATGATTGAATGTACAAGAGAATTGCATTTTACATTACAATGGTATTTTGAAGAAGGCAAGGGGATTAGAAAAGTGATAAAATGAAAGAGGCAGCTAAATTGTTCGGTAATGGGTTAGAAGAAGCATATCTCTGTTAAGTACTTTTATGTTTATTTTGAAGTGTTTGATCATTTTAATTTCAAATAACTGAATAGTCTTTTTAGTACTTTGATCATAAACTTTGCTGAAATCTCAAGTATACCACATCCAGTGCACATCCCAAATCAATTCTGTGATCACTCAATTAAAGAAACTGATCAGGTTTGTCTGACATGCTGTGCCTCTGGCAAAAAAAAACATATTGTCTGTTATCCTGCAGTGCTTTGGATTTAAGCAAATTCATTGCTGACTAAAACACTTTTAAGGCAAATTGCTGTGTAAAATACCATGGGTGTCAATCAATGCAAGCACGTGAATGTAAGTAATGTGTTTGTGCTTGCAAGATGTCTGTGAAGAAATGCATAACAATAGCACTGTATTATGATGCAGTTAGCAACTGTTGAGTGTTAGGTGTATAGTTGCACTTCTTGTATCATAAACAATTTTTGTTAACTTTGTTTCAAATTAAACTTGCACTTCTGATTCACCTCTTTGTGATGTTCTCCCATCCAGAGTGGAGACTGTCCTTGTATAGCATTGGTTTTGTTTTTTATGACAATAAAACCCCAGGACAGTATTCTTGAGCAGTTTTGGTGTGTCTGGTTCACAGTTGGAAGGGGGTTAACTCCAGTTAATTACCTCATAGGAGACCAGACATATTTGGAGTCAATCATGCTAGAGAGATTTGTGCAGGTCTTCCATTTCAAGCTCAGTGGCTTGAGTCACAAGGGATTCCTCGGTACTTTACAAAGTTAGGAAAAGGAAGCCCCAAGGAGCTGTTTTGCTTTCCCATTTTGTTTAACAATGAATATATATATATATATATATATATATATATTTTTTTTTTTTTTTTTTTTTTTTTTTGTAAATCCTCCACATTACCACTAATCTAACATTTCTATAGTGCTGCAAGGCATTCGCAGCAGGGTGCAGATACTTAAAAGAAACAGTCTAGTTGAGACAAACGAATAAGGTGGTTTTCTAGTAATCACTTAACTATTATTGTAAAATGTGCTTCATGCGAGAGAGCGCCAAGATCAGGAAGAGTCGGGGTTTTGGGATTTAAAAGTGTGGCCTAGAGGAGTAGGCTGGTATTCAGAGCAGCAGGCTGAGAACCAGGGAAGCCAAGGTTTTAAATCCTGCCTCTTCCACAGACACTCCTTATGACCTTGGATGAGTGTCACTTCGTGCTCAATTGCCTCAGGCACAAACTTAGGGCTTCATTTACTAAAGCATTTCTCCCATTCTGTGTCTAGGAAAGAATGCTTAGTAAATCGGGCCCTTAGATTGTTCCTATTTACAAAAGTGGAAGTAAGGAAAGCTGGGAGCTACAGGCTGGTTAATCTGACTTTGGTGGAGAACAAATTAATGGAATTTCTACTAAAACAGAGGATAATGCAGTTTCTGGAATCCAATGGATTGCAAGAGACAAGACAGCATGGTTTTACCAGAGGTAGGGCTTGTCAGATGAACCTGATCAATTTCTTTGATTGGGTGACCAGAGAGCTAGATTAGGGGAGAGCACTGGATGTAGTGTACATGGATTTCATTAAGGCAGATGACATAGTTCCACATAGGTGACATAAATAAACTAAGCATGCTTGGTATAGGCCCTAAAGTGACTGAATGGGTTAGAAACTGGTTAGGTGAGAAGTGACACAGGGTAGTGGTAAATGGGAGTTCACTTCTGAAAAAGTAAATAACCAGTTCACATTTGCCCGTTCGAGTTCTCTCATAATTTTATAGACCTCTCATATCCCTCCCCCCCCCCCCCCCCCCCCCCCCCTCAGCCGTCTCTTCTCCAAGCTGAATAGCCCTAACCTCTTTAGCCTTTCCTCATAGGGGAGCCATTCTATCTCCTTTATCATTTTGGTTGCCCTTCTCTGAACTTTTTTTTTCCAGTGCAACTATACTTTTTCTGAGATACAGCAACCAGAATTGCACACAGTACTCAAGATGCAGTCTCCCATGGAGTGATACAGAGTTTCTATGACATTCTCCATTTTATTCACTATTCCTTTCCTAATAATTTCCAACATTTAGTTTACTTTTTTGACCTCTGCAGCACACTGAGCTGATGATATTAATATATTGTCCTCTGTGATGCCCAGATCTTTTTTCCTGGGTCATAACTCCCAATATGGAACCTAAAATCATGTAACTACAATGTGGATTTCTGTTCCCTATGTGCATCACTTTGCATTTGTCCATATTAAATTTCAACTGACATTTGGTTGCCCAATCTTCCAGTCTCGCAAGGTCCGCAATTTGACAATTCGCTTGTGATTTAACAACTCTAAATAATTGTCATCTACAAATTTGATCACCTCATTCATTCTCCTTTCCAGACCATTTATAAATATATTTAAAAAAACACCAGTCTCGGTACAGATCCCCGAGGCACTCCTCAGTTTAACTTTCTCCACTAAGAAAAGTGACGATTTAATCCTACTGTTTCCGGTCTTTTAGACAAGTTTGAAAGCCACAAAAGGACATTGCCTCCTATCCTATGACTTTTTAATTTTCTAAGGAATCTCTTGTGAAGGACTTTATCACACGCCTTCTGAAAATCCAAACATACTAAATCTTTCAACTTACCTTTATCCATATGTTTATTGACTCCTTCAACCTTCAAAAAATTGTAACAGATTTGTGTGGCAAGACTTCCCTTGGGTAAATCCATTCTAGCTGTGTTCAATTAAACCATGTCTTTTCTATATGTGCTGTGATTTTGTGCTTTAGAATGCTTTCCATGATTTTCCAGCATTTAAGTCAGGCTCACCACTCTGTAATTTCCCAGAACACACCTGGATCCCTTTTTAAATATTGGAGTTACCTTGGCCACCCTCCAGTAATCAGGTATAATGAACACTTTTAATGATAGGTTACAATTTAATAGTAATAGATGTGAAATTTCATTTTTTAGTTCTTTCAGAATCCTGGGGTGTATACCATCTAGTCTGGGTGATTTGCTACTCGTCAGTTTGGCCTACATTTTTCAGGTTCACCATGATTTAGTTCAGATCATATTACAGATATTTTTTACAGAGAGAGAGTAGTGGATGCATGGAATAGCCTCCCTGTGAAGGTGGTGTTGAGAAGGACAATATTGGAATTCAAGAAAGCATGGAATAAGCACTGAGGATCTTTGAGGCAGTGGTAGGGATTGTGAAGCTGAATAGTTGTTGTGAATGGATAGACTAGATAGGCCATATAATCTTTTTTTTTTTTTTTTTTTCTGCCATCATGTTTTTATATTTAGATTGAAAGCCCTCTATGGCAGGGATCTAGTAACGATACTTGACTTTAATTTGCTTTGAGGTCACATTTGGAAAGGCAAGAAATTAAGTCTTAAACTCCACAATCATAGAAACATAGGAATGACGGCAGAAGAAGACCAAACGGCCCATCCAATCTGCCCAGCAAGCTTTTGCACTTTTTTTTTTGTCTCACATACTTATGTTTCTCTTGGCTCTTAGTAACCTTTTTTATTCTATTTCCCTTCCATCCCCGCCACTAATGAGGAGAGCAGTGCAGGAACTGCATCTAAGTGAAATAGCTTAATTAGTTAGGGCTATCAACCACCGCAATAAGCAAGCCACACCAATGCCTATCTGTTTATCCAGACTATGTAATTCAGTCCTTGTTGATTGTTGCCTGAATATAGATCCCCTTTATTCATTCCCCCCTGCCATTGAAGCAGAGAGCCATGCTGGCTATGCATTGAAAGTGAAGTATCAGTCTTGCTCCCCTGCTGTTGAAGCAGAGGGCTATGCTGGATATGCGATCTACCAAGAAATCTCAAAGACTTCGGTCTTTAAAAGGGACATGCATACAGCCAGAGATGGAGAAAGATGCACCAACTTAGGAAGGCCATTCTAGGCACATAGTGCTGCAAGACAGCCAAAGTGGAGTCTGAAATGAATAATATAGAAGAAGGGCAAAATAAGCAGAGAAGGGACATGGGGAGATAGGAGAGGTGGTATGGGGCTGCAAAGCGAATGCATTTGTACGTGAGAAGTAGTAGTCTGAACTGAATGCAGAAGCAGATAGGGGTGAGAAAAGGGGTAATATGGTCATAACACATGAGGGAGATAAGCTGCACAACTGAAGTTCAAGCAGACTAGTGAAGAATGATGTTTCAGAGGCAGACCTGTGAGGAGAAGGCTGCAGTAGTCCACACAGGTGGTGAGGAATGGATAAGGGGTTTGATAGTATGTTCAGAAAGAAAAGGGTGAATTTTGTTTTGTTAAAGAGAAAGAAATGATGCATTTTAGCAATGTTCTGAATGTGCACAGACAGGAGCAGGGAAACCCAGGGTTTTGGGCTGAGGGGACAAGTGTTATTCATTGAGAGAAGAATGGGGAATTGTGGGGGTTTTTTTTGTTTTTTTGAGAAAATACATTTAATCTTGGCATATTAAGTTTAAAATGATGGTAGGACATTCAGGAAGCTAAGTCAAATAAGTAGGCTGAGATCTGAGACTGGATTCTGGGTAAAAGTTCCAGTACAGCAAGAGAGATGGGATTCATCAGCATATAGACTGAATTAAAAGCCATGGGAGGAGATTGGAGAACCAAGAGAATGCATGTAAAAGAGATGCGAGAAGAGGGCCTTTTGGGGGCCTGCTGACTTGTAATGGGACAGCAGTGGAGGTGGATCCACCAAGAAATACACTAACGGTTTGGTGGAAGAGAAAAGAGGAGAACCAAGACAGATTACAATCCTGGAATCTAGTTGAAGACAAGATATCAAGAAGTAGTTGGCGATTAGCAGTGACAAAAGCAGTGGCAAGGTCAAGGATGTGAGGATTGAGTAAGTGGCGTTTGTCCTGGGCCATGAAGAGGTTACAAGAAAATTTGGTAAGAGCCGTCTCAGTGGAATGGATAGGACAGAAACCAGACAGAGTGAATCGAGAAAGTTTGGGATTCAAGAAAGTGAAGACAAGAGAAGTGGACAGTACTTTCAAGTAGTTTGTATGTAAATGAGTATGATAAGCAGTTCAAGTAGGGTCCAGTGAAGTGGAGAGGTGTTATAACGGCATGTCTAAAAGTGGCTGAACAGTTGCAGAGGAAAGTAATAGAGTGAGAATATGACAGATGGAAGGGATGACTGAAAGAGATAGAGTTGAGTTCAAAGGAAGAAGTAGTGAGTTTGTAGTAGGAGAGCTGATGAACAGTTTCCATCTCTTTCACTTTAGCAAATGAAAAAAGGGTAGCAGAGGGTAAAGGCAGGACCAACTCTACGGCAAATGGTGCCCTGCATGAAAATTTATACATAACACACTCCTCTCACTAGACATTATCTCCAGCCTTCTTCCCCCCCCCCCCCCCACCCAGGCATTTTCTCTCCACCTTCCTCCATCCAACTTCTCCCTCCATTCTCTATTTTCTCTCCAGGCATTTTCTCCCTCCCTACAGATATTCTCTTTCCCCCACATCCTCTTCCTTCCTCCAGGCACACATTTTACTGTTTTCCCTCACCTCATCTCACCTTACTTTCAAGTATTCTTTCCCCCTTTTGCCCCCTCCTGGCATTCTCTCTGTCCCTCCCAGAATGCTTTGGGGGTGCAGGTCAGGATGGATAACAGCAACTTTGTGGGCCAGGCCTTCCTGGCCCCTCCCTTTGCAATATTAGTGGCAGCTTCATGGTCCTCCATGGGCTCTTATCTCTGTCTGGTAGCTCCTGCACACATGGGCAGCTGAAAAATGACTCCTGTCCTCTGCTACCCCTCTCTGGCTGCTCTGCTTTTAGCTCATGGCCTGTGCAGGTCACTACTTCTGCCCAACTTCTCACTCATGGGCACTCCTCCTGGCTCTGTTGAGCAGTGATGTGTTCTCCAAGTTTGCCTCCTTAAAGGTACAGGAGCACATACGCTGGCAGTAATTCCAATGCTGCCAGCCTGGGAACTCCAGCACCTTTAAGGAGGCAGATGTAGAGAAGATTTTATGATACTGCAGATAAGTTGCCTTGCTTCTGCACTGTGACTGATGAGCCCACTGGGGGATACTGGCAGCATTCCTCATCTCACAGCATCCCAGTTGACTGCCCAGCTCGCCCTACCCAAAAGCTGGTGCTGGGAAAAGGAACAGTGAGGAGGAGAGGGTCTGGTGGAGAACTTAAAATTAATTTTATGCACCTGGTTATGAAAGAAATCAGACTGACGGGACAGAGTGTGAAGGGGATGGGAGACACAGGAAGAAGCTACAGTTTGAGGAGAGAGGTTGTATGGCAAAGAGAAGATAAGGGTTGGAGGCAAAGGAGTCTGCTCAGACAGACAGAGCATGCTCACTTAGCAAGCATAAAAGCAGATTAGAAGGAGGTGAGCAATGGGGACCAGTTTTAAAATAGGCCATGTAGTTGCAGAGGACATAGACACTTTTAATGCTTGCACATTATGCAAATTTTAAAACAGAAAGTGTCCAAATAGTTTCCTTTTAAAAATTGTTAAAGCATGCACACTAAAAATGACTGTATACTTTGCACCTGCTGTGTTGTCAAATGGCTGAGCAGTGTGTATCCTTCTGAAAATGGCATGTGCACTATTTTCTACCCCCTCCACTTAGGTACACCTCCTCACTGGCTGGCTAAAAACACTCATGCAGAGGAAGCCCACATGCACTTCTAGCTGGGCAGAGGTGGGCAGTTTTCAGACAGGATGGTCCTAGCTGCATGAATCCATCTTTGCGCAACTAGATTGCTTTGAAAGTTGCTCCCTTAGATTTTGATTTTGTTGCAATATAAAAGTGAATTGTGCAGGAAAAAGTGCTTTGTCCTTAGAAATTAGCTTTTACAAACTTGGGGGGGGGGGGGGGGGGGAGGTAAAAGGATGCACACGGACCTTGCGTAGATGTGAATCGGTTATTTACACTTTTAGATAATAGAAGGACTAGGGGGCACTCCATGAAGTTAGCAAGTAGCACATTTAAGACTAATTGGAGAAAATTATTTTTCACTAGACGCACAATAAAGCTCTGGAATTTGTTGCCAGAGGATGTGGTTAGTGCAGTTAGTGTAGCTGGGGTCAAAAAAGGTTTAGATAAGTTATTGGAGGAGAAGTCCATTAACTGCTATTAATCAAGTTTACTTAGGGAATAGTCACTGCTATTAATTGCATCAGTAGCATGGGATCTTCTAGGTGTTTGGGTAATTGCCAGGTTCTTGTTGCCTGGTTTGGCCTCTGTTGGAAACAGGATGCTGGGCTTGATGGACCCTTGGTCTGACCCAGCATGGCAATTTCTTATGTTTTTATATGTACTTGTACCAACAATTTGAAGAGGTGGTTTTTGGGGGCGGGGTATGGAATTACATGCATACTCTTGCATTTTCAAAAGCATGGGTGTATTTTTCCCTGAAAAGTACTATACATAAACCTTAGTAGGTGTAGATGTGTGCGGATAATTGTGGTGGGATAATTTGCAAAGGGAAAATAGCACAGACATTTTCCTCTTGAAAACTGGTGTAAAGTCGCCAGGTAAAAAGTACCCACAGACCTTATACCAATGTGTGCAGTTAGAAAATGATCCCCTAAAACAGTAGTGGCCAACTCCAATCCTCAAAAGCCACACAAACAGGCTGATACAGTATAGTGCGCTCCGGTGGAGTACACTGTTAATCCGTGTTTGGACGTGCGTTTTCAACGCGCTAGCTTTACCCCTTATTCAGTAAGGGGTAATAACGCATCAAAAACGCTCGTCCACCCCCCCCCAAACTAATAGCGCCCGCAACATGCAAATGCATGTTGCGGGCGCTATTAGTTATTCCCTCGCGATTCACTAAGTAAAATGTGCAGCCAAGCCGCACATTTTACTTTTAGAAATTAGCGCCTACCCAAAGGTAGGCGTTAATTTCTGCCGGCACCGGGAAAGTGTACAGAAAAGCAGTAAAAACTGCTTTTCTGTACACCCTCCGACTTAATACCATGGCGATATTAAGTCGGAGGTCCCAAAGTAAAAAATAATTAAAAAGTAAAAAAAAAAAAGTAAAACGGGCTTGCGGCTTGCTGGTTGAAAACCGGACGCTCAATTCTGCCGGCGTCCGGTTTCCGAACCCTTGGCTGTCAGCGGGTTTGAGAACTGACTCCGGCAAAATTGCGGTCAAACTCGCTGACAGCTGCTGCTCCTGTCAAAAAAGAGGCGCTAGGGACACACTAGTGTCCCTAGCGCCTCTTTTTACCGCGGGCCCTCATTTAAATACTGAATCGCATGCACAGGAGAGTGGGCACTCACCCGCTCTCCCGCGACTTTTACTGAATCGGCCTGAAAGTTCTGGTTTTCAGCAGAGCACAAAGAATATGCATGAAATAAATCTGCATATACCTCCCGCATCGTATGCAAATATACCTCATGCATATTCATTGTGGCTATCCTGAAAACCAGGCCTGTTTGTGGCTCTTGAGGACGAGAGTTGGCCTTCCCTGCCCTAAACAACAAATGTTACAAGGCATATAGAGAGGTCCATATTCAAAGCCATTTAGATGGATTATTATTTAAAAACATTTTAAGTAACAGCTATATGCTATAAATTGCTGGGAGGATCAGGAAGAGTTGGTTTAGCAAGTTTGCTATTGAGGTAAAAAGAAGTGTGTAAAATGTTGAAATATGGGCTTGATGTTGTTTTCACTGAGGACACAGAATGTGCATACATTTAAAAAGGAAAACCGTATATCTGTGTACTGCACCGTATTTCAAACGTGCATATGATGGGGGCCAGTGTTGTGCCTCTTGAGTTACTGCTTCTATGCAGGAGATTGGAATAAAATGTTTGGTGTCCAACGAGCCAGCGGGGCTTGGAGGTGAAGTGCTCACTCTCTGGGGAGGAAAGGAAAGGAAGCTGCACTTACTGCGTTAACCGTGGTTGCAAAAAGAGCAACACTGACTGAAGGGAGAGGTTATGGAGGAGACTTCCATCCAGGGAGGCATCCTGTGTCACCTCTGCATTCTACCTGTTGTAGGATTTTAAAGTGTGAGATAGTTTGGGGATGGGGACAGAATGTGCATATTGCTTGTAGTAATATTGCTTTTCTTTTTTTTCATTGAATTGATAAATTTGACCCTTTTTTTTTCCTACCCTGTAGCAATCTCTGCTGTGCACCAACTTTTACAGTGAAAATCTTTCAGCTGTTCCTCTTGCTCCCATGAGCCTTTGGGAGCAGTCATATTCAGAAAAGTGACTGAAATGACATGACATAGCATGCTATTTGATTGGTTTATGCATTATATATGATATCCTAGCTGACAGGGGCTTGCGAGATCCAGTGTGTTAACTGGTCAACTTATCTGCATAAAGCACTCTGTAAGGGCAAAACAAAAGAAGAATCTCGCTATTCAGGAATTGTTTGTCTGTCGTGAATGGTACTCACTCACTTCTGACTAATAGCCATTCATAACGTATGAAATAAAATGCATATGAGAAATAGAAATAAATGCACTTATGCTTGTATGAGCCATTGTGGTCTGGGGTAATACTTGTTCTGAATGTCTGAGATTTTTGATTTACATTGCTTTAATTTTCAGGACTGTAAAAAAAAAAGCAAAAAAACCCCACCCCAGAAAAAAATAAAAAGTGGGCCTGAAAGCATTGCTTCTATTTTACCTTTTCACATGGCAACATGCTGTCTAACGTTTCACACATTTACTTGTAAATTTCCTTATAGTGACTCAAAAATGATCGATCAATCTGAAGAATTGCAGGTAGAAAAGAACAGCAGAGGAGGAGAAAAACTCACAGAGTTAAACAGCACACCTGAGAAGGATTTTCCAAAAATGCAGAAACAACTGGTATGAATTCTGGTGAATTACTGTATTATTTTTATAAATCATAACTCATTTTCCATATGGTCAAATTAAAATCTTATATACTGTGATTGAATACAGTGAAAATATTGTCTCTACCTTTTGGTCTGTTTTGCTCAGGTGGTTGAAATAGAAATGCTTATTTTGACTCTTACCTAAGAATAACATGCACTTTTCCGTCTTCTGTATATGTATTATATGGGGCCAGAGTGAGAAGCTTTTCTTGCTCCATTAACTAATCTGTATACTAATACAATGAGCTCAGTGTTCCTGTGTGTGGGTGCCACCTTTGGGCAATTCCATGGTTCATTTGTCTTTAGAAAGAGTACATTTTGCTGAAAAGCAATGCTTTCTGGGAAAACTATAGCATTTAATACAAAAAAAATAGAAACATTTTTGGGAAAGGCTCCTTTTCAGAGCACACATTCCAAATACATTCTCTTAGGCTGATGCAGCACACTGAGCGTTAAAACATGATGCACTAGATTTCATTGCACAGGTTTAACGCTTAGATTAAATTTTTTTTTAACTCCTGATGCAGCAAGCTAATGATATGCTAATACATCGGGAGTTAAAAAAAAAAAAAAAGCGTTGCCTTTAAAATGTGCCTTTGCCACAGGCCGAATGCACATTTTTAAGTTGGGAAGGGAGGGGGAGCATCCCTATCAGGAAGATTGTACAGGCGCACTTTGAAGATAAGTAATGAGTTATCCGGCTAAGTGGTGGCGGCTGTTGCCACATATCCAGGTAAGTGGTGGCAGCCACCACCACTTAGCTGGATAAATACTAAGTAGAGGCGACCTGTGCCAGATAAGTCAGTATTTATCTGGCTAAGTGGCAGTAGCTGCCTCCACTTAGCTGGATAAGTCAATACTTAAACACAAAGTATATTGGACAGTAAAATGTTTTTCTATTTTAAGTGCCAGCATAGTAGTGCTGGAAACTTAATTCCATCTCGGACCCTGGAATTAAGTTTTCATTGCTAAGAAAATCCTGGCCGGGCCAACGCCCCTCTCTTCATTATGGAATAATACTTAATACTCTCATTGCATATGATTTCCATGAGAGGGCGCCAAGTATTACTCCCATTTTAGAACACTCATTTTGTCAGTATAAAACATCTTTGCTGCATCAGCAGTAAAGTTTTCCCGTTGATAGCAGGGCTGAATTAGCCATGCTGTCATGGGAAACTGTGCTTCAGGACCCGAGAGGCGGAGCTTTCCAAGCAGAGGTTAGAGTTTTGGCCTCTGTGGCTGCGCATGTGTTCCCGCGCAGGAAAAACATAATTTTTTTTTTTTTAACTTTTTGACGAGAAAATGTCTATAAAAAACCAGAGCAGGCCGTTGGGGTTTAAACCCTGTTCCTGTGGGAAGATCATGACCATTACTGATGGACATGATCAGTGCTACCGCTGCCTTGGACCCGACCATAATCAAGGTGAATGCGAGCATTGTGGCCGCATGTTGCCGAGGGCCCAGAGGCAGCGCGCCCACAAAATAAAGGATCTTCAAAGCAGCATTGGAGGCTCCTGTGCCCCTCCATCAGCAGCGCACTCTTCTCCAGGGCCATCAAAACATCAAGCTCCATCAGTAAAAAGGGCCTCATCATTGGATCCTAAGATCTCCAGGTCTGGAGACAAGATGGGACCTGTAAGTAAAAGAAAGAATGGAGACCCTGATGAGGCCCAGCAGGAAAGGTCGACAAAGGGCCGAGAATCGCACCCAGCACATGTGACTCACAGCGGAGATCAGGGACCTGGTCCGCGAACACCCACGACTCCGCCTTCGACGCAGGAATCAAACTCTGACGCTGAAGCCTGCCCACCCAGGTGCTGGAACTGCGCACCCATAACCGGCGCAGCGGGCGCAGAAACGGAGGCATTTGTCTCACAGTAAGTCTCATTCGACACATTCCACCTCAGTTGAGATGACACCGGCGCACACTCGTAGGTCCCTATCGCCAGCATCGCAAGACATGGATAGGTCACGAAAATGTCGATGACCATCACCAGAGGCTGGGACCAGCCATCTGTAAAAGCATGCTGCGAGTTCGGGTGAACGCCACCACCTATATGTCCATGATAAAAAACATAGGCATGGACATGAGGAGAGGACGAGACGTAAGACTAGCCCACATCTCTCAGAATCCAGTTCATCACACCATGAACGAGCATCAAGGGCTACTTATGCCTCTGAGGCAGACTGGGTGCGTGTACCTTCTTCCTCTGCCTCTTCTTCTTCACACTGCCTCGCTGGGCTCAACACGATCACGTTCACGACCCTTGGATGATAATCTCTCTCAACCATAACCTAAAAAGAAGAGAGACAAAAAAATACCCAACCTACAGGAACAAAATCTTCACACCCGTACTCTGACATACTGGGCTCAATAGCACCTCCGTCACAACCTACTCACCCACAGATGCCTCCACAAACACAGCAAGTATTCTCCCATTTGTCTGAGGCATTGTCCGGATTCTTTAAGTCTCTTCAACCCACTTTCAAATTACCTCATGCGTCTCCTGAACCAACCCACTTTCAAATTACCTCATGCGTCTCCTGAACCACCACAAGACTCCAGAGAACCATCAGTAGAGCCCTCGCAGTCACCACAGCCACTCCTGCCTACATCTCTGGCTCACGAGTCTCTATCGCCCCGAGACTTAGATTCCCCTCGATCTTCTCCAAGTTCTTCCACTGGGTACCCGTCAGACCCTCCAGAACAACCACAAGAACCATATTCACCACCCGAAGACTTGTCCTATCCAAAGTTTCTAGACAAGATGGGGCTATATTGCACTTAGACATCCAAAAACTCCCTGATCCGAGAGCTGAAACACTAGGGCTCTTAAAAATTTTTGATGTTCCAGGGGAACCAACCTCTCTTCCTCCGCAGGAAGTGTTGGACAGGGTGCTTGAGAAATCTTGGAAAACTCCGTACTCGCTTCCCGCCATCTCAAGGAAAATTGATTTGAAATTCCGTATGCGTAAATCGTCTCATTACACTTTACCACAGATACCACATGCGTCCATAGTGGTTGAGTCCACTATGCAGCTTTCTAAGAAATCTAAACTGCATGCCTCTAACCCACCTGGACAGGATAACCGTTGTTTGGACGAATTCGCAAGACAAATGTATCAAAACTCCATGTTAGCCGCTCGCATACAATATCACCAGTTCTACAAGGTACAATACATATATGAATGCATTCAGGCAACAAAAGGGATGCTCACCTCCACTGCTGAGCCGATTCCACCTCCTCTCCAAGATATGGAACAGTGTTCCCGACATCTGCTGCGAACGGTGTACAAAGGGTTTGAAACCTCATCTAGAGCTTCAGCTGTGGCCATTGCAGCTCGCAGGATAGCATGGCTCCAAGCTAGTGCTATCAGGGAAGACCTCCATGACAAACTGGCCAATTTACCATGCATGGGAGACAATTTGTTAGGAGACCGCTTCCAGGATACAGTTACAAAACTAAAAGATCAAGCTATTCATCCTCTCGACGCTACTTCGGGACTTCTCGTTGGCAACAGTTTTCACACTATCCTTATAGCTCTTATCAACAGTGTAGACCCTCTTCATATCAACCATACCAATGGCCACAGCAACAACAGCACCAACCACAAACTAGGAGGGGCAAGCCAAGAACCCAATGACAGCAGGGCCAACAGCCTGCAGTCTCCACAAAGTCAGCACAGTCTTTTTAAAGATACAGCTGCTGCCACCACTACATCAAATGCCTCCGGGAAGGATCACATCTTACCTCCCAGCTTGGGAAGCTATAACATCCGATCGCTGGGTTCTCGACATTATAAACAGGGCTATTAGCTTCAGTTCACAACCAAACCCTTCCTTCCCCACCTCGCTGTTCAATCAACACGGATATCACATCCCTAACTCGGCGAGGAAGTCTCATCACTCCAACAATGGGCAATCCGAATTGTTCCCCCGAAAGCCCAGGACACAGTCTTCTATTCACCATATTTCCTCATTCCCAAGAAATCCGGTGGTCTTCGTCCAATTCTGGATCTCCAAGACTTGAACAAATTTCTGGTCCGGGAGAAATTCAAAATGGTGTCCCTCAAATCAATTCTACCTCTCCAACCCAACAATTGGATGTGCTCAATAGACCTGAAGGATGCCTATACCCACATTACAATCCATCCATCCTCGTGGCGCTACCTGTGTTTCCGATACAAGCATCAGCATTATCAATACAAAGTGCTCCCATTTGGCCTATCGGCAGCACCAAGAGTTTTCACCAAATGTGTGGTGGTGGTGGCTCACCTACGACAATGAGGTATGACAATCTTTCCATATCTGGACAATTGGCTTCTAGTAGCCTCGACTCTGGACAAACTAATCGAGCATCTTCGACAAGTGATTGTTTCAACTATCAAAAATCGACCTTGCGCCCGACTCAAATTCTACAGTTCATTGGAGCTCGACTGGATACTACACGCAACAGAGCATTCCTGCCGGAAGACAGGAAGCAGGAAATGTGACTCCTACACTCTCTAAAAAAGACACACAAGCCTGCAGCACGACAAATCTTGACAGTCTTGGGTCACATGGCAGCAGCCATTTTCATGGTGCCCAACACCAGACTACATATGTGTCTACAGTGGGGCTTGAAACGTCAATGGAAACAACACTCGCAACCGTTGACAAAATGCCTGCTGCTCACTTCCAAAATGACGAAGGATAGAAACTGGTGGCTCATCGAGTCCACACTATCCAAAGGAGCGTTGTTCAGTCTTCCCCCACACAATGCAGTGCTTACCACCGATGCTTCTTGCAAGGGTTGGGGAGCACATTTGGACCTATTCAAAACGCAAGGACGGTGGTCGACACTGGAACAAAGCTTGCAGATAAACTTACTGGAACTCAAAGCAATTCGCAACGCCTTGCAAGCATTTCGATATCACCTGCAGGGCTGCAGAGTCATGGTCTACACGGACAACCAATTAGCAATGTTTTACATAAACAAGCAAGGAGGGTCCGGTTCATGGTCCCTATGCAGGAAAGCCCTGCTAATCTTCGAGCAAGCACAGCAAAATTCAATACATTTACAGGAAATGTTATTAACGAATGTCGGTATATAAAAACATTAAATAAATAACATTTACCTTCCGGGAGTTGCCAACACCAGAGCGGACAGACAGAGCCAAATATTCCATCCTCACGAATGGTCACTCAATCAGCAAGTGGCTCAAGGAATATTCATGCAGTGGGGGGTTCTGACGATGGACCTCTTTGCTACAGAGATGAACGCACAAGTTCCTTGTTTCTGCTCAGTATGGCCCAGTCAGAGCAGATTCACAGGATGCCTTTCTCATTCCTTGGACAGAAAGCCTAATGTACGTCTTTCCACCCATTCTACTCTTTACAAGGACAATTCAAAAATACATAACGGATGCGGCTCAACTAATACCCTGCTTGGCCCAGGCAACCGTGGTACAGCTACCTCTTACACATCTCCATCGAGGATCCGGTTCTCCACCCACTCCACTCGTCCCTTCATTTAACAGCATGGAGATTGAACGGTTCCTCCTAATGGAACAAGGCATTTCCACTGCAGCCCAAGATGTCCTTTTGGAATCTAGAAAGCAATCAACTAGATGAAACTACAGTTTCAAATGGAAACATTACTCCACCTGGTGCATATCCAAGGGGATTCCACCATTAGACTGTTCACTGGAATTGCTTATGGATTAACTTCATACATTATATAAGTCTGGTTTGGCAATATCCTCAATAAGAGTTCACCTTAGTGCCATAGTAGCATATCATAGGCCTCATAGCGGTCATTCCATCTCCAATCACCCTTTGCTTTCTCGTTTCCTCAAAGATTTATCACATCTTCGTCCACCAGCCTCTAAACCACTTGTTCCATGGAACCTGAACATTGTCTTGGAGCAACTTATGCTATCCCCATTCGAACCAATGGATTCAGCCCACAAAATATCTCACGTGGAAAGTAGTCTTCCTAGTGGCAATAACATCCGCTTGAATGGTCAGCGAACTACAAGCCTTACTTCACTATGCTCCATAACTGCCTTCTGGTGATAAAACTGAAGGTATCAGAACTCATCCAGTCTTTCTCCCGAAAGTAGTGTCACAGTTTCACTTGAACCAATCCATAGAATTACCAACATTCTTCCCTAAACCACATTTCAACGACAGAGAACGCTTGCTGCCCACACTGGTCTGTAAATGAGTGTTAGTTACAAGGAATGAATGCACTCTGACTCCCGTACTTCTCAATTATTTGTCTCCTTCAACCCCAATGCACCGAGACTGCCAGTAGCCAAGCAGACAATCTCAAGCTGGATTGTGCAGTGTATACAATTCTGCTATGAAAAGCAAAAGTTACCTCTCCCGTCCTTTCCAAATGCTCATCAAGTCAGGGCAGTAGCTGCATCAATAGCACACCTCAGAAATGTACCCCCCCATGGACATTTGCAAGGTGGCCACGTGGTCATCTCTTCACACTTTCACATCCCACTATTGCCTGGACCAGCAGGCAGCGGATAATGCCAAACTAGGACGGGCAGTCCTGCAGTCTTTCTCAAAGTAACAGCCGACTACCACAATGAATGGATCACGCGAAGACATTAAACATTTATAAGAGTGCGTGATCGGGAGCTTGGGACTCCCATGACAGCATGGCTAATTCAGCCCTGCTATCAACAGGAAAAAGCAAGTTTGCTTACCGTAAACGGTGTTTCCGTAGATAGCAGGAAGAATTAGCATGCTGACCCTCCCTCCTCCCTAGATAGTCAACCCTTCTATTCTGCTACGCGTAAGCTTAATTACAGACTGAGGAGATTTTGGTTTTCCTGTGCAGGAACACACGCGCAGCCGCAGAGGCCAAAATTCTAATCTCTGCTTGGAAAGCTCTGCCTCCCGGGTCCTGAAGGACAGTTTCCCATGACAGCATGGCTAATTCATCCTGCTATCTGCGGAAACACCGTTTACGGTAAGCAAACATGCTTTTACACTCACAAAATGCTGTGCATTGGCCGGAATGCACCTTTCTGCATTAGCCTGTCTGCGAGTAGAACAATGCGCATGTGCTGCTCCGCTCTGCACCTGTCTCTGTGCTGTCCTTTCACTGTGAAGGCAGACATTTTCACACAGACAAATAGACAATGTATAAGTCAATCTGTGCTGTTTCTTGACTACCGGTAGACTTGGATGCCTTTTTCACTTTTAATACAAAGAATGCATATAAAGGTCGTTTTGTTGGGTTATATACCCAATGCTCTCAAATGGTAGTGATGGTCCAGTATCGCAAACCGTAGGAAGCGCTAATGGTCATGGTGAACCGGGATGTGGAGATAGGCTTCGGATAGATCCAGTGAAGTCAGGAATTCCCCGGTTGTACTGCCTTATGACTGAGTGTAGGGTTTCCATGCGGAAGTGCGGTACCCTCAGGTAGCGATTGACGGTCTTGAGGTTCAGGATGGGCCTGAACGTTTCCTCCTTCTTGGGGATGATAAAATAGATGGAATAGTGACCAGTAATTTGTTGGTGCGTGGGCACCGAGGTTATCGCCTTTAGGCTGAGTAGTTTTGTCAGTGTGGTTTCCACTGCCGTCCTCTTGGAGAGGGAGTGGCATGCTGACCTCACAAATTTGTCTGGAGGGATGCTGTGGAAGTCCAGATAGTACCTCTCTCGAATGATGGTTAGGACCCACTTGTCCGACGTTATCTCAACCCATCTTTGGTAGAAGAGGGTAAGTCTGCCCCCTATGACTTCTTCCTGTGGATGGGTCTGTTGATTCTCATTGTGGGGTGCGGCTGGGGTCTGTACCTGAGCCAGCTCCCCTCTTGTTGTGTCTGTTCCAAAAGGACTGGGCCCTGCCTGTGGGGGCGAGGTGCTTGATATGTGTTTTTGTACGGTTTAAAACGCTGGGCTCTTCTGCCCTTGGTTCTTCAGGGAGAGGAGCACTGGTTTCTTTTGTTCCTGTCCTCCGGTAACAGAGGTACTGGGGATTCGCCCCATTTGTTAGCTAACTTTTCCAGTTTGCTTCTGAACAGGAAGGATCCTTTAAAAGGCATTCTCATGAGGTTCGTCTTGGAGGTCGTGTCGGCTGACCAATTTCGTAGCCATAGTTGCCTTCTGGCTGCCACTATGGAGGAGACGCCCTTGGCTGAGGTGTGCACCAGGTCAGAGGTCGCATCTGTGAGGAAAGATATCGCCGGTTCTAATGTTTCGGCAGAAGTGGGTTGCGTCCCTGGAGAGAAGCAAGCAGGCACGTGTCACAATGGCGCAACAGGAAGTGATCTGCAGGGTCATTGCTGCGACATCATATGACTGTTTAAGGATGGATTCCTGACGTCTGTCCTGGGCATCCTTGAGTGCAGCTCCTCCTCCGACTGGGATGGAAGTGCGCTTTGAGAGAGCGCAGACCATGGCTTCCACTTTTGGGAACCGTAGGAGTTCTTTGGCCATGGGTTCCAGGGGGTATAGGGCTTCTAGGGCCCGTCCTTTGAAGCTGGCCTCCAGGGCATTCCATTCCAGGTCAATCGGTTGTTGTACAGCCTGCAGCATTGAGAAATAGCATGAGGCCTGATGGAGACCGACCAAAACTGGGTTTGTCTTTGGCTCTGCTGTGGTACTCGCGCCTGGAATGGCCAGCGTCTTCAGGGTCAGAGACACGAGAGCTGGTAGTTCGTCTTTGGAGAAGGACCACGCGGGCAAGATGGTGACCCCCCCGGAGGGTCTCCATGTGTGTGGACCCTTGCACCGGATCGGGGTTGCTCAACCCGACTTTACAGATGCTGGAAGGGACGACCTGTGTGGCAATTCAAGCCTCTGAGACCGGAGACTTAGAAAACGTTTTCTACCTTACCTGGTCTCGGTGTTTCCTGTCCTCGTGCCGGGTGGTCTCTGGCTGTGGGGGGAGAGGGAATTACCTTCACTGCCGCGCTCGAGTCAACACCCGCTGCCTCTAAGCCACCCTAGGGGCTAAGTCCACGCCGGGAGCCAGCTACCAGACCGAGCTTACCTCTGAGGGATCTCGGAAATCACCTCAGGAATTCTCGACTGGGGGAGGGACCCTTAGGTATCACCGCAGGAGAGCGGGGCTCGTGTTCTTGAGGTAAATTTTCTTCGTTCTTTGTTTTAGAATTGCTAATACTATTCTAATGTGTGGATGTGTTCCTATCTGCTTAGGAGACGGAGAAATACTGAAGAGCTAAGCTTCCTGCACGAGTATATGTAGGCTGATATCATCGTTGAAATCTGACTCAGACTCCCATCTGCTATCAGGAGTACACTATACCCATTGGTCCTGAGTCCATCTGCTACATGATAGGAAATGTGTATTTGCTTTAATGGAGGGGGGAGAGTGTAGGAGGAGATGGATTGGGAGAGGGAGTGTGGGGAGCAGACGTCATTTGGCTATACAAGTCCAGCTGCATCATTGGAGGGGGAATCCTCTTGCCATGATTACAACTGCTTTGTCTGGCAAGGGTCATGGCTCTCAATTGAAAATTCTTCGCCAAAGTGGTCCCTGCTTGGAAGATAGTGAAGCTCACTGGCCTCATTTGTTTAAAGAAAAAGACAAAAGCAAATTAAGCAAAAATACAAAACACACGGGCTGATTCAGTATCGGTGTGCATTAAAGGGGTGCTCATGATTGAGTGCTCGATCCCGTAACATGCACTGATCTCCCTCTCTGGGGTACCCAGTGCTACATGCAGATGTGTTGCCACGGTAAAAAGAAGGCGCTAGGGGAAATTGCATGCTTCTAGTGCCTCTTAGGCAGCGGGCACCTGGGAGAGGTGGCTGTCAGCCACTTAGGGAAATGTACGCTCAGTTTTAGAGTGTCCGTTTTCCTAACCTGTGCACAGCCATGGGTTAGGAAAATGGACATTTGTTAATTGAGCACACTTTTTTTTTTCTTTAATTTTTTTTTTTTTGGGACATTTCTAGCTTTTTTTTTTTTTTTTTTTCCTCCAACTTAATATCATAGTGATATTAAGTTGGAGGAAGTACAGAAAAGCAGTATTTCTGCTTTTCTGTACACTTTTTAAGAATAAAATTGTGCACCGAAGGCGCATATTTTATTTTTTTTTTGCATGGAGGGGGAATCTATAATAGCCTCATCAACATGCATTTGCATGTGATTAGCACTATTACCTATGTGCACGATAGGACATGTGTTTTGGACATGCTAACCCCCGTTTTTGCATTGGGGGATATGGATGCTTGTCCAGTTGCGGGTTAACCTTGCCCTGCAGCCAGCACACAGTATAGTATCGGCCCCATAATTAGACATCAGTCACCAAACAAAAAAAGCAAACTAAACAAAAAGAGAAATAGAGTGAAAAAAAGTATGATGGGGTCATATAATTTTCAGTTTTGTGTTGCAGAATCTTTGAATCTTTTTGTGCCGAAAAATCTGTCCTTGACTTCAAATGCTAAATTGTAATTATATTTATTATTCTATTTACTTCCCAACAGTTTCCTGTTGCATGGTATTAGGCATCTAATAATTGGGGGGGGGGGGGGGGGGAGGGGAGGGGGGGGCGCTTCTAGGGTGCGATTAGCTTTCATTTGTATGCAAGCAGTGGGTTTTTCACTTTTGGTTATGACCCTACCCCCTTCCTCCTGGCTTAGCCATCATAGTGACAGGTCTCCTTTAAGAGCATGAACTGCAGCTTCCTTCAGATCCTGGTACAAGTGTGCTCTTTACTGGCCTGTAGGGTTTGCTGCAGAACAGCAATCAAGATACCTTCTACTTTATTCTCTCTCCCCTGGGGTGCTGTGGATGCTGCCTTCAGAGAGCCCTGCCTCAGCTAGCCAAGTCAAGTTGGAACTGCACTTGGGTCTCACACAGCAACGCATAGCGCTATGTTTGAGCCCTCAGGCTGGTCCATAAATCATAACATTTTATGTAGTGTAATAATATGCTGTCTTAGATTATTACACTCTGCAGATTTTTTTTCTTCAGAAGGAACTGCTAAAATGACAATATTATATAAACATATATCCCAAAATGTTTTTAAAGCCTTTTCATGCAGCCTTTGAAGAAGCTGGATGCATTTCTTGGCCCTGAATATTTTTGTTTCTTCGCATTGCATCAGCAGAGATTCAGGATGCCATCTCCTTCTTGCCTGGCTAATGGGAACCCATATTCCATTATTGTAAAGGGGAAAAGAATGACAATCAACTGAAAAGCATCTCATTAAATAAAATTGATTTTTAAAGTATTTTTCCACTGAAGCAGTAGTTAAAAAAAAAAAAAAAAAAAGTGCTAATTCAGTTTGGAGTTAAAAAAAAAAAATATCCTTAAGATATCCCTTTTTTTGTTGCACGTTTTTGTAGTTTGGAGATATATTATTACTAACATATTTTGTAAACTCTGACCACATCTATGAATGTAAGTGCTGGTCCATATCAAAACTTCAAGCAATTATTGCACAATACATGAAAAGTTAAAAAAAAAAAAACCAAAACCAAGCAGTGATGTGTGAATATTTCATATCTAGTTGCTTTGGCAGAGAAATTTGCTTATAGTTATGACTATTAAATGGCATGGCACCTTTTTAAAAATGGTTGATATCACAGTTGACCTCCCCAAGATTACTAGTGAACTAGCTAGTTTCTTAATAGGAAAAAAAAAAAGAATAATGAATTCATAGGTGGTGCATGAATCTTCTGTTTGGGAGAAAATGAGCCAGCTAGTACTAAGTATTTTTTAAACTTGTGGGCAAGCTGTCATAAAATCAGCACACTTTTTGACTGCAGGTACATACTCCTAATGACAGCGAGGCAATTACAACTACACCCCCCACCCTCCCCCCCCCAACACACACACACACACTGGGATTTAAACACTGATGTAGAGCAGAAAATGGGGGAGTGGTTAAGCCTTTTATAGCAGTGGCAGGAGCAGCAGCAGTAGTTGTGTTGCCATCCCGCTATGGCTCAGCTAGAGCCCTACCATACCATACTGCTGTGAGTTGTCAGTGGCCATTATTTTGGGAGGGAGGTGGCTTAGCTAAAGTCCAGATTAAAATTTTAATATGCACGTCTCCCTCTAGATTAAGAAAATAAATGGGAATCGAGCACATATGCAGTATGGAGAATGGAAAGGGGAAGCACTCAATGCAGAGTAGGAGAAAAGGTTCCAGAATGCCTGGCATGGTCTTTTTCTCTTCCCCCATCCAGTGCCAACGTTTATGTCAAGAATATAAATAAACCAGGCCAGAAATTAGGGGAGGGTGTGCATCCTCAGGAATACTCTACTTCCATTCCTCCCACTTCAGTGCACCAACTACAGACACGGCCACTAGGAAAGAAGATTGGCAGCAGACAAGTAATGTGAGAAACATAAATGTGACTGCAGATAAACGTATATGGCCTATCTAGTCTGCCCATCCACACTATTCATCTCTTCAATCCCTACCACTCCCTCAGAGATCCCATGGGCTTATTATGTTTTCTTGAATTCAGATACTGTCCCTATCTCCATCACCTTCCTGGAAGGCTGTTCCACGCATCTGTTATTCTGTAAAGAAATATTTTCTAAGTTTACTGCTATCAATCCCCTTTCACCCTTATCCCATGACCTCTTGTTCCAGAGTCTCCTTTCTGCTAAGAGGCCCACCTCCTGTGCATTGATACCTTGGAGATATTTAAATGTCTCTATCATATCTTCTCTATCCTGTATTTCCTCTACAGTATACATATTTAGGTCTTTAATGTGCTTTACAATGAAGACTATTGATGATTTCAGTAGCCAGCCTCTGGCCCTACTCCATCCGATTTATATCCTTTTGAAGGTGCAGTTTCCAGAACTGTACATGGTATTCCAATTTAGGTCTCACCAAAGACTTATTCGGGGGGCTATATTGCCTCTTTTTTTTCCCTGCTGTTTCTCTCCCGTATGCACCCAGCATCTTTCTGGTGTTTGCCATTGCCTTATCCACCTGTTTGGCCACCTTAAGATCATCGGGCACAATCATCCCCAGAACTCACTCTTGTTTCATGCTTAAAAGAATTTATCTCTACAATATACTACTTCCATGGGTATTTGTAGCCCAAATGTATGGCTCTACATTTATTTTAGCATTAAATCATAGCTGCTGGACTCTAGACCATTTCTCAAGCTTTCCTAGATCACTCCTTTTGGATTTCAGTATCTTCTGCAGAAAGATAAACCTTTCCTGATAATCCTTCCACAATATTACTAATGAAAATGTTGAAAAGAACCAGTTCAAGGACCAATTCCTGTGGCATTCCTCTCTCCTCAGAGTGAACATTTACCACTACCCTTTGCTGCATCCCATTCAACAGTTTTTAACCCAGTCAGTTGCTTTAGGGCCTGTACTAAGTGCGCTTAGTTTATTTATATGTTGGCTTAGTGGAACCATGTCGAAGGCCTTTTTGAAATACAAGTACACTACCATCCAGTGCTCTTTCCTGATCCAACTCAATCAAAGAAACTGATCAGAAATTGATCATTAAGGACTGTGATAAATTCAGCACTTGTCTTGCTCTGAGCACCTGCTAAATTGTTTCAAAAGAATAGCCTGGCCAAGCACTTGCAGCAAACTGTTTTTATTTTACCTCATTCTCAGTTCCTTCACAGATAACAGCACAGTTCCACTTCCCTGAGGTACCAAAGTTACTCCAGACATGGAGAGCAAACATGGAAGCTGGCAGAAACTCTATTCAGCATTTAAAACGCCCTTCAATTTTGTCTTGCTATGCTGCTATCTCAAGCCACAGAGTCCCTAGTCCCCTGAGGGATATCCCTAGCTGGAATGGTGTCTCTCACCTACCATAGTTCTACTCCAAGTGGCCCTTGCTTCTCTGGCTACTCTCTGACCCCAGAAGTTTCTGCCCCATAGGCTTGCCTCTCTTTTTACAGTTCACTTGATAAGTTTAATCATTGTTTTTCTAACTTCTTTTTCAAGATACGGTCACAAGATTTTTTCAAAATCAATAATATCAAACCCTACATATAGAAGAAATACACTACTGATGTAAAATGCCAAAATTTAATACAAAGGTCAATTTAACTGCAACAACAAACAAATGAAAATAAAACAAAAAAAAAAGCAAACCCAGAAGAATTCTGGGAGAAGGAGTAGGCAGGTCGCACAAATGCCAAATGTTGATCTAACCCAGAATTCTGTGGAAAGAGCAGTCGTGTAATGGCATCTCTTTCTGCAAATCTGTTAGAAAGCATTCCCAAAGATATGCATGCTTTCCCTGCTTGTTCTTTGTATAAAGTCTTACAGAACTGACTCTGGAATACAAGGGTGTCTAGGACTGGAGAGTCAGTTCTTGGATATGATAACCTGCTCGGTGTATATTCCACGGTTAGGACAAGAAAACTCCTTCTGAATATGGACCATTGCTCTTCCCAGAGTTGAGATAGTTACAATACGTGCCAAAAGTTAACATTGTATTATGAGAGGGTCAGGGTATTACCACTCACGGAAGTATTTGAGAGAATAAATTCTATTTTTTTTACTTCTTTACCATTTTTAGCCCTTCATTTTTGACCCATCCCTGTGGGGTCAAAGCTGTGGGAATCCTTGGTGTCCTGAGGGCTGGAAGACTGACTCCTGAGGCAGGGCCATTTTAAATCTCTGAGATCTTGGGCAAACCTTACTAGGATGGGACCCTTCCCATTTCTTATCATGTAACATTTTTGTGCAATTTACAAACCATGGACTCGGCAAATCCTTATTAAGACCTAAAGAAGATATGGCATGTTAATTAGCCATCTTATTTTATCTTCTCTTCTCTTTTTTTTTTTTTTTATTAACCATTTTATTCTTTCTTTAATTGCTTTTTGGGATCAAGCTGAACACTTCTAAAGCTTTGGGCCCTGGGCAAGTGCCCCATTTGCCCTATGGTTAAAAACGGCCCTTTCCTGAGGTGCATCCTGAGGGGCTGCCACAAAAGTGGAAACAATCTTCCATTCTTTCTCGGGCTAAAGTAGTCCATTTCCATGATGTATCCAGGCAGGGCCGTTGGAAAATGGGCATCAGGCCAGAGAGGGGCAGATTCCTGCACACCATGCTGCTGCTGTCATTACAGTGGTGGTAGTAAGTTCCGGCACAGCCACTCCCATGCAGCCATGACATTGGAGGTCTTTCTTCTACCCCCTGCCCCCAGCTTGGCAGAGATGACGGAGGAGGGTGAATCCCTTGACCACCTGGGGTGCTGTTTAGACAAGTGAGAATGCTGGTCTTGAGGATATATCAAGAACTTGTTAAACTTGAACTTGATGGATGGTTATTTTATATTATGATCCCCTGCATTGTGAGCTTTGAAGCCAGGTTTTCAAATATTAAATTTTAATGGTTATCAGCGTACAATGCTATGAATCTGGTGATCTTTAAACTCCATTCTAGCTATTTACACTCACTGTATAACTTTGAGTAACTTACTAAATCTTTCTTGGTTTTATCCTTTTTGAGGGAGGGAGATATCAAATACATTGTTTGGTTCAGGAGCTATTTAAAGAATAAAATGGTTAATAAAAAATATATACAACAGCCAGAAGACAATTTTTTGATATGGGAAAGCTATTACACAACAAGAAGCTCCACCTATAAATAGAACTTACTTTCTCCATTGACAAGCAGGCTTGAATTAGCCATTACATATCTGATATCTGACAGTGACAATATAGACTCTGCTCTCAAAGATCAGTAAAGACTTTACTGAGCATGCACGGAAGTTTCCACATGTGCACGTGGCCTTGTGAGCCCTTCAGTCTTTCTTCTTCCAAGCTACCGCATGATCGTGTCCTAGTTTTTTCAACTTTGGGCCTTGTGCGTTGTTGCTGCCTCTTTGTTTCTATTTTTTTTTTTTGCTGCTGCTTTGGCAGCCCCTCAAACAGAACTTTTCAGTTTTAAAAAGAAAGAAGATATTAAAAATGAAAACGGAGAAGGCCAGGAAGCCCATGCTCATCATGGACATGCATGCCATCTGCTATGACTGCCTGAGCCTGGACAATAACTCCTCTAATTGCTAGTCTGTAGTCAGATGTCCCTTAGGGTGCAGCTGCACTGTGCTTGGAAGATGGAGGTCCTAAGGAAGGTATTGGCAGGTAAGAAACCTGAGTCTTAGTGCAAGGATGGGCAGCAGAGCTACTCTTCATCTAGGAGTAAAGCATCATTGAGCTTTCGATACAGGAGGCTGAGGCAGGAATTTTTCTTATCTCAATCTGCAAGCAATGTAAAACTCCACCCCACCGTGGCATTGGTTCCAGATCTGCTTCTGGTCAGGGGTTAAGCGGGGCACAGAAATCTGTGGTGCCAGTTGAAGCACTGAGAATGCCCAAATGATGCAAGCGACCCACTTTCGTGCTATCCCTCTTAGAGCTGAAGAGAATGTGGATGCTGCTGGAGTAGGCCCCTCCATGCTGAGGTGGGAGATAACCTTGTTGGCATAGGTCCCTTCATCCTTCATTGTATAATATGGAACACTCCCATAATGCAAAATCAATTATTTTACATAGACCTAGAAGCAACCAGGATGCCATCTATGTCTTTCATGTGGAGCTCGCACTCTGAGGCACAGTCATCCCACTCAACATGACAGGTCAAGGCACTGTCAGTTATATCTGCATAAGCCCATGAGCCATGCCACTGAGGTTAGTGGTGCAGGCAGCACCATCAGATAATCAACAGAACTAGCACAGAGTGCCTTGGAGCAGACTGCTGAAAAGACAACTGCCATCCATAGGATTCGTCCTTAGGTGAACAGACTGCCCTTAGTGATGAAGAATTGCTCTAGTTTCTAAAGATGTCTCTCCTCCATCTCCAGTTGGGCCTGAATTTAAGATTATGATGCCCATAGGCAGAATACTGGGGGTGGATGATTTCAACCCTGGAAATGAAAAACCAGCAAGGCAGTCTGTTTTTGGGTGCCTTTAGAATTTGGCACTGTAGGCACTTGCCTATATTTCCTCTACCTAAATCTGTCCATGACTCCAATACAGAGTTCCCCAGCTTGTGAGGGCCTAGCTGTTGGAGCCAGTGAAAAATGTTTTATGCCTCTAAGGCCTGTTGACCAGAGAGGGGAACTAGAACCTCTCCTGTTCAAGATGAAGGACATTTTCTCACATAGAGGGGCTGCTAAAGGTTCCACATCAGCCCATGCCTCTTAAGAGTTTCTGGCGTTAGAAGTAAGTCCTCAGCATGAGGTCATGGATTCTTCTTATACAGGGTAGTCCCTTCACGAATTGAAAAGGAATGAAGCAGACACTATCTATTCTGAGTTTTTATCAGATATTTCTTTTGGAAGAGTAGAAATTTTCTCCTCAGTTGGCCTCATCCTCTTCGGGGTTATGATTTAGTGTTCCTCCATTCTCAAAAGAGGAAGATTCTATGGGGGGACATTAAGCTGGAACATTGAAGAGGATGAGGGCAACTAAAGAGAAGATTTCCTCTGTTCTGAGGGAAAAATATCTGGTAAAAACTCAGAATGGGCAGTGTTTGCTTCATTCCTTTCCAGTTCGTGAAGGGACTTCCTTGTATAATAAGAATCTACCACTTCATGGGGATCACTTCTCCTCCAGAGGCTCTTGGCTACCACAGACATCTTCAGCAGCCACGGACAGTCCACACAACTCTTCATTTCATTCGATAAGAATAGATTGGGAGTTGCAGTCACCAAGCACACGTCGTCCGACTGGCTGGCGGATTGTATTTCCTTCTGCTATGCACAGGCAGGCCTTCAGCTTGGAGGCCACAACAAGGCTCATTCTGTCAGGGCCATGGCATCATAGGTACCTCACTTGTGAGTGGTTCCTGTGGCCGAGATCTGCAGGGCTGCAATGTAGAGTTCTCTCCACACGTTCACTGCCCATTACTGTTTGGATAGGGATGGCCATAGTGACAGCAGCTTTGGTCAAGCTGTCCTAGAGAACATCTTTAAGTAAAAAAAAAAATCCAACTCTTCCTGCCTAGGGCCCATTTTTCGGGTCAGGCTGTCTCCCTCTGTTTTCCACAGCACCAGGTTCAATGTCTGAATTTACTAGAGTTTGGGAGCAGCCTGTAACTTGGTATTCATCCATGTGTGAGGACTGTCATCCTGCTTGTCCTAGGAGAAATTAGAGTTGCTTACCTGAAAAGGTGTTCTCCTAGGACAGCAGGATGTTAGTCCTCAGGTAACCCGCCTGCCACCCCGCAGATTTGGGTTTCTCCTTTGTTATTTTATTTTTTCATAATGCTATGTTATGAGACTGAAGGGGGACACCGTGTGGACGCATGGATAGTGGTATGCTGGGCATGCTCGGTGTGCTAGTCAAAGTTTTTAGAACAGATTACAGACTGTCAAGGCTTATCTCTGGGTCACTTCTGTTGAAGACCTTTACAAAACTATTTGGTTGGTAGTTCACACCTTCACATTCCACTATTGTCTGGACAGCATATCCTGAAGAGATATTCATTTTGGACAAGTAATTCTGCACAGCTTGTTCACCCAGTAGTCCACATTCCACCTTGGTGATGCTGGATTGTCTAAGTGTCTCTGCTGTACAACCCTCAGGTTGGGACTCCATATGCATAATGGCTAATTCATGTCTGCTTGTCAACTGAGAAAGCAAGTTGGCTTACCTGTAGACAGATGAATGAATGAGCCATTCATAATGGACCACCTAGCTAAAGCTTAGGCTTTTGAAGAGACTGAGGGAATCGCAAGGAAACGTGCATGCATGGGAACTCCCACATGCTTGGTAAAGTCTTCACTGAGCTCCTAGAGCTAGGTCCATGTCTGTGCCATCATTTGATAGCACCTACACAATATGGCTAATTCATTCTACTGTCTACGGACAATCCTGTTTACAGGCTAGCAAACTTGCTTTCTGAGACATGGGCATCTGCAGTCCACAAATACCTGTGGATCCTGAAGCCATCCACTCCTGTCAGTCTTCATGTCTCCCCATGTCATGAAAATTTGATGTTGATAGGCTACCAAATAAAGTTAAGGGGACTATCATACACCCTGACAGGGCGATCTCATAAACCTTCTTTTCCTTCGGAAAGTGGGCTAAAAATATCTGGTTTTGTCGACTCTTAAGTAATTGTACATTTCTTTTACAGCAACAAATAGAGCGGCAGCTAAAATGCTTAGCATTTCAAAACCCAGGTCCCCAGGTAGCAGACTTCAACCCAGAAACCAGACTGCAAAAAAAGAAAGCACGCATGTCGCAGATGAATGAGTTCTTTGCCACAAAGAAGTAAGAAAATGTAATTGCACATTCAGTACAAACATTTAACCAATTCTTTAGGAGGCAAATGAGCAAATATATCATATTCTTGTTTGGTATTGTTTAGCTCTTCTTGGAGAAGGAGATATTGTTATGGCAAATACAGTGTGGAAAGAAAAGCAGGATAACATACAATGGATACTTGAGCCAGCTCATTTTGAACTGGATTTTTCTGCTACAAATCAATAGAACTATTGTAAAGGCCTATAAAATTGAAAAAAAAAAAAAAAAAAGCTTTAGTAAAATTAGTGAGTGCATCAGAGGTTCCTGATGTCTTTTGCAAAGTGCATTTTGAAATGAAGTATGTTTGAAGATTCCAAAATTATTTTGGTAACTTATTCCATTCCGTAATGGGATGTTTATTCCAAATAACTCTCTCAGCAGGGTTTATAGGGAAGCAAGTAGGACACTATCTGGGCAGAGGGATGGAGTTAAAAATCCATGAGTCTAAATTAATATCCCTTGATAATATGAAATTAGTTTGGTAGCACTTAAAAGAACTCATTTCCTTTGTTTTATGGCAAATTTCCACAATTTAAGGCAGCAGTATTTTGGGCCAGTAACTTTTTTTTTTTTCCTTCAGCTGGTCCAAATTTTGCTAATAGATTTGTTGAGTCGTAGAAACAGATAATGTAATGGCAGTTCCCAGTACATACAGGATCAGTCCAGAGAAGTGGGTTGTGTATCCCTACCAGCAGATGGAGTCAGAGAACCAAAACTTTGGGCACTGCCATATATACTAGAGTGCCACCTGCAGTCCCTCAGTATTTCTCTGACTCCAGCAGATAGCAGAGATACACACCTGCAGTCTTTAGTTGAGTTGTTGTTTTTTTTTTTTTTTTTTAGTTAGATGGTTGGAAATGTTTTCTTTTTGTTGCAGTAGCTTCCTGAGGTGTTAGGCACCTTCGTGGGCCATCCCTCAGTGGAAGCCGGACGTCCAGGGGATTAGATATCCCTGGCTGGGTCTTGTCCATCCAGATTCGGTGGGGTGGTAACCAGGGGCTCCTGGCTGTTCTTCACCCAGACTGCTGCAGCTGCTCCTTCAATCCCTTCAAGGCTTTTGAGTCAGTAAAGTTTTATTAAAAAAAAAAAAGAAAAGACCTTTTTTGTTGAGCTGCCTACTGCTTTCGCTTTGAGGTAAGGAGTTGGTACAGGGGGATTGGGTCCCTTGCGGCCGTACAGGATGGCTGTCAGCGATTCTATCCTTCGGCTCCCGGGAATCCGGGCTGTCTTCGGAGAGTAGGGGTGAGTAGTGCCTTTCTGATTTTTTTTTTTTTTCTCACTCGTTGCTCGTCGGCGCACCAGAGTTGGAGCCAGGATCGCACAGCTTTCAATGTTCCTGTCAGCGGCAGCGCGCCTTTTTTGCTGGGGCATAATTGTTTTTGATTAGGCCAGCCGGAGGTTTTCCTGCGTCGCGACTGCGCGCATACCCAGTGTTGGGCCGAGCCCTCCTCCATCTTCCCGCGTGGCGGCGCGTTTTCTCCGCATGGGGCCTCGACCCAAGTCGCCATCTTGCCGCACATGCGGCCACATGCTGAACGCCAATTTTTTTGTGCACAGAGTGTGCACTGGGCATGGAGAGTGTCTCGGGCCTAGAGGATTCATCCCTAGGGGTGGAGTTGGGCGCATCTGGCCTGGACTCGCGGGAGGAGGAGCTCCCTCCCATATTGGCTCCAGTAGGTGAGAATCCCCGACAGGGAGATAGAGAGGGGGCACCGACTCAGTCTCCTCAGGGAGAGGGGGACCAGGAGGGGTTTTCCCCGGAATTTGTTATTTTAATGCATGAGGCCTTTCTGCAGCGGAAGCGCTCGGGCTGCAAATCGTCCAGGGCCGCGGAAGATGAGGCGGAGCCTCCTGAGAAGCGGGCTGATCTCTAGGAGGCTGACACTAGTCAGCCTCCTAGAGATCAGCCCCCTCCAAGTGTGGAGGAGGCCTGGGGTTCGTGGACCCAGGCTCCGGGATCTGGACCTTCTTCACCCTCGGGGGCGGATGCAGGGGTGACCCAGGGGCAGGCGGAAACGGATACCAATGATACGGATGCCCCAGACGTCTCGCCCGCTGAGGATGACGACCCCAGTGTGGTGCGGCTTTTTAAAAGGGATGAGTTAAGGCCTCTTATTCCTCAGGTGCTTGAGGTTGTGGGCCTCAAAGTTGCACAGGAGGAATCGTACAATGAGGGCGTGAATCCCGTTCTTGACGGCATTAGGGGTCCTTCTGCTTCCTTCCCTCTGCCAAAGAAAGTCCGAAAGCTGGTGACACGGGAGTGGGAAGCTCCTGATGCAGGGCTAAAGGTGGGCAGAGCGATGGCGAAGCTCTATCCCCTATCCACAGAGGTTTTGGCCCTACTAAAAATTCCTAAAGTGGACGCTGCGGTCACTAAGAAGACCACTATCCCTGTCACAGGGGCGGCCACCCTCAAGGATATGCAGGACCGGAAGCTGGAGATCCAGTTAAAGCAGGCCTTTGAAGTCTCCACGCTGAGCCTCCGGGTGCGATCTGTGCCAGTCTCATGCAGAAATCATGTCTGTGTTGGGTCTAGGAATCAACTGCCAGCTCCAGAACAGCTTCCAACGAGCATTGCATTCCGCCAGTTTGGAGGCAGGGATAGCCTATATGGCGGATGCACTGTATGATTTGGTGCAGACTTCGGCGAGAAGTATGGTGTGTCTGCTGTCGGCGCGTCGACTCCTCTGGCTGAGGAATTGGGTGGCGGATTTGTCTAAGTCTCAGCTGTGCAATCTGCCTTTCCAGGGCAAGCTCCTTTTTGGGGAAGACTTGGACCGCCTGGTGAAGCTGCTTGCGGAGTCCAAGGGCAATAGGTTGCCTGAGGATAGGCTATCCTCTAAGAAGACATTCCCTCCTCGGAACCGTTTTCGGGACACCCGGTGCTTCAGAACTAACAGGTATACCGCTCCCCTTGTTTCCAAGCCTGTGGCAGGCGACAGCAGTCCTTTCATGGGGGCCGCTGTCCAGGTAGAGATTCGGGACATCTCTCTGCGGGCAGCGGCAAAGCATCCCAATGAAGCCACAAGCACCCATTCCGGCGTTGAAGCTGTCTGAGGCAGATTTATTTATTTATTTATTTAAGGTTTTTTTATACCGGCATTCAAGAACTCGTTCTCATCATGTCTGTTTACAGAAAACAGGGGTGCAAAAATATAACCAAAAACATAAATAAACGTGGAGAAGAGAAGCAGTTACAATTAACAAGGGTTAATGAACTGGGATTGTAAGAAATAAAAGAGATAGAGGAGGATAATTATATACAAGTGTACAATGTAAATAAGGAGTCCTCTATATATACAAGAGAACAAAATAAATATGGAGTCCACTATTATCCAACCTTTACGTGGAATGGGCAAGAATTACCTCAGACCGGTGGGTCTTAGAGGTCATCAGAGACGGCTACACTCTGGAGTTCTTGCGGCCAGTCCAAGAGGTACTTGTGGAGTCTCGAGTGGCCTCACACAGCAAGTGCGATGCAATTCAGGTTTCTCTGCAACACCTGCTAGACCTCAGAGCGATGGTCCCAGTCCCGGAAAGTCAACAGGGCCAGGGAAGATACTGTATTTACTTCGAGGTCTCGAAAAAAGAGGGCATGTTTCGTCCCATCCTCGATCTGCAGAAGGTCAACCGGTGCCTCTGAGTTCCTAATTTTTGGATGGAAACACTGAGGACGGTGATGGCGGCGTTTGAACGGGGGAATTCCTCATGTCCTTGGATCTCACAGAAGCATATCTTCATATTCCTATCCGGCTGAGCCACCAAAGGTTTCTGCGTTTCAAGGTCCTGGGACATCTTTTTCAATTTCGAGCTCTCCCATTTGGTCTGGCGACAGCTCCTCAAATGTTCACCAGGGTCATGGTGGTAGTAGCGGTCTACCTTCGGAAGGAGGGGGATCTTGGTCCACCTGTACCTGGACGACTGGTTGATTCGCACAAAGTCTCGGGAAGACTGCGAGCGGTCGGTTCGCTTGGTGATACATGCGCTGGGGTGGGTGATCAATGTCCAGAAGAGTCACTTGGAGCCCACCCAAGATCTGGTTTATCTGGGAGCATGGTTCAACACCTTGACGGGGAAAGTGTTCCTAGCATCAGACTGGGTGACTAAGTTATGGGTCCAGGTCCAGTCCTTGCTCCAGAGACAAAATCCCATGGTGTGGCATCATCTACAGGTCCTGGGATCCATGGCCTCCACCATGGACTTGGTACCGTGGGCATTCGCTCATCTGCGGCCGTTACAACGGGCGCTTTTGTCTCTGAGTTTGGTATTGGAACAATTCCACTTGCCAATGCCATTGCTTCTGGAGTCCAGGGCCAGTCTGATGTGGTGGCTTTCACGCGCCAATCTGGAACGTGGGGTGGCTTTGGACACGCTGAATTGGCTGATAATTTCCACTGATGCCAGCCTCTCGGGTTGGGGAGCGGTGTGTGCAGAAAAAAGAGGGCATGACCTCGAACCTTCCGTCGCCACTCTGGTCGGCGACGGAAGGTTCGTGGTCCATCAGTCGTCTCGAGACCAGGGCAGTGCACCTGGCCCTTCAGGCCTTTCTACCCTGGATTCGGGGCAGAATGGTTTGAGTATTCTTCGACAATGCGACGACAGTGGTGTACATCAATTGGCAAGGTGGGACACGAAGCCCCGCAGTAGCGCTGGAAGCACACCTTCTGTTCTCCTGGGTGGAGCGTCAGCTCGAGGGCATTACCGCCTCTCATGTCGCAGGGGTGGAGAATGTGCAAGCGGATTTTCTCAGCAGACAACAACTAGACCCAGGCGAGTGGGAGCTCGCCTGGGTCCAATTGAGGAACTCCCCACCTGACACATTTGTGTCAGGTGGGGAGTTCCTCAATTGGATCTGATGGCAACGCGGGCGAATGCAAAGACGGCCCGCTTCTTCAGCCGTCGATGAGAGCAGGGCTCCGTGGGCATCGACGATCTCATGTGTCACTGGCCCACGGGAATCCTTCTGTATGCCTTTCCACCTTGGCCCCTAATAGATCGGCTCCTTCGCCGAATAGAACTGCACCCGGGTCAGGTGGTTCTCGTGGCACTGGAGTGGCCACATCGTCCGTAGTTCGCGGATCTCGTGTGGCTGGCTCTCAAAAGCCCATTGCGGCTGGCTCAACTGCCGCGTCTTCTCCGGCAGGGACCCATATTTTCGGATCAGGAGGATCACTTCTCTCTCGCGGCTTGGCTTTTGAGAGGCGACATTTACGCTTGAGGGGCTATTCCGAGCATGTCATTTCCACTCTCCTTCAGGTGCGATGTCCCGCCACTTCCATGGCCTATGTGAGGGTCTGGAAGATTTTTGAGTCATGGTGTGGTCAGCGTGAATGCTATCCCCTGACGAACGATATTCCTTGGGTCCTAGACTTCCTGCAGCAGGGTCTCGCTAAGGGGTTAGCGTTCAATTCCCTTCGGGCACAGGTTGCGGAGCCGGTGCAGTGGTTATCCACTGGCCGTGCACCCAGATATGTGCGTTTCTTAAGGGGGTCAAGCATTTACATCTGCCCGTCCGTTCGGTATGCCCGGAGTAGAGCTTGAATTTAGTTCTACGAGTACTTTGTGGTGCACCATTCGAGCCGCTACGCAAGTCTTCTCTGAAGGATCTGACTTTGAAGACGGTGTTTTTGGTGGCCGCTTGCTCAGCTCGTCGGATTTCCGAATTGCAGGTGTTGTCGTGTTGGGACCCTTTTCTGCGGATCCATGACAATCGCGTGACTTTGCGCACAGTTCCATCATTTGTTCCTAAGGTGGTTTCCACCTTTCATGTAAACCAAAAGGTGGAACTTCCAGGATTTCCACACTGGTCCAGGGACTCTGCCCAGGATAGGGACCTTCATCTTTTGGATGTCCGGCGCACCCTATTGCGTTATCTGGAGATTACTAATTACTTCCGATGTTCTGATCACTTGTTCATTCTCTTTGGGGGCCCAAAGAAAGGGGATAAAACTTCTAAGGCGACCATAGCACGGTGGCTCAAGGAAGCAGTTTGCTCGGCTTACATTGCCCGTGGTCGGCAGATTCCGGCGGGTTTTCGAACACATTCCACTAGGGCCCAGGCTACTTCCTGGGCAGAGTGTCAGCTCCTGTCGCGTCAGGAGATCTGTAGAGGCAGTGTGGTCTTCCATTCACACTTTCTCTAAGCATTATCAATTGGACGTTACGGCAACTGCTGAATCGTCCTTCGGGAAGAGTGTTCTGCGTGCGGGTCTTTTGGGTTCCCGCCCAGTGTAGGGTGGCTTGGGTACATCCCGCTTCTCTGGACTGATCCTGTACGTACTGGGAAAAGAAAATTGGTTCTTACCTGCTAATTTTCGTTCCAGTAGTACTAAGGATCAGTCCAGAGGCCCACCCCTTTCTTCAGATTCCAAAAGACTGTGTTGGCTAGCGTTTGCCTATCTAGTTTCCACAAAGCTCCTTTTTGGCAGATTGGTTGAGGGAGCAGTTATTCGCAGTTGGTTCATTTGTTTTTTGTCTTGAGCGATGGGGTAGTTGGGGTTTTATGCTAGCTACCTCTCGCTCCTTAGTTCTGTTATCTTGGGCTTGGGTAATGGGTACAGGACAATACTGAGGGACTGCAGGTGGCACTCTAGTATATATGGCAGTGCCCAAAGTTTTGGTTCTCTGACTCCATCTGCTGGTAGGGATACACAACCCACTTCTCTGGACTGATCCTTAGTACTACTGGAACGAAAATTAGCAGGTAAGAACCAATTTTCTTATAAGGACCATAAGGCTCATCTAGGGCTCGATGGAAGATGCACTCAGGAGAGTGCACATGTTCACCTGCAGTTAATTCACACATTTTTGTGCGTTAACTATACTCCCATGCAGCAAGGAGAGCTGCACACAAAAAGACCGGTAACATTTCAGCCCACGCTCAGGGACGCAGCTATTTTATAACATACGCACGCGTTATAAAATAGCCTGACCATGCGCACACACGTGCGTGCTCAGTTTTGTGGGTGAACGCTGGGTGTGCAAATGCTGCTTCTACCGTATAAGTGAAGTGATTTTTAAAAGACACATGCGCCAACGCCATTGCCTGTTTTACCAGTTTGTTCGCAGTTTGCCAAGTTAAGGCAACCTACCTTCCCTAGTTTAACACCTACCTTCCCCCTTGTAAGACCCGTCTCTTAAAACACCTCTGATCGGTTTAGTTTTTTTGGTTTTATAAGTTACATGTCATCCATAGCAGAAGTAAAGTTATGCGGAGCAGAAGACCCTGGCATGCGCCATTGCGCGTGTTTACACGCTAATTTAAAGTTAAAATGCAGGATCGCCCATGCCCCATCCAGACTATGCCTACACCCGCTCCTTTTTTTTTTTTTTACTTTTTATTTGTGCGCACAGTGGCAAGTACACGCGCGTCTGGGCAGCTTTTAAAATCTGCTCAGTGCATGCCGGCTGGACATATTTGCACATCTCCTAATTTTGGCATACATCAAACTTTTAAAATTCACCTTTAAATGTGCATTTAAATTGCATATTGCTTAGCGCCCTCGCATGCAAATCCCATGTTAGTGAAGATATTAGCTCCCATCCCCCAATGCAGAGAATTCACTGGCTTAACATATTTTTTAGCGCTGGAAATTTTACACTTGTTCAGAGATGGCATAAAGTTTCCAGCACTACTGTAGTCTAGGGGCAGGAGCAGGAGTTCTGGTACTGGGACCTGTAGTCATGATTTATGTGCAGAAAATATGCTTTACACACACAAATTATGGTTTCTGCACTAAATATGATTTATGGAAACAAAAAATTTTCTGCACTGAATTTTTGTATGTATAAATCCTGTCCCAGAGACTATTTCTGCCACCTGAGTTAAAGTGCAATCAGCCTAATATGAGCACATATTCTAACTCTCTGGTTTGTATGCACATTTTTGTGTTTGCACAAATTTTTAACTCCCGCTACATTAGTATACTATTTGCTTAATTCATCGGGAGTACAATTTTTTTTAGCACCGGTATGCGCTAAATTTCAGTACACAGTTATAACACAGGGTTTATAACATCACCCCCCTAGTTTGCCTAGTTTAGCTCTGGTTGTAATTCCACAGACCACAATTTATCTCTGGCTTTCCCTTAACTTCTTTGCAGCTAAGGATTATCTGGTGCTTATCTAATGCTGGAATTTTTTGAAGGTGTGAATCAACATGTGATTAGGGGTGGGCTGGTCAATATAATATATCTGAATTTTCAAAAGGCATTTGACAAAGTCCCTCATAAGAAACTCTTCAGGAAATTAAAAAGGCATGAGAGAGGTGCCAGTGTCCTGTTGTGAATTGGGAACTGGTTAAAAGACAGGAAACAGTCCAGATAAACTTAAAGGACATATGCAAGTAAGTTTACCCACATATCAGTCCAGCAGTTTTATAACAAGCTGTTTCCATGTGTAAAGCACCATTTTACTTGTGGGAAGTGTCTTGAAAATTACCCTCCCTAAGGGCAATTTTCAAAACGGTCTGTATAGGTATCAAATCCGTGGGTACTGTTTACCTGCATATTTTATCCCAAATTTTTAAAGCTGACTTACATGTGTATATTCCCTTTGAAAATCTGCAGTTCCTGTTCATTCCCCAGATCAGTCCAGGGTTTTGCATACCTGACAGCAGGTGGAGACAGCAAAAGTTTCACTGATACTACTACATAACCTAGTGTGCTCCCTGCAGTCCATCAGTATTTCTCTGTCTCCAGCAGATGGTAGATGATGTAAAACCTGCAGCCTAGAGTATAGAAAAAAAAAGAATAGAATATTTCCTGGCTTTTCCCAGGGAGTTGTTAGGTTTTGGTGGGGGCCATCCCCCTGGTTTGAGGTGGACAAGCAGGGGGTTGGTGACCCTTTTTGGTAGCTCGATTCATGAGGCAGCATTGAAACCCGCTGGCAGCTCTGCATCTGATCAGTCCGGTGGAGCAAGGAAGTATTCCTTTTTATTTTCTGTCTGAGGTTGGAGCGTTAAAATTTGTTTAAAAAATAAAGTGGCTGCCTCGCGGTTAGCTGAATTCGTGGAGTCTATTCACTGCAGCGATCTGGGATGCAGAGCTGTTCACCAGCTTCCCTTTTCCGAGGCCAATGAGGCTGTGTGTGTGGCAGCACATGACCCCAGAACACATAGCAATGGCGCTTGGCAAGGCTTGCTATTCTTGAGGGGGATCACGGTTGCGGCTCAATTGCTTCGGCTTGTGCTCAGTTTGTGTTTTGGGTGGGGAAGGCACTTTTGGACTGCCCAGCGCTGCTGCTAAGCGTGTTTGAGCCCCACAAGTGTCCAGGTCTGCCACCATAGATTCCCCCATCAGCGTGGGAACAGTGGCCAATTTGAATTCCTTAGCAGGGCCATTTGAATTGGTGGGGTAGGCAGGGAGATCCCCACCTCAGTTGTCGCCGGCTATACCCGGCCCCGGGGAGGAGCATGGTGATCCAGATTCTGATGACTTGCAAGCATTTTTTGCACATTTTGTTTTACTCATGCAAATGGCATATTTAACAAGAGGACAGCAGGGAGATATGCACCTTCAGTCCTGGTCTCGGTCCACTGTTGCTCCTCGGCAGTAAAAAGACCCATGCAAGAAAAAGAGAGCGATCATAGAGTGTTCAGCATGTTTTGGGTCTTACGTCTCATGCAGGTGGTCCAGAGGGGGATACTGAGGACTCTGATGCTATGGCGGGGGATTCCCCGGGAGCAGACCCAGTGCCTGATGGGACAAACCTGAGCGGGGAACCAGAAGAGGTTCCGATGGCAGAAAGAGATGACCCAAGGTGGTGTGCCATTTTAGCAGAGAGGAGCTCTGGCCCTTGATTCCACATGTACTTCAGGAGCTGGGAATCAGTTTTGCAAGAGGAATCTGATCTGGAGGGAGAGGATCCCATATTGGATGGATTACAGGATCCAGCAAAAGCCTTTTCCTTTCATAAGTCAGTGAAGTTAGTATTTCGGGAGTGGGACACTCCCGAGTCCGGCTTAAAGGTTGGCAGAGCTATGACGAAGCTTTATCCATTGCTGGAAATGTTGGAGCTTTTGGCTCTTCCTAAGGTCGACACTTCAGTGTTGGCGGTAACCAAGAAGACCACTGTTCCGGTAGTGGGGTCTGCTGCTTTAAGAGAAGTGCATGATTGCAAGTTAGAGGTTCACCTCAAGAGGATCTTTGAAGTCTAGGCCCAGAGCTGTGATTTTTAGCAGTTTTATGCAGAGGGCATGTCTGCATTGGGTCCAGCAGTTGTATGAGATGCAGGCTACGTCAGGTGCAGCATCAAAGCAGGCTGAGCATTTAGAAGCATATGGGACGATGCCTTGTATGACCTGATCAGGACATCCTCCAAAATTGATTTCTGCAGTGTTTGGCCAGACGATTAATGTGGTTACAAAACTGGTTGGCGGATATTTGGTCCAAGTCTCAACTGGGAGCCCTTCAATTTAAGGGAAACTCTTATTTAGGGAGGACTTGGAATAGATAATGAAGCAACTAGGAGAATCCAAAGTGCATAACTTACCAGAGTACAAGCCAAAGGGCAGAAGATTTTTTCCTGCTCGTGCACGATTTTGAGACAAAAAAAAGATTTTACTATTTCAGAACCTCAGAGGCAGAACACAGCAGGAGCTCAGTCCTGGGGACAGACCTTTCAGGTGGTCTGAAGCCATCCCGCAACAAACCTGGTCCAGGTGCAGGAGGTGTGAAGTCCTCGTGATGAGGTGAGGATGGTCCACTCTTAAGTTCCGTCTGTCACTTGGCAATCTTTTAAGAGGAGTGGACCAAAATTACCATGGCCCAATGGGTCCTCAGTATGATAAAGATGGCTAGGTGTTAGAATTTGCTCAGCCGATATGAGACGCTTATATCATTTCCTCTTGCGCTGCCCAAGCCAAGCAGGTAGCTGTTCAAGGGACAGTGGACTACTTGCAGTGTCTGGGGCCTATAGTGTTGGTTCCTTGAAAGGAGCAAAGAACAGGAAGGTATTCCATTTACTTCATGGTACTGAAAAAGAAGGGAACGTTTTGCCCAATTTTGGATTTAAAGGTGTATGTGGCCCTCAACGTTCCTCATTTCTGCATGGAGACCCTGAAGTTGGTCATAGCGGCGGTACTCAAGGAGGAGTTTTTGGCGTCTGTGGACTTGACAAAGGTATAGCTCTACATAGCCATCAGACCGGTACACCAGCAGTTTCTGAGGTTCATGATCATAGGGGATGTTGTGTATGTGGCATTGTGGATCCTGTCGCTGTGGAGATGACGCCGCCCATGGGGAGGGGCCTGTGGGGAACCACAGCAATAGGCTAAACTCAGATAGCAGACACTGAATGAATGGAAGGCTTTATTGTAGTGCTGTAGATAGATGGTATGAAGCAGAAAAATAAGGCACTGAGGTCCGCGAGGTGCCAATACGTTCAACAGTCTCAGATGTAGGTTCTCACCCAGATGTTTCAGAGAAGTGGGGACCCACGGTGCGGGCAACGCCGAGCCTGGTAGGTGGAGTTGGAGCACCGGATCGTAAAGGTACTCACAGGAGTGTAGGTGTCTTCCTGGTAGTGAGATGGTGGGACCGAAGGTCCATGGTACAGGATACATAGACTGGTAGGCCCTCGAGGACCGAGTACCTGTTAGTCTGGAGATCCTGAAAGAATAAGAGAGAGAGACCCCCGAGGAGCGGGTGTCTTGAGCTTCTGAAGGAGTGAGGCCCGAGTGTAGAGCAGCGTCTAAGCGTGCAGCTTAGAGCGGTCAGAGTAGCTTAACCTAAGTCTTTGCTAACTCGATAGTGGTAGCGAAGCGGAGGCTTTAAATACCCGGAGCTATTGACATCATGCAGTGGGGACACCCCCGAGGTTTCCGCCATGACGTGTATTTGAGCGTAGGAGAGGTGCGCATGCCCTAGGAGGCCACGGGAGTGAGCATGGCGGAGTGGAATGCCCATGCTAGACTGGAGACGCTGAGGCACTTGGCACCGGAGGCAGCCATCTTGCCCAAGGAGGAGGAAAAGGGAAGAAAAGAGGTAAGGCAGAGCGGTCACAGCCATCTGCGACCGGAAGCAACAGGGGAATATTTTAGTTTTGGGCCCTTCCTTTCAGATTAGCAATGGCTCTGCATACGTTCAGCAAGGTGATGGTGGTGGTGGCGGCAGCCTTTCTATGGGAAGGTGTGTTGGTGCATCCGTATCCGGATGACTGGTTCATTTGAGTGAAATCAGAGGACTTCTGTCGGCTGTTGGTACAGAAGGTATTGATGTGGTTGAAGTCTCTGGACTGGGTGGTGAATGAGGCAAAGAGCCATCTCGTTCCCTCTCATATCAAGGAGTATTTGGGAGCTCGGTTTGACACACTGTAGGAAAGAGTGTTTCTCATGGAGAAGAGGATGCTGGAGTTGCAGGGTCAAATTCGACACCTGTTAGGGCTTTCAATGCCCAAGGTCTGGGATTATTTGCAAGTCCTGGGCTATATGGCATCAACATTGGAGATAGTGCCTTGGGCATCTGCGCATATGTGGCCTCTTCAGAGGGATCTTCTCTCCCGGTGGAATCTATTATCAGAGGAGTTTCATCTTCCCCTTCCACTCAAGGGGGAAGACACAGACAGTCTCTTCATGGTGGCTTATTCATGCCAAACTGGAGTATGGCTTGGAATTGGAAGTTCCAGATTATGTGATACTCACCACCGATGCCAGGCTTTTGAGCTGGGGAGCAGTGTGTCAGGATTAGTCAGCGCAAGGCCAGTAGTCGAAGAAAGAGGCTTCAAGGTCTATCAGTCAGTTAGAGACAAGAGTAGTGCATTATGCTTTGCTTGCCTTTCTGCCACAGTTATGCAATTATCCAGTGCAGGTGTTTTCAGACAATGTGACATGGTGGCCTACATCAACCGTCAGGGAGGAACCAAGAGCTGATTCTCTGGGAGGAACAGCACTTAGAGTGGCTAGTGGCATCTCACATCACTGGGGTGGACAATGTTCAAGCAGATTTTCTCAGTTGGATAAACTGGACCCTGGGGAGTGGAAGCTGTCGGAAATTCATAAGAACCTCTGGCTTCCATAGGCTTTGGTGAGAGTGTTCTACGAGCAGGACCCTTGAGGTCCCACTCTATTTAGGGGAGCTTAGGTACATCCCAGGAATCTGGACTGATCTAGGGTATGAACAGGAAAGGAAAATTGGTTTTTACCTGCTAATTTTCATTCCTGGAATACCACAGATCAGTCCAGAGACTCGTATATTGTGTGGGGTGGGGGTGGGGGGGTGGGGGGAGAGTCTTCCGCTTATACTGATGGTTTGTATATAATGCAGAATTGTTGGTGGCTTCAGAAGTGTTGTTTTTTTACTTTATTTTCTGGGAATGAGTTTCCATTTTGTTGCAAATTCACCTTCTTCTGCTCATTGTGGGAATTTGCATTCAAGGTTCTTAGTGTTGATATAATCTTGACTTGTGTACAAGTCAATACTGATGGACTGCAGGTGGCACACTAGGTTATGCAGCAGTGTCAGTGAAACTTTTTCTGTCTCCATCTGCTGGCAGGAATGCAAAACCCAGGAGTCTAGACTGATCTGTGGTATTCCAGGAACGAAAATTAGCAGAACCATGCACAGACATACTCACAGAAGCTTTATGTGAAAATCAAAATTCTTCTTTATCCAGCAAGATCTGCATCAGAGGCCTGCGAACAGATGGAAACAGAGATCTTTGCAGACATCTCCCTATATATGGTCCTGTGTTGATATCAGCTTCCCAGAATTCTCCAACAGATGGTAGGATAGTATACCCATGCAGCTTAGAATATGGTCTAGTTGAGACCAAGGATTCCCAAGTAGATTGACTGGCTCCTGGAGCCACATGTCTTAAGGTCTGATTGCCCTCTGACCTTTGGTAGAGCAGAATCAGAGTTAGGGCGCTTCCTTAGCTTCTCCTGGCTGATGTCCTAAACAGAGGGCTGCAGGCTGCCTGGGTCTCTTTGGAGCTCTTACCTCTGTTTTTCTCTCTCTGGTGCTGGTTTTGGGCTGCTGTTCTTAAACCACCGGCCCCCAAACCTTCAGTCCTTATCTGAGCCTCCAAGGAGGTAGCATTTCCACAAATAAAGCTATTCAAAGTAAAAGAAAAAAGGGAGCCCTGGGATATCAGTTGGATCAGGAGCTGCCAAACAGTAACAGGCCAGGCCTCCTGGCAGTGAATACTTCTCAGGGCCAGGCCAGGATCCAGTGACCGTGGTAAGTGCATCGGGACCTGTAGGAATTGAGATTCCTACCATGCTGTAGTTTGGTAGGTTGAAGGGACATTATACCTTGGTCTTCTTGCCAACATAATTCATCCTCTAAAAGTTGTTCAAAACTGTTGCAAGGACTGGAAGTGACATCACCTATCTAAGATGGACATCTGAGTCTGAAGCTCCCTAACTCACCCTTCTTAATTGCACTTTCAACACAACTGCTGATGTCTCTAAATACATAAACTGAGGTGTTCAGATGAGGATTATGTAACTGCAAATCCTTCACTGTCAAACAGTTTGAGAACACAAACCCTTGCGGGAAAAAAAGCACCTAGAACCTTGATAGCCTACCATACCAGTACTTTCTCAGGACAACAGCAGCAGCCTTATCTATGGCATATCAGCAATGCAAATATTATACCAGGCCCTAGAACACTAATACATCATCTACTGGGGTTAACAGAACAAGCCATACTGCTACAAATCCCTACAGAAAAACATGCCAGCAGAAATACTGCACCTCAGTTATGCACACAGAACACAGACAGCCCTTAATTAGTACACTGTATGGGACTACAAATTAGAAACAGAAACATGCAGACAAATATAAAATGGAAAGATCAAAAGAAAAAAATATAAATATTCTCAAAGATAACATATGCCAATCATTAAAAATTAAAAATTTCTTTTTTTACCTTTACTGTCTGATCTTAATTTTCTAAGCGCGCCCAGGCTTTTTTTTTCCATGATCCCTTACTTGGTCTCTTCTCAATTCTTCTCCAGGGTCTCTTTTTTTTTTTTGTTTTCTTTTCTTTCCACCTGTCATCATCCCTTCTTTCCTCAAACACACATTCAAGTTCTCATTTTCACTGTCTCTCTCTCTCTCTCACACACACAGACTCACTCTCACATGATGACTCACACACAATCTCACACACATGCTGTCTATCACACACACAGAGGCACTCATATGCTGCATCTCTGAACATATGGGCTCTCATTCCCACACACAGTTTCTCAACTCACTCTCATGCACACACAGGAGTGGTGGTTGTCAGCTCGTTAATTGAGCTTCCCTTTTCCTAACCTGTCGGCACACTTTTTTTTTTCTTTTTAAGGTGTTCTCCTTTTTCGGTTCCTCCAACTTAACATCACCTCGATATTAAGTGGGGGGAATTACAGAAAAGCAGTATTTTCTGCTTTTCTGTACATTTTTTGGGCTCCTCAAGAATTAACGCCTGTCCAGGGCAGGCATTAATTGTTGAGGATAAAAATATGCGTGTTGGGTGCATTTTTTTTTTTGCATGGGGGAAATAGCCTCATCAATATGGTTGGGTGCGCATCCAATTGCGTGTTGAGCCATGCGCTGCGGCCAGCGTATAGTTATTGCATTGGCCTGAATGAGGATGCATTTTTTTTTCTACTACTTATTTACTGTTGTCATCCAGGATTTCCCCTCCATAGATAGCATATCAATCTGTGTGTCACTGTACACATTTAGGTACAGACTCCTTCCTTTTGCGACCTTGGTTTCTGCTTTAAGTTGCTGATTGCATTATATCCAAATGATAGGCTGCTAATTTCATAAAAAATAGTAGGGCAAAAAATAGTATTACCTAATTGTGAGTGAGTTTGCCCAGCTTAGAAACAACTCAACTTTGGGCCAAAAATTTAATTTTCTGAAGATTCTGGAAGGGAGAATATTCTACAAGAAAAACAAAACAAAATGATGCAACCCACACTTCTACAAAAATAGCTGTGGGAATTCTGCCCTTCAAGACTACATGTAAAAATTGGCTAAAAGTTCCATAGTACTTCTTAACGAAGTATTGGCTTGTATAATTTATTTTTCTTTCCAGAAATGTCAGGAAATTATATCCTTTGATAAAAGATGCACTGTTTCAAAATCATGCCCTGTAATGTTTATTGTCCTGTTGTAGATCTTAAATCTGGCTTGACTGCTAAGTGAGTCAAGCTGGGTTTGGTGAGCTCTCTATGTTGCCTGCATGATCTTGCAGAAGGTGGAAGGCACATCTAGCAGTTACAGTCGGTGGGGGGTTGCTGTATGTGCAAACATTATTTGAAGAGAAATGCTTCTTATGAACTGTAGTGACTTCTGTTTATATCAGTGAGCAGGTATGGCATATCTAAGATTTTTAAAATATTTTTTTTTCTCATGCAGAATTGTAAAGAAGAAGTATGACAAGCGTGGGAAACTGCTCTGCAATAATAGAGACCTCTGCGACTGCCTGGAAGAGGACTGCCAAGGCTGCTTTTATCCTTGTCCCAAGTGTAACTCTAAAAAGTGTGGGCCTGAGTGTCGTTGCAACAGAAAGTGGGTTTATGACCGAATTCAGACAGAAGCAGGAGATGTTATCAGCAAATTACCATTTTATGTCCCTGATTGAAGCACTGTGTCAGAGTTCTTCTATCAGCTTTTATATGCACTTGTATCTGCATCTATAATACAACTGAAACCTTTCAGGAAGGGATTAGTTTTAAACATGTCAGCTTCAGTGAGGTCACAGTCCTACTATTCTCCTCTTCTTACTAGTCATGTCCAGGTGAAGGTTCTACTGACCAACTCCTAGGTGCACCCATTTTGGGTTTATCCTCTGTTCTTTAAATCGGGATGCCATTTTATCTCAACTTGAAGCTGCCATTCTCTGTGTCAAAGGGTGATGGAAGGAAGTGGTGGAACAAATAGGGAACAGCTTATGTGACAGTCACATAGCTAGTGCGTATGACAAGAAAACGAGAGGTCCATTAAGTCCAGCCTTTTTTTCATTGTATTACACATAGCAGAAAACAAGATGCTGCTTTGGCTTTTTTTTGTCTTTTACTCGCCAGTGTTGTGGACTGTGCCAGCCTCAGCTTTATGTTTTCTTGAATACAAATACTGTTCTAAGTATTATGCATGGGGCTGTGAGGTGCACTTCAGGACAATGCAATTTTCTCAATGCCATATGGCACCATAAGGAGGGAAAATAATAGGAAATGTGGTAGGAGAAATGGATAGAGGGGTGGATGGGAAGGAATGAGAGGAGACTAGATTGGGAAAAAGGAAACAAGTTGGAAAAGGGATAAAAAAAAACATGGAGGAAGAGTGGGGAAAAAAAGGAGAGAGCACAGTTAGGGGAAAAGGAAAACAGATTTTTGGAAGAGAGGGAAATAAGATGAAAGGCAGGCGACTGGGATAAGATGTTAAAACAAGTGAAAAGTGTGATGGGAGAAATTAGGAGAGAGAGTGGTTAAAAAGACCAATAAAGCACTGTTAAGAAATTATGGCGGCAAAGGAGAGAAGAGGTAGAACTGAAATGGAGAAAGTCAAGAACACAAAAAAAAAATCTCATAAATAAATCAAAATCTGCAACAGCATAAAGAATTCACGAACAACAGTGAATGAAGTAAAATGTTGGTAGCAGGGAGCTGACTTTAGAGATTTTCAGCAGGGATCCATTTCTGGGAAATGTGAGAGAAATTATCGCATTCCAAAATGTGACTACTGGAGCTGCCCTGTTTAAAATAGTGTTTGCTGATGCAGAATTCTTTTCAGACTAGTCTAGTGACATAGACTTTATAGGATTGTTAAATTATTATGCGTTTTTTTTCTTTATGCACTATAATAAAGGAAATAAACTCGCCTTGTCCTGTGTGGTATGGTTGTTTTGAGCCTGCACGATCAGAAGTGTGGGGGTACTCTGTCTCGTGCTGCAGAATGGAAAGAAAACAGTATTTCCCTGTACATACCCAGATCAGTCCAGACCGTGGGTTGAGCCTCCTGTCCAGCAGATGGAGACAGACCAAAACTGAAAAGGGTATCCTATATCAGGACAGAGCCTACCCTGCAGCCCTTCAGTGTTTGTCTGTCTCCAGCAGATGGATTATCTCAACCTGCGGTCTCCTGATTTGGGCTAGTTTGGCCCTATTTTCAGTTTTCGGGTTTTTCCTAAAGGATCAAGCAAGTACCCTTTTGGGTTTTAGTAAAAAAAAAAATAAAAAAAAGGGGGGAATTGGCTCTGTCTTTTCTTCTTTGGAGACAGCACTGTCTCCATGCTCTTGGGGGGCTTAGGGGGGCTTGGCCCCTTGTGTCTTGCAGCATAGTCTAAGCCCCTATTCCTGGTGCTCCTAAGGGGGTGAAACTGGTGGTCCATCACTCCCCCCTCACCTGGCTGCCTTTAAATTGGTCAGGAGATTTCTCTCCTGTCCGTGCCTTTGGGGCACACAAAACTATTTTCCTTTCTTTAAAATAAATAAATAAATAAATAGACAGACAGAGGTATTCTTTAATATCTTAAGTCTCCCCCTAGTTAAGGTTCTTACCTCTGTTGTCGGCAGGCATGTGTTTCAGCCAGGAGCGAGCAGGGTTCAGTCCTCTGCTTCTGCTCCTCCCGGCAGCAAGAGCAGCCTAATCGGCTGTTTTTTCTTTGTGATTGCGGCTCCCTTCACTGTCAATGCTGCAATCACACTGCTGCCTAGCCCGTGGGGAGCCCTCGATGTGATTTTCGTGCGAGGGGCTCTGTTCTGGGTGCCTGCTGGGTGGGGAAGGACCCTCCTAGGCAGTGCAGCCAAATCCAGCCTGGGGTCGCTCCTCAAGAGGCATGGCCGTGGGAACAGTGGCCATTTTGAGTATTTTGGCAGCTACCAATTTGGGGCTGCTTGGCGCAGGGGAGGATGATTTTGTGGGTTCTCCCTCCCCCCCCCCCCCCCCCCCCTCCCCGGACAAGTCTAGGCCTCTTGTTTTTTCTTCCGAATTTGTGCTCCTCATGCACAAATCCTACCTGGCCAGCTTGCAGGAGGAGGAGGACCCCTCCCCAGGTCCCCGCCGGCCAAGCTTCTGTGGTTGGACCCCCTGCTCGTCCCTGCGGCCCCAGAGCCGCAGGGGGCAGTCCGGGTTCAGGTGGTCCTGGGGGCCCCCTCCTGCCCGGACTTTCCGGCACCTTTGGGAAACCTGGATCTGGCTGCGGATTTGGCAGAACCACTTGATCCCAGGGTACTCTGCTTATTTCAGAAGGAGGAATTGGAACCCCTCATTCCTTTTGTCCTCCAGGAATTAGGAGTTGAAGGTCCATCGGCGGACACTCTTACGGCAGCACTACCTAAACACATGGATCCGGTCCTGGTGGGACTCCGGGCCCAGGCTTTGGCTTTTTCTTTTCACCCCCATGCTCAAATTGCTTCTCCTACAGAAATGGGAAGCTCCCGAGGCAGGGCTCCGTGTCGGGAGAGCCATGGATAAGCTTTATCCACTCCCGGAGGACTGCCTGGAATTGCTGAAAATTCCCACAGTGGATTCTTCCATCTCCGCTGTAACTAGGCACACCACTATTCCGGTGGTGGGGGCTGTGGCCTTGAAGGATGCACTGGATCGCAAACTTGAGTTCCACCTCAAGCGTATCTTCGAGGTACTGGCATTAGGTGTTCGGGCGACTATTTGCAGCAATCTCATGCAGTGGGCCGGCCTTAGGTGGGTTCAGCAATTACTCGGCACCCAGGACCTTCCCCCTGCAGAGGCTGAGCAGGCTGAAAGGTTGGAAGGTGTTATTGCGTATGGGGCGGACGCCCTGTACGATCTTCTCTGCGTTCAGGTCAAGGCAATGGCCTCAGCAGTTTCCGCCAGACGGCTCTTCTGGTTACCAATGGGTCAGCGGACCCGGCGTCCAAGGCGCGATTGGGTACTTTGCCTTTCAAGGGTAAGTTGCTTTTTGGCAAGGACCTTGAGCAGCTCATTAACTCCTTGGGTGAGAACAAGGTTCACAAGCTGCCGGAGGACCGACCGAAACAGTCCCGAGCTTTTGTGCCTTCCCGGACCTGGTTTCGGGGTCAACATCAATATGCGGCTCGGGGGCGTGGTGCTTCTGCTCGTGGTTATCCTTCGTGGTCTCAGTCTTGGTCTCAGCCCTTTCGAGGGTGTCGGCCCTTCTGTGACAGAGCAACTCAGCGTACCATCCCGAAGCCCACTTCCCAATGAGATTCAGTCGACCCATCCCTCCGTCCCCAATCTAGGGGGTCGTCTCTCCCTATTCTTCGAAGAATGGGTCAAGATCACGTCGGACCAGTGGGACCTCGAGATTATCCGAGATGGTTACGTGTTAGAATTTTTTCGAGATCTACCGACTTCTATGTAGTGTCGCCATGCGGTCTTCTGAAGCGGGAAGCGGTGGCTCAAACTCTTGCCAGGCTTCAACAGCTGGGAGCCATTGTCCCGGTTCCAGAGACAGTCTGGCGCTGGCCATTATTCCATCTACTTCGTCGTCCCAAAGAAGGAAGGTTCCTTCCGCCCGATCTTAGATCTCAAGAGAGTCAACCGGGCCCTCAAGATACCTCATTTTCATATGGAGACCCTGAGGGCGGTCATAGCAGCTGTTCATCCCAGCGAATACTAGGGGTGTGCATTCGTTTTGAACTTAAATGTAAAACGCAACTTTTTTTTTTTTTTTTTTAACTTAAAAAAGTGATGAGGCGAAAACGATCGGATTTCCAACTTATTCAACATAGCTATGTTGAATAAGTTGGAAATCGCGATTGTTGATCCTAAATAAAAATTTAAACCCCTCACCCTCCTTAATCTCCCCCCCAAGACTTACCAAACCTCCCTGGTGGTACAGCAGGGAGTCAGGACGCCATATCTGAACTCCTTTGCGAGGAGCACGTGACGTCGGCGTCACGTCGGAGTGACGCGGCGTCACGTGATTCCCTGCGCGATCGCTCCGGGACCCTCGTTGCACCCAAAAGGAACTTTTGGCCAGCTTGGGGGGGCCCTCCTGACCCCCCCAAGCTGGCCAAAAGTTCCTTTTGGGTGCAACGAGGGTCCCGGAGCGATCGCGCGGGGAATCACGTGACGCCGCGTCACTCTGACGTGACGCCGACATCACGTGCTCCTCGCAAAGGAGTTCAGAAATGGTGTCCTGACTCCCTGCTGTACCACCAGGGAGTTTTGGTAAGTCTTGGGGGGGGGGATTAAGGAGGGTGAGGGGTTTAAATTTTTATTTGCACGTATGGACATAGACTCAACTTATGGAATTCTCCATATGTCCATATTGACCGCAAATGGGACCCCCTTTCGACTTATGGACTTATGAACATAAACTTTTGCTCTGCACATCCCTAGCGAATACCTGGCCTCTCTCGACTTAACAGAGGCGTATTTGCACATCCCGATTTGTCCCGCGCACCAGAAGTATCTCCGCTTCCACGTGCTGGGCCAGCATTTTCAGTTCCAGGTGCTTCCCTTCGGTCTAGCCACCATGCTGCGCACCTTCACCAAGGTCGTGGTGGTGGCGGCGGCTCTCCGGGAAGGAGTCCTAGTCCACCCTTATTTTATTTATTTATTTAAAAACTTTTCTATACTGTCGTTTAGTGATGCACCATCACAACGGTCAAAGAAATCTCAGATCAGCCAATAAAGCACTACTAACCATTCCATCAGTCAAAACAGCAAAATTGACCCAAGTTAGAGAGCGAGTGCTATCCTTGGCAGGACCATTATTATGGAACACATTACCGCTTGAGCTTAGACTTATGAAAGAACTAAAACTCTTCAAAAAGAGCTTAAAAACTTACCTGGACGACTGGCTAGTGCGAGCCAAATCGGAAGCCCTCTGCAAACAGGCGGTCAGCCGGGTCCTAGATCTTCTTACCTCTCTTGGGTGGATAGTAAACTTTCCCAAGAGTCATCTCCAGCCTTCCCAGGTGTTGGAATTTCTGGGGGTGCGCTTCGATACTTAGGTCAGAAAGGTGTTTCTGCCCCGTGCTCGAGCATCCAAGCTCATCGCCCAGGTACGCAACCTTATCTCGCTCCCACTCCCAACGGCATGGGACTACCTCCAGGTCCTGGGGACTATGGCCTCTACCATTGACCTTGTCCCCTGGGCTTTTGCGCATATGCGTCCGTTACAGAAAGCCTTGCTATCCCGATGGCAACCGGTGTCAGAACAGTTTCAGACGGTTCTCCCGCTTTCGGCCTCTACCATCGCTGACATACAGTGGTGGCTTTTGCTTCCGCATCTTCTGAAGGGAATGCCTTTTCGGACTCCACACTGGATCATAGTCACCACGAATGCCAGTCTCACCGGCTGGGGGGGCAGTTTTCCAGTCTCAGGCCACTCAGGGTTATTGGTCTCCGGTCCAAGCACGTTGGCACATCAACCGACTGGAAGCCCGGGCCGTACGCCTGGCTCTTCAGGAGTTTTTACCCCTGCTCCGAGGCAAGGCAGTGAGGGTCCTCTCTGACAACTCCACGACGGTAGCTTATATCAACCGGCAGGGGTGCACGCGGAGTCGCCTGGTGGCTCTGGAAGCCGGCCAACTTCTTGCTTGGGCGGAACGACATCTGGATTGTCTAGCGGCCTCCCACATTGAGGGCAAGGAGAATATGCAGGCCGATTTCCTCAGTCACCAGCATCTTGATCCAGGAGAGTGGGAGCTCTCGGACGAAACCATGACCTTGATCACCAACTGGTGGGGCCTTCCGCACCTGGACCTCATGGCGACTTTGTCCAACTCCAAGGCCAACAGGTTCTTCAGCTGTTGGAAGGAGCACTGTTCGGAGGGAATGGATGCACTGGCTCTACCATGGCCATCGGATGTCCTTTATGTGTTTCCTCCGTGGTCCCTCATGGGAAAGGTTCTTCAAAGAATAGAACCTCACGTGGAACCGGTCATTCTGATAGCTCCCGAGTGGCCCCGCAGTCCGTGGTCCACAGATCTGGTCAATCTGGCGTTTGACGACCCTCTGCATCTCGGCCATCTTCCTCGCCTACTACGGCAAGGTCCCGTATTTTTCGACCAGGCGAATCGCTTTTGTCTAGCGGCCTGGCTTTTGAACGGCGACGGCTGAGGCGTAAAGGCTACAAGGAAGAGGTGATTACCACCCTTCTGTGGGTGCGTAAGACATCTACTTCATTAGCTTATGTCCGCATTTGGAAAGTGTTTGAGAATGCCTGTGCTGACTCAGGTGTCTCGGCGCGTTCGGCGTCTGAGTCCATGGTCCTTTCCTTCCTTCAAAAGGGCCTCTCCAAGGGTCTGTCCTTCAATTCCTTGTGCGTCCAAGTGTCCGCTCTCGGTTCGCTTCTTGGTCGTGTAGAGGGCCACCCTCTGGCGTCTCATCCGGATGTGGCTCGGTTCTTGAAGGGCATCAAGCACTTGAGACACCCCCCCCCCCCCCCCCCCCCCGTCCATCCCACATGTCCGTCCTGGAATCTCAATTTAGTTCTCTGGTTTTTCTGTGTGGCTCCATTGGAACCTCTCCGTCGGGCTAGGCTAAAGGACGTGACGCTTAAGGCGGTTTTCTTAGTCCATTTCTTCCGCGTGTCGGGTTTCGGAGATTCAGGCGCTGTCCTGTCGGGAGCCTTTTCTGCGTTTTTCGGATTTGGGAGTCTCTCTCAAAACGGTTCCTTCCTTCTTGCCGAAGGTAGATCTTCCTTTCCTGTTAATCAGTGAGTGGAACTTCCGGCGTTCTTGGCGGAGGATGTCGCGGGTCCCGATGGGGGCGATCTTCACCAGCTTGATGTGAAGCAGGTATTACTCCACTATCTTCAAGTCACCAATGAGTTTCGACTCTCCGATCACCTTTTTGTCTTTTGGAGTGGTCTGAAAAAGGGAAAACAGGCTTCTCGGGCTACTATTGCTCAGTGGTTGAAAGAAGCGATTGCCTCGGTTTACATTTGCCAAGGCCGGTCCGTCCCTGAGGACTTAAAGGCTCATTCCTTGCGTTCTGAGGCTACTTCGTGGGCAGAGAGTCAGTCAGTTTCTCCGCAAGAAATCTGCAGGGCTGCTACATGGTCATCCCTGCATACTTTTGCTCGGCATTATCGTCTAGACCTGTATGCCCCAGTTTTTTGGTTCATTTGGGCGGCAGGTGCTTCGAGTGGGACTGTCTTGGTCCCACCCGGTTTAGGGAAGCTTTGGTACACTGTCCACGGTCTGGACTGATCCAGGTACATACAGGGAAAGGAAAATTAGTTCTTACCTGTTAATTTTCGTTCCTGTAGTACTGCGGATCAGTCCAGACACCCTTCCCTGATTTTACTTCCTTTTCTGCCGTCCGCTCGAAGCTCTTTCTACAGGTCTCTGAATGATTATCGTCTATCTATATCTTAAGGACACCAGAAGCATCTGTATGATGTCCAAGGATATGCAAGAGCACTATTTTACAGAGTCCATCCCTTGTTCATACTTGTTTATTATGGTTCATAATTGTTTCATCTTTTACTCGTTTGAGTCGTGTTTACTTGCTTGATCTCTTTACTGGGTTTTCTTCATTCTTCTGCTTTGACAATGGTTATACTGAAGGGCTGCAGGGTAGGCTCTGTCCTAATATAGGATACCCTTTTCAGTTTTGGTCTGTCTCCATCTGCTGGACAGGAGGCTCAACCCACGGTCTGGAATGATCCACGGTACTACAGGAATGAAAATTAACAGGTATGAACTAATTTTCCAGTCTGCAGCAGTGATGATGAATATGAGACCTTTTCACCAAGGAAATATTTTTGGTCCTGGTTGCTTTGATCCCGTAAGAAAGAAAGCAGAAAATTGTAGAATCATCAATCAAAATATCTTGTTTGAGTAATGATGGAACTTGTAAGTCCTGGTTGCTGTTTGTCATCAAACTACATGCTGTTTATTATAACACAGAGTGTTCAGGAAAATAAACAGAAGACTACATCCAGCTACAAAAAATGTTTGATTTTATGCATTTTACAAAAACGGAGAGTTTGGAGAAGGCAAGAACGAGACATAGCAGCTGGGAAGATTAGCATTGGAGGCTCAGCAGGCAGCCAGAATAGGGACCTCCCTAATATGATAGAAGGAGAGAAAGTTATATCTGATTTCCATGTAGAACATCAGTATGAGCAGGTTGTGTGGTTTCTTTGGTAGTGTGGGTATTCATACAGGCGGGACACTCACCACCATCACAAGGAGACACAGTTGATTAATTTAAAATGTCATTTTTTTTTTACTATGGCATGAAATCACAGTTTAATATCTTATGTTTTATGCAACTTACTGGGAGCTGAAAAGCTGAGCGTGTAATCAAAGGAAACTAAATAAATAAAAAGGAAACTTTATAAAGAGGTGGTTGCTTTATTTATACATCTCTGAACACAAAGGACAAATCAATGACAAATGACAGAGTAGATCAGTGTCTCTGTGCCTCCTTTTATGTAAATGCCTGAAGACATCCCAGCACTCTCGTTCCCCTGGATGGTCTACCCTCAGATTCTCCAGTCTAATATGTCCATATGTTCTGTACATAAGGGGTTCTCTTGGATTGGCAATGAGTAAGGTAGTTCCCTAGCTCAGCACTCAAACCGATCCTATGCGTGCCCCCCACAATCAGGATTTCAGGATATCCCTAATGAATATGCATGAGATTGATTTGTGTGCACTACCTCCTTTGCATATTTTTCTCATGCATATTCATTAGGGATATCCTAAACCCAGACTGGCTGGGGGCAGGTATGACCGGTTTGAGCACCCCTGCCCTACTTAACAGTGTTATGTTCCCTGTATGTATTGTACCCAGATCAGTCCAGACTCCTGGGTTTTGCCTCCCTGGAGACAGAAACTTTCACAGACACTGTATATAACCCAGTGTGCCACCTGCAGTCCTTCAGTATTTATTTGTCTCCAGGAGATGGTAGATGGTGTTACAACCTGCAGTCTGGAGTGTATATTAAAAAAATTAGAAGAAAAAGAAGATAATTCTCTGAGGACAAGCAGGATGGTAGTCCTCACACATGGGCGATATCATTGGATGGAGCCCGGCCCGGAACTTTGATCTCAAAGAATCAAACATGCCCTGCTGAGCATGTGCAGCTGAAGTCATCACCCTGTCCTCTAGGGAGAGTCCCTCAGTCTCTTTTTTTCCGCAGAGCCATGTTGTCACGGGAGTAGTGTGTCTCACGGTATTCAGCTTTGCTCTCTCCTCACAGTTTTTGTAAGTGATTTTTTTCTAGAGCTGTAGCTGTTTTCTTTCCTTTACCTTTCTTTTCCTTTTTCTTCTTCCTCTGTCTGCCAACTGTATGGCAGCTCTTAGTCGCTGTGCAGTCTGGCAGAGTCTATTTCTATCCCTTAAAAAAATAAAATAAAATAAAATACTGCACCATCAGTTTAGTATCTGTGCCCTCTCCTTGCTCTAACTGTTTTTGTAACTTTGATAGGTGCAGGCAGGACTGACTGAACGTAGTCCATGGGTGATCTGTGTAGGCCACTGAGCCTGAGGACTTGCCTGAGTTCTACCCGGGCAGGAGTTCCATGTCATTTCACCAATCAAATTAGCATCGATGGAGGCTCAGACAGTGCAGAGATCGAGGACCACACTGTTCCTGTCGGGGGCAAGAGCTCATCCTCCCCACATTCAAAGAAACTAGTCTCCGTGGGCAGGAGCCCTGAATGATGTAGCCTCCCCTCCTGCTTGCCGGTGACTGCAGTGCAGACTCCTTGTAAGAGAGGGTGAGCAAGAGCCTGGGCAAGCAGCTCGCTGCAGCACCTTCGGTGCCATGCCCAGTAACGGTTGCCCTTGCACATTTGAAACTAATGCACCATTGATCTGACGCATTGAAGTCAGCACTGCATTGGGGACCAGGATTTCCATTGAAAGCCATGGTCACCCTTCATGCCATCAAGATGCTGGGGCACCCTTGATACCATCAGGATGCATGACCAACCTCGCTGCCGTAAGGGCCTTCTGTGCCATAGGCATCTGTGGACGTGGAGTCTTGATGCACTGGAGTCATTGAGCGCCTTGGGCCTTGATGTAGCGGAGAAATGGCACCCACTACTAGCACTGGGGACCAGGTCTGCCATCAAGCGCTATGGTCCCCCTTGATGCCATCGGAGCCGTCCTCGATGTTACTGCCTTGGTGCCATCGATGCCCTCGGTGCTCTCGATGCCTTCAGTGCCTTTGATGCCCTTGATCTCATCAAGGTGCATAGGAAGCCATCCTTGATGCCGTCAAGGTACGTGGCCTTGATGCCACGGCCACCCTCAGGGCCATAATGGTGCGAAGCTGCCCCGATACCTTCGTTGCCATTGAGGTGCAGGGTCACCATGGAGGCCACTGAGCGTGTTGGCTACCAATGTCGAGCACCACTAACGAGACACTGGGATCGCCACTAAGCTCCCTGGTTGTCCCCAAGGCTGTCGACTGCAGGGGCTCTTGAGTGTCCTCGAGTGCCACTGACGCCCTTGAATGACAGGGATTTCGACCTTGGACAGATCAAGCACTGGGGTTGCCATTTACTCACGGCACATTGGTACACCAAGGCACCCAGGCGCAGTGTTCGAGTGCCCTCAAGGCTCCTTGGCGGTGTTCCGACAGGGCATTGAGGGGCATTGCTCTGTCCCATCACTGGCCTATGGCTATCGGGCACCATGGATGCCGATGATCTCAGGGGCCCTGAGCTGCTGGGATCAAGGGGCATCAGAGGCCCTGCCTGGATTTGTGCACCATCAGTTTTAATGAGCACTAGCGAGGCTATTGTCAGCCACAGCTGCTGGCAAGGGACACCATTGAGCACGCAGCATCAATGTCCTCGGACAGAGAGGTGAGCTGAGGGGAACAGTCATTGGCATGGCAGTCATCGGTTCCTCTGGGCACCGATAAGGCATGTCGGGGCCAAGCTTGGGTCCTGCAGGGCCTCTGGCATCCTTGGTATCACCGGTCCATTGATGCCTTCAGGCACTGTGGTGTCTGTCAGTGCCACTGGGCTGCTGAGGTCCACAAGTACCTGCAGCTCCAGGGATGGCGCTATATACTGTTGAATTGATCAAGATTTGATCAAGCATCATTGAAGGCCTGCATGCATCATCGTTTGGTGCCCTTGATTTGATCCATCGTTGGTGAGCATGAAAACATTATGGGCCCTACGGGCGCTGTCACCACTGTGGGCACCAGTGGATGTGGTTGGATGTTGCAGATGTCCACAGAACACCATGGGCACTGTCGGTCATCATGGACTTTGCTGCTGTCGATCCATGAGGCAAATGTCGGTAAGCCATTCTCGACGCAGTTTCAAGGTCTGTGTCCAGCCTCTTGGAATGTTATCAGGGGCAATGCCATAGAAAGCCACCCACCATGCCATACCCAGAGCCCCAGTGGTACTGGGAATGCCATCGTCACACTGTTCCTATGCACTCCATTGGGAGTTACTGTGACAGTGAAGTGCAGCATTTGCAGTTGGGTATGGCAAGGCTTCTACTCCAAGTGCCTCGGGTGATAGCAGGCAGCAATCTCCTTCTATGCAGTTCTCAGCCATTCCAGGGTTCTGCCATCATCACGTCAAAGTCTCGGCATCCTCGACAGTTTTGCACCACAAAAATTTGGGGATCATTAGCGAGGAAGGCGTCATCACACACTCTGTAATTTGCCTTTTGGCAGCGTGCAGCCACTGACTCTAGCAATTGGTGCTTAGTCCTTGCTGTGCCATGGGATTCTACCCACAAGCACGGCAAGTGGGGCCATAGGTGTGAGGCTATCCATAGGATGGGATACACTGTATAAGTACTGGTCAACGTGCTTTTAAGTGAAGGGCTCTATTCTCCAGTTGCCCTCTCCTGTATGGGTGTGTGTGTGTGTGTGTGTTTGTTTCCTTCATGACGAGCACAACAGGTTGTGCGCAACAGCCACAGGAATGACCTAGGACTGTGTTCCTGGTCAAACCCTAAGGGGAGTAGATAGTGTTGGGAGTTTTCTCATTCCTCAGGAATGTCTTTCAACTCCTTCCGTGTCACAAATCCCCTTTGTGGGGAAGCCCATGGGGCTCAGTCTCTGGCAGATTTGCTGAACCGGAGCCTCAATTCTTTGAATCAGTGCATCTCCTTGTAGGCCAGGGCCGGGGGACGGCAGAGGCGGTCTTCTGTTTTTGCTGGGGCTCCTTCTTTGATTACTGCAGTGGCCTTCCTCAACCAAGGGTAGCTGCCAGTAGCAGATTGACTTTATGCAGAATTTAGGTTACTGCTTCGTCTTCAGATACTTCTAGGGGAAATGGGGCTAATACCCTTCTCAAATGATGGTAAGCCTAAATATATTGGGGATAATCATAACAATAAATGAAAGCTAACTCTGTGAGAAAGTCTTTAACATATTATGTGAACTACTTTGCAGAATTGATAAACCATCAGTGTAAGATTTTACACAGGGAAGGAAGGAATGTCATATAAATAAAAGACAGAAATAAGGAAAATTATATCTTCCCCTTTGGAATCCTAAATAGAAACCAACTAGCTTATAAGTCACCGATAGAGTTTATAGTGAAAGGGCCAAAATAAAAAGAAAAGAACAATGAGCAATTAATATACCGAAAGATATAGTAATAGAATGTAGCAGATCCCTATAGCAGAGCTCCTCATGTGTAAGGTCAGTATTTGTTTCAAGGAGAACAGTCTCATAATAAGCATCACAGGCTACACTAGTAAGAAATAAGGCCAAAATAAAAAGAAAAGAACAATGAGCAATTAATATACCGAAAGATATAGTAATAGAATGTAGCAGATCCCTATAGCAGAGCTCCTCATGTGTAAGGTCAGTATTTGTTTCAAGGAGAACAGTCTCATAATAAGCATCACAGGCTACACTAGTAAGAAGTCACTTCTGAACCTCAGCGATCAGTGATTGTGTCTCAGCTCTCAACTGGAGAGTTGACAGGTTTTTTGGGATCAGGAAACCCTGATTCCCATTGCTTTCCTGTTCCTTCAGGAAGGGAGGATTCGACTTGAGTTCCAGGGCAACTCTTATGGGTTCCCCTCTGGTTGCCTGATTGTCCACCCCTGTAAGGGGTGTCCCTTATTCTTCGTTTCCCGGAGAAGCCTATGGATGGCTTCACACCTCATGGGATCCAAGAGCTGGTCGAGCGGTAGAACTAACCTTAGGTCATCCTAAGGCACAGCAGGTCTATTTCATGAGGGAGCCTTTTCAGAGTAGCTCCCTGGTAAAGATTAGGAGTGTCTCCCATCCAGCAGTCATCTTTGATACCTGTTTAGCTCAATGGGTGTTTTTTGATAAGGACCACTATTGCCATTCATTCTCACGTGCGGGACCCTACTCAATAAGGGGGTTTAATCCATCTAATTGGTGAGTATGCCTTTCAATCTATTGCCATATCCAAGGCTGATGGAGTTGGGGGGATGAGTGACCCCATAACAGAGGTGCTGCTCTTTGGTTGCAGTGGCTTGCAAGGTATACTTCCCCATTTTAGGAATAACCCTCTCTTCAGAAGGGGAGTCCTGGTTCATGCAACAATTGTTCCATTTACAGGACCACGTGCTTCCTTGGGGGAAGTATATGCTAACATGGCTAAGGTATTAATACCTAAGCCAGGTTCAGGGCAATCTGTTCTGATATTGCCCTCGCCCTGCCCTGGTACCCTTAGTTTCCAGGCTGGTGAAGAATCCTGTTCGACAGGGGTTTGCACTTGTGGCACTCTGACTTCCTGTCTCTTAGTGGATTGTTTCTGGACTTCTTCCCTGTGGAATTTGCTCTGTTTCAGCTGTTCTAAGCAGGCTGAGGGCTCTATCTCAGTGGATAACTCCCTACTGGAATTAGCAGTAAGTTATTTGCTTGGGGTTGAGTTATATAACCTAGCGACTTGTGCTTACCCCAGCGGTCTGCCTTCTTGTGTTCTTCGCTCCTTCCGACTTCCAGTTGGAATTTTGGGGGGAGAGGGGAAAAGCTAAAGCATTTGTGATATATCTTAGTGTATAACTGCAGGGAAAGATACACCACTTTTCCCCTATACTTTCATCAAGCTCTGGCCAATACTGCCTTTAGCTTTTCTCCCTTAACTAGGTTGCCCAAAGTGTCTTCCTGCTCAGCTGGACTATCTATAGACAGGATGGATAGCCCTGCCCTTGACAGGGTGCAGTGAGGGTGAGCTTCAGGCCTAACATATCTCCCTGTTCAGCAGTTTGGGCTTGCGATCCCATTCAAAGATTGCCTTTCATCCCCTAAAATTCTTGATGCTGTCCTGCTGGTCAGCTATGTCTGGTGCTTTGGCACATAGGGTCTGTCACAGCCCCTGCTGTTTTGCTAATCATTTTTCCAAGCGTTGCTTGGGTTTTCTGCCCACTATGCCTATCAGCCAAACATGGGCACACTTCTGCAGAGACATTCTGTCCTTCGGATGCCATTGGACCGCAGTTTCTTTCTGAGGAGTTCTTGAGCCCCAATTTGTTTTTCCGTCGTCTTGTAACACTGAAGAAAACTGCAGTCTTTGGCTAAGAGTCCTCTTGTTTACATCTCCTCCTTGTATGCAGGAGATTCTAGACATACTGTTATCAGGGTTTACTGATCCGAAACCCTGCTTGTAATATTTTCCATGATGTTTCTTGTTGGCACTCACATCACTCCCCTGCCTTAGGTGCCTCTGCTATGCATTGGGGTTTTATTTTTCTATGGTTTTCTCTTTCCAGAACCCAATGTTTTTCCTGCCTAGACCCCTTTATGGGTTGGCTGCCTTGCAGGCAAAAGAGAGAGAGGTGGTGCTTTCAGAACGGTGTGGTTTCCCACTTTGTCCTGCTTGGACAGTCTATTGCTTGGGATTCACCCATGTGTGAGGACTACCATCCTGCTTGCCCTCGGAGAAAGCAGAGTTGCTTACCTATAACAGGTATTCTCTGAGGACAGCAGGATGTTAGTCCTCACGAAACCCACCCGCCTCCCCTGGGAGTTGGTTTCTCCATGTATTAGCTATATTATGGACTAAGGGACTCTGCCCAGGGGGCAGGGTGATGGCTACAGCTGCACATGCTCAGTAGGGCATGTTTGAAAGTTCTAGATTTTTTAAAAATCAAAGTTCTGTGCTAGGCTCCAGCCAATGATGTCACTCATGTGTGAGGACTAATATCCTGCTGTCCTCAGAGAGAACACCTGTTGCAAGTGAGCAACTCTGCTATCTCCATTTCCTCCCAGGGGACTGCGGGTTAGTGACCTTTGATGGCAGCGGGTTAGTGACCTTTGATGGCAGCTTGCTCCGAGTTTCCATGTGGTGTATATCTGGTAGTCCAGATCCCTCTTCCCCCTCGAGGCAGCTTTGGTTCTGCTGGCAGCTCTGCATTTCGGGTCCTGTCTGAGCAGGGAAGTATTGAATTTCTGTTCTGTGGCTAGTTATAGCAGTGGATGCAGTTTTAAAGCCTGTTTTATTAAAAAAAAAAAAAAGCAAGAGCAAACGGGAGGCAGTGGAATGAAATCGTGCCGATCAGCTGGGGCCTTGATTGCTGCTTCAGAACTGGTCATCCAGGGGTTTCCTAAAGTTCAGTTAAACAAGCTGGAGATAGCAGTGCGTTGCTCAGGCCACGTGGCAATGGTGCAAGACAGATGGTGCCATTTGTGTGCACACTCGCAGTCACACCTAAATTCTGATGGCTTGTATTCTGTGTGCATCCCTAGTGGGGAAGGAACTTTGGGGGAGCCCAGTGCTGAACCGAGGGCTAAATGCGTCTTGTGGGTGATTGGGTCTAGTGCTGAGGCTTTCCTTGTTAGCATGGGAACGGTGACTATTTTTTATTCCCTAGCAGTGTCAGCAGTGTCAGAAGCATCAGCGGGAGAGGCAGGGGAATCCCCTCCTCAACTATTGCCAGCGGTTCCCTATTCTGCATAGGTACAGAGAGGCACTTGCACTAAGGAGGAGTCTCTGGTTCTGGTAGAGGTCTTCTGATATTTTTAATTTGCTTATGCACAAAGCTTGTTTAGTGGAATATGCAGCAGAGGATGCCTGCTCTTGGCCCCAGTCTCTAGCCCTTCAGGATGTTGAACAAATCCAGGCCTAAATGCGCTGAAGGTGCAGGTAGGCTTTGCTTAATCGCATGGTAGGCTGTGGCGGCGATTCTTTTCCTGCATGCATAGGCATATGCGTATTCTTGCCACATGGCGGTTGCATGCTTGGGGACCTGTACGTGTAATGCCATGGCCTAGATTTGAGCACGTGCATCTGCAACCTAGACTTAAGTGCATATTTGCACGTGTAGTTGTGCACATAAGACTGTGTCCTAAACTTGAGCGCCCAAATAGCATTGGTGTACGCACAGGAGGCTGCCTAGAACCGAAGTTCAGGAGAGCTAGGTGCCAGGGATGAACAGCTCCAAGTGCCTTGCTGTGAGGCTTGCTGTCTGAGAGCAATTCAATCCTTTCTCTTTGTGTGTGTCAGCGCTGTTTAGATGCTCAAAATGATATGACTACTTCAGCTTTTACCCGTGTTGGGAAATCCCCTTGGCCTATGGTGTCTCTGGAGGGGAATGAAGTAGGAGGTGAGGCAGCAGTCAGTTCTCCTCTCCCTTGTTCCCAATGGCAGAAGTTTCCCAGAGAAAGAAAGGTTGGAGAGAGCAAGGTTGGGCCTATGGGCTCTGGTATAGATCCATCCTCCTTCTCCTGGGAGGAATGTTTCCAGGGCCTGCAGACCCTTCAGCAGGAATGCTCAGTAAAGGTGAATCAACCTACTTTGTAGGGATCGCATGCTCAGGCCTCCCATTTGTCAGTCATGGTGGGTCGGCAAATGCTGCAGTGAGGCTATCCCTGGTAATGTTCAAGGGGATGTGGATCATGAGACATCGGAGGATTCTGATGGGGAATTGGCTTTCTCACCTCTAGAAGAGGGAGAAATTACATCTGATTGAGAGCCGCATCGGACTCTGATTTTTTCCTTTATCGCAGAGATATCTTGCTGAGTTTGTTGGTTCAGACCCTGAACACGTTCATTGTGGCTGGAGGTCAATTTAAGCTAAACGTCCTGTTTCTTTCCCCCTGTATCCAATTCAAGAGCTAATTGGCCTTCAGTAGAATGTCCCGGCAGTAAGTTTTACAAAGCAGGAGAACCAGTTTTCCTATATTCCATCTATTTTGTGGATCCGGAAAAAGAAATTGAAGGGACTTTTCAGCCAATACTGGTTTTAAAGAAAGTAAATGCGGCTCGCAAGGTTCCCCGTTTCCTCATGGAGACCCTGAGGTCCAACTCTGAAGTCTGTCATAGCGGTGGTATTTAAGAGAGAGTTCTTATCATCTCTCGACTTGACCGAGGCATATCTGCACATAGCCATCAGGCTGGAGCACAAGAGATTCCTGAGGTTCATGGTCCTAAGGGAACATTTTCAGTTTCAAGCCCTTCCCTTCAGCTGATGATGGCTCCGTGTACCTTCACCAACGTGATGATGGTAATGGCGGCGATCGCATTGCAAAAGGAGGGTGTGTTGGTGCATCCTTGTCTGGCCGACTTGCTCATTCATGGGAAATCAGAGGACCTCTGTTGACAATCAATATAAAAGGTACCTATGTGCTTGAAGTTTCTAGGATGAGTGGTGAACCTAGCAAAGAACCATTTAGTCCCCTCTCAAACTCTGGGGTATCTGGGAGCTCAGTTCAACATGCTGGCAGAGTGTTTCTCATGGAGAGAGACTGCTGAAATTGCAGAGTCAGATTCAGCATCTGCTAGAGCTTTTGGATCCCAAGGTCTGGGACTATGTACAGGTCCTGGGTTCTATGGCATCAACATTGGAATTAATGCATTGGGCATTCGCGCATATGTGGCCTCTGCAGGGGGCTCTTCTCTCCTGCTGGAATCTGTTATTGGAAGAGTTTTATCTTCTTCTTCCATTAGAGGGGGAAGCCAGGGACAGCCTTTTGTGGTGGCTTACTCACACCAGTCGAGTGTGGTGCAGAATTGGAGATTCCAAATTGGGTAATAGTCACCCCCTGATGCAAGACTCTCTGGATGGAGGGCGGGGTGTCAAGATCAGTTGGTGCAGGGCTAGTGGTTGAAACAGGAGGCCTCATGGTTTGTCAAGCTGTTAGAGATGAGAGCAGTGCGTTTCACATTGCTTGTATGTCTGCCATGGTTACGCGGCCATCTAGTACGGATCCTATTGGACAATGACACGACGGTGGCCTACATCAACCATCAAGGTGAAACCAAAAATCAAGCAATGGCTCAAAAGGCCTTGGAGTTGATTCTCTGGGCAGAGCAGCACTTTGAGCAGCTGGAGGCATCTCATATCGCCGGGATGGGCAATGTTCAATCAGATTTTCTCTGTCAAAGAAAATTAGATCCTGGGGAATGGGAGCTGTCAGAGGCAGAGATATGTCTCATTTACGGAAGATGGGGGTATCCCCATATGAACTTAATAGCGACCAAAAAGAACCCAAAGGCGTTGCAGTTTTACAGTTCTGGTTCTACCGTGGACTCAAGGGATTCTTCTTTGTCTGGTGGACAAAGGATTACGGTGGATAGAGAAACATCCAGGCAACGTGATCCTGGTAGCTCCAGAGTGGCCAAGTTGATCATGGTTCCCATATCTGATCAACATGGCTATAGACGGGCTGCTGAAGTTCGGCCATCAGTTGACTCTTTTCCTCCAGAGCCCAATATTTTCAGTTCAGGCGCTCACTTGTGTCTCACGGCTTCACGTTTGAGAGAAGATGACTGAGATGGAGGGGATATTCTGAAGCAGTTATTTCCACCTTATTGCAGCTAGGCAACCTTCCACACCCTTAGCATATGTGTGAATTTGGAGGGTCTTTGAGTCCACATCTGCTGTTGACGGAGTGCAGCTTCAGCCTGTTTAGGCTACTGTGTCATATATTTCGGCTTTTCTACAGGAGGGTTTGCATCAAGGGACTGGCCTCTAACTCTCTGAGAGGCCAGGTAGCAACATTGGGTTGTCTCTAGGGTAAGGTGCAAGGGTATCCTCTGTCTGCACATCCAGCTGTTATACATTTCCTTCGGGGAGCTAAAAACTTGCATCCTTAGGTGTGGAACTTTTGACCTTCTTGGAATCTGAATCTAGTCCTTACAGGATTTTGTGAGGCTTGGTTTGAACCACTAAAGAGGGCTACATTTAAAGACTTGACTCTTAAAGGGGTTTTCTTGATGGCTATTTGTTCAGCCAGGAGAATTTTGGAGCTCCAGGCGTTGTCGTGTCTAGACCCATTCCTACAGATGTCTGATTCAGGGGAATCTTTATGCATGGTGCCTTCTTTTTCTGCCTAAGGTAGTCTCAGCATTCAGTCTTAGTCAAACAGTGGAACTTCCAAATTTTCTGGATTTGGATTCCTCTATGCCTCACGAGAGGAGGCTTAGGCTCATAGATGGGAGGCATGCATTATTGTATCTAAAGTTCACTAATGATTTCTATAGATCGGATCACCTTTTTGTACTCTGGAGTGGTCCAAAGAAAGCTTCTAAGGCTACAATTGTGTGGTGGCTGAAGGAAACTATCAAGTCAACTTATATTTCTAAAGGGTGCCTGGTGCCAGGAGGTTTAGGGGTACACTCGACATGTTCTCAGGCGACATCCTGGGCAGAGTCATAACAGGTGTTTCTGCATGAAATTTTGCAGGGTAGCTACTGGGAAGTTGTTGCACACTTTTGCTAGGCAATATCGCTTGGATGTTGGAGCTCCAGCTTCCATGTACTTTGCTGAGAGTTTTCTATGAGCTGAACTATCCACGTCCCACCTCAGTTAGGGGGAGCTTAGGTATATCCCAGGAGCCTGGACTGATCTGGGTACATACAGGGAAAGGAAAATTGGTTCCTACCTGCTAATTTTCGTTCCTGAAGTACCACAGATCAGTCCAGAGACCCACCCATTTAGTGTGTGTGTGGAGGAGGGAAAGTCCGCTGCTTGTACTGTTACTTCATAAATAGTGTGTTAGGATTTGTGGGTTTCGTGGACCCTTGGCCCGAGGTGGAGGTTGATACTACCTGAGGGGTGGAGCCCCACAGGTCCTCACCGTCGGGAGCCAAGGTCAGCTGCAGCAGGGGACATGACTGTAGTGAGAACGTCCTGCGTCACTGCCACGTGATCGCAGGTATCTGCACTGAGATTACTGTGAGGCGTCCCAAAGAGTGGGGGCGAAGGTATAGTTCCAAGGAGTCACAGTACTGAGGCAGGATAAATGCTGGAGCAGGAACCTCCAAGACAGAGGAGCACTGGGCAGGCCCCGAGGAGCGGGGAGTGTGGAGACAGGCTCTTCTGGAGGAGTGATGCAGAGACTGCCCTGAGGAGTGGGACAGCATGGCAAGAGAGTCTCTGGTGTGATGACGTAGGCTGCACCGAGGAGCAGGGAAGCGTAGAGTAAAGCCACTGGCGTAAAGGCGTTGATACTGCCCCGAGGAGCGGGAAAGCATAGAGGTGGGATCTCTGATAGGCAGTGCTAGAGGCAACCCCGAGGAGTGGAGAAGCGAGCAGGCAGGAACTCTGGTGAGGAGCGCAGGAGTTACCCTGAGGAGTGGGGAAGCCTGGAGACCAGGTCTCCTAAAGGAAGCGCAAGCAGGCCCCCGAGGAGCAGGTACCCGAGTCAGAGTCCAGATCAGCAGGTAGAGATCCAAGGCAGGAACAAACACCAGTGAGGTGAAGGAACTCGTTGCCAAGTCGGTTAGCGTAGGCCAAGGGAGGTGCTTATGAATCCCAAGCTTGTGATGTCATCAGTCGGGAATGCCCCTGAGGTTCCCGCCATTGTGCCTTTAAAATGAGGCCCGGTGGCACGTGGGTGTGCCTAGGAAGGGCCGGAGTCAGCGTGAAGGTCAGCGGCATCCCAGCCACCACGAGGAGTTTCGAGAGCCAGGAGGTACGCGGTGATAGGGGCTAGCCACAGCCGCGAGTTCATCCGGAGAGGAGAGCAGTGCAATACATGACATGAGTTGGGTCAGCCAAGGCCGCCTGCGGCTGTCAGTCATAACATAATGCAGAGTTAGTGGAAGTTTTCAGTGCTGTTCGCTTATGATAAATTTGGGAAACATGTTTTTCATTGTCTTTTTGGGCAACTTCACCTTCCTCCAGCTTGTTGGAGGAGAGGGAGTTTACTTAGAAGTTTATGGTTGTTGCTGTCATCTTGGCTTAGGTACAGGTCAGTAGTGAGGGACTGCAGGTGACACAGTGGGTTATATACAGTGTCAGTGATACTCCATCTGCTGGCAGGGAGGCAAAACCTGACTGATCTGTGGTTCTACAGGAAAGAAAATTAGCAGGTAAGAATCAAGTTTTCTTTGTGGGAGGTAGTGGGTAGTGTTGCATCGGATGTGGACCTTTGGGCCGAGGTGGGGTTGACGCAACCCGTAGGTAAGGACCTATGGGTCCACACTGTCGGCAGGTGGAGTGGGCTGATAGGCAGAGGCCGCTGGAGCTTCATCTATACCAGCCTTTATTCCCCGCAGGTTGAGCCTTTGAGTGCTGGGGCTGACAGGACTTAGGTAAGCCTCGAGGTAGGATAGCAAGAGAAGCTGGTTCAGCCCAGAGACAGCAGGTGAGGGATGGAGTAGTCCTACTCTGGACTGGGTAAGGTTCTGGAAACCCAGACGCCAATGAGACAAAGGCAGACTGAAGGTGCTCGAGCAAAGATAGGCCGAAGCCTAGTAAGTCCACATCCAGGGAGTAGGCAGAAGAGGCGTCCAATGGTAGGCTTGAGTCAGGGCCGGTGGCAATCCAGGGGCTGTGGCAAGCAATGCTGAGGTCTGATCACAGAGATAGTCAGTAGCATAGTCAATCGAAGCTGAGGTCTAATCGTGGAGAAGTCAATAGCGTAGTCAGATGAAGCGGTGGTCTGGGTCTGGAAATAGGCAATATGTGGTCAGGCAAAGCAGAGGTCTGGGTCTGGAGATAGGCTGTAAAGTAGTCAGGCAAAGCAAGGTCAAAGTCCGTGTAATCAATCCGAAGCATAAGCATGGCAGGAACAAGGAACAAAGAGGATCAGCAACGAGTACTCGAGTAGCAAGGAGACCTGTTGCAAAGGCAACGCTATGGAGCGATGCCTGAGCTTAAATACTATGCAGAGGTTGAAGTCATTATCTGGGGCCGCAGCCAGGTTCCTGCCACGGTCTCTTCATAAGGATCAGTGATGCTTGCGCCTAGGGAGGGGCACGGCGCGAGTGGTGGTGTCTCTCTGCGGGCCACACAGAGAGGCCCTATGAGTAGTGGTATCAGGACCGGGAATGCTGCAAACTGCAGTGGGGCCGGAGGCACTGGGGAGGCCCAAGAACGGAGCTGGTGGTCCACCGCCACCAGCGAGGAGGAACCAGAGGCTGGAGTCCTTAAGAAAAGGTGAGAGGGCCGTGCCGCAGGTCTGCTGCGGATGGCACGCATAACAGGCAGAGCCTATGCAGAGTGGGTGCATCACTCCTCCAGTAAGTCCCAGTCCTTAGAGCTGGTATGGTATGCTGCTTCTAGGCTCTGAATACAAAAGGTTCCCAGTAGACCTTGGGCCATTTTTCACCTCAACAGGAAATAGCAATTGCATGAAGCTATGCTGTATCTGGCATCACCCAAGGCTGGATCTCATGTGTTCCTGCTAATATCCCCCCTGGTCCTCATGGCTGTCTCCCTAGTGAGCCCTAGTCCAAGTTAACTATGCTCTCCTCCACCCTGCCTTTGGTTAGACTCATTAAGCATACACAGGATCTTCCATTACCCACAGTTTCTGGTCATAAATGCAACACACATACTTACCTTTCAGCTGAGTCAGCCCATGAATTGAGTTTCAATAAGTGTATGTCTCTCTCTCTCTCTCTGTTGACAAGCAGGCATTAATTAGCATTATATGTGGGTGATGTTATCGGATGGTGCTGAGATGGATCAATCGTTCAAAGCTCAATAAATCTATATTGGGCATCTGTGTAAGTTCTCTCAAGCACACACTGCCTTGTAAGCCTCTTAGTCTTTCTTCATCCTAGCTACCATAGGGATGTTTCCCGTTCTCATGCAAATTTTTTTTTTTATCTCTTGAGGTCTAGTCCCTCCATAGCAGCCAAAATGATTGGGGGGTGCTAAAATCAATAAATTATCCTTTCCTGGGCACTGTGAAGGAGTTTACTTAATATTGATTCCTTGTTTTTTCTGTCTTGTTAACATTTTTTCACCACTGTCTTGGCAGCCTCTCCAACATAACTTTTAAGTTATAGTGAAAAAAAAAATGGAAGTTGAAGTTGGAGAAGCCCACTGTAAGTGGATTTAAAGCCTGCATCTGTGGGTGTTAGCGCCTGTACGGTCCAAGATTAAGGAAAACCTTTCCACATAGTGGGACTGCTCCAAGTCCCACACCAGTGCATTCTTCACTGCAGGGGCTGCTGGTAATAGGTGTAAGTCTTCTCCAGGAAATGCTGAATTCTTTTCCAGTGGAGTTTTCATGAATCAGAGGGTGAAAGAGTGGGCTGTATCCAGTCTTAATTCCTTCCAGATGTTTTGTCTCCATCTCAGTTGCATTCCCCCATTGTCAGGAATTGAGGACAACCCCACGGAAATCACACATGATCCCCTTCTGCTCTTGCCAAAGCATACCTCCACCCCCACCCCACCCCATTCATGCAAGATCGCCACTACTCCAGATTCCTGGATACGTTGGTTAAGACTCCAGACAGTGCTAGGAAGCAAAAGGACCCAAAAATTGATGTTTTCAGACTTCAGTTTCTTCAACCTCCAGCGGATTCTGTGGCTATTCAGACTCATAAGCTTCCCCAGGCCTTCTGGACAAGGATGTTGCAGATGGTTACATGAGCCTCCTAGTGGCCTGGAAGCTGTATTTTAAAATGTAGATTACAAGCTGCCCTTGGTTTTGGAGTGGTTCAGCTCCCACATCACTTCTGTTGATTGAGTCAGCATTGAAGCATGCTAAATGCACCCATGACTATTCTGAAACACCTCCAGGAGAAGACTTGGAGTTATTGGACTCTTTTGGCAAGAAGGTCTTCCACAGTTCTATGTTGAGCACCCTGATTGCGGCTCACCAGTTCTATATGGTGCAGTATCTGCATAAATGTGTCTAGAACTTAAAAGTCCTTGACAGAATCATCAGACCCTAAGCAAGCAGTTGTTTATCAGGCAGTGAAAGACACAGAGGAATGTGAGGAGCATCTTATTCATTTTGTCTATGAAACTTTCAATACTGCAGCCAGAACTTTAGGCGGTGACTTTTGGGGTCTGGATACTCACATGGTTGTGAGCTAGTGACTTCTGAGATGTGCATGATGATTTTGCAGATATGGGGAAAACTTATTAGCTGACAAAATTAAGGAGACAGTAGTTCTGATTAAGGAACATCGATCCACACTACAATTGCTGTCAACTGCGGTGGGGGATCAAGTAGCTCTGCTTAGATGCCAGTTCTTCTCTTACAAGCAGTCATTCATCCAAAGATGCCCCTTCCACTCTTTTCAGCATCATCAAGCTCTGCCCCCTGTGCAGCAGCAGCAACAGCAACTTCTGGTTTCGGGGCATCGGGGGGAAAGGTGTCAGCCTAAGACTCCACAGCAGACACAGCCTAAGCGGGGTAGCAGATTTTGACAGCTTTGAGGCCCACCTCCCCACCTCTGCTGGAGAGGGGAAGGTCAAATCCTTCCTATCAGAATAGCACCAGATCACCAAAGACTGGTGGGTCCTGAAAATTGTGGAATATTGTACATTGCTCATCCTCCTCTAACCCAGTGGATTTTGGTCTTTAATTCAGACCCACCTCAAAAAGCCCAACTACAAGCTGGAAGTGGAATCACTTCTCCTGCAGAAGGCAATTGAGGCTGTACCTTTAGAAGAATATGGACAGGGTTTCTAGACCTGGTATTTCCTAATCCTCAAGCAATTGGAAGGATTGAGGCATATTCTGTATTTACAAAGACTGAACAAACTGCTGGTTTGGGAACAGTTCAAAATGAACTTCCTGCAGATGATCCTCCCTGTCATTCAAATGAGGGATTGTATGAGCACTTTGGATATGAAGGACACATCCACACATCCGCTATTCCAGCTTCACCTGCCATTCAGCTATGACTGGAGTTGAGGAGTCTGAACTGAATGCCAGACAGAGAAGGGAAAAAACTATACGGAGAGACTAGCACACCCCTGAAGCAGAGGTTTCCTAAAAATATGGCACTGTCTCAGGTACTTGAATGGAGACATTTTGAACATGATATACAGAGCAGGGAAATTAAAGATAACTTTATTGAATAATTTTTCAAGTTCACCATAGCATATGTAAAAAAAGCAAAAAAAAAAAAAAAAAGTATATGCGTGTGCAAGAGACCGATGATTATAATTATCATACAAAAAAGGGGAAATTCTCGGTATCTCCATGCTGATTAAAAATCCCCACTAATATTTACATTAGCTCTGAAAATAAGCTACATATTTGTTTGAAGAGCATTTTCTAATATTGCATGATGACATGGAGGCAAGTTGGCAACTCCAGGGATATCACTTGCTGACTTAGAGGCATAAACTAGGAGAAAACATTCCTTCAATTTTTGGCCAGCAGTCACCTGTCACTCGGGTTATTGTGTTGGGGAGGATGGAAGAGTGAAGATGCTGGAAAGGCCAAAACAGATTATGTGTGGAAACTAATGGTTGAAGGATAGACATTTCTTAATTTTGCTGAAGGTTTTCACAGAGAAATATATGTGCATATATTGGATACATGGAAACCGGCACAAAAAGGGGTTGAGATAGCAGAAGCTTGAAACTTGTGAGCAGTAACGCCAATGTCAAAGCTTCAAGAGTAGCTAGGGTTAAAGCCTTGGTGCTTGGTGCTACTGTTTACAAGTTTCAGAATTGGGCTAATTCAACCCCTTTTGGTGTTGGAAGGTTTTCAAGAATGGAGAGGGGGTGGGCAGGTCTTGAGAGCTGACAAGAGGGTGCAGTAGTGGTGTATGTGTTGGGGAGAGGGAAGGAATTAAATGAGGGGAAGAGAAAGTGTCAGTTCTTCCCAAAATACCCTCCCCCATCTCATTCGTTCTCTACCTTATCTGTTTTGCCCTCCCTTCTTAGTGCATTAACATATTGGCAGGCCACAGTGGCAACTTCTCCCCCTATATGAAACTAAGCACATACCTCTCTCCACAATCACTAACCGTGCATGCACTATTATCCTGTCATCTCCTCTTTACCCTAGCTGAGTCTAATTATGCATGTCTCTTCACTGTTGGGGCCAGCTTTGCATGTTGAGTTGAGTTGTGTCCCTGCTTTGTGGGGGTGCATTATGCAGACTTAACAGGCAGTAGACTCTTGATTCCATGCACACAACTTTATTTTTCTTGCTGAGTTACAGAAAAATATCTAATATACTGCTGCCTCTTGTTTGCCCTCCCTAACCTTCAGGTTTTCCCTAAAACACAGAATGGAACATTCTGGCTGTCCTGGACCCTAGCAATTCTTCTCCATCTCATGACCATTGGGTGCTAGCAAGCTAGGTTGAGAGTACACTGTACAAATCTCATCTTTGTGTACCTTTCCTCCCAAATCACATCAAATCTTCACTGATGTGTGTTCTGAGCTGTTCATACTTCTGAGTGTACATGTAAAACTGGCCCCCAAATTCCAGACCACCAACATAACCTGACCTCAAGTTACTAGCTGACCCTCCTATAGTGGTATAAATAGTTGACTAATATGTGTGCTACCCCAGAGGCAGTCTCTCTCTTTCTACTCTACTTAACTCTACTCCACTCTCCTCTCCCTCATGCTGCCCGAAACGGGATTTGTGATATTTAGCACAAATCCCAGTTCAGGCATATCACACAGCTGTTATAATTAGTGAGGTTTGGGTGGACCCTTGGACACTGTGGCAGCTGACCACGCCCACAGGGGGAAGTCCCGTGATGGGCCACAGGTCAGGCTCAGCTTAGGACACACAAACACAGAGATTGATCTTTTATTAGACAATGTGATGAAGCCACCAGAGGTGGCAGTAGTGAGCAGCAGAAGTAGCCCGGCTGGGCTAGTGTCCCTCAGGCACTGGAACAGCAACTCCTCTGGTAGCAGTGCTGTAGTGGAAAGAACTGAGAATAATGAGTACAGTGGAATATGCACAAAGCCCCAGTATGGAGAATCCCAGGATAGGGAGAGCAGGCCCTCGAGGAGCGAGTACCTGAGAGCTGAGAGGCTTGAAGGTGATGTACTCACACAGGGGTTCCACGTAGGAGATGGCACTAGGGCTGGAATGGAGGAAGGCCCTCAAGGAGCGAGTACCTGGTTCCAGGGAACAGCTCTGAGGTGAAGATGGTAGTTCTCACTGTTGTTGAAGACAGCGAATCCTTCCAGGCAGAAGAGAAAGTAGGAGCAGGCAGCGAGTCAGGGAACATGGGCCCTCAAGGAGCAAGTACCAGTTTCCTGATAGTGACCTGAAAAGCAAGTGAGGCCCCCGAGGAGCGGGTACCCCGTTAGCGTTAAGAGTCCAATGGAAACTGGAGAGGCAGAGTAGCTGGGTACAGAGAGTGAATCCCATCCATAGATTACCCCTTGCTAACTCAAAGGCTATCAAACTTCGTAGGCTTTAAATATCCAGGCAGCGTGATGTCATCACAGGGTACACCCCTGAGATTTGCGCCAAGTAGGAAATAAGAGTGAGGGCCGCGCGGCGCGCGCACCCTAACGTACCAGCGGAGCATGGCAGGAGGCAGTGCCCAAGCCGGTCCGGGGACATTGGAGAGGACGGCAGGCAGACGCCGCGGCAGCCAGGCATCCATCCATAGTGAGAGGAGGTGCAAAGAAAGAAAGGCGGAGTGAAGCCGTCGGGAAGGGACGGTTGCAACAACAGCATAACGGCATTAAAACATGCATTACGCTATCGCATGCAGCAGTAAGCGCCCCTCATTTTCATAAACTCCACCCAAATTCCTCCCTTTTGACTACATTTTAAAATTTGCATACACATCTCACGATGCATTACTGCATGCGTTAGGGCCCTAACACATTTTGATGAATGATCCGCTCAGACTGGTAAGCCTAACTGCTGTTTATTGTATTGAAAGGTGGGAATACAGTGAAGACGGAAAATGCATCTCTTCTGGTATGGAGAAGAAAGAGTGGTAATTTTTGACATTTTTAAATAAAAGTGTGATATGTTTGTCACATCACATGAGTCTCCTCTAGCACTATCAATGTGATGTAATACAGCCTTGCTGCACAACAGAGGCACAGCCTGAGAGTAACAGGCTATAATTAGAAACTGATCAAACATCACCTCACTTATTTTAGTTTTATGTGAATTTGTATGTGTTATGTAGTAACTTGGTTACATATTATTACACTGGAAAGAGAATTGCATTCACTGGTCTCAGCCTTCCTCCGACTGCCTATTAAAAGATGCAGTGCAAGATCTGTGAAGAGCAAGGATAATCCCATTACTGACATTTTTGTATACCATCATTTAGATGTGCTTCTAATAACAGCATCTTGGCATACTGAGGCTGACATATTGCTTTTAAATCAGTCGTGTCCCCCAGGTTTTTTATATGAGGGAAAGGCACAAGAAGGGAAGTGGAAAGTAAGAGTTACTATTTATTAGAAAGATTTAAAATTCAAAAGACGACCTAATTATGCAGGAAATGTAGATGCAATTTTAGTGAACATGTTAAATTGGTCAATATGTCTGCTATATCAATCCCCTGAATTGCAAATGGCCAAATACTTTTACTAGCTGAGCAAATGTCCATTCTACAGCTCAGTTTGAGTAATTTAATTCTGATACTAATGAATCTTTACATGCTAATGAGTTCCTGGCAACTATGGTCGCAGTTGGTCTAAAGTAAATTATTCATGGACCCACACAATGTTCTGACCATACCTTGGATTTATTATTTTGTTCAGAAGCAGCTGTTCAGACAGATAAGGTGCTATTTTTACAGTCCCTGCCAATTCTGTGGTCTTACCACCTGTTACAGCTTTTTCCATTGGATGTATCATTTGTTGATTCAAGTTGTCAATGACTGACAAGGGATATTAGATCTAGAATTGATTTGTCCAAGTTCCAGCGTAACTGGGCGCTATCCTGTAAAAGTATGGATACAGATGACACTGTTGAAGTGGTAGAAATACTGCAGTCTTCTTTAGTGGATACCTACAATGGAGTAGCTCCTTTACGAAAGGTTAAAATTAGGGTAGACAAGGTGGTTGCAACCATGGTTTTCTTCTAAATGAATTATCTATATAAATAAAAATGTTAAATAGTTTGTACAAAATCGCTAATCTCGGCAACCACTTAACCGATTGCATTCAAATTTGCACACAACCTTCAGTTCCCATATGGGAAGGATCTTATACACTTACATATATGTCACACCTGTGACAGGGAAAAAAGGTTTAAAAATTGGTTCCACAAAACAGCGACATCTGGTGGACGTCAGCGCAAGCGCAACCTCTTACACCTTTCACAAACACTCACACCCCCCCCCCACACATGACAAATGTATTTAATTTACACGCCCTCAGAACACACAGAAATCCACAGTCCTCACACCCCCCCCCCACACATGCCAATTTGACTTACTTCACACACCCTACTAAAACGCACCAAATTCCAGGCTGCTATACCGGGGGGCCATGCAATTCCCACACACTCCGAACTCACACAAAAACACCCTCTTCACACCCCCCACGCACATGCCTGTTCTACTTACTGCCCACACCCTCTGAACACACACAAAACCAGAAACAGGTCTGCGCTGCTCCAGCGGGAGGCCAACAACGGTCCGGGACGCATCGCGTACACTACGGCCGTCGGCTGCCAGCAATCAAAATGGCGCCAACGGCCCTTTCCCTTACTATGCCACTTGGAGACAACAACGGCATCAGTACCCCATGTGACATAGTAAGGGCGAGGGCCCATCGACGCCATTTTCAGGACTGGCAGCCAGCGGACCTTTGTCCTTACTATGTCAGGGAACTTGGCGCTCCCATTACTCCTCCCCAGTGACATAGTGAGGTCAAAGGGCCGTCGGAGCCATTTTCATTGCTAACAGCCGACGGCCTGAACCCAAGACTTCGATGCCGAACCGAAAACCCGCTCCACCGACTGACAGTTTGCACAGGTATCCGGGGGAGGGGGGGGGGTGCACGGTCATTCTGCAACTCACGCGGGGGGCGGGAGGGTGGGTTACTGTATTTCGCCGGGGTGGGGTGGGGGGTGGGGTGCGTATTTAAACACAACGTTTATGCTGAGGTTCTTTTGGGGTGGAAAGACAGAGGGCACACACAAACACGAACACAAAACGTCCCTGATCTTGGAAAGGCACCAAATTAGCCCTCCACAAAACACTTAAATAAATAAAGAGTGCTAAGTCACCAAACCTGACAATCTGTATATCTGCACTAACAATGGAACACCCAAAAATAGTGTATACAAACAAGCATTGCAAAATTAAACATATTACAGACATCCCCAGGCTCTGTTCTGACTTTTCAACTTAACCAGGCTCTGCCACAGCATGGAGAATGAGGGGGGAGGTGAGTGTCAGGGGAGGGAGAATGAGGGGAGAGGTGAGTGTCAGGGGAGAGAGTTGGAGTGGGGACAGGGGAGGGAAGGGGGGGGGGGGGTGAGTGACCAAGGGGGAGGAGGATGAATGACTGAGGTAAATGAGCAAGGGGAAAGGAGAGGGAGGGTAAAGAACCTGACTCTGCCACTGCAACGCGTGGCCGGGTTCCGCTAGTAAAACAATAAAGCTGCAGAAAGGAGGTGGTGAAAGAATAATAAAGAGTCGTATATGATCTTCATGACAGATGATAGGAATTGTGTGTCAAGCTAGAATGGATTATTATTCTAGCTAAATACAGCAAAGATCTTTTTTATACAGTGAACAGGTTAAGGACACCTGATGGATTAGATCAGATACCAATTGATTGTGAGCACATTGAAACCCATTTTGAGGGTAAGGTGGGCAAACCTTTTGAGCCACAGCCTCCCCCCTTCCATCCATACAATTTGTTGGGTTCCCCCCCCCCAGCAAAGTTGGGTTACATTGTGTATCTTATATTATATTATATATATGTCAAAGTTTCTTACCAACCAATCAGCTGTTGAACTGTTTGCCAAATAGCAGGCAGTCATGCTGCCAGCCAGAACCTCAAAATTCCAGCTTTGACTCGCTTCGGGTTGCTGATAGGAACAATCAGATACAGACAAACACAAAGGGGCCGATGCAATATCACGCGCACTCGTATTGAGCACCCGTTTTCCCAACCCACACACATCTACCTTTCCTGGGCGCCTGATGCTTTACTGTGGCACACTGGGGAAAAGGGGCTATTGCAGCGGTGCACATAGCTACTACGATTCCCCTTTTACACGCTTGAGTCAGCATCTGCACATACAGGCGCGCGTCAATACAAAATCATGCGCACATGTATGCACGTACGCTATAAAATTGCCCCGTCCATGTGCGCACGCGGGCAAACCAGCTCATGTGCGCCCGCACGCGGGTCTTAAGTTTCACCTCTATGTGTATGTATGTGTGTATATGTATAAAATCTTAAAATGCAGTAGGGCAGAATTAGATTATATTATCAGTTGCCACTCAGGAAGAAGTTCTGGGCATCATAGTTGATATTACATTAAAATTGTCAGCTCAGTGTGCTGTGGCAATCAAAAAAGCAAACAATGTTAGGAATTATTAGGAAGGGAATGGCGAATAAAACGAAGGATGTCATAATGCCTCTGTATCGCTCCATGGTGAGACCGCACCTTGAATACTGTTTGCAATTCTGGTCACCTCATCTCAAAAAGGAAATAGTTGCACTGGAGAATCTACAGAGAAGGGCAACCAAAATGATAAAGGGCATAGAACAGCTCTCCTATGAGGAAAGGCTAAAGCAGTTAGGGCTGTTCAGCTTGGAGATGAGATGGTTGAGGGGGGATATGATAGAGGTCTACAAAATTATGAAAGGACTTGAACAGGTTAATGTAAAGCGGTTATTTACTCTCTCAGATGATAGAAGGACAGGGGGCACTCCATGAAGTTAGCATGTAGCTCACTGAAAACAAATCGAAGAAAATTCTTTTTACTCAGCGCATAGTTAAGCTCTGGAATTCATTACCAGAGGATGTGGTTAAGTTGGTTAATGTAACTGGGCTTAAAAAAGGTTTGGATAAATTCCTAGAGGAAAAATCCATAAACTGCTATTAATCAATAAGGAATAGTAGCTTGAGTTCTATTTAATGTTTGGGTACTTGCCAGGTACTTGTGACTTGGATTGGCCACTGTTGAAAACAGGATGCTGGGTTTAATGGACCCTTGGCCTGACCCAGTAAGGCATGTCTTATGTTCTCATTTAAATGAGCTGCCGCATTAAAAAGGACGTGCTAGGGAAAATTATGCTTCACTAGTGCTCAAATGAATTGGGCGCCCAGGAGACATGGCTATGCACCCATAAAGACAACAGCACTCAAATTCGAGCATCCATTTTATCCTGCCACAGATAGTTTACACGCACAATATACATGCTGCGAAATCGGCCTGGAGCGTGTAGATTGTATGTGTATATTGTGTCACCAGAAATGTTTTTTTTTAATCAAGCCCTTACATTTTTCCTTACATTTTAATCTCCGCAAGCAGTAGATTCTAGTATCGCAAGCATACTAATTAAGAGGAACCAGAAAGAGCAGTATATTTTGTTTTTTCATGTGCCCTTGACTCGCCGTATGACTTAACACCAGCCCCAGAGCTGGTGATAAATTTGCTGGGTTAAAAGGGTGAGTTGGGCGACCAACGATTTTCTGCATCACAGGATAATAGCCTCATCTACATGGAATTTACATGTGATGAGCAATATTAGCTATGTGTTTGTTTGGGCTACTGGTGTATAAGAACATAAGAAATTGCGATGCTGGGTCAGACCAAGGGTCCATCAAAACCAGCATCCTGTTTCCAACAGAGGCCAAACCAGGCCACAAGAACCTGGCAATTACCCAAACACCAAGAAGATCCCATGCTACTGATGCAAATAACAGCAGTGGCTATTAGCTAAGTAAACTTGATTAATAGCAGTTAATCGACTTCTCCTGCAAGAACTTATCCAAACCTTTTTTAAACCCAGCTACACTAAATGCACATCCTCTGGCAACAAATTCCAGAGCTTAATTGTGCATTGAGCGAAAAAGAATGTTCTCCGATTAGTCTTAAATGTGCTACTTGCTAATTTCATGGAATGCCCCCTGGTCCTTCTATTATCTGAAAGTGTAAATAACCGATTCACATCTACTCGTTCAAGACCTCTCATGATCTTAAACACCTCTATCATATCCCCCCAGCCATCTCTTCTCCAAGCTGAACAGCCCTAACCTCTTCAGCCTTTCCTCATAGGGGAGCTGTTCCATTCCCTTTATCATTTTGGTTGCCCTTCTCTGTACTTTCTCCATCGCAACTATATCTTTTTTGAGATGCGGTGACCAGAATTGTACACAGTATTCAAGGTGCGGTTCTCACCATGGAGCGATACAGAGGCATTATGACATTTTCCGTTTTATTAACCATTCCCTTCCTAATAATTCCTAACATTCTGTTTGCTTTTTTGACTGCAGCAGCACACTGAGCCGACGATTTTAAAGTATTATCCACTATGATGCCTAGATCTTTTTCTTGGGTGGTAGCTCCTAATATGGAACCTAACATCGTGTAACTACAGGAAGGGTTCTTTTTCCCTATATGCATCACCTTGCACTTGTCCACATTAAATTTCATCTGCCATCTAGCAGCATGGCTTTTGAGAGGAAACAGTTGAGTTCTCAGGGCTACTCCGATGCTGTGGTAACTACCCTCCTGCAATAACGTAAGGTTTCTACTTTCATTTCATATGTGTCACCAAACAACCAGCTAGGCCCTAGCACAGACTGTAGGTTTTGCACCTCTTCCACCTGCTGGAGACAGAAGAATACTGCCAGACTGTAGGTGGCACAGGCGGAGTTTTGTTTGATAAACCTCTGTCTCTATCTGCTAGGGAGGGGGGGGGGGGCGCAAAACACAGGGTCTGGACTGATCCGGGTACGTACATGTTGTGTCCGTTGGTTCCCGACGCCCTCTCTCCTCCCTCCTTACCTCTTTGGCGCCTCCCTCTTCGACCGCGGGAAGATTGGCTGCTGCGACATCCTCCTGCCGAAGTCCTCTGGCGTCCCTGGACTGGCTAGACGCTGCAACCCGCCATGTTTCTTGGAGGCCTAGGGGGGTGTGCAGCCCCGACTGAAGTACCGGCAATGGCGCGAACCTCAGGGGCATCCCCCTGAGATGACGTCACCCGTGACGGATATATAAGGTCTTAGAATTTGCTAACAGATCGAGTTAGCAAGGGTTGGGGTTACTCTACCTAAGCTACTCTGCCTCCTCGGACTTTCCAGGAGTACCCTCTCCTCGGGGGCCTCGCTCTCTCCTTTGTTTTCAGGTGACTCGCTCCTCGAGGGCCCTCGTTCCCAGACTTGCTCCGTATTCTCTTCTGGCTGGAAGTCATCACTGCCAACTACATCAGTGAGTTACCATCGCTCTCGCAGAGCTTTCCCTGGAACCAGGTACTCGCTCCTCGAGGGCCTATACATTCCAGCTCCTGGGCTTCTATGAGACATTGTGTGAGTGTTACCATCAGGTTCTATCCATGAACCCTGCATACCCTGCCTACTCACTATATTTAAGTTTCTCTAAGTTCAGCCTCCAGGGATCGCTGTTCCAGTATCTGAGGGACTACAGCCCAGCTGGGCATTCCAGCTCACTACTGCCACCTCTGGTGATTCAGTATACTGACTAATAAAAGAACTAGTGTGTGTCTGTCTCCTAATTCTGAGCCTGATCGGTGGTCCCTCTCGGGATCTTCCCCCGGGGGTGTGGTCATCTGCCACCAGTCCAAGAATCCACCCACAACTCTCCTAAATAACAACAGATTGCTAACTCCTATCTGATTGCTACTCTCAACAGATAGAAGCTCCTAACAGTACAGGGAACTTGCTTTTTCCCATCGATAGCAGGGTTGAATTAGCCATGCCGTCATGGGATTCCAAAGCTCCCGATCACGCTGTCGTACTTGAGTCATTCACGTGCGTGATCTGAAGAAGTGGTAGTCGACCCTTTGTTTCACTAAGTCTTCAGTCCTCCTTTTTTTTTTTTTTTTAAGAGGATAAGGACTGCAGTACAGCTCGACCCAACCTCGGATCAGTTATTGATTGTTGGTCTAAGCAATAATGAGAAGTGAATGTGTGAAGAGATGACCACGTAGCCGCTTTGCAGATGTCTACCGGTGAAATGTGGCGGAGATGTGCTATGGATGTTGCCATAGCTCTAACTTGATGAGCGTTTGGAAAAGAAGGTAGATTTAGATTTTGTTTGTCATAACAAAATTTTATACATTGCGCTATCCAACTAGATATGGTTCGTTTGGTCACCGGAAGTCCTGGTGCGTTAGGGTTAAAGGAAACAAAAAGTTGAGAAGTCCGTTGAGCAGATTGCGTTCTATCTTTGTAGTATGCTAATGCATGTTTGCAGTCAAGCGTGTGTAGCATAAGCTCTCTGTCGTTCGAATGAGGCTTGGGAGAGAATGTTGGTAATTCTATAATTTGATTTAAATGGAATTGCGATATTACCTTTGGAAGGAAAGTTGGATGAGTTCGAAGAATTGCTTTTTGGTGGAAAAATTGCAGATATGGAGCGTAGTGAACTAAGGCTTGCAATTCACTGACTCTTCTTGAAGAAGTAACTGCTGTTAAGAATACCACTTTCCAAGTTAAGTATTTTATGTGAGCAGAGTCCATGGGTTCAAATGATGGCAACATTAGCTGCTCTAATACTAAGTTCAGGTTCCACGGCACTGGTGGTTTAGTGATTGGTGGGCGAAGATGCATGAGGCCTCTGATGAAACGAGACACCAAGGGGTGAGTGGAGATAGGCTGATTTTGGTATGGTCTGTGGTAAGCCGCAATTGTACTAAGATGAACTCTAATCGAGGAGATTGCGAGGCCCAAAGCATATAACGTATAAAGGTAGTCTAGGAGTAGCTCCGGGGAACAATCCAAGTGGGGGATTTTATTAGATGTGCACCACTTAGCATAGCATTTCCATTTAAACCCGTAATTGCGCCTAGTTGATTGTTTTCAAGATTTTAACAACACCTGTTGGGCTGTTGCAGAAATGCCTTGTTTGTCTAATAGGACAAGTTCAATCTCCATGCCGTCAAGTGAAGAGAGGCGTGAAGTGGATGAAGAAGTGTACCTTGTTGCTGGATCAGAAGATCTGGCCGATTCGGCAGATGAATCGGGTCTGTGATGGAAAGGCGAAGTAGATAACTGTACCATGGCTGTCTGGGCCATGCAGGTGCTATGAAGATCAAGTGTGCCCGATCCGCTATATATTTCTGAATAGTTCTCGTGATGAGCGGAATCGGAGGAAAAGCATTCCTGATCCCTTGGCTCTCTTGCCAAGGGATCAGGAATGCGTCCTGTGCTACTCTGTTGGGAGTTGGCCATAGTGAGCAGAAACGAGGAAGCCGAGCGTTCACTTCTGTTGCAAAGAGATCTATTGTTGGGGTCCCCCAATGGTGAAATAGATCTTGAGCCACGTTTGGGTTGAGAGTCCGTTCGTGAGGATAAAACACTCGACAATCTGTCTGCTCTGGAATTGGCAATTCCTGGCAAGTATGTTGCCTGCAGATGAATGGAATGTTGATGTGCTATTTGGAAGATCAGCAGGGCTTCCTGGCACAGGGACCACGAACTGGACCCTCCTTGTTTGTTTATGTAAAAAATTGCCACTTGATTGTCCATGGAGATCATCACTCTGCAACCCCGCAGATGGGACTGGAACACTTGGAGAGCATTTCAGATCACTCAAAGTTCCAATAGATTTATTTGCAAGTGTTGTTCTTAAGGGGACCATAGACCTTGTGTTTCCAGAAGGACCAAATGGGCTCCCCATCCCTTGCGAGATGCATCCGTGGTGAGGACTGCATTGTGAGAAGGTGGGTTGAACAATGCTCCCTTGGAAAGTGTGGATTTCTTGAGCCACCAGTTGATGTCCGTTGCCATTTCCGAGGTGAGTAATAGGCATTTTGTCAATGGTTGCGAGTATTGATTCCATTGACGCTTCAACCCCCACTGTAGAAGACGCATGTGAAGCCTGGTATTGGGAACAGTGAAGATGGCTGCTGCCATATGACCCAATACCATCAGGATCTGTCTTGCCGTCGGTTTGTGTGTGCGGAGAAGAATCCGTAGTAGGCGACATTTCGAGTTTCCTGTCTTCCGGTAGGAATGCTCTGTTGCATATAGTGTCTAGTCGAGCACCAATGGATTGTAGAATTTGAGTTAGTTTCAAGTTCAATTTGTGGTAATTAATTATCAGTCCCAGATCGTTCAGGCGTTCTATCAATTGTTGAAGTTGCTCTATTAACTTCTGTGGGTTCGAAGCTATTATGAGCCAATTGTCCAAATATGGAAAGATTGTCATTCCTTTCTGACGTAAGTGAGCCACCACTACTACCATACACTTGGTGAATCTGGGCGCCGCTGAGAGTCCAAAGGGGAGAACTTTGTATTGGTAATGTTGCTGCTTGTATTGAAAGCAGAGGTACTGCCACGAGGATGGATGGATGGATGGGAATATGTGCATAAGCATCTTTCAAGTCTATTGAGCACATCCAATCGTTTGGTTGTAGAAGGGGAAAAATGGACTTGAGGGACACCATTTTGAATTTCTCTTTGACTAGATACTTAAGTCCCGGAGATCCAGGATTGGATGGAGTCCTCCCAATTTCTTTGGAATGAGGAAATCTGGGGAATAAAACCCTGTGTTCAGGGTTGTCTGTGGGACAACTTGTATTGCTTGTTGTTGCAGAAGCATGGAGACCTCTTGTCCGAGTTGAGGATGATACTTTTGTATTGACCGATGTTGTAAATGAGGGAGGAGGGGTTTCCTTGTAAATTGGAGTTGATATCCCTGTTTCACTATATCGAGAACCCACCGGTCTGAAGTGATCGCTTCCCACACAGGCAGGCATTGTGGAAGTCTGATCGGGGGTGCTTGATGTTGTAGTGGTGGCTGCATCTTCAAAAAGATTGTGTGGACTTTATCGGGGCTGCCGGCTGTTGTGCCTCTTGTCTCTGGGTTCGTGGCTTTCCCCTCCTATTTTATAATTGTTGTTGATTCTGTGGTCTTTGATACTGTGGATATGAAGGTTGCCGATAAGGTTGAAAAGAACGATACGGCCGTCTAGCAAAGGGTTGCCAAAGTATCGGTGTGAAGAGGAAAATGAAGATGGTGTCATCAGCGACTGTACTGCTACAGCCTGCTCCTTTAGCTGGGTGACAGTAGCCTGGAATCTTTCCCCAAACAGATTGTCCCCAGTGCAGGGCAAATTAGTGAGCTTGTCGTGAAGGTCTTCCCTAATAGCCCTAGCTCTAAGCCATGCTAACCGTCGAGCTGCAAGCCCCATAGCTGAAGCTCCTGAAGAATTTTCAAAGCCTTCATAAACTGCTCGTAGTAGGTGTCGGGAGCATTCCTCCATGTCCTGGAGAGGCTGTGGAGTCGATTGTGCTGTAGAGGAAAGCAGACCTATAGTCGCTTGGCTACATCCAAACATGTATTGTATCATGTAGAACTGGTGAGTGTGTATTCGTGCCCCCAGCATGGAGTTTTGGTAGATCTTCCATCCAAAGTCATCTAGTGTATGATTATCTTTTCCCGGAGCATAAGAGGTGTGTGTCTTTGATCTCTTGGAACGCTGCATAGCCGATTCCACCACTATGGATGTATGTGGAAGTTGCGGCACAGTATAGTAAGATGCTTTTGGCATACGGAACTTCAAATCGGTCTTCCATGACACTGCAGAAAGGGTATGTGGGATTTCCCACAACTTTCGAAGGACAGTGTCTAGTACCTCTTGTGGAGGTAGTGAAGCAGGTGCTCCTGGAGTATCAAAGATCTTCAGAAGACCAAGTGTTTCAGACCTTGGGTCAGGTAGCTTCTGAACCTCTAAGTGGAGGATGGTTCCAAGTTTATCCAAAAATTTAGGATAGGATAAATCTTCAGGAGGAGAGTAAGGCTCCTGCGGTTGATCCGGTGGATCTGAAGGATATCCTGTCGAGGAAGAATGTGATGAGTGAGTCGAAGGGGAAGCCCCCGGTGATGGATGTTTGGGAACAGGGGAATCATGGATCGATAGTTTTGGTGAAGGCTCTGGTTGTATAGGGTTTTCTTCCTGGCCTTGTGTTTCAGGAGAACTAGGTGAGGAAGCATCTGGTAACAGAAAGGAGGATTGAAGGGAGTCAAAAAACCCTGCTAGAGCCTCAGATAAATGAGAGAAAGCCTGTTTCGCAGATGGAGGCATTCTTGGATGTGGAACCACAGCTGGAGGGGCTGGGGTGTCATCTAAATCAGGCACTAAGGGTAGTGTGATTGATCCTGAAATCTCGTCTCTATGATCCCTTGTTGCCGGGGTGGTTAAAGGGTATCTTCATACCACGGGCATGCAGAAAGCTGTGCAGATGAGCGTGAGAACGAGGAAGAGGATGTCTGGGAAGAAGAAATCTTGACGACGTCCCTTTTCTGAGCCCGAGGATTGTTTCGAGGTTCTTGCATGAAGCGATGAAGTAGACTCCGAAACCTCTCTGTCAGATGTATGACCTCTTCTATGCAAGTGTAGATGGTCATGACCTCTCCTGGGGGGGGCGTGATGTCTCGTATCTCTTCCGTGAGGAGTCAGATCTACGGGTATGCATCGGCGTCAATTCCAGAAATGTTGAGTGTCTTGAAGAATGCCTCCGTTTATGCTTTTGTGCCTGTGGCGTTGGATGTGGAGCCGATGGCGTCAGTGTATGCGCTGGTTGCTTCGGAGTCGGCTTCGACGGCGGAGTCAGTTGTGAAAAGGTCGGCATCTGTTGTAGTACTCTTGGCACCGGCCGCTCCAGTCTCAACGCACCAAGCGCAGATGTCGATGGAGGTGGCATCAGTTTCGGCGCAGGCTGCTCCGGTCTCGACGCATGCTCCAGTCTCGATGCAGATTGCTCCGACCTCGACGCAGGTTGCGTCGGCTTCGTGGGATGCGTCAAAACATGCGCTTCGTGCGTCTTTAACTTATGTGTCAAGTGTTCCCAGCGTCGTTTTCAGGCGGCGCCATGCACCTGCACCAGCGGCCCAGATCCCTGGGAGCTGCTTGGTGTCGGGTGCGGTGCTAAACTCCGATCCGGTCTCTTTCCCTTAGAATGTCCAGGCCTGGAGAGTTTGGAATCTAAGGACGACGCTCTTCTCGCGGGTTGGGCTATTTTAGATGGCCCCGGCGAGGAATGGGATTTGGAGGGGGGGGGGCATATGAGCCACCTACTTCCCGCTGAACTTCTTGTATCTTCTGGGCCCTTTGACATCGGGCCCTTGGAGACATCTGGCCGCAGTTTTCAGTCAGCCTGGATGTGCTCTGGCCCTAGGCAACGATAACAATGATCATGTCCATCTGTCATGGACACGATCCTACCACATGGGCAAGGCTTAAAGCCGGAGGAACGACTCTGTTTTTTGGACTTTTCTCTGAGGAGAAGTGAGCTCCGCGTATGATCCCGTGCGAGGAAAGAAACAGACTGAGGAGAATCTGTTACTTTCCTGCACGAGAACACACGCGCAGCCGCAGAGGTAACAAAACCTTAACTTCTGCTTAAGAAGCTCCACCTCCCAGGCCCTGATAGACAGTTCCCATGACAGCATGGCTAATTCAGCCTTGCTATCGACGAGAAAACACCGAGCTAACAGTTTTCCAAACCTGTTCTATTGCTCTCACTGTCTGTTGAGTTTTCAGGATAGCCACAATGAATATGCATGAGTTCAATTTGCATATATTGGGTCTTCAATGTTTGCAACTCTATCTCATGTGTATTAATTTTAGTTATTCAGAAATCTTAATGAACTGTGGGGTCAGCAGTACTAGTTTGGGAAGCACTAGTGTAGAGAAAAACGAACCTGTTGGGGGTGGAGTGTACTGAAGGATGGGGTGAGAGGGAAGATGTGGATGATTGTAAGGGTGTGTGCGAATGGACGAGATGCAGAGCTGCCAAGTTACCTAGTTCCATGAGTGAGACTTTGACTAGTCCTGCTTTTGAACCAACATTCCATTGCAGTGTGGTATTTTAAATCCTTGATTCTACCCTTTGAAATCAATTTTGCTGGTCCTATAATGCAGATGGGATAATCAAAAATCCAGGACTGGCATAAATTCTTCCTCCTGAAACTGGGTAACTTGGCAGCTTTCAAGGTGTTTGACTGCTTCTTCCATGGCTAGGAAAGAAGGCTGTAGACTATCAAAGGGCAGTGCCACCTCTGCTTCTACCTTTCTTCTCCTGCCTTGGGGAATTGAGTCTAAGAAGCTGTTGGCACCTACGAAGCTAGGTGTTATGACTTTAGCAGCAACCACTTGGCTAAAACATTCAGTTAATCAAAGGCTGAGGTCTTAAGGTTTTTCCTTTTCAGAACCCTAAAAACAGTTCTTCAATACAGCAGTACCACCTAGCTTTCTCAAAATAGCAGCTTGTTCCTCAGCTCCCCTTTTTTCCTCAGTTTTTACCCCTTGACATGGAATTAGGGCTGCCACCTCACCTCATGCTCAGTTTAACTAAACACACTGATCCCAGTTCTGGTTTTTGTTCCATTGTGTACAGGGATTTGCAGTTCTAATTTTCCCCATTGATTTTGCTAAGACAATATGAATCAACTACATGCATACAGCAGGGTAAAATCAGAGCTTTCTCAGCCAGTTCGGTTGACCTGACCTGAGCTGAGAGAGCAACCCTAGTAGTGATATCTTCTATGGAACCAGCAAAAAAATTATTCACAGACTCCAGCAAGTGACAAAACACAGTTGTGCAGGCACGTGACCCAGCTGCCCTGCCCCTATATGATTCTTGTATTGCGACTGGTTCAGTTCCCCGTTATACAGCCTGTACTGTAGTAACCAGTTATCAGCATGTGGCTTGGGATGGGAACTGGGAGTGTATTTTGAGCCACAGCTTTACGTTGTACCTTCCGGGCTTCTGTCCCCTCGCACCCCCATCTCTAACCCCGCCAGGTGAGCGAGTTGTAGCAGCTGATGAAAGTCACATGATACACATGGAAGTGGCTGAATGAAAGCAGGATGGCTGCTGCGCCAGTTGTTCCTATTTCAAACCTAGGCCAGGGGTGGGGGTGACCCCCACTCCTTTTGATGTAATCACAAAAAAACGCTCCTCTGGTGTCCCCTTAAGGGGGCACCAGAGACTAAGAAAAGTAACTCCTAGGCTCTTTGTGGGTCACTAACCCTAGGTAGAAACTAGGCCATGCACCTACATGCCTCCAGGTGGCTTGATAGTTACTACGGTACAAGAAAAAGGTATATGTGTCTCAGCTTTATAAGCACTGTTGCTTTAATCATTTACTGTCTCCTTATTAATTCTATTTGCAGTGGTGAACATCCGATTCGGCCAACCTTCACATGGACGTATCTCCAGTATCAAATACATGCCAGACACTAAACGACATGATGGAGACACTGGGATTCTCTTTAATTACAAATAAACCCACACACAAAGCAGGCCATTCATTTGACCTAACATACATCAATCATAGCTTCTTTGAACACATCAATACTAGCTATAATCAAATTCCATGGTCAGATCATTTCCTAATCCAGTCTGACATTAAATTCACAAAACCAAAAGAAACACAGAAAAATGAGCCCTTAGAGTTTAAATTTCGTCCCCCCTTTAACCATGACATACTAAAAAACAAATTAGAGGATAACCTAAAAAACTTTGAACACAAAAACTGTATAGACGCAACAACAGAATGGCTAACAAACACAAGTAAATTGGCAGATGACATTAATCCTACAAGAACGATGCAAATACATGAGCCCAAACAAAAAAACCCTTGGTTTAACGAAAAAAAAAAGGAAATCAGACAAAATCTAAGGAAAAAAGAAAAAAAGTGGAAAAAAGACAAATCTGCAGATAACCTAACTAAATTTAGGAAACAACTAGCCTATTATAAAAAAGTAATTCTTGATACAAAAAAACCAATTCTTTAGTTCAAAAATTGAAAAATTTTCAAATAACCCAAGAACACTATTCAACATAGTAAAAAATCTGACCAATGATAAAGCAGAGATACAGCAAACCCCACAAGAAAACAAATGCAATGAACTAGCATACTATTTCTCAGACAAAATCACAAACCTTAGGACTAAGATTCCGATCCTAAATAAACAAGAAATCTAAATGCAAAAAAGAGATGTGACACAGTTCTCCACATTTGACGAGGTATCACAAACCGAAGTAGAATCCTTGATAAAAAAATTAAACCCTGCTCCACATATAATTGACACCATTCCAACCACAGACATAAAAAAACTAGCTGACATAACCTCCTACACATTAGCAAAAATAATTAATCTATCACTCAATGAAGGAGTAATGCCAGACCCACTGAAGAATGCAATAATCAAACTAATTCTGAAAAAAAAAAGAAATAATGACCCTACATCTTAAGTAACTATAGACCGGTTTCAAACCTGCCTATGCTCGCAAAATTAATAGAAAAAGCAGTACAAAAGCAATTAGCAGAACATCTAGACAACAATAACATACTCTACCCATCACAAAATGATTTCAGAAAACACTATAGCACCGAAACATTACTAATCTCACTAACAGATAGCGTACTACGCGGATTTGATAGCAACAAACACTACATTTTGATACTACTAGATCTGTCCGCAGCATTTGACACAGTGAACCATAACATACTATTAAAAAGACTGGAAGAAATTGGATTACAAAAAAAAACAATTGACTGGTTCACATCCTATCTTACAAATAGATCTTATCAGGTAAAGATAAAAAACTCAATATCAGACAAGATTGGCCTAAAAACAGGAGTCCCCCAGGACTCAGCACTCTCAGCAACTCTATTTAACATTTACATGCTCCCCCTCTGCCACCTACTGGCTGGGCTAGGGATCATACACTACATATATGCTGACGACATCCAACTAATTCTACCAGTGGAAGAGTCAATTGAGAAAACACTGAACTTTGCAATGAGGTATCTAGACAAAATAAAACAACTATTAACTCAAATGGAACTAGTAATTAACATAGAAAAAACTGAATTTATACACCTTGAACGAAAAAACATTGTAAGAATTCAAAATCCCATCAAACTTAAAAATGATAAATTAGTGGAGTTTAACGATAAGGTTAGAAACCTAGGAGTTATTATGGACACCGAAATCAGCCTTAAACAACACATATCAATAAAAGTAAGAGAAGGCTATGCCAAACTAATGGTCCTTAGAAGACTAAAACCCTTATTAACCCAGGAACACTTTCGTACAGTACTACAAGCACTAATATTTGCCAGCACGGACTACTGCAACACACTCTTCCTAGGTTTACCATACACCACAATCAGGCCACTGCAAATACTACAAAACTCAGCTGCCAGAATACTTACTGGAAAAGGCAGAAGAGATCATATTACCCAAACACTTGCGGATTTACACTGGCTCCCAATAGAACAGAGAGTACAATTCAAAACACTTTGCACAATTCATAAATTAATTAATGACGAAAACGCCGACTGGCTAAACACTGCTTTACGATTACATGTCCCACAAAGAAATCTCAGGTCGGCCAATACCCTCAGTCACAACAGCAAAGTTGACCCAAGTGAGAGAGAGAGCTCTATCTTTGGCAGGACCATTATTGTGGAACACATTACCACTTGAACTGAGATTAATGAAAGAATTAAAACTTTTCAAAAAAGGCCTAAAAACTTGGCTTTTCAAAAAAGCATTTCACAATGAGAGCGATGACTAGCAATACATACAGCTGAAAGTCACCAACAAACGGAAAATTGACAATTTTATTATTTGTTATCCATTATTATATATTAAATTGAAACAGTATACACATATATGATTATCCCAAAATCATATAAATAGTAACCCCAACCCATCTCTCATTTAGAGTATATTACTGAACTATGTAACTGGAAAATATTGGCACCCCATGGATAACTTAGAAACCTAACCAACCTATTTCGTGCCGAAATGTAAACCGTTGTGATGGTATATTACTAAACGACGGTATAGAAAAATTTTTAAATAAATAATTTAAATAAATAAATAAATAAGCATTCCTTTTTTTAATACAAAACATTTGTAAACATTTGGAATAAAAAATGGGTGCCATACATGGTGGTGGAAGTTAAGAAGATTATGCTTTTTCAATAAAATTAGTGAAAATAGTCTAGAATAAGGCTGAGACTGCCTGCGGCCCATTGCGGGTGAGAGACAGTAGATTAAAACCTTAAAGCACGGTCTTCTGATATTGTCTCCTTTTGTTGAATTACATTTTTGCGAAATGATTTTTTGAAATTAGTTTATTGGAACTCAGTTTTGCCCTCTCGTGTGGTGGTTTTTGGTGACAGAAAAAAATATAATTGCCAGGAGGCACTATCATGGAGGGGGTCTGCATACAGAAATCTCTGCAGGACCTGGACACGAAGGTGTGCACTTGACTTCTCAGGCACACGAGTGAGTCCCTGTCTGCCCTCTCTGAAGGAGAGAGACAGGACTCCCACAGAGACCCAGTGTTATCTGTGCCCCCAGAAAAAAAAATCTATCAGTTTTTTCTGGGTGTGGGTGAGAAACTCCTGGGGTGGGCTCAGAGCAGTGAGGAAATGCCACAGCATGCTACTCACCAGCTGATTCACCACTAAGGCCCGACCATGATACGACACCAGTTGCAGCAGTCCCCTCCATGACCTGAGGCAAGCTTTGACCTTCTCTCCAAGCTGGAGCCAGTTGATAGAGGCTGCGGTTTCCGTGACAGAAAGGTAGACTCACAGATACTTCAGAATCTCCCTGCCCCGCAACAGGTTGGGGAGAATGTCAACCTTCTGCAGCCCTATCATAAGGCTGGAGCATTTGGCCCAGATGACCTTGGCTGAGGATGCTGCCAAATAGATCTGCTGGCAGTCCTGCACCCTCTCCAAGTCAGCCGGGTTGTGAGCCACTAGAAGGATGTCGTCCGCATAAGCTGACAGGGTGACCCTTATGTCAGGCTCTCGTAGCACTAGGCCGGCAAGCCGCCTGTGCAGTAGACACAGGAATGGCTCGATGGCTACAGCATACAGTTAACCTGACAGGGGACACCCTTGATGCACTTCTCGCCCAAATGGCAATGGCTCTGCCAAGGATCAGTGTACCTTAACGAGGGACTCCGCCCTGGAAGACATGAGGCGGAGTAAAGGCCGAAGCCAAACATTTGTAAGGTCCCTATGATATAACTGTGATCCACCCTGTCGAAGGCCTTCTCCTGATCCAGGGACAAAAAGGCCACCGGCAAACCAGTCCTACTAGCAAGATGGATAAGATCCTGGACCAAAAAAATGTTACCAAAAATGGTCTGTCTGGGATTGTGTAGGTCTGGTCTCTCTGCCAGCATGGACATCAGCCGTAGGGAGAGCACCTTGAATCTTGTAGTCTGTGCATAGCAGGGAGACCGGGCACCAGTTCCTTAGGTCACTCGGATTGCCGCCCTTGGGCTGGAGGGGCAGGTGCCCGGCTTCTAGGGCTTAATTTAGGACCCGCAGGAGATCGGGTCCTAGGATGTCGAAAAAGAAGCTGACAAATTCAGTGGCGAACCCATCGATGCTTGGGGACTTCCCTCTTAGCATCTACCCGAGGGCCTCAGCAAGGTCCCCCAGGCACAGGTCCAGCCACACCCAGCTGTCCTTGCTCACCACAGGAAGCCCCTACCATAGGGTCTCACCGACTTAGTGAAGGGGGTACTGTAGGCAGACAGCAAGCATGCTGATTCTTGTTCCCTCTTTGCTTCTCCAGCCCACAGAAGCAGCATGAGCCACCATCTTCTCTCCTCCAGAAACTGGATCCATGACCATACATAGGCCCTGTGCATCTACTGCTCTTCAAGAAAATGTCCTGCGCGTCGCAGAGGCGGTCCTTAAGCTTAAGCACTTACCTTGAAAACCACTTGAGCACTTGGCATTGCTCCACATTTACACCCCTGGCATGCTCTTGACAGTGAACCCGGAGGCGGACCTTCCCCATGTCCCACCAGTGACCGATGGAGAAGAAGTCCACCTGCCGGCAGTGCCAGCCCACAGAGAACTCTCAGACCACCGCAACCTGCCCCTCATCCGCGAGCAGCAAGTTGTTGAAGTGCCAATGGGTCGACCTGGGCTGAGCACGGCAAAGCAAGACCCTAGGGCCACCAGATTGTGGTTCAAGAGTGGGGCCAACTCCATGCATATCGTGGCCCAGGGCATCAGCTAGCGGGAAAGATACCACCAGTTGATCCGAGAGCGGGACACACTTACTCCTGCAGCTCCAGAATGTAGGTGAAGTTGAACCTCGTTCCCAGGTGCTACTCACACCAGACATCTACCAGCGAGAGGCACTGAATTGCCTCTCTGAGGATCTAGGACGCCTCAGGATTCCTCTCTGAGCCATCCCAGTCTAGTGGGTCGAAGGTGCTGTTGAAGTCACCTCCGAGCACCACCTCCTTGTTGGGGTCCAGGTCCTCCAGGTAGGCCAACATCCAGCGAAAGAACGCTGTTTGGTTGCAGCGTTGTGAGAGTACATAATGCAGTTAACAGTGCAGCCCTCAAGCTGCACTCTCAGATGCAGTATTCTGCCCGGCTCAACGACCCTGGCATGAAGCACCTCCACCTGCAGGGCTTGTGAAAACAGGTTGACGACCCCACCAGCTGTTCCCGAGTTGTGGCTGAAAGCCATCCTGTCGTTCCACTCCAGGCACCAGCACACTTCGGTATCTGGAATGGTATGGGTCTCCTGTAAAAAGGTCATTGAGTAGCCCCCTGTGCTTGAGAGTGGAGAGTACCCACTGTTTGCGGAACTCAGTCCCACAGCCATTGGTGTTAAGGGTGCAGAACTTCAAAGCCAATCTCGGTCAAGCGGTGTTCGGATACACAGAGCCTCCCAGAACGTGCATGGCTCATGACTAACTTAGATGTTCCCCTGGGGTGTGGTGAGTCACAAGCATCCAGGAGATAGTCTGCTTCACATTCCACCCCTCGGTCGCACGCTACTCTCTCAACCATCTTAAAGCGAAGATACTAAGGTGATGGCTGTTGCTTCGCAAGGGAGGCAGGGGCTGAGAGGCTGCCGGGCTCAGTGCCAGCCCACCGCCCCCCATTCTCAGCCTCTCGCACATTCTCTCTCACCTGTGTCCCCTTTCTTCCCAGCTCTTGAGACCAAAGTCTCAGAGACCGGGTTCGTCCCCTATTCCTGCCCTCTTGGGAGAAGGCTCTCCGGGACTGAGATTCTCTCTGGCGCCTCTGCCTGGGGGCCTGTCCCCTCCCCTCTTGGGCTCTGACCCGAATGTCGTGTGGGTCACCAGGGGCTAGGTTAGAGGGTGAGGGAGGGGGAAAAAAAAGAAATAAGGGACGGGGTGTGTGTGTGTGTGTGTAAAATGGGTAAAGAGAGGAGGGGTGGGAGGTGGGATTTCTCTGGCAAGAAGAGATTGTCAGGGATTTCTCCCTCCTCCAAGTCAGAGGGAATGCCTGAAAGGGCCGGGTCGATGTCTTCTGCCTGGGGGTGGGGCTCTTGCTGAGATGGGGTCTCAGTTTGAGGCTGGGCCTGTTAAGGCTCTAGTAATGCTTCTGGCTCCAGCGAGCTGGTGTCTATCAGGACGGGGCTGCAGTACCTCCAGCAGAGGTGCCTCTGGCAAGAGGAGATTCCCCTCGTGTTCAGGGTGCCCTGTTTCCGGCAGAGACAGAATCTCCTCTGTAGTTTGAGATAGGTCCATCCCTAACTCTCAGGTCCCTCTACCTCCCCACCTGGCAGATACACAATTTCCCTGCCCCTCGGAGGATGTTCAGAGAGGGGGGCCTCAGGGGTGTGTAGGGGGGTGTGTGTGGTGTGTGTAGGAAACTTCTCATGGGCAGCGATGGGTGGCTCTCCTCCTGACCAGGTAGTTTTACCCTGCCGCCAGGAACCAAGGCATGCCCCTGATTGGGACCGAGGGGGCAGGACCTGGCAATCAGGCTTGGCACTGCCTTCTAGTATGCCCTAATTGGTGGCAGAAGAAGCACCTGGCTTCCTCTACTGAGTAGATTTTAAAAATGCCCCCCCCCCCCCTTGTAGGGGACCATTAGTGACCCGGATACCTCCTCTCCCCCATCAGGGAGGCGCAACCAGGCCTGCCTCCTGAATGAGGTAATGTGCCTCAGTTCCTGCTCTTGATGGCCTGCGGGAAGCGCTGAGATGGGAGACATAAGGGCCCCGAGGCCACAGAGATGCACTTTTAGCAGGGTGTCCAGGAGGATGGTTGGCAAGTTGGACAGTACAACTCGTGTGCCTATCCCCACAAGGGATTCAACTTGGTGGCGGACCCCTATCACCAGGCCCTCCTGGACCAGTGGGTGACGATGGCAAAGCCCACTACATGCACGACTCTCCAGGGGGAGGTAGGGGTGGAGGCAGGGGATGGCATCACTCCAGCATCTACTGACTGGGTTTCCCCCAGGTATCCCTGGGGGAAACCCAGGGATACCTGTAGTTTTCTTTTTTGCTTCCCCATGGTTTCTCCAAGGAAGGAGGAGGAGGGGTTTTGGTGGTAGGGTGAACAGGGGCAGCTCAAGGTTTACCTCTCATTGTACCTCCCCCCTGCTGGCTGCTTCGGTGGCAGTGCTCACTGACATCCAGCAAAGCCGGGGCTAGGCTGTAGCGACTGGGGTTTGGGATCTGGTACCTGATTCCCCCCCCCCCCCCCATCCTTTTCACTCTCTTCCCAGACAGCTGTGGCATGCCTGGGAGCAGCTGCTGTTTTGTGGCTTCCACCCTCGTCCTCACCCACGACCTTGAGAGGGGGTGGGTGAGAGGAGAGGTTCTCCTTCATTCCAGTTCCCCATTCTCCGGGGACTGGCTTTGCCAATTGTTTTAACTGGAGGTGTTTTGTCAGCCATAGTTTTTTTTTTTTTATAGAAAAAGACAGAGTACAAGGGATATAGGAAGTAGGGCTATATCCAAAGAGGGGGTAGGTGCTTTGGCCTGAAGGGGACAAAAGAAAAAAAAAAAAAAAAAAAGAAGCAGCAAACTCCTTTAACCCTTTCTATTACTTCTTTGGAGAGGGAGTCCTCTTTACCTCAAAGGGCTGGTTGGGGGGAGGAGACTCTGCTTTCAGAGTAACGAAAAAAATCTCCTTTATACAATGCAGGGGAGGCTACCATTGGAGCTGCCATCTGCAACACTCAATCCTTAAGAAGGTAACTGAAAACGAAGGGAGAAACAGGCGAAATGCTAGGATGGGGGAGGTGCAGCTTTTAAATCTTGCTGCTGTTGGTCTTCCTACCAAGTTTTTCAAGAAGACCAAAAAAAGAAAATTGTGTGTGTTGGGGAGGGGGAGGAATTAGGAGTGGCAGTAGCCCGCTTTAACCTGTCTGCTTGGTTGTTTTGCTACCCAGGCAGCACAGATGGCAGTCAAAAGCTACTAGGGTAGGCGCCCTTTTGCCTGATGGGCAGGGGAAAACAAAATATAATCTCCCTGGTAACGGGACCGTCGCGATTAGTGCAGTTGCACTGCGGCTGGGAGTGGCTGCAGGCAAAGAAGGGTAAATCAGAGCACCAGCAACTTAAACCTGGCAGTGAATGAAGCTTTTGAAGCGTTCAAAGTAAATCCCCAAACAGACAATCAACACATTACAAAAGGCAGCGAAGGGCACCTGAAAACTATAACAAAATGATCTAAGACGTGCAGGTGATTGGGGGGAGAGGGGAGGGCTAGTTGGATTTTGCCTTATCATCACCCCCCGCCCCAGTTACCTTCGTGTTGGCAGGGCTTGCCCTCTCCATTGTGCCTCTGAGCCCCAGCAAGGATTACTATGAATGAAAAACAAGCAGTGAGAAGAAATGAGTAGTGTGCGTATGTCAAAAAATCATGTGAATTACTACAGCAAGCTGATGAGCTGCAGAGCTTGGGAAAAGGTGGGAGTTTATTCTGAGCCGCAGCTTTAGATTGTACCTTCCGGGCTTCCGTTCACTCGTACCCTTAGTCCCACAAGGCGAGTTAGTTGTATCAGCTGATGAAAGTCACATGATATGCACGGAAGTGGCTGAACGAAAGCAGGATGGCTGCTGCGCCGATTGTTAAAGCCAGTGCAAGGTATTTGCTGCTCTCTTAGCATTGCTCATCAGCCCTAGTGTTAGTACTGTTCTTACACCTTCTGTTACTATAAACGGGAACAGTCTCTTCTTATCCTCTACTCAGTCTCACAGCTTCCATCTTCCCTTATTTACTCGTGAGCGGTCTCACTTCCTCTCCCCCTTTGGGGGGGATATAAGAACATGCCATATTGAATCAGAATAAGATCCAGTGACCCCCAGTATTCTGTCTCCCCCAGTGGCCAGTCTGAGTCACAGGTACCTGTCAGATCCCTCGAAATTGATTTATTTCTTGTTACTCACTCCCAGGGATAAGCCATGGCTTTCCCAAAGTCTACCTGGCTAATAATTGTTTATGGACGGTTCCTCCAGGAACCTGGCAAAATCTCTTTTAAACCTTGCTATGCTAATTGCTTTGACCACGACCTCTTATCCCTCCACTCAGGCCCACTGGGGACAGTTTCACCATTTCCTATCCCTCTTCACTCACTGGGGGACAGTGACACCCTGCCCAGCCCTCCTCTTCCCGTCCAGGGGCAGTCTGTCTCTCATCTCCTTTCTCACCCTTTTGATCCTGATGCTGAGATGGCAAGGGGGACCGAGATGACTTGTATGCTGGATCATACAGAGTTGCAGATCCCCAAAGCCCTTTCTCTTTGCATCTGCTTCCATATTGTGTTTTTAAACATAAAATATTTAGCTCAGGATAGACTGAAATTTTTTTAGTCGAGATGCTCGCTGTTGAGTGGCATTTTGCTGCTGAGGAAGCTCATTTCTTGACACCAGATGGACATAAAGCAAAATATGGAAGGTATTGACTCAGGGCAATTTTCAAAGCAATTTCTGCAGATAAAACGGTGTCTTGCTTGCAGATTTTTTTTTTTTAATTGCCCACCCTCGATGTAGGCAAAAGTATGTGTTGTAGGACAATGTGTAACTTTTCCTGTGTGCAGTTAACGGGGATAGGGTTAGGTCAGTGGAGGCACGGTTTTTGGTTTTCAAAATTATGCATGATATATTGTCTGGAAAAAGTATGTACAGAAAAAGCAGGTGAAAATCTCTTCAAATACTTCTTCTTGTGGTAATAAAGCAAAAATTTGTGCATATGTTTTTATTGGTTATTTGTGCAAATCCTGTGGGCAAGAAGTACAGTGTTTGCTCTGAAGGTAGTATTATTTATTGCCCCATATGGCAATTTTTTAAAAATGGCAGAACACTGGAGTGTGAGCAAGATTAAAAAAAATATTTGAATGTGACTTTTGGAGACATAGGTAAATACATTTCAAAAGATTAAATCCCACTTTGTTACTTGGGTTCTCAGGTGCTCAGCATGTGGTACTTTGCAGCAAAATGGAGAAGATTTAGAGGCTGTGGAACTGAAGTTTCCAGAAAATTAGGAAGACAATGATTTTCTCTGGTTGAAAATTATGTTACTTGTCCTGGCAGGGAGACATGTATTCAGCATGAGAGAAGTTTCTTCTTCAGCAGGAGAGTTAGCAGATATGTAGTTATATGGTGGCAAATAAGGACCATAAGGCCTCTCTAGTCTACTCAGTCTAATTCCCTGTTCCTTGTATTTACCTGGATCAGTTCAGACTGTGGGTTGAGCCTTCTTTCCAGCAGGTGGAGACTGACTAAAACTGAAAGGATATCCTATATGAGGACAGAGCCTATCCTATAACCCTTCAGTATTTGTCTGTCTCCAGCAGGTGAGCACGTCTCCCTTTGGTCTCCTGTCCTAGGCTAGTCAGCCTTCTTTCTTCCTTACTTCTCAGATCAAGCAAGTACTTCTTCCTTAGGGATATTATATGGTGGCAAATAAGGACCATAAGGCATCTCTAGTCTGCTCAGTCTAATTCCCAGTTGTATTATCATAGGATTACAGTTGATCTCTCTTCCCCTCACACCTAAAGATCCTCTGTACTTATCCCCTGCCTTCTTGAATGCTTTCATTAATCATATCCCCCACCTCCTCCACTGTATTCACACCTTTTTAATGTCAGGAAGGACGTTCCCTTTTTCAGAAATTATTTCTTTATTTACCATTCAGAAGCAAGCTACCACTGTTATTGCACATAGGTTTAACTGCTTAGAAGCACAGTACCCACTGGCCTGGTGGACATTACATTTCCCCCACCTCATTACCCCTAGATTGTATCAAAGTCTATATGTGTACTGATTTGATTGGACTATTTATTTATTTATTTATACATACATACATACATACATACATACATACATACCAATAACCGTTTGCACATCGTACCAGTCTACATGCAACAGAATGGAGGTGCCAGGGAACGGGCGCATCCTTTACATAGAACATAAAACAGTAAAAACGGTAACAATAACCAATAATATTTGCAGCATTAAAGAAAGTAGAGAGAGCAATTTAGGAGTTAACAGTAGCTACAGGGCAAAGATAGGATAATTGGACAGTTAGAGTATATTTACAGACTATAAATAGAATATCTAGAATACATCGTCGAAAGATACTCAATAATAACATGGCATAATGCAGATTTGTATATCATTATTACAACGAGGCGATAATATATCATTAGATTAAACAAACAGATCTAAATGTGAAGAGCAGGAGAGGGTGGGAAGAGGGGAGGTCAAGGAGGGATTTGGGTAGGATGGAGGGGCGTGGGGTTTAAGGGAATAAGATAAAATGGAGCAGAGTAAAGTTAAGGGTTAGTGGGCTGTTTAGGAGTAGGCCTGAAGGAACAGCCATGTTTTTAGTTTTTTTTTTTAATTTGGGGGTGAAGGTTTCAAGATGTAAGTCCGGTGGCATGGAGTTCCAGAGAGTGGGGCCAGCCAGGGAGAATGCTTTTTTTGTTGTAGAGGAGAGTTTGATGGATTTGACAGAAGGGAGGTGAAGCATTCCTTTTGTGGATGGAGCGAGTCGGTCTTGTGGAGGTGTGGGGTCTGAAGGGTGGGTTGAGGTCTTGTATAGGATTCTTGAGTTGATTGGTAACCAGTGTAGCTCTTTGAGGGTTGGAGTGATATGGTCTTTCTTTTTGGAGTTAGTGAGGATACATGCTGAGGCGTTCTGTAGGAGTTGTAGGGGTTTGATGTAGGTAGCGGGGAGGCCAAGGAGCAGAGCATTACAGTAGTCTATTTTGGAAAAAATAATAGACTGAAGAACGGTTCGAAAGTCAGAGAAATAGAGCAGAGGTCTGAGCTTTTTGATTGTATGTAGTTTAAAGTAGCAGTCTTTAAGGATAGTTTTAATAAATGGTTTTAGAGTGAGTTGATTGTCAATTGTGATGCCAAGGCTTCGAGTGTGTGTGGGAAGTGTGATAGGAGAAGAGGAGAGAGCGTTGGAAAGTAGGGGATGATTAGAAGAGATAAGGAGTTCATTTTTTGGGGGATTAAGGGCGAGGTGCATGTCTGTGAGGAGTTGGTTGATAGCAGTGAAGCAAGAATCCCAGGCTTGAAGGGCTTTTTGGTAGGAGTCTGTGAAGGGAAAAAGAATTTGCACATCATCCGCATAGATGAAGTGTTGAATTCCCATATTAGTGAGGAGATTGGCCAGTGGGAGTATGTAGATGTTAAATAAAGTTGATGATAGCGAGGAGCCTTGGGGGACTCCTTGGTCAAGGCTGATAGGGTCAGATTCATGGCTATCAATGGTGACTGTGTAGTGTCGATTTTGTAGATAGGATTGTAACCAGGATAGTGCAGTGCCTGAGATCCCAATACTGATAAAGATGTTAGTAAGGATGTCAAGATTAACGGTATTGAAAGCTGCAGAAATGTCTAACATGGCCAGAAGATAAGTTACCGCTGTTGATTCCTTTGAGCGTATCTGATAGGGCGAGAAGCAAAGTTTCGGTACTTAAGTGTTTCCGAAATCCAAAATGTGAAGGTGAGAGGATTTTATGTTGGTCAAGATAGTCAGATAAGCGTGTGTTGACTAATCTTTCTAGATCTTGGAAAGAAATGGGAGATTAGAAATGGGTCTGAAATTGGCTAGGATGGCGGTTGGGTTTTTTAAGTATGGGCTTAACTACAGCTTGTTTCAGAATATTTGGGACAGTACCTTGATCTAGAGAGCAATTGAGAATATTAGATATAGGTTTGGCGATAATTTTAGGGATGGACAAGAGGAGCTTGGTTGGAATTGTTTCAGCAGGGTGAGAGGAAGGTTTCATCTTCTAGGTTATCTGAGACCCCAGTTCTCTTAGCCTAGCATTATGCCTGGGTTCCTTTTCTTCCTGCTAGACCAGTCATCAAGTATGAGATTTCCCTCTTCTATAACTGGCAGAGACAGAGGACATGACTCTTTTATGACTTCACTTTTGGCCAGATTTCTTGGGCCCTGGCAACTGCGGTCACGTGAAAAGGATGATAGCTCCCAGATCCTGGGTGTGGCCCTGGCCTGGTTGACTCCTTGTTCCTGAGACAAAAACCTCGCGGGGCTGATTTTCCCAGTGGGAGCATTTCTCCCAGGGCCTTTTCTGGTTGAGTTCTCATTGATCTTCCCTGGATCTTACAGGAACTTTGCAGCCCTTAAACTTTGAAAAAGAAAAAAGGCCAGCAAGGCTGCTATCTCATTCTTCTTTTCTCCTTCCCCACCCCTCCTTTCTCCGCTTGGTGGAGGCTCTAAAAAAAAACCAAAAAAACCCCCAAAAACCCACTAAAGCTAGCTAGCTCTGGGGCCGATGCAATAAAGTGCACCCAACCTAGCACACAGGTTAATGAGCGTTAATATATGTGAATGCACACTAGAACCTTTGATAGTAGTTTTGATGCTTCAAGAAGAGCTTTTCACTTAAAATGAAAGAACTTGGGACACTAGCTTTGTTATCAAAAGAAGAGATTTTTAACAAAACAGGGTCTCCTTAACATATGGAACAATTTTTTAGTAAGTGCAAAAAATAGATAAAAATATAAAAATTGCAGAACCAGTTGTTCTTGGAGAATGATTGATTAAAAGGGTCTATATAATAAAAATGCTGTGGTGATAGTCCAGCGAGCGAGCATGAAGACAAGCCACCCTCGCTGATCAAGCCTTACCGGACAAACCTATACCAATGTGGTAATTATATTGATATCCTCTTGGTAGTCTTGCTGTTAGTATCTCAGAGTTGCCAGCTCTATTGTGCAAGGACCCTTACGTAGTATTTTCACAAGATTTGGTCACGTTTTGATCAGTTCTGACGTTCCTCTCTAAGGTGATTTTAGCCTTCAGTAGTAAGGAATGTCAAGGGAAGGACAGGAGCCTACACCTATCTGATGTATGTCGGATTTTGTTGAGATATTTGAAGGTGACATATGCTTTTGGGAAAACAGACAGACTATTTGTTTTATTTGGCAGCACCTAGAAGGGGAAGGCTGTCTCCAAGGCCACCCAGGTGGATTAGGGAAGTAATCGCATCAGCTGACTTACTGTCGGGTAAACAGACCCCAGCAATGCTCCTGGCTCATTCTGCAAGGCTGCAAGCATCATTCTAAGCAGAGGCAGCCTAAGCCTCACTGGGAAAAATTTGTAAGGCAGCTGCTTGATCATCCTTGCTTTCTTTCGTTAAGCATTACGGGTTGGGACATACAGGTCAAGGCAGATGATGCCTTTGGGGTAGGAATTATCAAGGCAGCCCTGTCTTCTTCCTGCCCTAGCAAGGAGTAGCTTTTGTAACTCCATATGTGATGACTGGTCTAACAGGAAGATTTGATTAAATTAGTGTGTCCATGCACTGTGGTCCTAAACAGCGTTACTTGAGGAGCTGAATAGCCAATCATCAGTGTCAAAGTAGGTATTGCATTTGCTTGTATAGCCTTTTCAGAGGTCCCCAACCTGATCCTAGCAGTGCCCCAGAGCTAGTCTCATTTTCAGAATATACACAGTGAATAATCTTGCGAAAGATTTGAATACACTGCCTTTGTTGTATGCAAATCTATCTCATGCATATTCATTGTGGGTCTCTTAAAAATCAGACGGGCTAGGGGCATCTCTAGGACTGGATTGGGGACCATTGCTCTAGGTCAGGTGTGGCCAGCTCCGGTCCTTGAGAACCACAAACAGATCTATTATGAATATGCATACGATAAATTTGCATGCACTGCCGCCACTGTATGCAAATCTATCTCATGCACATTCCTTGTGGATATCCTGAAAACTCGGCCTGTTTGTGGCTCTTGAGGACTGGAGTTGGCCACCCCTGTAAGTGATACACCGTATGCTGCAGCTTTTCATATGTGGGGCTTCTCTTATATTCTTTTCTCTTTTTCTTCCCTTTCCAGTAGCTCTTTCCTGCTGATTTCTGTCATTCAGTGAGATGCTTACACAGCAAGTGTAATCTCCATTAGTGACATTCCCTTGCTATTTTCTTTCAACTTGAAAATGGGATAATTGCATTCTGCTCTATGTTGTTTTAGTAATTCTGTGCTGATCATTTATTTGCCTCTTTAGGGCTAAGATCAGTTGTAAGGCTTGAGTCCATGAACTGAGGACAGTCCCTTTTGGCTGAGATGGAGTACCTGTGTAATAGGGGGAATTTAACATCCTGCAACTTGACCCCACTGGATACATGAAACAGTTTCTTTGGAAATTGGCCAAACCAAGAGGATTAAACTCCACCCCGTCCTCCCCCTTTTTTTTTTTTTTATCACTGAGGTGCCTAGAATCATATGTATCTCCTGAGTCTCAGGCTTGTTACTACTGATCTACTCTCTCATTTTGTCATCTCAAGACCCTACCATTTCATTTTTTTCCTTCCCAGCGTTGTGTATTACATGATTCTCTGATCTACCACTCTGCTTCAGACATTTAGTCCCACATTTAAACTTGCTTGTTTGAGATCTAAACCTGGACGTCCCACCATCTCCTTAAACTTAATGAGGTCCGTACTGAAAAGCGCCGTTAATGCATGCGATAAGCCCTTAACGCATGCTAAAATGCCTTTAATGCATGTGATAGCACCATATCGTATGGTGCGATGCAAATCCGAAAAAGAGGAGGAGTTAGGGGCGGGAATGGGCTGGGTTTACCATTTTGCAAAGCCCTATTGCACGGCTTTAATGCTGATTTTAGCTACAATGTTTTCAGTGCAATATCACAGGTTGCGATGTTTTTCGCTGATGCCAGTTTTGGTAGTTTGAAGCTCCAGAGAACCAACCTAGCTATCAGGAACCAGAGAGAGAGAGACTAGCCATAATGCCCTCTCACTAGGTAGGTATTTATATCCCTATGGGAGTCCCACCTAGTCACTCGAGGTGAGGTTCAGGTATTAGTGTAGGGGTTAGGGGCCACTTTTGACATTCAAAGTGAGACATTCAAACAGAACAGTGCTCTCTTGTGAAGATTTGATGACCCTCTGAGTGAGGAAAGTCACCCAAAGATGAGATTTGTGCAATGTTCTCTCAACCTAGCTTGATGTTACCAGGTAGAGCGTCCATCAAGCTAGGTTGAGAGAACATTGCACAAATCTCATCTTTGGGTGAGTTTCCTCAAATCTTCACAAGAGAGCACTGTTCTTTTCGTATGTCTCATTTTGAGTGTCAAAGTGGCCCCTAACATCTGCACTAATACCTAAACCTCACCTCACCTCGAGTGACTAGGTAGGCCTCATATAGAGGTATAAATACCTACCTAGAGTGAGGGCATTATGGCTAGTCTCTGTCTGTTTCTCTCTCTCTCTGTTCCCCCCCCCCCCCACCCAGTGGTTGTATTGTGGTAACTTAGCTCTTCGCATATTGCAGGCGATATTTAGTGCATTTTGATAAATCCGGTCCTAAGTTAGCCAGATAACTCCAATATTCAGAGTTAGCTGGTTAACTTAACTGGCTAAGTCTGGTTGGGCCAAAGACTTGACCTAAAATTAGCCATCTAACTGTAAGATAACTGACTATATACCTCAAAGTTAGCCAGATAACTGTTATCCAGACTGTGTTGAATACGGACCTCAAAATGACCAAAACAGAACTATTTGTCTTCCCCCCCACCCCCCCCAACCCACTTCCCCTCTTCCCTCTTTTTCTGTCTCTGTGCATGGTGCACTGAGCCTCCTGGTCCTCTCAACTTATAACTTTGGGGTCATCTCTCGCCTTCTTTAGACATATCCAAAATACTGCTAAAGAGTGCCTTTTCTTTCTTCTTAATATTGCTAAAATCCATCCCTTCCTTTCTGAGCGTGCTACCAAAATGCTCAGCCACTCTCCTGTCACCTCCTGCTTAGACTACTGCAACATGCTGTTTGCAGGCCTCCCACTGAACCATCTTTTTCCATTGCACTCTATTCAAAATTCAGCTGCACTAATTATCTTCCTTTAGCATCCCTATGACCCTGTAACCCCTCTTCTAAAATCAGTACAATGGATCCCATCTGCTTCCGCATACAGTTCAAGCTTTTCTCATGCACATACAAATTCATTCAGTCTGCAGCTCCTCATTATCTATCTTCCTCTCTTTCTTTGCACCCTTTCTCGTAAAGTTTGTTCATTGGGCAAGTTGCTCTTCTCTGTGCCCTTCTTCTCCGTTGCCTACTCCCGACTCTGCACTTTGCACCTTGCTGCACCGTGTGTGTGAAATAGAATTTTTGAGTTGGTACATTTATGTTCTCTTCCTGGTCATATTTAAATCCAGCCTAAAAACTCACCTTCTTGAGGCTGCTTTTAAATCTTAACCACTTCTCTGTAATAAATACACTTTCTAAAGACTATTTCGTATGTATACCCGTCAGTGCTGCATGTGTCTGGTGGTAGTAGGTAATTGTTTTTTTCTCAATAACACGGGTTTTTGTAACACCTTTTTCAGGTGGGCTACTAAAATGAATGGATTTTGATTAAGATGTATTCGTAGAATGGGCTCGTTTGGCTGGCCTGAGAGACCAGCCACAGCCTTTGGAAGGACAAGCATGGCTTTACAATGACACCTGTTGGCAGGGTTGAAGGACATGCTTGCATTGTACTCTGAAGGGAGCAACAGTCTGTTTCCCTGAGTAAGGGAAGCCCTTGCTGAGTATGATTAGGGGAACTTAAAGGGAAAAATGGTCTAATTTTTCTGATGGTGTGCAACTTGTTTCATGTAGTTTGTGAGGAGCTTGGGATGTTTGTAAAAACTAGACTAGGTTTGAGTAACATTCCCTCTTTATGAGGGAACCTTTGATTATTTCTGAAAGGCAGTGTAACAGATTATCAAACTAAAAGGATTGCCAGACCCACCTGGATCACAATCTTTTATTTGCACATATCCTACTCTTCATGATTTTGCTTCACATTTTTTTACATTCTGTGACATTGCAGTTTATTGCAAGCTGACTGTTTGGACCTGTTAACATTGTGGAAAAATAGCAGGATTCATCCAATAGGTATTCCAAGATTTGAAAAAGGTCATGCTTCTGACGGGATGAGAAGCCTGTATGTTGGAAACACATATTAATGAGACTTGCATTGGTCCTGCTGGTGGCAATGCTTCTGAGAAAAGTTGATGGGTATTTTTGCAAACCAGAACATGACAGAACGGTCAGATCAAAGTACTTTCATTTTGTCTAGCCTGTAAACTTAGTCTATTATTGGAGTACTGAAGGGGGTGGAGGGTGGGGAATTTCTGTCTGCAGGTTTTATTTCACAGGCCGATTCAGTAAAGTCCGCGGGAGAGCGGACGAACGCCCGCTCTCCTGGCGCGCGCACCGGCGAGGGGCCAGTGCGCGCGATGCAGTATTCAAATTAGGTGGTGCGGTAGAAATGGGGAAAAGGAGGCGCGTCCCTAGCACTTCCTTTTGACCAGGAGCGGCGGCTGTCAGCGGGTTTGACGGCGGACGCTCAATTTTGCTGGCGTCGGTTCTCGAGCCTGCTGACAGCCACGGGCTCGGAAACCGGACGCCGGCAAAATTGAACGTCCGGTTTTCGGCCTGACAGCCGCAGGCCGAATTCAAATTTTTTTTTTTTAACTTTTTTTACTCTTCGGGACCTCCGACTTAATATCGCCATGACATTAAGTCGGAGGGTGCACAGAAGAGCAGTTTTTACTGCTTTTCTGTGCACTTTCCTGGTGCCGGAAGAAATTAGCGCCTACCTTTGGGTCAGCGCTAATTTCTGAAAGTAAAATGTGCGGCTTGGCTGCACATTTTACTTTCTGAATTGCGCGCGAATACCTAATAGGGCCATCAACATGCATTTGCATGTTGAGGGCGCTATTAGGTGCCGCGGGTTGGACGCGCGTTTTCTTCCCCTTACTGAATAAGGGGTAAGGGAAAACGCGCGTCCAATAGCAGTACTGTATCGGCCTGTTAGGAAAGAGTGTATTTCATTGTTTCATTTAATCCAGTTTCTCTTTTAACTACACAGCATCAAGCAAGCAGTTTCACTGATGAATGCGATAGATCCAGGCCTGTTTCCTCGACTGTTGTCCCGCATCCTTCAGAAACTTCATTTAAAGGTTTGTATGGTGCAGGAGGTGTGCAGCACAGTACTTGTTGCCATATTGGTCCCAGGAGAAATAGAGAGAATATAACATCTTTTATTGGCCCATCAAAATGTTTATGCTGGCTTTCTGGGCCCCTTCAGCAAAGGACCAGACAACTTGTTTGAAAAATTGTCCGAGAATACACAGGGGCATTTTAATTTTGCCTGGTGATTGCAAACATACTGAGCTTACCTACAGGAATCTGGAAGTGCAAAAGCCAAGTACACTTTCTTTTTTTTTTTTTTTTTTTACAGAAAGAAAGCTTGTGCAGTACTTCTTGGTTTCAAAGCTAAACCGAGTTCCCAGTCTTTTCTTAGTACTTTCATCTACTGCCAGCTGATCAGTGTGAAAGAAGTACAAATAATGTTACTGTCCATAAATATATATATATATTTTTCCTTTACACCTTCAGTTGATACTCTGCCTATATATTTGTTGGCATTGTAGGCAAGTTCCCTGTTAAAGACATTTCTAGTGGTCTCCAGTAGAGCAGGAGGTGAGGTGAGCTTCGGGAATACAGTAGTAGAGGGTAACCTTGATATGTGCAGGATGATGGAGCGTGGGAGTGCTCTCCTGTGCATCGCAGAGCTAAACAAATCACATTTAAACACATTTGCCAGACTGGATTTGCCAGGGATGAATTAATAAGCAGATTTTTTTCCCTTCGTTTCAACTCTAATTTAATTTAGCTTGAGTTTACGGGGTCTAAACAAATTTTCTGTGACACAGCTTCATTAGCAAAACTGAGCAGCTCTGTTGTGTATTGTACGGTGCACACACACCCCTGATTCCCTTTTTATTTATTTATTTATTTGTTTATTTTCGTGTTTATTTGCCAGCTTGTAAGCGGGTTCAGTAAGAGATTGCCCATTGATGCTTTATTAAATCTGAAAAATTGCATTTCTTCATGCAGAATAATAATAATCCTGTTGGCAGTATGTATCTTTTAACGAGCAGGTTTTTTTGTGGAAAAAAAATAAAGGATCGTATATATTTTTAAACCAACACGCTGTGAATAAAATCTTGTGTCTTGTTGCAGGCAGAGCGCAGTTTCAGTGAAGAAGAGGAGGAAAAACTGCAAGCAGCGTTTTCGCTGGAGAAGCGTGACCTTCAGCTGCTCCTTGAGACGATAGCTTTTATTTTAGAGCAGGTACTATTGAATTGCTGCCCTGCTCGGGACACAAGCCCGAGTTCTTTCCCCACTGCCCACAAGCGAATCCTGGAAGAGACTTCACAGGCCCCCAATTGGGGAGAATTCCTTCTTTCGATCAGATGCGTCTAGGTCTTAATCCTACAAAATTCCTGAGCTGCACTTACTGCAAATATCTGGAGAAATATAGTTCACAATATGTATTTTTGTGTCGTTTTTAAAAGAGAGAGGGTCCAGCTGTGTCCTGCAGAGATTATTTTCCTGTTTAGAATATTTGACACATGCCCTTGAAATTTTGCAGGGATTTGGTCTCGAGGTATTGTAGAGTCACTGAGGTAATTTGTCTGTGCCAGGTGTATCAGTTTGCAAAATAAAAAAAAAAAATTGTTAAAATAGTGAAAAAGCAACATAGCAGTGAAAAAGACATTTGTTTTATTACAAAGACGGGTCAAAGCTTAGCTTCTGTCTATAATACCCTCACTGTTGAGTATTAATGAAAAGAATGTCTTGAAATCCTAGGTGTTTCTATTGTAGTGATTTCTTTACAAATAGTCATTGATTACTGATCTGGTTTGGTTTCTGGGGAGTTCTAGCCTGCTAGTTCCAACCTAGCTACCCCATGACTTGTGGTGTCACTTGATGCTGCTTCCTTTATCTGTTCCTTATTTTTTCCATACCACCTTGGTGGGTAGTATCCAGCCACTGCGATATCCTTATTGTAGCAAATCTGTCTTTCTTCAGCCATACATCATAACCAGTTGTGTTAGACATCTTTTTCCTCTGAAAAATGCTTGGGGTTTTTTTTTTTTTTTTGCATTATTTATTCTCTGAGGACAGCAGGATGGCAGTCCTGACCCACGGGCGACGTCTTCCGATGGAATGTCTCTCTCATATCCTCTCTCTCTCGTCTCGCTTCTAGGGTACATCCCTTTGGGCCTAAGTAAGATTTGGAGCTGCTGTGCTGTTTATAGTGTGAAACCTGTGGTAGCCTAGCCGTGAAACAGCCGGATTGTGAAATACAGTAGAAACAGATGAGTTATATGTTCAAGTGTTTGTATTGGGTGGGACCACAGTACCTGAGAAACGCCTTATCTTTACCTGCACCTTCATGGATTTTAAAATAATATTCTGTTATTGTTGTCCACTCCTTCTTTGGGAAGTGAGACTTTTGAAGTAGTAGGGATAGGATGAAAAATTGATTAATGAGAGGTAAGATTGTGGTTTTAATGAGGTGGGAAGTAGTGATTGGAGTGGAGTAGATTGGGATTTTAATATATTGTTCATTGTTAATTTTGGAATTCATTTTGATGTGCATGGAATTATGGGATATCAGGCTTGAAAAAAATCTCAGTTATTCCCAAATAGTGGTTTCAGAGGCTATATCTCAAATCACAGTCACTGATGATACACTTCCCTTAACGGTAAATCTTTAATCTCCAGGATTCCCTGAGCGGGGGAACGACAAGTCTTCTAAACTCTTTTTGCATTTTTGCAGTTATTTATTTCCCAGTTAGAAATTGTTGTTAACAGCAGTGATGAGCACTTGCTTCATTAAACAGTAAGACACACACTAGAAACTGTGATGGTTTCCAACAATACTTTTACTGAAGTGCTGTGCAATGATGAAATGTTCTTTACAGCTGTATCTTCAGAGATAGATGTTACAATTAAGGGTTCTTAATACATTTGTGATCTCTTCAATTTCTTTAATTTATTAGTAGACTAGCTGTACCCGGCCACGCGTTGCCGTGGCTCAGTCTGGTTTAATTTCACAATGCACATTTGCTCTGCTCCGGCCGTCCCAACTCCCTCCCCCCCCCTTCCCCGGCGGTGGACGGACTGGCTCGGCGACTCTTCTACCCTTTCCTCCTCCTGTGTGTAACTGTCCGGCAGTCCCTACTCCCTCCCCCCTTCCCCAGTGGCAGAAGAACGGACTGAGCCGCACATGCGCGGTAGAGCAGCTCTCTACTGCGCATTTGCGGTCCATCGGTCAGAGCCCATTTATTTTGTAGATAGCGTGTGTTGCTTTTACGTCCAACAGATGGTGCTGTTTTTGCAAAAAAATCGTTTTTACCTGTCACAGGTGTGACATCTATATAATATAGGTATACTAGCCGTTAAGCCTATAACAACGGGCTATGTTTTAAAAAAATTTTTCGGTCTATTTCCTTCCCACTTCCTCCCCCCTCCCCTCACTCTCACCTCCCCCCTCTATTCTCCCTCTCCTCCCCTCACCTCACTCTCTCCTTCCTCGCTCACTCTCTCCTCCCTCCCCTCAGCTCACTCTCTCCTCCCTCCCCTTTCAGCTCATCCACAACCGGCAGACAGGGGGGTGTCCCTCCCTCGCGCGTGCGCCGCCGTCGCCGCTCCTGCTGCTGCCTCCGGCGCCGCTCCTGCTCCTAAGGAGCAGGCACCATTTTTTTTGGGGGGGGGGGCACGCTCTGCTCTGGCTGACGTGCTCGCATGCGCGGTAGAGCTGCTCTCTACTGCGCATTTGCGGCACATCGGTCAGGGCTCCCTTATCTAGTAGATAAAAACACGCGCGAAATCGAATGCAACGTTGTGTCAAAATTTCAAAGCAATCGGTGAACTTTCGGAGATTTAAGATTTTGAACAAACGAACATTTACATTTTTATTTATATAGATGAAAAGCCAGTTGTCCAAATTAATAAAGTCAGCTTCTCTTTCTTCATGTATTAGGGGTCTGTGGTAAACCTCCCTCCCATGTATTTAATGATGAATGGAATGTTTTAGTCCAATTTACATCAAACTCTTATCTCCTGCTTCTCCATGTATTCTTGTAGTCTTCTCAAAGCACCAGATCGATACTGTTGTTACTTCTCTTTCACCCTACAGGGGTTTAGGGTGACTCGTTCCTCACCCTCTCTCCTTCTGCTCCTCTGGAAGGCTGTAAGTCATTCCTGCTCAGGATCCAGATGATCCTTGGCTCTTTCTCTGTGAAGAGAACCTCTGCATTCTAGATGTTCAACAAACGATGGAACCCCTAGTTAATGGGAAATTCAGTAAAATGTAAAGGGAAGTTCCTTTTATGCAATCGGGGGGGGGGGGGGGGGGGGGAGCTCATAAGACCAGGAGGGTGGAAAACTCCCAGGTCAGGAAAAACAAGTGGTCTTTTTGGTTCTTCAAAATAAAGGAAGGCTCGCTGACGCCATATTCTTCCCAGGTCTCATGGCTGAGACAGAGACCTTATCTCTTAAAACAATCAAAACAGGGACAGCTGAAAGCATGCTGCCCCTGCAAAGGAAACATAGTAAAATGGAGGTCAAAGTTTATATATCAGAGGAGCTTACCATGTGCACTCCCCCACATGGGGGAGCTACCCACTCACATCATTATTTATGCTTCCTCCCCGCAGAAGAACACATTTACAATGTAAGGAGTTAAATATATTTGATAACAAAGAAAGGAGGCCTAGGCATAAAGGGGTAGAATTTTTAAAAAAGCGCGATTGCGTACTTTTGTTCGTGCAGCAGGCGCAAACAAAAGTATGCAGGATTTTATAAGATACGCGCATAGCCGCACATATCTTATAAAATCCTGGATCGGCGCGCGCAAGGCTGCCGAGCCGCGCAGCCTGCCTCCGTTCCCTCCGAGGCCACTCCGAAATCGGAGCGGCCTCGGAGGGAACTTTCTTTCGCCCTTCCCCTCCCTTCCCCTACCTAACCCAACCCCCCCTTACCTTTGTCCCTAGATTTACGCCTGCGAGAAGCAGACGTAAATCTACGCGCGCCAGCGGACTGCTGGCGCGCCGTCATCTGACCCGGGGGCTGGTCCGGAGGCCTGGACCACGCCCCCGGGCTGGTGCCAAGCCCCCAGTCCTGCCCCCGAAACGCCGCGTCCCGCCCCCGAAGCGCAGCGTCGTTCAGCCCCGCCCCTGACACGCCCCCTTCAAAAAACCCGGGACTTACGCACGTCCCGGGGCTCTGTGCGCGCCGGCGGCCTATGCAAAATAGGTGCGCCCGCGCAAATCCGGGTGGATTTACGCGAGCAGGGCTTTTAAAATCTGCCTGAAAATGAATATGTGGAAGAAAAGAAGGGAGAAATGGATAACATACGTATTAAGAGTAGTTTTCTGAGAGGCCCCTTGCATAATTTGGTAGCCCCCATGGAATTACAGGAAACCAGCAGAACTTGCTCCTAGGATCTCCTATTTTCTGACCAGCACCAGGTTCTTCATGCCGCTCTCACTCTGAAGAAGGGTGGAGGCAGCTCAGGGATAGATTCTGCAACACATCTGCATAAACCCTCAGCCCATTTCTGTTTAGCGATATTGTGAAGGGCTATTGGGGAAAGGTTTGCCTTTTTTCAGGTGATGCCAAAATCTGCATGAGGGTAGAGACTGTGGAAGGTGTGGAAAACACGAGGAGAAATCTTGCAAAGCTTGCAGAAGCTAAGATTTAATGCTAGAAAATACAAGGCGTCCCTAGCGCCTTCTTTTGACCCAGAGCGGCGGCTGTCAGCGGGTTTGACAGCCGACGCTCAATTTTGCCGGCATCTGTTCTCGAGCCCGCTGACAGCCACGGGCTCAGAAACCGGACGCCGGCAAAATTCAGCGTCCGGTTTTCGGCCCGACAGCCGCCGGCCCATTTTACTTTTTTTTTTTTCTTTACTTTTTTTTACTCTTCGGGACCTCTGACTTAATATCGCCATAAAAACTGCTTTTCTGTGCACATTCCCGGTGCCGGCAGAAACTAGCGCCTACCTTTGGGTAGGTGCTAATTTCTGAAAGTAAAATGTGCGGCTTGGCTGCATATTTTACTTTCTGTATCGCGCGGGCATACCTAATAGGGTCATGAGGGCGCTATTAAGTGCTGCGGGTTGGACACGCATTTTCCGCCCCTTACTGAATAAGGGGTAAGGGAAAACGCGCGTCCAAGGGCAGGTTAACAGCACTGTACTGTATCGGCCTGAAAGTTGCCTCCTATTTTCTACTCTCTTTTCCTCTCCCAAGTACCCATAATTAGTTTGCATAAGATTATGCCTTCTGAATAAAACAGGAGCACTATAACAGGACTGCTTTTATTAACAAGGTAAAATGGAGCCGTAAGCAACCAACAGCTCAGCTCACACAGAAACAGAAACAAGTGCACCTACAGAGCACCTCATAAGCCACAGTAGCTCAAAACAGTTGAGTACTGCTGTTTTCAGGAGACTTTCATGACAGTTTAGATCAGAAATGGGTGATGGTTAAAGCATCAGTGTAATAGCTTTGCTAGTATTTGATATTCCTATGTAATTGTACTGTGCTTTGATTTTATTGTAATCCGCTTACTACAGCAGGCCCGTTACAGGTGGTAAATAAATAAACAGAATACAGTCCAATTTAGTGTCATTGGTGAGACCTCATTTGGCGTATTGTGTACAGTTCTAGAGACTGCACCTTCAAAAGAATAGAAAACTGAATAGAGCTGGCCCAGAAGGCAGCTAATAAATTTTCAGCAGTCTTCATAATAAAGCATATGGGAACAGACTTAAAGATGTAAGCATGTATACGCTGGAGGAAAGGTGGGATGGGGAGATATGATAGAGACATTTAAATACCGCCAAGGCTCCATGCACAGGAGGAGTGGGTGTCTTTAAGTGGTCAGGAGGCTATGGGATGAGAGTGAAAGGAGTAGACTCAGGAATAATCTAAGGAAATATTTTTGTACAGAAAGAGTGATGGAACACCTTCCCCGTGGAGGTGGTAGATGCGAGAACAGTATCAAATTTCAAGGAAACATAGGGAAGGCACAAGGAATCTCTGATGGAGAGGAAGGGACTTGAAAACTAAGGGGCTCATTTTTTAAAGCTAGCACACGTGAAAAGTCCCTTTTCGCATGCGATAGCTAAAAAGGGGCGGAGTCGGGGCGGCGTCTGCCCCGGAAGAGGAGGAGTTGGGATGGACGCCGCGAAGACAGCGTGGACTGCGAAAATGTAAGGAGCCTTTTCGCTGCCCGTTTTGCACCCAATAGCACTACCTTTTATGATGGCACTATTGTGTGCGAAAGCTCCCCTGCACCGCGTGATTCTCGCCGTCGCAGTGTTTTAGAAAATATAGGCCTAAGCATGAGATGTGGATGGGTAGACTGGATGGACCATAAGGCCTTTATTTGCTGTTATGTTCTGCTTTTGTATTTTTCTCACTTCTCCAACTCCATCCAGAACCACCATATCTCTCGCCAGTTTCGCTCTTACTTCAGCTGGCCCAATGTTTTTTTTTTTTTTTTTTTTAAAACACAGATCTGGCTTTGGTTCTCTGGAGGCTCATAGCCACTGCAGTAGGATACAGCCTGTTGCTTGTGCCCTTTCCACTCCTTCATGTTGGTACTACAGAACTAACCTAATATTGGAGAGTGAGGGGGGGATTTAAAGAGGCCATGTCTTTGAATAGTCAGTGTCAAGAGAGGCAGCAAATTAAAAGTAGATAAACTGGGTGTACTCTTTACTTCTTTGCTATCATACCTCTTCCTCCTCTCCCCCTGGCCAGACTTCATACTTGGTTGCTACATCTCCCTCTACTTCCTCCACTAGCTGAATTACTGTTCACAGTGCCAACTGTGGAAAGATGTTATTTAGCTAGGTTTGACTGTGAGCTTAAAGGGAGCAGTCTGGGGGGGGGAGGGGTGAAGGTGAAAGAAGTGACTGTAAGGGGCAGAATGGATGAAGAAATAAGGCAGGGCTTCCAGAGTCCTGTGATACTAAGGCCCTTGTAATGAAATTGTGGGCAGTGGGCCCTCATATGCTGGATCTACATTCCCTCATTCCGACAACCACTGTAATTCCTCCCTCCCACCCCCACCCAAAATTCTATATTCTCCCTTGCCCCCCCCCCCCCAATCATATCTAGTCTAGTCTTTAGCCAGCTGGTATGCACCAGGGTACCTTCTAGAACTCACCAGGGTACCTTCTAGAACTCACCAGGGTACCTTCTAGAACTCTACAGTCATGAGCCCTGAATCCAGCTACCAGGTGTCACCTTTCAGTGTTGAGTATCCTCATTCCCAGCTGACTGTGGGAGCAGAAGATCAGGCTCAGGAATGAAATGCTATTCCTCTCTTGGACTTGATAGTATCTTTCGTGGGTTTCATTATGGCCAAAGGTATCTCCTTTTCCTATTGGACAAGTCTATGGCCTTTGATAAGGTAGATCACAGTATTCTTTTATCTAGACTAATTGAATTTGAAATCCATAAAAACTGTATTAAGCTAGTTTGTTCCATTTCTTCAGAACAGAAAATTTGCAGTACACATTGGTCCCCATAGCTCTGATTAGGTCAACATGAAGACTGAGTTCCCACAAGGTTTGACCCTGTCTCCCACCTTGTTTAATGTTTACATTTTGTCCCTTTGTAAACTCTTGGATGGTCCTAGGCTTGAACTTTAGGATTTATGTGGACGACATTCAGTTTTCGTTTCCTATAAAAATATCTTTAGCACTACTGAAGGAGTTAGAAATATATATCTAGATGCAATACAGAAATGGCTCTACCACAATAGGTTGGTGCTGAATATCAAGAAAACTGAAATAATCCTTTTATCAGATGTGATGTGTTGGAAGAACTTTCTGTCTTCCATTTTGAAAATCAAGAAAATTTTAATTTCTTCCATGGGACGGGATCTAGGGGTTCTAATTGATACCAGACTTTCTAAGAAAAATCATGTACGTAATCTAAGAGTGGATATTATAAGCTGAGAATCCTTACAAACCATTATATTTGCAAGTCTAGACGATTGTAATTCTTTATTTTTGGGAGTTCCTGCTAACACATTTAGACTCCTTTGGTTACTGCAGAACTCGGCCGCAAGATTTCTCACGGGGAAAATAGAAGCATGACCACATAAAGCCTGTTGTAATGGATCTACACTGGTTACCAATACAGTATAGAATTCAATACAAAGTTTTTTAAATAATAATTCATGACATTTTTAAAAGTAATTCCTCTTGGTTAGACTCTAGACTACACTTACATATACCACAATGCAGTTTAAGATCTGCAAATAAAGGATTTCTAAACCTTCCTTCAGTCCAACAGGCACACCTTGGCGAAGTGAGGGAAAGAGCAATCTTCATATTGGGTCCCGTATTATGGAACACTATGCCTGAAATACTAAGGCTTTTACCTGAGAGAAAATCTTTTGAGAAAGGGCTCAAACGTGACTATTCCAGTTGACTTTTAAAGATGTAATCACAGGAACCTAATTTTAGGAAAAGTTGTCCTCTGATTTTCACCTCCTGATGGCACTATTTTATTGTTTATATGTGTATGAAGTTATGTATGCTACTTATTTGATGTATTTTTATGTATGTTTTAATTTGTAATCTGCTTAGTTCTTTATTTAGGCGGTGTATATAAATAATTTTTAAGTAAATAAACTGGGTACCTTCCCCCTTGGTAGTACTCAGCACTGCCACCGAGCCAATGGCCTGGCATGTATTTTATGTTTTAAAATTGACTCTCTTTGCATATTAATCAGTATAAATAAGCATGCTAATTTATGCAGATATGCTGCCACAAGAAACTAAGGCCTTGATTGTGAGGAATGTGGTTGGTTCTGGCATTTGTTTTCAGTAGTTTTGACAAATGTCTTATTTTATCTTTAATAATTCCATTTTTTTTTTTAGTAGTCACATTGCATGAACTGGAATGGAATGTTTTGAGAACAGAAATTTGAAACTGTGCACTTAAAAATTCGGGGGACATGTATTTGAACAGGTACAGTCATTGCTTTACTTTTGTTTTTTAAATAGGCAGTCTATCAAAATGTGAAACCACTGGCTCTACAGCAGCAGCTGGAGAACATTCATCTCAATGCGGATAAGGCCGAGGCCTTCGCCAGCGTGTGGGCCGCAGCAGGGCAGGAAACTGTTGAAAAGTTCAGGCAGAGAAGTTTGGCTCCTAAAAAGGTACTGGAGCAGTGGTTCAATATTTCTATATACGGAAGTCTAATGTTTAACAGATAAAGAATAAAGTTAATTTTAGCAAATGATCGTAGGCTTAGTCTAGGACAAAGTTCATGATTTTTAGTAGCAGTATTGCCTGCATATGCTTGCCTCATGTTAAATGAACCTTTGTGCTCAAAATTCAAGACCACTTCCTCTCCAGCAGTATGGATATGCCCATATGAATACAGAATAAGTTTTAGATCCTGGAAGCAGGTTGTGAGCTAGTTTTACATGAAAAGAGCTCTTTGCCACTGATGCAGCAGCGGTGAAATGGAGCTAATGGTGTTGAATTAAACATCACTTCTTCCTGTAGCTCTGATTTTCATCTTCCCTGTTAATTTTTTTTATTTTGTTGTTTTACCTAATGTTTCTGACACCTTTCCTTTCTTCTCCAGCGCAGCTAGTCTGGTGGTATTCGTGGGCAACCTACTTGTTGCTCATGAATACCACTGCTACAGTTCAGAAGGGACCAGCTTGGCTGTCTCCTATCAGCAGGCTTATGGTGGAGGGGGATCTGAGGTGGCTCACTTTTTTAAGGCCTTCAGGTGGTGGCATTATTCGGGGATTATTTCTTTTATAGTCTTTGCCTTCATCTTTTTTAATTATATAAGCAAGCCGGCTCATGTCTTTTCATTGGTAGCTCAAGGCAAGTTACGTTCAGATATAGTAGGTATTTCCCTGTCCCTAGTCTTGGTTTATACCTGAAGCAGTGGAGGGTGAGGTGACGTGCCCCAGTGGGATTTGAACCCTGGCTTCCCTGGTTCACATCCTGCTGTTCTAATCACTAGGCTGCTCCTGTACTCTGTTTACATCTTTGAAGTTGCAGCAGGCGTGCTGGAAGCTGTAAGGCATCTCTTCAGCTAGGTCATTGTATTAACAACATTTGGGACTTCCTTCCAGTTCTTTCTGGAAGCAGGAACCAGACTCTCTTGGGGGGGGGGGGGGGGAGGAATGCCCACATCTCTTAAAAAAAAAAACCCAAAACTGAGCAGCTAAATTTATGCCTCTAAGTTTGCCTGAAAATGGGTGCCTAACTTGGGCATCTTAAAGTGAAGTCCTAAATTAGTCCTGCTATTTATTCACCTACTGAGTTAGGCACTTGGTGCTAGAAATCAGCACTGAACACCAAAAAAATCTTCTCTTATGGGGTTAATTATGAGCTCTAATTCCAAACATGATTTTTAACCCTTATGTAAATTGTAAAAACGTGGTAAATCTGTTTCCAAGAAAACTTTTGCAAAAACCATCAAATTGATGATAAAGTGGAAAAGTGGTAGTTTCATATATTAACCACTTGAAAGCACCACCAATGTGGTTGCTATGCGGTTTGCGCTAGTTTTTAATCATTAACCAACCACCCTCCACCTAATAATTTAACAGGATCACCACTACTTTTTTAATAAAAATTTTTTCAAAATGCTTGTGACAGAAAAAAATTCTTTGTGTAAACACTAAATCAGCACTGAGCATTTAACTTTCTTCCCCTGACCCGACTCCGTTCACCTTTTAGGTGCTTAGTCGGGGGAAATTTTCATTTGGGCACATCTTGGTGCCTACATCCTTAAGTAAGTCACTTAGCTCTTTTGAATAACTGTCTGCTCGATGACATTATGGCTGCAGAAAGGAGACTGAAAGAACTGCATTAGGGGAGAAGGTGTTGAGCAGGAGGAGTGAAGGCTGGATGGGAGATGGGGCCGAATGAAAGGGCTTCATGGGCAGGTGGGGCGAGGAGGAAGTGAGGAGTGAGAGGGCTTCGGGGAGGGCGAGAGGAAGAATTGAGGAATGAGGGCTGCATGGAGGGAGAGAGGAGGAGTGAGAGAACCTCATGATGCAGGGGGTAGAGAGGGGGAGAGCACTGCAAGAGGTGTAGATATGGAGTGAAGAGTGGGGCAGGGGGAGGTGAGATATGAGAGAGCAGCATGAAGGCTGCATGGGGATTGGGGGAGCAGGAAGAGAGGCATGAGATGGCAGGATGTAGAGAGTATTGCATTAGAAGGGGGGAGAGAAGTTAGAGCTGTACACTGGGAGTTGAGGGGGGGGGGGAGGAGGAAGAGATGAGTGAGAAGGCTATGGGAGGGAGTTAGTATATGGCAGATGCCATTTTTCCCTGCTGAGTAATTCCTGATTGAACCTTCGAGTCTCATACATGTTACTGTACATTGTCACAGGGAGGAAGGTAGTGCCTTCTCCACAGTGAAACTACTAGAGAGGCATGTCAGCAGCATCTGAATCTGCTCACCAGCTGCTTTTACATCTGGAGTCTGTTCCATGCTACGTGAGGGAGGAGATGGACTTGTATTCTGGTTTAAAGCTTATCAGACCTTCACAATTGTTCTACAACACTGGGTTCTCTTATTATGTAGTTTAAACTTAATTGACTGATGTCTGTCTTTTAAGCTCTCTGTGTTGTCCTGTTCTGTTTTGTGGCAGAGGGAGCATGCACCATAGCAGAGAGCTCTTTCACATAAGCTGTGAAAGAAAAAAGGATGAAAACTGCCCAAAAAACAAATCCTGTGTCTTTTGTCCAACTTAAAATATTTGCCAATCTCTTTCAAATTTTGCCCCCCAAAAAAATTGTGACTGAAAACCCATAAGGTCAATATTCGAAAGGTTTGTTCAGCTAACGATGGGAGTTAGCCGGACAATCTTAGCAGCCGACGCAGTAAGATGCGCATTAAAACGTGCGGCCAGCCACATCTCCTGGCTGCCTGATGCAATATTTAAATGAGCTGCTGCTTTAAAAAGGACGCGCTGGGGAAGAATTGTGCGACCCTAGCGCTGAAATGCATCAGGCGCCCACAATTGCAGTGGGCGCTCAATACGAGCATCTGTTTTATCCCGCTTCAGGTTGATTTTTTTTGTCCATTAATCACGCACAATAGCAAGGGATGAAATTGGCCTGGAGCGTGTCTGTTGTACGTGCATATTGTGCATCCAGAATTTTTATTTTTCATCAAGCCATTTCATTATACCTTTATTCTTATCTACTACAAGCAGTAGATTTAAGTATCTCAACAATACTAAGTAAATGGAAACACAGAAGGCAGTATTTTTTTTTTAAATTTACCCTGAGCCCTTGACTCGCAGATTGACTAACACCAGCTCCGGGGCTGGAGTTAAATTTGCCACGTTAAAAAGTGTGCGTTGGGCGCTCAGCTGTTTTCTGCATCGTGGTGGTGGTGGTGGTGGGAGGGAATAGCTTCATCTCCATGGAATTTACTTGTGATGAGCGCTATCGGCTATGCGTTTGGGCGCACGTTTTGGACGCCCTAATCCCCTTATAGCATTGGCTGCTAGTCTGGCACATCCAAAATGCGCATCCAACCGTTCATAAACCTGTGCGTTAGGCTGAGCACACTTTATTGCGTCAACCTGTTACTGTTTATAATCCAACCCACATCCCCCCCCTACTTGACTGGCTGTGCAAATCATTGCTCTTACAAAATTTAGCCGGATGAACAGAGGCAGTGCTGGGGGTGTTCTCAGGATGTGGTTTAACTTTAGCCAGTGTTAGCTGGTAAGACAGCAGGCCTAAAATTATATGGATATCTTATCTGTTCAGCAAGTTTTCTTTTTCTTTTTTTAAATATGGATCTCTGTGTATCTATGTAAATCACAAAAGATTGCTTTTCCTCCTAGGAGTTATAAAGAGCTGCTGTCTGTCATTTTGAACTGAAATTCAACCAGACCTTTAGCTATAGAGTTGCAAATGGCACACCGGAATACTTTTCTTGTTTTTAATAATCCCTTCTGCTGGACCCTACCAACTTTTGGCATCTTATGAAACAGTTTGGCTAATATATATGCTGCTGCTGTCAGTGCCTGTCTGTTTGAGGCCGCTGCCTTTGTTACCCTAATTGTCAAACAGGGACATTTGCCAGCCCAGTTTAGTGATGACAGGTCAGTACAGAATGGCCATTCATGCAGCTCAGCTAAGATGTCATCCCTTCTTTCTTCCTACTCGAAACCATTCTTTTCTATAGCTAGCAAGCAGCGCTTGTCTCTGAGCACTGGCGACAGGATCTGGTTGCCTTGCAGGTGCAGGCATAGCAAGTTGGTTTTTTTTTTTTTTTTTTGTAGATCTTGGTGTCTTGGGGCACCAGTCTGAAAGGAGCGAAGGTTATTATGACACATGCCCGCTAGAGCCTGCCGGCTACCTAACTATGCCTTTCCAAAGGCTGAAACTAATTTTATTTTTGTCTTTGTTCAGCAGTAAAAATATTGGATGAAATTATAAGACAGATGGTGCACGATGGATTAGCATAGCAATGTTACCTGTTTTTCATGGCATAGGAATTGCTTCAGCGCCTGATCACTGTTTGATTCCTGTGGCTTGGGCAGCTCTTTGGAGTGAGCCGTTTTGAAAAAAAACTTGCACAGTATTTCTCTGGAGCTCAGCTGGAAGAGCAGAGAGCCCCTTCACACAGCTGGGTTCTTATGCCCCCCTCAAAAAAAAACAACATACTTAACTTGGGGCTCCCCAAAACTCGTCCTGGGGACCCCACAGCCCAGTCGGGTTTCCACAATGTCCACAATGAATATACGGTTCAGACTTTTAGTTTAGGATGCATTAATTGTGTGTTTGTCTACGGAAGTTGAAAACTCCTTGGTAGTGAAGGAGTTAATCCAGGGCTTCCCCCAATCTGTGGCAGGAATCCCATGGTCAGACTGGTTTTCAGAATATCCCCAAGAAACATGCATGATAAGTTTGTATACACTGATCTTTACCTTTCCTATCTCCCCTTTTCCCCCATCTCTCTTGATTCTTCTTTCGCAACACAGTTCCCTTCTTTATAACCCCCCTCCCCCCCCTTGTTGTTTTTTGTCCTCCCTGGCTTTTGTGAAAGTTCAGGCCTCCTAAATGCATATTCTGTGGCGCCAGAGTGCACACGGAGAGTATGCAAGTTGCATGGGATTGTGCTGGAAGTGGGGGTATGCGTTTGTCCTCCTGCTCTTAGCTGGTGCTGACATCACAGCCCGCACATGCTCAGTATGCTTTCCTCACCTGTTTCTATAGGGGACTGTTGTCTCTGGGACAACTTTGCATATTTGAAAAGGGATAATGAGGGTGATGCCTACTTAATGAGGCCAGTAATATCTCGGAACCGGGCTGACCCCAAATGTTTCATTATATGTTCATGATTGCTATCCAGCTTCCTGCGTAGCCTTCGCTCAGTTGGTAAATAGCATTTCAAACATTCACCCAGCCTTCTTTTTCACCCTTGAATTGGGGGAGTCGACTCCTTACTGCATTTTCATAAATATTTCCTGGTCTGAGAAACCAGACCTTTTCTTCGAAATAGAAAACATGTTTGTGGGGGTTGATTGGCTTTTCAGTCACGTTATTTTGCATCTGGCAGTTTAGAAGGCACACGAATACCACATGAGGTTTGTCTGATTACTTTTCCAAATCAAGCTTAATGGGACTTGTGTTTTCCACTTCAGTAAAGTATGTGTTCTCCATTTACTTGATTATGTAGAAGCTCATTCATGAATCATTATTAGTAACAGAAATAAGGTGTGAATTTAATTGCCCCACTGAATTGGCAGCGCAGTCTTCCACCTGCTAAAAGTATTTCATTTATTAACTACTGAAGGTTCCAAACCGTGAATTCAGATATCTGGAACATGCCACTTATTCCATAATAATAAAAATGGCATTAAGTAGAGAGAGAGAAGGAGAATTCCTCACTGAGCAGCCAGTACCAGAACTTGTGTTTTAAATATGTGCCTTGTCCTGTTAAAACACTCACTCCGACCTGAGGTTTAATGCTGAGCTGATCTCTTTTTCAGGGCTATTTGGTGATGTTATCTTTTTGGTCCATATGTGTATGTGATTTTGTATGGGTTTTTTTTTTTGGTTTTTTTTTTAAACCAAACTGATTTTTCTTTGGTGTGAGTCAGTCACGATCCTGCTGAATATTGTATTTTTGTTAATAAAAAACCCCCTGTAAAATACGCTACATGGGAAGATGGATGAAAACAAATAACTCCTGCTGTTGCTGTTTTAATTCTGGTGTGGAAAAAAAGCAAAAAGTGCCTGTGGCCTCATCTGTAATAGATGTATTTATTTACTTTAAAATGCAATATTCCTTCATGGTCAGTCTGTTAAATGTACACTTAAGGCACCTTAGCACATTTTAGTGTCAGAGAATAACCTGTTTTTTTTTTTTTTTTTAACACTTTAGCCTTCATATTCCCTATTTATGGCCTGGTATTTGTTGCTGTTTGCATGGTGTGATGTATTAGAATGATTCATTTGTCAGATTCTGTTTTTATCACCAAAATCGCAGGATCACTGCATCAGAAGTAGAAATTAACATGTTTTGCAAAGGTATAATGTTTACTGCTGGTGTATGCAGTAATCCCCAATGAAAGCAGCTTTGTTCTAGTAAATCTCTTAGTTTTCAGTAAGTGGGGATAAGAAATACATAAGATCACTGTTTAAGTCTCAATATTCATGTTAATGCAGACTATCTCAGAGAGGTGCCAAGAAATGGCACTTTACAAAGGAAGGGGAGGTGTGGTGTTTAAATCCTTTCCTAAATTGTCTGGTAACTAACGGGCCGATACAGTAAAAATCGCGGGAGAGCGCCCGCTCTCCCGGCGCACACACAGGACACTCTCTCCTGTGCGCGCAATACAGTAAATTAATTTATTTAAATTAGGGCCAGCAGTAAAAAGATGTGCTAGGGACACTAGCGCGTCCCTAGCGCCTTTTCGGACAGGAGCGGCGGCTGTCAGCGGATTTGACAGCCGATGCTCAATTTTGCCGGCTTCGGTTCTCGAGCCCGCTGACAGCCACGGGTTCGGAAACCGAACGCCGGCAAAATTGAGCGTCCGGTTTTCAACCTGTGAGCCGCGGGCCTATTTCAAATTTTTTTTTTTTTTTTTTAAATTTTCGGGACCTCCGACTTAATATCACCATGATATTAAGTCGGAGGGTGCACAGAAAAGCAGTTTTTACTGCTTTTCTGTGCACTTTCCCGGTGCCCGGAGAAATTAACGCCTACCTTTGGGTAGGCGCTAATTTCTGAAAGTAAAATGTGCGGCTTCACTGCACATTTTGCTTTCTGAATCGCGCAGGAATACCTAATAGGGCCATCAACATGCATTTGCATGTTGTGGGCGCTATTAGGTTCAGGGGGGTTGGACGCATGTTTTCAACTCGCTATTACCCCTTACTGACAGGCTGATACAGTACGGACGCGTAAAAAAAAGTGCGGCAGTGCCGGGTGCCCCTGTGTTTGACACGCGCACATTTTGGTTCACAAACCGCTAGATTCAGTATTCAAATTAGATGCAAACCCAAGCGGCGGCAAACGAGCGTCCAAAGCGCGCCTTTGAAATGGTAGGCGTTTGCAATCCATTTTATTGTATAGAGCGGTATACAGCGCCTATACAGTATCCATGGTGCGCTGGCACCATACCTGTCATTTCAAATGTTATTCCACCAGGTAAGTGGATAGTTCTTTTCTACAGACCCCACATGGACACCGGGGCCGCTGCCCTGAGCATCCGGATGTCCTCTTGTTCGGAAGCCACCCCCAACCTTCGACGTCCGGGCGCCCAGTCGGACGTCCAAGGTCGGGGCTTCCGTTCATGGACGTTCCTGCCTCTATCCGGGCATCCATGTTCGGAGGCCCCGCTGCCTTCCAACGTCCATGGCCGCTGCCTTGAGCGCCCGGCTGGACATCCAAGGTCGCGGCTTCCATTCATGGACGTTCCTGCCTCTTTCCGGACGTCCATGACTGAAAGGCCCCGCTGCCTGTACGGACGTCTGTAAGCTCTGCATGTGCTTCTCTTCTATGTGGTTGATTTTCCCTTTGTATTTCATGTGCTTCTCTTCTGTTTGGTTGATTTTCCCTTTGTATTCCATGTGCTCCTCTTCTGTCTGGTAGATGTATTCCATGTGCTCCTCTTCTGTTTGGGTGATTTACCCTTTTTATTACGTGTTCTCCTCTTCTGTTTGGTTGATTTTCCCTTTGTATTTCATGTGCTCCTCTTCTGTTTGGTTGATTTTCCCTTTGTATTCCATGTGCTCCTCTTCTGTCTGGTAGATGTATTCCATTTGCTCCTCTTCTGTTTGGGTGATTTACCCTTTTTATTACGTGTTCTCCTCTTCTGTTTGGTTGATTTTCCCTTTGTATTTCATGTGCTCCTCTTCTGTTTGGTTGATTTTCCCTTTGTATTCCATGTGCTCCTCTTCTGTCTGGTAGATGTATTCCATTTGCTCCTCTTCTGTTTGGGTGATTTACCCTTTTTATTACGTGCTCTCCTCTTCTGTTTGGTTGATTTTGCCTTTGTATTCCGTCTGTATGCTCTGAATGTGCTCCTCATCCCTGGCAGTCATTCTGTTCTTGATTATCGCCACAGTTTACCACCACAGAAGTTAAATGCAATAAATTGTTGAAATGAAACTCATACCAATTTTTTAAAGCAAAAATAAATATATTTAACTATTTGAACTATTTACAAAATTTTGGGAAATTATTAACCATTTTTGTAAGGGGGGCATGGGGGAAAAAAAGGGGAGGGACCATGCCATGGGGGAGGAGGAGGATCATCGTCATTTATGTTCCTCAGGCGGTGCCCGCACCATGACGAGCAGGGACTGAGCTCCTGCCATTGTGCGCAGGAGCTCAATTATCTCCTGCTGGCCATGGCGCAGATCATGCAGGATGGTCACTGCCTGCACTGCCATTCCCTCCTGGACCGCCAGGCCAAGGGTCATCTGCGCCAGGAGGAGCAGTATAGCGTCCAGGCGTCCCTCAAGGGCTGAGGGCCCTTCCCCGGCTGCTGTGCCGGCCTCCGGCTGTTGACCCGCCCCTGGAAGCCGAGGAGAGACAGGGCCAACAATGTCAACGATGATGTCCTCCTCGTCTCCCATGGCAGGTGGGGCAGGAGAGAGGTGGAGTGGAAAAATAACTGGGTGGGGCTCATTAAGGGGAGGTGGCTCAATTATGGGAGGTGGCTCAATCACGAGGGGGGGGGCTCATTTAGGGGGGGAGGGGAACAATAACTGGCTCAGGGGACCTACGCGGTGTTGCTGCGTCCTCCATGTCATCCACGGCCGATGTGTCTGAAAAGAGAAAAAGTGAAAGCGTTACTGCTGTCGCACATGCAAACATCCACAACAGTTGGAGGGAGAACTTAGCAACATTTTAAACAGGAACATAACCTCTAGCATTACAGAGAATATGACATTTACAAATGCACATTTCATAGGCGTGCCAAATGGCATTAAACATCCACATACTTTAAGTATGCCAATGCTATTAAAGGCTCACCGTGGTTTTCTGCAGGAGGAGCGTATTCTTCGCTGCAGGAAGTTTCATCAGTGATGCTCTCTGAAAACAGAAATAGAAAAATTGTCACAGCTGTGCATGCAACGATCAAGAATGGTACAAATGTTAAATTTCTTCATGGCATTTGTAAAGAAGACCTTGCCACTTGCAGGTCAACCATGACAATTGCTAACAGCACATACCTTCTGCTCTGCAGGATCAACACAATGAACTCCTCCTCCAGGAAGTGCGGTTGTTGCGATCCAACCTCAACGCTGGGATGGCTGCTCAAGCAAATGTGATTCGAGAAACGATGGCAGAATTGATCGGTGCAATTTGAGAACTTGCCCCAGCTTATCGTTCCGTTAACCAATTGTAAATTTTTCAGTAAAAGTTCTTTTTGACAATTAACCTACGTATCGTTTAATGTCACATCCCGCAATGAATATGTCCAAAAAATGTTAAGTAATCAAAGTGGTCAATATTACAACATAACAGAATAGTAATTTTTTAAATAGTTATAGATATATACATATGGGATGGGTATGGGAAGGGACGGGACCATGCCGTACGGGGGAATAAGAGCATCATCATCATTGCGGTTGGCAGGGAGAGATCGGATTGATAACATCAATGTTGATGTCATCCCAATCCCCTATGTCTGGTATGAAGGTACGGGGGGGGGGGGGGAATCCTTGGTGCTGGAGGGGCGCTCCACGTGCAAGAGTATAAAATACAAGGAAAGACAAGAATGTTGTATACAATGGCTAGACACACTTTATTGATGTTATACTTCAAGAAATGTAAATGAAACCATAAAAAACAGAACACAATGAATTAGTTAGTGATTGCTGGGAAAAGCTTTGATGTTCATACAAGGAAAGAAAGAAATGTTGGTTAAATTGCATTATGGTTGCATTAATATTCAAGGAATATTAATGCAACCATAAAAAACAGAAGACAATGAATAATATTTTGGTTGCGGGGAAAGGCCTAGATGTTCATACAAGAGGAAAGAAAGAAAATTAGGATATAATGGGTAAACAAAGTTTTTTGATTGTATACTTCAAGAAATACCATAAAAAACAGAAGACAATGAATACTTTTGTGATTGTAAAGGGTTTGATGGAGGGATCAGTTTGTAAAGGGTTTGATGGAGGGGTCATCTTGCTGGGAAATGTTCTGAGGGGTGGATTGTTAGATGGATGGATCTCAGCTCCTGAAACAAAAACAAGACGAGTAAATAGGCCGTACAGGCAGAGAAATGATTAATATCTCGAATTAATCAGAGTGATGTACTACAATGAAAGCGCCACATCAGTATGGGACCCTGGAGACAGGAGAGGTGCTACAAGACAGAATAAGAACAGTTAGGAAAATGAATGTATAATATTTAATAACTTACAAGAGAAATAACTTTCAATGATCCTTCGTCGGACTTCATGACCCCATGCAGTGTTTTCCGCTTCAGCTGCCGGTTCCACAGGCGGATCTAGTGGCAAGTTTTTGGCTACCTCTGCATCCACACCAAATCTCTGACAAATGTTGTGGAGCATCCAGCAGGCAACAATTATGCTCACCACTTTTTCTGCACTGTACTGCAGGTCTCCCCCTGAGTGATCCAGACATCGGAAACGCCCCTTCAGAACTCCAAAAGTGCGCTCGATCACGTTTCTGGTGCTGCCATGAGCCTCATTGTAGCATTTTTCGGCCGCTGTGCCTGGAGACTGGAGTGGAGTTAGCAACCAGGGCTTACAGCCATAGCCGCCATCACCTATAGGATCAATAATCCGGATGCATCAAAAACAACTTCGCAGCGCCTAACATCATAAACATAACATCATAAACATAATTGTGTACCGAACATCCCTAACATCCCAGACCTGCACACTTGACAGATAGAATCACAGGCAGTAGCCATTGTCACTTACCAAGTAGCCAACCTTCACCGTACTTTCCCTCTGGGAATTGGGTCCCCAGAGATGAATGTGCGAGAATGTAGGCGTCATCGCAGCTCCCGGGATACTTCGCTACAACATTTAGAATCCGAAGGTGTGCATCGCAAACGACTTGAACATTCGCCGAATGGAAGTACCTGCGATTCCGGAACGCACTCTCTTCCTCTGACCTGGGGGTAAACGCAATATGAGTGAGTCGATAGCACCCAACACATTCGGCATCCCCGCAATACCCATGAACCCACTGCAGATCTGTTGAAGCTCCGCTGGATCCGTAGGATATACGAGGTACTTCCTCATCCGCTTCATCATGGCCTTCAACACCTGTGACAGATTCCGTGAAATGGAGGCCTGTGTCATACCTGCAACGACACTCATGGGGTTTTGAAAACTTCCGGTACCAAAAAAATTTAAGGCACCAAGAAGTTTTGTCAACCCTGGCACAGCATGGTGGCGATTGGCCAGGGGGTCTAGGTCGAAGTGCAGATCTTCATAGAGGAACAGGATTGCCCGTGAGCTCAGCTGGTAGGTTCGGACAACATCTGGCTCACACATGCCAAACAGAGTTGTCCATGTGCGAATGAAACGTCCTGGCCTGCCGATGGCCCGGTGCTGTGCCTGCATGGAATACAACAGAGGCAAACACAAGAAATTCAAATTAAACGCTGATGAACACACATAAATCGTTTAACAGCACATACATGGATATGCAACACTGTGGATTCTCAGGTGAACATAGATTTACTAGCAGGGCAAATAGAAAAAGTTTCCCAGTACATACATGGATATGCAACACTGTGGATTCTCAAGTTTGTATTCTTAAATGAGCTATGTATTCTTAGCTAAGCTTTTACTATTCATAAATGAGCTATGTGTTCTTTAAGCTTTTACTACAATCAGCTGCCTCAGGGATGCCTAATTGTAGACGCAGGAGGAAGGCATTCGTATAGGTGTCCGCTGGTCCTCCCCCCCCTGAGCCTGAGGACGCCTAGCAGACGCCGGAAGGCGTCCATGTCTCCCGTGGACCCCTGGAGCCTCAGGATGCCTAGTAGACGCCGGAGGAAGGCCTTGCGCGGCTCCCATCTCTCCGACATTCGTAGAGGCGTCCATGTCTGGAGCCTCAGAGACACCCAGAGATGGATTGTACAGTTGAACACATACCTCCTCCGGTCTTGCTGCTGGGTTCCCCGGCTGGCTGGGTTCTTCTTGCTGCTGGGCTCCTCTGTTGGCCTCTCTAATCTGCCTTGTAGAATTCGCTTGCCGAGCATTTCAAGCATTTCTCATTCTGCTTCTCAACTGAATGAAAAAGATTGCCAGAGCCAATATATGCATGTTGTCCATGACGCTGTCCGGTCTGAAGCTGACTGAACACCACACTAACGCCAGGGTTGGGGTAGGCGGTAAATATACAGATTACAGACGCGATAATTTGGGCGTGCGTTACTGTATTGGGGGGAATAGCTAAGCCTATCATTTACATGTCATATACATGCGGCGGGTGTAAATGGATACGCGTCTTTTTCGGCAAGCGCTAAGGACGTGTAAAAACTGATACTGAATCACACGTCTGTCTTGCGCGCTCAAAACGTGCGTCCAAAGCGGGTTAAGAACCGCGCTACCGCGGCCGCGCTTTACTGTATTGGCCCATGAATAAGGGGAAAAGCTAGCGCGTCAAACGCGCGTCCAATCGCGGGGTAACAGTGCGCTCCGGCAGAGCGCACTGTACTGTATCGGCCTGTTTGTGAAGAATACACTGTATGACTGAAGGGAACCTGTGGCACATATCAAAGCTGAAATTAAAGTACAAATAATCATTGCATGGCTGTAGCCATTCAAAATTGTTGCAGCCTGTGTTAGTGCACTGCTCCAAATGACCTATTACAATTCCTGTAATAGCCCAGGAGGTTTTAATATCATATATCAAAGAAGCTCAGGACAAAATAAATGAGCCTTGAAAATGCTCTCACTTAAGCAACATGTTATCCTAATTTCTTCTGAAACGAGCAAATATGGGATTTGTGAGGAAGAATATGCACAGGAAAGGCATTGCGAGGGTCTCAGCAGTGTCCTTTGACCCTGCAGTCTTGTTCTTGAAATCTGGCCACCAAGCCATAATGACCGCGGGCCGCTTCCCACCCTCCCCCACAAAGGGGCTGTGAGCACTGTTTTCACAGCATTCACCAGTGACCCAGAAATGAAGTCTAAGTCCCTTCTTATGGCAGTGCACAGCGCTGCCAAACAGGTCAACCTGGATGTCATTTTCTATTTAATGAGATGGGCGTCTCTACATTAGGGATCTCCAAACTGCGAGCAAGATTTTCCAGACCCCCAACATTTCCCTACCCATGGTTGAATCAGGAGCAAGGTTTGCTTTTTTTAAATATTTTGTCCACATGTGGAAGTGCCAAAAGCTTCAGTGCTGGCTGGTTTCCCATCCCCTGCCATGTGTCGACGCGCAAAAGCAACTTTCTAGAACAATTTTATTGACCCGCTTTTTGCCATACCTTTGTGGGAACTCTGCTTCCCCACCCCCCACAGCCTTTCAAGTCACCAAAAGGGCCAGACTCCAAGAGAGAAGCATGCCCTCCCCCCCCAGTTTAAGAAATCTCCAAGGGGGTCCCTCTCCCTCTCCCACAGCCCTCTTAGTAATTTGAAATGTCAGATGTGGCCCTTAGCTTAAAGTTTGAGGATCCTTGCTCTAGTGCATCCTTTCTTAATTCTGATATCAAGCACCAAGTGCTCAAATATAAAATGACAAAAGCTTAAAGAGTGGTCAGGTGTTCAGCCACTAATATTTAATGCAGAAAGTATAGTTATGCATTTGAGAGCAGTAGGTGACAGGGTGGGGAAACTGAGGTTCTGATTTGCAACAAACAGAAGAGGGCTCTTGGACTGCTAGGGTGCAAGGCCTGTGCAAGAGTAGTAGGTGCCCTAGGCAAACCTGCCTTGCGATTGCTCCCGATTCTGACCTCATTCACTCAGACAGGCCCTCTCTCTTACACACACACTTAGGTTCCTTGTGTCATTCACGCACCCCCCCCCCTCTCTCTCACTGACACCATTGCTCTTTCATACACACACAAATCCCTCTCACTCACGCACACACAGGCGCTGTTCGTGTCCTACCGAGACCCTGCTTCTCTCGGCCGCGAGCAGGATGGGTGCTGCTCGTGACCTGCCAAGTCTCTACTCCTCTCGGTGGTGAGTGGGATGGGCTCCGCTCGTGGCCCCTCTTGGCTGCTCTTTGCCGCCCCCTAATAGCTGGCGCCCTAGGCGACCGCCTAGTTTGCCTATTGGGATGTGCTGGCCCTGCTAGGATGCATGAGAAGTATAACAAACTGAAAAAAAGAGATAAAATGCTTCTCTACAAATGGTTGGTGAGACCTCGTCTTGGAATATTGTGTTCAGTTCTGGAAGCCTTTCCGCCAAAAGGACATTGATAGAGTGGAGGCAGTTCCAGGGGAGGGCTTCCAAAATGGTGCACAGTTTGCACAATAGACCTTAGGAGTTGAGCCTTAAATACCTAAATACACATATCCTAGAGGAGGGGGGTGGGGGGAGAGATATGAGAGACATTTGAATACCCCCAAGCTATATATAATATGCAAGAGCCAAGCATTTTCCAGAGGAAAAACAGAGTTCTAGAGCAAGAGCTCATAGCACGAGGCTGAAAAGGAGTAGACAAGAGTAACAGGAAATATTTCTTCACGGAAGGGGGTGGTAGATATTTGGAACAGCCTCCCAGCGGAAATGGTGAAGACAGAATCAATTTCAAAATTTGAGGGCATGGGATAGGCACAGTGGAGCTTAGGTGGTGGAAAATAAGATTAAAATTTGGAGTTCAAGTAGAGTCTGGATCTTATGCAATGGGAAAGAAACTGGGCAAATACGATGGATGTTATGATCTTTTCCTCCTGCCATATTTTGTGCTTCTGTGGGAGGGTGGAGATTCCGATCAGTATTTCGTGTGTATTGCTGTTGTGTGGATGTGTACAGATTGTTTAAAGGTTTGCATGTATGTATTTCTCTTTTTATTTATCTTTGCCCAGCATTTTCTTCCTACTCGTTTTTGCCTTCAGGCTCAATTAGAACCTGTACAGGGCAGCGTCCCTGTGAGCCTTTTATTTGCAATCAGCCTGGGTTTTTGCTCATTTTATAACTGCTCAGCCATTGCTGGGATGGCTCTTGGGCCAGGAGCCAGAGGCCACTGCTCCGTCTGGAACCCCGGTCTACGTGCACACCGAGTCTGGCCACTGAGCAAGGTCTTTGTGCATTGACTGGGACTCTCTCTCTCCCTCCCCCCGTTCTGCCCCATCCTGCAGCTTCCCATAGAGACCGTGAATGCTGTCTTTGCAGCAGGCCCCATTCCCAGGCTTGGGGGATTGAGCCCAAGTCTCCTTTGCCAGATACCCCATGTATAATTTCTTCTAACTGAGCACCCAAAAAGTTGGCAGTGTTTGATTCCTGTAGACCCAAGATCTCTCTTTTGTCCATTTGCTTGTGGTGTGACCTTAAGCAGGTCAATAACATTGCTATTCTTAAAATGAGTTTGCAAGCTCTCTGGTGGGTGTGGGATTAGAAGTCATGTGTAATATCTTACGTAGTGTGAGCAGAGGGCACAAGTCTGTGTGTAAAAATAGATATTATTTCTGAGATGTTTTTGGAACTCGGTAAATTGGCGATGGCAGAGCTGAAATGCAGAGGTGAAAATAGTGAAACTGAAGCCTCTGTGCTCAGGTAATATCAACCTATCTTCTAAAAAGATCGTCTGGGTTCTTCTCCCCCCCCCCCCCCCCCCCCCCCCAAACCAGAGTGTCGTGGCAGGACTGCAGCACCAAAACAAATTCTCAGCACCAACAACTCAAGGATCAAGACTTTCTTGGCAGAGCTAATGGAGCCTACTTTTGCAATGTGCCTCCATGCACGTGGACCAAAATGTTCCACCTGTCAGGATACCCTTGGACCCCCTTAGCATGTACTGACACGTTGTGAGGCGCACACACGGGCTTTAAACAGGCTTCACAGGGTGGTTTTCTCCTTGGAGTACAAGTCTGTGAAGCCTGAGCTACGATTTGTTAGATTTTCTAAAAGCAGAGAATGCCTTGCTGTGTGCGGGAGAACTGGCAGGATCCCATTTCTGAGAAATGAGTAGCTTATCATTGAACTTGGAGCAGCCTGGTTTGAAAGCTGTCTGCTGTTCTTACCCTGTGATCAGGGGTATGTAACTTCTGCCCCCTTCCCTGGAACTCGGTTAATTTTGATTCTCCTTATCTGACTTTGTACTAGATAGTAAAGACATCAGCTGCAAACTATGACTGGACTGCCATCTTCCCTCTTCACTCCCTCCACCCCCCCATAGAGTTGAATAGTCCTGTGATATCCTCTGCTCAGCCACACAGCAGAGCTGTGCTGAATGTTTCTTTCCTCACCTGCCTCTCTTGCATCTGATCCTAATTTGGCCTTTTTTTTTTTTTTTTGTAGCTCGAGACAACTTCCTGGCAGCTTAACCTCCAGATGGCTCAGTCCACCCAAGCAAAAATGAAATCCCCTCGAGCTGTGTTAGAATTGGGAATAAGCAATGAAGACTCAAAGGTAGGAAACAATGGCAGGTTAGATGGGCATGGGCCCACAAGAATAGCACTGCTAAATGTAAGGCCTGCTTCAGAATTTCCTCTTAGTGAAGAAGAAAAGTGACACAAGCTGTTTGCATGAGCAGTAATGGAGACCAGAGCTCACTGTTGTGACGAAGTGTATTGTAGTGTTGCCTTTAATGTTCAGGGCAAGCATCAGCCCTAGGAATAATGGAGAAGTTGTCCTACTGGATAGGATTGCTTGTTTATTGAAGCGGCCTAGTGATATTTATTTGTATTTATTTAAATCATTTATTTTCCACCTATATCGGACCTGCTATACTAAGCGGATTACAATAAAATGAAAGCATAGTACAATTACATAGGAACATCAAACGATAATAGCAATGCTTTTATATTAACGCTTTAACTATCATCCATTACTGATCTAAACTGTCATGAAAGCCTCCTGAAACAGCAATGATTTTAGTTGTTAACTAGTACTCAACTGTTTTGAGCTACTGTGGCTTATGAAGTGCTCTGTAGGTGCATTTACTTGTTTCTTTTTCTGTGCGAGTTGAGCTGTTGGTTGCTTATGGCTCCATTATATCTTGTTAATAAATGCAGTCCTTTTATATTACTTCTGTTTTTTTAGAAGGGTAGTTGTCCTAGTTAAATTTCATTATGCACTAAAGTGCCATTCCCTCTTACATTTTTCACGTCTGCTGTCTGAAAAATACAAATCAAAATGCATTAAAGTGGGAGTTTGTTTCACCGATCTATACAACATATTCTACACTTTCATCATGAAGGAACAATTACAGACATTTCCCAAAAGTCATTAAGAATTAAAAAAAAAAAAGTGGTTTGATTGCACAAATCTTCACAGCCCTTGAGTCAGCACTTGGTAGAAGCCTCTTTTGTAGCAGTAACAGCTATGAGTCATTGAGGATAAGTGTCGACCAACTTTGCCCACCACCACCCATTCTTCCTGGCTAAAGAACTCGAGCTCTTTCAGGTTGGCTGGGGGATCACCTGTGGACTGCAGTCTTCAAGTCCTGCTGCAGATTTTCTATTGGATTGAGATCTGGGCTTTGACTGGGCCACTCTGAAAAACATTCACTTTCTTCTTGCTAGGCCACTCCATGGCGGGCTTTGCCTTTCCTGCTGAAAGGTGAATTTTCTCTCCAGTCCTAGATCATCTGTTGTAGATTGGAACAGATTTTCCTCCGGGATCTCTTTATGCTTTGTACCATCCATCTTTCCCTTGATCTTCACAAGCCTTTCTGTCCCTACTGCTGCAAAGCAATCCCACGCCACAACCATGCTTTACTGTAAGGATGGTGTTAGCCGGGTGATGTCTTGTGTTTGTTATACACTTAGCATTTATACCAAAAAGTTCCTGTTTGGTCTCATCAAACCACAAAACCTTCTCCCACTTATGTGTAGTTTCTCCTAAGTGGTTCTTTGCAGATGCTATATGGTGCATCAAATGACTGTCTTCAGCATCGACTTCCTTCTTGACACTCTCCCATACAGGCCATGTTTGTGGAGTGATCTTAAAATTGCTGAACAGTCAACATTTTCCCCAGTATCAGCCAGCAATCTCTGTAGTTCTTTTAAAGTAATCTTAGGCCTGATAGTGACCTTCCGCAGCAGTTTCCTTCACCCTCTACTATTGACTTTGGAGGGATGGCCTGATCATGGTAGTGTCTTGGTTGTGCCAAAATATTTCTGCTTTACAGTGATGGATATGACTGTGCCCCAAGGGATGTTCAAACACATTGACATTTTCTTATAGCCTTTCTTCAGTCTGAACCTTTTGAATAGCGTTATCCTGGCATTCTTTTGGCCGCTCCTTGTTCAGCATGTTTTGACCTTTTTGCTTCAAATTCACTTCATCCAGGAGTATTCAAGTTAGCTCAGGGACTGAGATTGGATACAGATGGGCTCTGTTTAATTTATTATAGGCCATGTTTAGACAGGTTTTTGAACCTAAGCTAATTTGGGTTTGCTATGGGACAAGGTGTGAAGACTTTTACAATCAATCAAGACTTTTTTTTGTTTTCTTTTTCTTATGTATGTTGTGTAGGTCAGTGAAACAAACTCCTATTTTAATGCATTTTGGTTTGTATTTTTTTTTTAATCAAAGTTGTTAAATTATAGAAAGCAAAACCTTTCTGTTGGATTAACAATACATTTCCTGATTAGTTTTCAAGAGCTAATATTTTCCTCTTCAGGTCAGAATTCAAATGAGCAAAAGATAATAACAGTATCAGGAAATATAAAGTAGTGGGGTTGCAATAAAGTGAATCATGAAAGGCATTGCAATGATACAGGGAAAGGTCTTCACTGAGTTCTTTTTTTTTTTGTCCATTCTAAAATAATCATTTTGATTTCAAAGGTCTTATGTTCCTGGATTGTGGTTACATTTTCATTTGATTGTCCTGCTCATAAAATCGTTGATGCATTGGAGTGGGTCTGAAAAGTGATCCCCCATGGAGGTGCAGGCCTGTGGCAGTGGGAATTCTTCAATTATGTAACCAACTACGCCCTCACTCCTCCTCTAGACCCATCAGAGGAGCATATAAAGGCACACTCTATGTACCTTCAACAAAATCCTCGCATCATAAACGTGCCATATCTACAGCAGGCCCCATTCAATGGAATGCGCTCCCACCAGACATTCGGCTTGAGTTCTGCCACTCTTCATTCAAAAAAAACTTAAAACCTGGCTCTTTAGCCAAGCTTTTCCAGGACCATGATCATCATTTTTTCCCCTCCAACCAGCAAGAACATATCTTCTTCACAAACCCCCATTTTCCATACCACTACCTACTTCGGTATCTAATCTCTTGCTGCAGGACACTTGAGACTTTCTCACTTATACGTTATAATTTTTATGCTCAATAAGACCTGTCAACTTAATTGTTTAAGTCTTTTTTTTTTTTTTTCTCCTTTATCTTTTGGTCATCAATGTTACAACGTTATTGTTAAATTTTGAACTTATGTACACTGTTCCAAGTTTCATAACCTTGTTCTATGTAATGCCTTTTGGCAATTTTCATGTTCTGTTTCAATGTAAACCGATGTGATCTTTATTTCATATAGGAACACCGGTATATAAAAATCTAAAAATAAATAAATAAATAAATTGACTCTGGCCTGTCTCTCCAGTGTAGCATTTTCTGCATTGCACGATTATACATTACATTAAAGGAGGAGCATGAGTAGGAGCCTCTTTTATTGAATACTTTTCCCATTTGGGTTGTTATAGAGGCTGTGCTATCTGTTGGCATAGTTTATAGCATGGTATGTGCCATTTTCTTTCTGCATTTTTGGTTAGAAACTTGCTGTTTACTAATTTTCTGCTTCAGATTAGGTGGTTGCCTGAGGGCCAGTACCGGGTGGAGCTGACGAGATTTCTTTCAGTGCTGCATCCTCTAGGAGTAGTGGCTGTAGGTCTTTTATGATTTTTCTTAGTCTTTCCAGTCCTCTCTCTGTGGTTTTCCTTTCTTTGTATTACAGTAGATATTTTTTCTGGGTATTTTAAGTTAACAAGCAGCCTTCTTGGAAATGACTTTGGGGTTGTAGCCCTTTTGTATTTTTTAGACAGCAGAATGTGAAAAATGTGCAAGGGTGTGAAGAGGTTTACCAGTCCTTCAGGGTCCCAGTTTGATATTTTTTTCTTGTTACATTTACCACTGTTTTAGAGTAGAAATACTTCACTATTTATAGATAATTAAAAAAAAAAACAAAAAAAACAAACCTTCAAGGTCTTCAGTTTTTTTTAGTTATATTTTTTATCAACCTAAAAAAAATCTGTGCCAAGGTCTAAACACATCTTTGTATGTATAGCTATTTTTAAAAAAAAGAAATTGTATTCATGTGCGCAGCTTAGCACAGACTCCAGCTAGTACCACTTCCCCTCAAGCGTCTTGATGATTTAGCTGCCTCCTCCCGTTCTGTAAGATAAAATGAGGGAGGCCTTGGGGATACCAGAGCCTATATTTTATTTACTTACAGATTTTTTTCTCTCTCTTAAAAAAAATCCCAGCTGTCCAGTCAAGTTTCCTCATACAAGAGCTTATAAAATCTATGAGATATGGGTTTTGCATGCTGGCCTGTGTGTTACATTTCTCTCCAAACTTGCAACCATTTTGGTTAGAAATCAGTAAATGGGCAGTTCCTTAATGTGCTTTCCTATAAAGTTGACATATGGAAGGCTATTCGTTTTTCAGAGGTTTTTCTCCCCATCTCAGGGAAAATTATTGGACATTTAAATTTCCTTGGCCTTAAAAGTGATTCTTAGTATCTGGAAGAATTGCACATTACTGAATGTCCATTTCTGGTGGAATACAGTGTGGCTTTATGTATGAATAAGAAGCAGAGGCTGCTGAAAAATAAAATGTAATAAGGTTGTTATGAAATATGGAGCCCAGAGGATGGATTTATTTCATTTCCTATGGAATGATTATATTGGTTGTATGTTTCAAGACTTATATTGTGTATGATATCATTATCTCCGGTGCTGAGGACTTGGTTCTTTTTTATGTTTTATAGCTAAAAAGAAATCTCTAAATAAAATGTGAGAACTTTCTTGATAGAATTTTATTTACAAACTGTTGAAAGATATATGTCTGGAACAGTCAGGTGAGGGCCCAGAAGCCAAAATGATACAGAGCCAACTTTGTCCAGGAGTTGGGAATTACCATCAGGTTTTTAAAAAGTTAGCATAAACGTTACGTTTCTACAGTCCATGGGTCAGTGTAGGACCCTGAGGCTGTTGAATATCGTGGGGCAGGTGGCAGACCCTGGAAAAGACGGGCTTTGCTGACTGCACTGAGCTGCTGCCGCTCATCGGTTGATCAGTGTCTAGATTTAAAGGGACAATTGCACATCTTTATCATAATGTAAAAATAAGCTCTTGGGGGGCAGCCTTTGTAAAAGGTGGAGCTTGAACAACCACACATGGCTGAGAAGGTTGTTACTCCCCCACATCTTGTCTATAGACTCACTTGTACTAAAGCAAAAACCACATGTAGCCTGTTGATTTGGAGCTATTCTGAGGATAGCCAGTGTTTGCGGAGGTACAGTTTTCAAAAGCAGTATCTTTGGATCCCTGAAATATTAAAAAGCTTGCATTCTAATTTTTACCAGGCTGTAAAGCAGGAATGGTGAACAAATATTGTACATACCCAGATGACCCTGTACGTGGGGGGTGGCCCTCTCTCTTTCCCTTCCCTGTAGTCCATGGCACTGTAATCTCTGAGTGGTTGCAGGGGGGTATGCATGTACCTACAGCCCTTGTCCTGCCTGTCCTCGGCTAGGACTTGTGCCTGCAGTACAACTAGTAAAGCAGCGGACAGTCCCTTCCACCAGCACTAGGGGAGAGAGAGAAATGGGTGGAAAATGGAAGGCGCCGCTGCTTCCAGGTGAGAGCATGCGGAGAGAGAGATTGAGCTAAGTGAGGTGAAGGGGATGAAGCAGATGTTAAGAAATTTGTGGTTCGGGGAACGAAATCATGAAGAATGAGAAAGGGAAAAGAGAGAATTTGATGGGGTACAATGGAAGAGGAGTTATTCTTTCCATTTCTGTCACTTAAACCTTTGACTTGTGTCGGTTTGGAAACAAATTGTAAAGGCTCTCCATCCTGATATATAACGTTATCTTTGGTTAACAGTTTCCATAGATGCTATTCATTTCTTTGCAAGATACACTATTGTACAGGAATAGATCCATCTTGTGTATTGTGCATTTAAATAAATCTGTATTGAAGACAAACAAGCAGGAATTTAATACTTAACAGTCAATGAGAATGTGTGTGTCTGAATATATTTCTGAGTGAAGGAGGGGTCTTTGTAACATTTCATCATCTTTTTTTTTTTTAGTTATTTTCAGCAAGGTCCAGTTTTTCTTCAATGTTTAATAGCAATCAAGAGCACTGGATTAAGTACTGGTCTTGTAAGACTCAAAGAGGAAGACAAGGCTTGAAATGGCCTACTAATGGCCACTGCACTATGGCAGATTTTGGACATGTTTGAGACAGATTGCCGAGGATGGGGGAGAGGTTGGCGGGGCAGGGGCCTTGAGAGATCAAGTGGAAGACACATGGTGGAGTGGGAAGGGAACTAGTGTTGCTTTGCTTATGGGAATTTGTATGTTCAAGTACCCAGGATGGTAGAAAACCAGAGGAAGAATCTTAACTAGGCAAACTGGCTGGGCCAATTGGTCTTCCATATAGAAAGAAGGTGACCTGTTGGGAGGATCTTGAGCCTCCCTTCTACCCCTGTAAGATAGATGCTGGAATGCACTCTGCATTTCTGAGTACATCATGGGATCAGGCTCCCATATGTCAATGACACTCAATCTTGGCTTTTTATCTTTGATTTGGTGACGTGATTTTTTTCCATCCCAGGAATTTTTGTTTCATATTTGAGAAGTGTGTGTGTGTGTGTCTTGGGGGGGGGGGGGGGGGGGAGGTGTATTTATAATCTTAGATTAAATCTCCTCTGGCTTGCATTCAATGATGGCACTTGCTGGAGCTTTGTGTTAGTGATCAACTTTGGGTTGTTAGCTCTTTCTGTGTGACACAAGTAGAAACCTGATCTCTCTGTGCCAACACTTCTATGGTTTCAAGCTTGCTTTAAGTTTTTTCTTTCTTTCTTTCTTATTTTTGAGTGGCAGGCTAGAATTCTACCTTCTCTGGATCTGCCACAGACCGTAGGAGAGTCTATAATAAAAAACATATTTCAGCGTTTCAAATTCTGTGTCTGGTACCAAAATTGCTCAGATGAGGCTTATTTGCAGATGTTGATGAAATAAGTGATGTGGTTTATGTCGACTTTAACAAAAGATTGCTGTTTTGTTCAAGATCTAAAAGCATTCTAACTTCCCCATCCCTTTACAAAAGTAGAATAGAAATGTAAAATGGATTGAATAGTTGTCATTAAACCAGCAGATAGATTGTATAGCATTAAAGCAACTATGCAGAAAGGCATTTCAGAAGAGCTCATTTTTCTTCTAATATCTGCAAATTACATTTTTTCTTATTAAAATACGTAGTGAAAACAATACCACCACCAACAGCTATTGCTGGTTTTTAAGATGTGGCATCCATTTCTATTGTTTTCTTTTTCTGGTGGCTAGGGTAATAGAATAAATAATCCTTTCCTATATATGTAATGGCTAACCCAAACTGTTTTCCAAATGGAGGACAATTTTCAAAGCAATTAAAGGAGTCAACATTTTACCCATGCACATCGACTGTCTGAAAGTTGCCCATTGTCAATGCGGCTGAAGGTCCATGCATTCTACCACAGCTACACCAGAAACTTCAGCAGGAATCCAGTCCCAGATCTCAGTCTGTTTGTCTGACATTGCTACTTGGATGTCCCATAGCCACCTTAAACTCAATCTGGTCACGATAGAACTCCTTACTTCACCCCCCCCCCCCGACTCTCTTCCCTTCTTCGCCCTTTCTCTGTTTCTATGGATAACACCGGCATCCTCTCAGTTCCCTCAGCCCGTAACCTTGGTGCCAGCTTCATTTTCGATTCCTCTCCTTCTCTACATATATTCAAAACACTGCTAAAATGTATCATTTCTTTCTCTCTGAAATCACCAAAATTCATCCCTTCCTTTTTGAATGCACTAACAGAAGCCTCATCCACTCTCTCACCACTTGCTTAGACTTACTGTAACCTGCTCCTCTCATGTCTCCCAGTGAGCCATCTCTCTCTCCACTACATCTATCCAAAATTCAGTTGCATGGCTCCTTTTGCCAAAGCTGTTATGCCCATGGTACCCCTCTTCTCTAGTCCGTACATTGTATCCATTTCTGTATACAATTCAGGTTCCTCTTACTCACTCACAAGAGTCTTCACTCTGCAGCTCCTCATTACCACCCTCGTGAACTCTGCTCATTGGGCAAGTCACTCTTCCTCTCTACTTCCAACTCTCTGCTTTCCACCTGGCTGCACCGTTTGCTTGGAATAGTCTTCCAGAGTTTGTGTGGTGTTCTCCCTATCTTGCCATATTCAAATCCAGTCTAAAACCAACCTTTTTGAGGCTGCTTTTAGCCCCTGATTATTCCATCTACATCTTTATTGATTTTAACCATTTTCTTAATGAATGAAATTCCTAAAGCTTCTATTGCTCTGTTTGTCTTGATTAGATTGTAAACTCAACTGAGCATGGATTTATGTTTTTGTATAGTACTGTGTATGTTGAGTAGCTCTTTAGAAGTGATTTAGTAATAGTAATTTACGTACTTTTAGCCGCAGTGATGTGGAGTGATCCTGGGAGCGAGTTTAGTTTAGGGGAGTAAAAGTACGCATGTAATAGCATTTTCAACATAAAAACATAAGATATGCCATATTGGGTCAGACCAAGGTTCCATCAAGCCCAGTATCCTGTTTCCAGCAGTGGCCAATCCAAGTCGCAAGTACCCAAACATTAAATAGATCTCAAGCTACTATTACTTATTAATTAATAGCAGTTTATAGATTTTTCCTCTAGGAACTTATCCAAACCTTTTTTAAACCCAGTTACACTAACTGCTGTAACCACATCCTCTGGCAAAGAATTCCAGAGCTTAACTATGCGCTGAGTGAAAGAATTTTCTTTGATTTGTTTTAAATGAGCTACTTGCTAACTTTATGGAGTGCCTGCTAGTCCTTATGTTGTCTGAAAGAGTTAGTCCTGGGAAATTCTGCGCTACTGCAGAGCGCAGAATTTACACAGAATTCCCCCCTTGTGCAGAATTGCCAAATTCTGCGCAGAAAATGGCAGAGGAGACCCCGGCATGCCACGAACGGAGTGTGCGAAGATGAAGGCCCCCATGTGCCATGGGACGCACTCCGCTTACAGTGAAGATGAAGGCCCTGGTGCACCATTCGCGGCGAAGATGAAGGCCCTCGTGTGCCACGAACGGAGTATGCGCTGTTTGCAGCGAAGATGAAGGCCCCCTTGTGCTATGGGATGCGCTCCACTTGTGGCGAAGATGAGGGCCCCGGTGAGAGTGAGTGTGTGTGTGTGTGAGAGGAGAGGGAGAGGGGTGTGAGAGAAGAGGGTAGAGGGAGAGTGGTGTAGGGGAGGGTGAGGAGAGAGAGAGAGAGCAGGGGGATGAGCAGGAGGGTGTGAGAGAGAGCCGGGGGGTGGGGGATGCTTGAGTGTGGGTGCCAGAGAGAGGGAGCCTATATGAGGAGATTGTGAAGGAGTGTGTATGTGTGTGAGATTGGAGCTCGTGTGTATGAAAATGGGATTGTATGTATGAAAAAAGTATCGTGAGTATGTGAGGGTGCTAGCCTGTGTGAAGGGATTGTGTATGTGTGAGACAGAGCCTGTATGAAGGGGTGCATGAGAGAGAGACATAGGTAGCCTGTGTGAGGATGTATGTGTGAAAGAGAAAGGGAGCTTGTGTGGGTGTGTATGCAAGAGAGAGGGACCCTGTATGAGGGGATATGTGTGTGTGCGAGAGAGTGAGGGAGCCTGTATGAGGGTGTGTCAATGTGTACAAGAGAGAGGGAGCATGTGTGTGAGAGAGGGAGGGAAAGAGGCAGTACTGAGAATGGGGTCAAACTCTGGGACTGGCAATAGAGTGGAAGGGGTTGAGCCTAGAGGTGGAGGGGAGAGATACTGGCAAGTGGAAGAGTTGGAGCCTGAGAAGGCAAAGTGGCCAGGGGAGTAGGGAGAGCAAGTGGAAGGGACACTTATAGTGAATTTCTAGGGAAATTCTGCTCAAAATATTTACAATTTGGCATCTATAAGTAATATTTTTTTTTCTGTATTAATTTAAAATGTAATTACTTAGACTGTCATGTAAATTGTGTTATTTTGACTAATATAAAGTTTGCAGAATTTTACGTTTTTGTGTGCAGAATTCCCGAGTAGAGAGTTAATAAGTGATATACATTAACCTGTTCAAGTCCTTTCATGATTTTGTAGACCTCTATCATATCCCCCCTCAGTGGTCTCTTCTCCAAACTGAACAGCCCTAACTTCTTCAGTCTTTCCTCATAGGGAAGCTGTTCCATCCCCTTTATCATTTTGGTTGCCCTTCTCTGTACTTTCTCCAGTGCAGCTGCCAACTATATCTTTCTTGAGATGCGGCAACAAGAATTGCACACAGTATTCAAGGTGCAGTCTTACCATGGAGCGATAACAGAGGCATTATAATATCCACCGTTTTATTTCCCATTCCCTTCCTAATAATCCCTCATATTCTACTTGCTTTTTTGACCGCTACAGCATACTGAGCCGACAGTTTCAATTTATTATCCACTATGATGCCTAGATCTCTTTCCTGGGTGGTAACTCCTAAGATAGAACCTAACATTGTGTAACTACAGCAAGGGTTATTTTACCCTATATGCATCACCTTGTACTTATCCTCATTAAATTTCATCTGCCATTTGGAAGCCCAGTCTTCCAGTCTCACAAGGTTCTTCTGCAATTTATCACAGTCTGCTTGAGATTTAAGTACTCTGCATAATTTTGTGTGATCCACAAATTTGATCGCCTCACTTGTCATACCCCTTTCCAGTTCATTTATAAATATATTAAAAAACACCGGTCGAGGTTCACTGTGATTTGGTTCAGTTCATATGAATGGTCACCCTTGAAAACCGTCTCTGGAACGGGTATCTCCCCATCATCCTTTTCAGTAAGCTCCAAAGCAAAGAATTTTTTTTATTCTTTCTGTGATGGCCTTATCTTCCTTAAGTGCCCTTTAAACCTCTCGATCATCTAAAGGTCTAACCGACTCCTTCACAGGGTTTCTGCTTTGGATATATTTTAAAAGGTTTTATTATGAGTTTTTGCCTCTATGACCAACTCTGTGCATCTACTTTTCCAGCAGAAAAACTAGGTGCACGTGATCATGCTTGCCTTGTAGCTGAGGAAAATTTCAAAGCAAACATGCAAACATAATTTTGCTTTGAGAATTGGTGCAAAACTTGAGGTAAAAAGTCCATATGGTCTATGCCCTATTGTGGACAGTTTGAAAATTGCCCCTAAAATGTATTACTTTGCTGTCTAGTAAAATGAACATCAGTGGGGCCAATTTGTAACCTCATATATAAAATAAATCTTGTCAAAGTTGGCAAATATGCACAAAAGTTACATTAGTTTTTCAGGTGGACTTGCGCACCTAAGTCTGCTTTAAAATGGTCCCACCAAATCGCCTTGCACAAGTTACACCTGCAAAATCAACCGGGCAGATTTTCTGTGAAAATTTATGCAAATGCTTTTAAAAATTCAAAAGTATCAGTCCAAACCTCTCCCCCCAACTCTGCCCCCTGGAACTCCTCTGCTCAGACTGGGTAAACATATGCACGACTCTCTGCAACCCCCCCATTCCCAAAACTTTATTCTGATTACTATGAGGCCAATATTCAAACTCTAAAACATAAAACTTAGCACTAGCAAGTTAGATGTAAGGCAGACTAAGAATATGAAAAGTTGCTTGCCATAGAGGTAAAAACTAAAAATAAAATTTCAAGTATATTCGAAGTAAAAAAAACCTGTGAGGGAGTAGGTTCGACTTCTAGATAACCAAGGGGTAAAGGGGTTCTCAGGGAGGACAAGAAAATGGTAGTAAAACTACATGAATTCTTTTCACCAGTCTTTACTGAGGAGGCTGTTGACATACCTACACTAGAAACGTTCTTTGGTAATGTGCCTGAGCAACTAAAGCAAAATACTGTGAAACTGCAAAATTCCAATAAACTAAAGACTAACAAATCATGGGGACCAGATGATATTCACCCCAGAGTTCTGAAAAACTTTAACAACAAATGTAAACCTGTTACTTGTAACCTATAGCTTATGATTTTAAACAGCCACAGCACCTGAAGACTGTAGGAATGCCAGTGTAACACTGATTTAAAAAAAAAAAAAAAATAGACTGGTAAGCCTGATCTCTGTAGACAAAATGGTAGAAGCTATTCTTAAAAACAAAATTGCTGACTATATAGATAGACATGGTTTAATGAGGAAGAGTCAACATGATTTGTGAGTGTAGCCTATACACTCACGCCTCTTCTCATCATATTATTGTATTATATATCTAATTTGTTCAGTTATGCTTTCTATCGCTCCGGCTATTCTAGCCCTCCAGGTTAATACCCCTTGTTATATGTAACTTTCATTTCATTTCTTGTTATATGGTTGACTTTGTTATTCCCCTCATGTTATTTGTAAACCGATCTGATATGAATTTCTTTCATGAAGGTCGGTATATAAAAATGTTAAATAAATAAATAAATGATTTTAGCAATTTATTAGGAATTTATGAGGATATAAATAACCATTAGGATAAAGGTGAAGCCAGCTGATACGCTATATTTGGATTTTCAGAATGCATTTGACAAAGTCCCATGTGAAAGACTACTCTAGAAATTAGAAGTCATGGGATAGGAGATGGTATCCTATTGTGGATTGGTAATGGTTACAAGACAGGAAACAGAGTAGAACTAAATGGTCATTTTTCCAAATGAAGAAAGGTCAGTATTGGAGTGCCACAGGGATCTGTGCTGTTTAACATATTCATAAATGACCTGGAAAAAGGAGAAATGAGTTAAGTGATCAAATTTGCAAATGATACAAAATTATTAAAATTGCAGTGGATCATGTGGAATTACAGAAGACTCTTGAGATTCATTGAATGGCAAATGAAATATATGGACAAGTGGAAAGCAATACCATATAGGGAAATATAATCCCAACTACAGGTACACAATGCTGGGTTCTTTATAAATTACCACTCAGGATAAGGACCTTGGAGTTCTTGTGGACAATACATTGAAAACCTCAACTTATTGTGGGCTAGCAGTCAAAAAAAGTAAATAGGATGTTAGGAATTATTTGTAAAGAAACAGAGAATAAAATGGAGAATATCATATCATCTCTGTATCTATCCATGGTGTGATCATACCTTGAGTATTACATATAGTTCTGGTTGCTCCATCTCAAGAAAGATATAGTGGAATAAGAAAAGGTACAAAGAATAGTGTCAAAAATGATAAAGATGATGAAATGGCTTCCTCATGAAGAAACAGATTAGAGCTCTTCAGTTTGAAAGAGAGATAAATGAGAGGGGATGTGATAGTTTATGAAATCATGAGGGAAATGGAATGGGTAAATAGGGATTGGTTATTTATCTTTTCAAATAATACTAAAACAAGGGGATACTTCATGAAATGAACAAATAGATTTAAAAGAAACTGTAGAAAATATTTTTGCATTCCGTGCAAAATCAAGCTGTAGAATCTGTTGCCAGATGTCATGGTCAAGGTGACTAGCATAGTGGGGTTTAAAAAAGATTTGGACAAGTCTATAAACCGTTCTTAGTCAGGTGGACTTGAGGAAGGAACTGTTTATTCCTGAGGTTGAGCAACAAGAAATAAATCTAACTTTTGGGATCTGCCGGGTATTTGTAACCTGGACTGGCCATTGTTGACTGGATGCTGGGCTCGATGGACCTTGGTCTAACCCAGTATGGCATTTCATATGCTCAATCCAGTGGGAGCACTGAGAGGAGAGAATCACCTTGCTGGTGGCTGAAAGAAATCAGTAAGTTTTTGCTTAGGAAATTTTCTTTTTTAAAAGTATTGGGATGAAGTTAACTATTTGGGAATATTATTTAGTGTGTTTATGTGTTTGTGCTTTTAATAGTAAAGCAGGGAATAAACCAAAGTTAGACTGTTTGTATTTTTAAATAGTCAGTCAGTAAGGCAGCTAATACGCAGTAGTTAGTGTGTTTATTTCTAATAGTGTAAGTCAGCTAATAAGCTGAAGTTAGAATGTTTGTATATTAAAAAAAAAAAGTAGCCAGAAGCTAGAAATAAGCTAGGAGGACTGTATACCTAACTAAAAAGGTTAAAAAGTTCAGCACTCACCTTGGAAAGGTGTTAAGGTAGTGTGATTTAGTTTGATTAGGTACCAACATTTGTTAATCAAGAGAGCAGTGAGTCACTCTGATTGGAGAGCATCAACCTGGTGCAGCAGGAAAGGATCCTGTAGCAAGGACCTGCTCTGCAGGTGGTGCATTGTCCTTTCGCACCAAGGATGTCTCTCCACGGCCTACTGCCCAGGAGGGAAGGGTTAGGTCGGCCATCATAGTTGGTGATTCGATTATTAGGAATGTAGATAGCTGGGTGGCTGGTGAGCGTGAGGATCACCTGGTAACATGCCTACCTGGTGCAAAGGTGGCGGACCTCACACATCACCTAGATAGGATTTTAGACAGTGCTGGGGAGGAGCCGGCTGTCATGGCACATGTGGGCACCAACGACATAGGAAAATGCGGGAGGGAGGTTCTGGAAGCCAAATTTAGGCTCTTAGGTAGAAAGCTTAAATCCAGAACCTCCAGGGTAGCATTCTCTGAAATGTTCCCTGTTCCATCCACAGGTCCCCAGAAGCAGGCAGAGCTCCGGAGTCTCAATGCGTGGATGAGACGATGGTGCAAGGAAGACGGATTCAGTTTTGTACGGAACTGGGGAACCTTTTGGAGAAGGGGGGAGTCTCTTCCGAAGGGATGGCTCCACCTTATCCAGGGTGGAACCAGACTGCTGGCATTAACCTTTAAAAAGGAGACATAAGAACATAAGAAAATGCCGTACTGGGTCAGACCAAGGGTCCATCAAGCCCAGCATCCTGTTTCCAACAGTGGCCAATCCAGGCCATAAGAACCTGGCAAGTACCCAAAAACTAAGTCTATTCCATGTAACCATTACTAATGGCAGTGGCTATTCTCTAAGTGAACTTAATAGCAGGTAATGGACTTCTCCTCCAAGAACTTATCCAATCCTTTTTTAAACACAGCTATACTAACTGCACTAACCACATTCTCTGGCAACAAATTGAGTTTAATTGTGCGTTGAGTAAAAAAGAACTTTCTCCGATTAGTTTTAAATGTGCCCCATGCTAACTTCATGGAGTGCCCCCTAGTCTTTCTACTATCCGAAAGAGTAAATAACCGATTCACATCTACCCGTTCTAGACCTCTCATGATTTTAAACACCTCTATCATATCCCCCCTCAGTCGTCTCTTCTCCAAGCTGAAAAGTCCTAACCTCTTTAGTCTTTCCTCATAGGGGAGTTGTTCCATTCCCCTTATCATTTTGGTAGCCCTTCTCTGTACCTTCTCCATCGCAATTATATCTTTTTTGAGATGCGGGGACCAGAATTGTACACAGTATTCAAGGTGCGGTCTCACCATGGAGTGATACAGAGGCATTATGACATTTTCCGTTTTATTCACCATTCCTTTTCTAATAATTCCCAACATTCTGTTTGCTTTTTTGACTGCCGCAGCACACTGCACCGACGATTTCAATGTGTTATCCACTATGACACCTAGATCTCTTTCTTGGGTTGTAGCACCTAATATGGAACCCAACATTGTGTAATTATAGCATAGGTTATTTTTCCCTATATGCATCACCGTGCACTTATCCACATTAAATTTCATCTGCCATTTGGATGCCAAATTTTCCAGTCTCACAAGGTCTTCCTGCAATTTATCACAACCTGCTTGTGATTTAACTACTCTGAACAATTTTGTGTCATCTGCAAATTTGATTATCTCACTAGTCGTATTGAACAGTAAGGGTCCCAATACAGATCCCTGAGGCACTCCACTGTCCACTCCCTTCCACTGAGAAAATTGCCCATATAATCCTACTCTCTGTTTTCTGTCTTTTAGCCAGTTTGCAATCCACAAAAGGACATCGCCACCTATCCCTTGACTTTTTACTTTTCCTAGAAACCTCTCATGAGGAACTTTGTCAAACGCCTTCTGAAAATCCAAGTATACTATATCTACCGGTTCACCTTAATCCACATGTTTAACTCCTTCAAAAAAGTGAAGCAGATTTGTGAGGCAAGACTTGCCCTGGGTAAAGCCATGCTGACTTTGTTCCATTAAACCATGTCTTTCTATATGTTCTGTGATTTTGATGTTTAGAACACTTTCCACTATTTTTCTTGGCACTGAAGTCAGGCTAACCGGTCTGTAGTTTCCCGGATCGCCCCTGGAGCCCTTTTTAAATATTGGGGTTACATTTGCTATCCTCCAGTCTTCAGGTACAATGGATGATTTTAATGATAAGTTACAAATTTTTAAAATATATCCGAAGCAGAAAGCCTGTGAAGGGAGTCAGTTGGACCGTTAGATGATCGAGGGGTTAAAGGGGCACTTAGAGAAGATAAGGCCATCGCAGAAAGATTAAATTATTTTTTTGCTTCAGTGTTTATTGAAGAGGATGTTGGGGAGATACCCGTATCAGAGAAGGTTTTCATGGGTAATGATTCAGATGGACTGAACCAAATCATGGTGAACCTAGAAGATGTGGTAGGCCTGATTAACAAGCTGAAGAGTAGTAAATCACCTGGACTGGATGGTATACACACCATGGTTCTGAAGGAACTAAAATTTTAAATTTCAGACCTATTAGTAAAAAAATTTGTAACCTATCATTAAAATCATCCATTGTACCTGAAGACTGGAGGGTGGCTAATGTAACCCCAATATTTAAAAAGGGCTCCAGGGGTGATCCAAGAAACTACAGACCAGTTAGCCTGACTTCAGTGCCAGGAAAAATAGTGGAAAGTGTTCTAAATATCAGAATCACAGAACATATAGAAAGACTTGGTTTAATGGAACAAAGTCAGCATGGCTTTACCCAAGGCAAGTCTTGCCTCACAAATCTGCTTCACTTTTTTGAAGGAGTTAATAAACATGTGGATAAAGGTGAACCAGTAGATGTAGTATATTTGGATTTTCGGAAGGCGTTTGACAAAGTTCCTCATGAGATGTTTCTAGGAAAAGTAAAAGTCATAGGATAGGTGATGTCCTTTAATGGATTACAAACTGGCTAAAAGACAGGAAACAGAGAGTAGGATTAAATGGACAATTTTCTCAGTGGAAGGGAATGGGCAGTGGAGTGCCTCAGGGGTCTTTATTGGGACCCGTACTTTTCAATATATTTATAAATGATCTGGAAAGAAATACGACAAGTGAGGTAATCAAATTTGCAAAATTGTTCAGAGTAGTTAAATCACAAGCAGATTGTGATAAATTGCAGGAAGACCACCTGAGCTGGAAAATTGGGCATCCAAATGGCAAATGAAATTTAATGTGGATAAGTGCAAGGTGATGCATTTAGGGAAAATATTCCATGCTATAGTTACACAATGTTAGGTTCCATATGACGCCAAGAAAGAGATCTAGGCATGATAGTGGATAACACATTGACATCATTGGTTCATTGTGCTGCGGCAGTCAAAAAAGCAAACAGAATTTTGGGAATTATTAAGGAATGGTGAATAAAACGGAAAATGTCATAATGCCTCTGTATTGCTCCATGGTGAAGACTGCACCTTGAATACTATGTACAATTCTGGTCACCGCATCTCAAAAAAGATATAGTTGCAATGGAGAAGGTACAGAGAAAAGGGCTACCAAAATAAGGGGAATGGAACAGCTCCCCTATGAGGAAAGACTAAAGAGGTTAGGACTTTTCAGCTTGGAGAAGAGACGGCTGAGCGGTCATATGATAGAGGTGTTTAAAATCATGAGAGGTCTAGAATGGGTAAAAGTGAATCAAATGGTTTGACAATGTATCAAGTAGAAAGTTACATGTTGTATGTACACTTGAAAAAGCATAAATGAAACACCCATGGGGATTAGTAATTTTTATTTTTTAAAAATATACTTAGATATTTTTTAATAAAATCTCCTTCATTGATGCCTGTGGTACGCATCTTGACTTTGCTTTTTTCTGCACCTTTGGGTCTTTTGGTTATCTGGTATTAGTTGTTGCGGCACAGTGCCAACACTTTGGTCGCAGTTCATTTTTCTGAGATTTTTTTCCCAACCTGAGGGCACGTCAAAAGCCATACTCAGGAATGATGGTAAGGCTTTATTTTCTGTAAAAGAATAGACCAAGGTTATCTGACATCTATTAGCACAGTGCTTATAAAGAAAAACAGTAAAATGATGATACTTGGAGATCACATGATTATTGGGGACTTTCCAGGTGTATGTGCCTACACTCAGAAGTGTTGACCTCATGACCCAAGGTCAGCTCTAAGTTCTGAGCAAAGCAGAAACCACAGAGTGGGGTGGGGGGGGAAGGGCCCTAAGAGCTGAAACTTTTCCTGGTGTGCAGGTGCAGGATCAACCTCTAGCCCGTATCAGCCCACCGGTTTCGTCATAGGTGAAAAGTGGGAAGATCCTATAATCACAGACCAGGTGCTCTTCTAAGAGCTCCAGATTTTCCATCCCTCACCTCTAATGGCAGAGGTGTCTTCACAGCCCTCTTTTCACAGTTCTGACCATTCTGGTGTTCCTAGAAAAGCCAGAGACTTTCCAGCGTGACACTTATCTAAAATTATTTTATCTGTATCACATCCGTTTCGGTAACTGTTTCTCTGCCTCAAAGACCAATTGTGAAATATTTTTTTTGTAACCTGTTTCTGAATTAATTCTTGACTAGCCTGATGGTTACGGTGAACAATTGCTGTTAGAGCAAAGCATCATTGTACTTTCAATAACAGCAATTTCTTATATTTTATTACCTATTTTCTAGTCTACTGTATTTAATCCTAACCCGTGCACAGCATTGTATTGCTAGGTCTGAAGGATAATACTGTCAGAGCCAAGGTGGTCTCTGATTCTGTTCCACAAAGCCTATCGCACCTTCAGAGGGGGGTCTCCCTTCTTAGTACTGACCAGGCCTGATGCCGCTAAGGTTTGGAAATCTTACGGAATAAGACCTTGAAATTGAGTGCAAGGTACAGCAGCACGTAGTTAGGAAAGAGTGAAATATTTTTGGCTAACATAGACTGGTATCTTAAACACAATGGCATCTGTCGCTTTTGTCAGACTGGAAATGCAGGGAATCCTGCCAGTGGCATCACTTCATTCTTCATTACCCATACTACAGCCTATAATAGAATAGGAGCTCTGCATTTGAAATCATCGGCTCAGTGTGCTGCGGCAGTCAAAAAAGCAAACAGAATGTTGGGAATTATTAGAAAGGGAATGATGAATAAAATGGAAAATGTCATAATGCCTCTGTATCGCTCCATGGTGAGACCGCACCTTGAATACTGTGTACAATTCTGGTTGCTGCACTTCAAAAAAGGTATAGTTGTGATGGAGAAGGTACAGAGAAGGGCAACCAAAATAATAAAGGAATGGAACAGCTCCCCTATGAGGAAAGACTAAAGAGGTTAGGACTTTTCAGCTTGGAGAAGAGACGGCTGAGGGGGAATATGATAGAGGTGTTTAAAATCATGAGAGGTCTAGAATGGGTTAATGTGAATCAGTTATTTACTCTTTCAGATAATAGGAAGACTAGGGGGCACTCCATGAAGTTAGCATGTAGCACATTTAAAACTAATCGGAGAAAGTTCTTTTTTACTCAACGCACAATTAAACTCTGGAATTTGTTGCCAGAGGATGTGGTTAGTGCAGTTAGTATAGCTGTGTTTAAAAAAAGATTGGATAAGTTCTTAGAGGATAAGTCCATTACCTGCTATTAATTAAGTTGACTTAGAAAATAGCCACTGCTATTACTAGCAACAGTAGCATGGAATAGACTTAGTTTTTGGGTACTTGCCAGGTTCTTATAGCCTGGATTGGCCACTGTTGGAAACAGGATGCTGGGCTTGATGGACCCTTGGTCTGACCCAGTATAACATGTTCTTATGTTCTTATGCCTTCATCCATCCCATCCTTGCAAGCACAGTCATCATTCAGATTGTCTGACACCGTGCTTTCTGGGCTAGGAATCCCTACATATCTTCTCCATCCCTGTTCAGAGCCGTGACAACATGTCAGGTCTCAACCTCCATCTCTCATGATAGGACGAGGGAGGAAAATATTTCTTTGTAATTTTTGCTTTTGGTATAATGTTTTTGTCCTTTGTGTGTGATTGAATAGGTTTAGTGATGTATGAATGTGAATTGTGAATCTGAGTGCTGGAGTGTGGGTGCATGTATGCAGGGTAAATCCCGGTAGTGTAGAATTAATGAATGTATATGTACGGAGGGGAAGTGGACAAAAGAGACTAGCTTCAGCTCTTGGTTTGACCGTAATCTGATTAACCTTGATATGGGACTTCCTTTGAAACAAATGTATTATGTAAATTTAAACATTTTGTAACATACTGAATTTTTGAATGACATTTTTAATGTGATTTTTGAGGAAAAGTGAGCAAAAAGAGAGCTTACTAATTATATATTTGAGATGTATGAGTCTAGAGATTTCAGAGTTTACAAATTCTTGACTTCGGCTCGTAGAATAATCTTAGTTTTACATTTGGTGTTTGTTTACTAGACAGTCTTCAGTGCACAGCAGCAACCACTGTACATAACGGATGAAATGGATCACTGGATGTCTCCATTGCAGGAGACTTTTATTAACTACTGAGATCTTGATTGCATTTCACAATAAACCACAGAAATTTACAAGCGCAATATGCATGAATCTCCTACAGTTCTGTACATATTTATGTTGTGTTCCAGGGAAAAATGTTGTTCAGTTTTTATGTTTCATATACTCTAATTCCATGCATCATTTCCCTTCAGTGTTTGCTTTTGGGGGTGCTATGGGCAGCGTCAGCCTGAACTGCAGTGTAGTGAAGGCATATATAATTTTGAGCTTTGCCCAAGGCGAGCAGAAGGCTTGTGCGGCTTCTGGTATACATAAGTATACCGCTCTCTCTGAAGAGAGAGCGGTTTTAAGTGGTGTACCGCAAGGATCGGTGTTGGGACCGGTCCTGTTCAATATCTTTGTGAGCGATATTGCGGACGGGATAGAAGGTAAGGTTTGTCTTTTTGCGGATGACACTAAGATCTGCAACAGAGTGGACACGCCGGAAGGAGTGGAGAGAATGAGACGGGATCTAAGGAAACTGGAAGAGTGGTCGAAGATATGGCAGCTGAGATTCAATGCCAAGAAGTGCAAAGTCATGCATATGGGGAGCAGAAATCCGAATGAACTGTATTCGATGGGGGGGGGAAAGGCTGACGTGCACGGAGCAGGAGAGGGACCTTGGGGTGATAGTGTCTAATGATATGAAGTCTGCGAAACAATGCGACAAGGCGATAGCAAAAGCCAGAAGAATGCTGGGCTGCATAGAGAGAGGAATATCGAGTAAGAAAAGGGAAGTGATTATTCCCTTGTACAGGTCCTTGGTGAGGCCTCACCTGGAGTACTGTGTTCAGTTCTGGAGACCGTATCTACAAAAAGACAAAGACAAGATGGAAGCGGTACAGAGAAGGGCGACCAGGAAGGTGGAGGATCTTCATCGCATGACGTACGAGGAGAGATTGAAGAATCTAAATATGTACACCCTGGAGGAAAGGAGGAGCAGAGGTGATATGATACAGACTTTCAGATACTTGAAAGGTTTTAATGATCCAAAGGCAATGACAAACCTTTACCATAAGAAAAAAATCAGCAGAACCAGGGGTCACGATTTGAAGCTCCAGGGAGGAAGATTCAGAACCAATGTCAGGTCACGGAGAGGGTGGTGGATGCCTGGAATGCCCTTCCGGAGGAAGTGGTGAAGACCAGAACTGTGAAGGACTTCAAAGGGGCGTGGGATAAACACTGTGGATCCATAAAGTCAAGAGGCCGCCAATGAAGAGTAGGTGACTCGCCAGAATGATGGCTACTGCCTGGAGACAATACCCTTATTCAATAAACATACACATGGTTACTGTGACTCCAACATCACTCTAAGCTTCAACAGCAAGAGGAAATGTGGAAAAAAGGATTTGCACTCACAAAGACGGGAGTAGCTGGCTTGTTACGGCGGTTACTACCCCAAACCAAATAACCAAATTACTACCTCCACCTTCCTCTATTCCTGATGCCTTTCAACTAGCTTGATCACTCCATTCTTATACTTCACTTTCAATGCATATCTAGCATAGTTCTCTGCTTCAACAGCAGGGGAGAAGAAAAACTGTTACTTCACACATCCAGCAGAGCTCTCTGCTTAAACGGCAGGGGAGAAGAAAAAAGGGTTCGCACTCACAAAGCGGGGAGTAGCTGGCTTGTTACGGCGGTTACTACCCCAAACCAGATGTACCTGATACTTCACTCTCGACGCATATCCAGCATGGCTCTCTGCTTCAACGGCATGGGAGAAAGACTGATAACTCACGCATATCCAGCATAGCTCCATGCTTCAACGGCAGGGGAGAAGATAAACAACCAATAAGGGCTGTATAACATAATCTGGGTAAAACAAATAAGCATGGGTGTAGCTTGCTTATTGCGGCGGTTACTACCCCTACTACCTCTAACTAATCAAGCTAGATATTTCACTTGGATGCAGCTCCATCACCGCTCTCTACATTAATGGTGGGGGTGGAAGGGAATTAGAACCAAGAGCTAAGAGAAACATAAGTATGAGAGAAAAAATGAGGGAAGCTTGCTGGGCAGACTGGATGGGCCATTTGGTCTTCTGCCGTCATTTCTATGTTTCTATGTTCAGCAGATAGATTGTAGACATGAACTGGGACCTTGCTTTCTTCTTGTTTGATGTAATAATTGGATGACTTTTGTTGGTGAACATATACTGGTGCGAGACAAAGGTTCAGTGGGATGGGCCACCCTGTATATAGGGACGGTAACTTTCATACTGGCGTGCGGGCGCACATTGGTGCAATGTGCCGGTGCACGCCCAGGTACGCAGCGATTTTAGAAAGTGCGCGCGTGTTACAAAATCACCCAGACACTAGAACAGGAGACTAATTTTAAATAGGCTTGCATCTAGGTACGCAATTCCCCCCTCTTACCGTGTAAATGGGAGGATTTTAAAAGGGGGCGCACGCCCACGCCATTTCCATTTTCCCCAGTTCGTCCCCCAGTTACAGCTAGCTGCTCTAAACCCCCATGGTTGAATAGCGTACGCAGCTACCCGTAACCCCAGATCTTTCAAACCCCTCAGGTGTAGCTGGTTTTTTATTTTTTTTTAAACGGACACCTCGCCCCTCAGCAGAAGTAAACTTATCTGGCAGGGGATCTGGGTGTTCCCAGACGCACAAGTGCACATCTCTTGCCATGCTCCGAAATGCCCATGTCCCTCCCAGACCTCACCCGCACCACACCCCTTTTTGAAAAGTTTTGAGATGTGAGAGATATGTGCACATCTGGGAGGCTTTTGAAATTTGGTGGGCACTAGCAAGCCCGACTTAGGCACCTATCTCACGATTTTGGCACACACCAGGCTTTTAAAATTCGCCTTAAACTGAGCACACATTCTCTTTTTCAAGTTTGCAAGTATCCCGGTAACTGCTTTAAGATATTAAACAAACGCATTGCTTAGGGGTAGATTTTTAAAAACGGCGCGTTCGCATACTTTTGTTCGCGCTCCAGGTGCAAACAAAAGTACGCTGGATTTTAGTAGATACGCGCGTATCTAGAGGTTCCAGAGGGCACAGCCACGCCCCCTGACCGCCCTGGGCCGAAACCCCGCCCCCGAAACGCCGCGTCCTGCCCCCAAAACGCTGCGTCGATCGGCCCCGCCCCCGACACGCCCCCGTCAAAAAAAACCCCGGGACTTACGCGAGTCCCGGGGCTCTGCGCGCGCCAGCGCGCAAGGCCCTGCTCGCGTAAATCCGCCCGGATTTACGCGAGCAGGGCTTTTAAAATCCGCCCCTTAGTGTGCTTTCCAAACAAGAGCTAGATAATCCTCCCGATGTGTAAATGCTTCTGAAAGAAGAAAATAGAACACAAAGGTAAATGTCTTCAGAAAGAAAGTCTGAACATTAAACTGTACATTTGGGTCCATGGAATACATTGTGTTTCTAGAGAGTCAAAAGGTCAGCTGGGGTTGAAGTGGTACCAGAGAGAGCATATAACCCCACATTATAGCCCTAATCCTCCTCCTGTGAAGAACATAAATGACTTTAAAATCTGTCTCTGTAAGCTGGGGCTTTGCATGTAGCCACCGTGCTCCTAGCTTCCCTCTGATTCTCTGCAGACCCTGCTGCAGCAGGGACCACCAGCTCCCAGACACCCTCATTGGAGAGAGGATGTATTCATTTTCAGTCAGCATTTATTGTCACTGTGCTCTTTGTCTCTTGTTTTAATATTTGATATTATCGCATTTCAGCCAAGCTGGCTTTGGGAGTCAGCTAGGTAGAAGTGTTTCTATGGGTTAAGCTCTGTCGAGCTGCTTCCTGTAAGGTTGGACACACTTTCGCCAGCTGTTGCTTTTGCTTCCTGACTAAGTACTGCAGGGGGCAGTAGTGCTCTTTCTTTTGGCAATGCTTTTCTAGATCAGTTAATCTTATTTATTTTTATTTGAAATGGCATTCGGTTGTGAATTTGGTAGCTGTGGGAAATGAGAAGTGTTTACATTTCTAATCTGGCCATGACAATGGTCGTCTTGTTTCACCCTTCCAGAAAATTAATTCCTATTCATAAAATAAATGCAGAGCAAAGTAGTAAATGAAACAGCCATTCTTTTAGTCTGCGAAATAGCCGTCAGCCAGTGAGACCACAAAAGTACATGTATAATAAGATATTTCAGGTGTGAAATCCTTTGTCTAAATAGCTGTTTGTTTGTTTTTCTTGCCTAAATGTAAGAAACAATTCCTCTGTGACACTCATATGTGTTTTATACTGCTTTAGATTGCCCAAAAAAGTTTAGAGTCTTTACTTTAAAAGATTTTAAGGCCTAGAAACCATAGCATATGCATGCTGCTTGCTACAGTTTTTAATGTGCCTGTTAAAATGTCAGTGATGCACTGCTTTTGTTTTTGTGTGTCTATCAAAATGTAGCGTCCGCACCACATACATACTATTAATGTACATGCCAACCCAAAAGGTTATGAGGCACTCAGCCAGGGTGCACAAACCTGGTCCTCTTAGCCCACAATCTGATTGGATTTTCACAATGTCTACTGAGATCTGTTTGCATGCACTGCCTCCAAATGCATGAAAATAGATCTCATGCATGTTAATTGTGGAAATCCTGAAGACCTAACTGGGTTGTAGCCCTTAAGGACCAAGTTTATGCACCACTGATGCTACATAGATTAGCGCATATGCGGTCGTTTTCCGTGACGCAGTCCCCTTCCTGCAAAGCTGTGTAAAAGTAAGCCTAGCATGTGGGCCTGCTTGTCTCTGCTGAATACAGAATGTGAAAGCATCTGTATCCTAGGAGGGGAGGTAATAGACTTCCAGGAGTAGAAAACCAGACTGAAAGTAAGTTCTTCAGATCTCCTGCCAGTGTGATGGAAGAGGAAGAGGAACGTTTTTAGAGAAATTGGAGCAATAAGGCGATGGCATGATCGTGAACACTGTAACACACACCCAAGATGACCAACCCATACCCTCCCATACATCCATCCAGGAGAGTCTCTAAGGAGGAAGAGGAGGAAGACTGGCATCAGAAGCAGTGTTGCCAATTTACCAATTTTTATAATTAAATTTGATACTTTTTGTTAAAAACCAATGAGGATTTAAAAAATGTAAAAACAAAAGGAGCTAATTTAACTATTTTTTTGCATAAGAACATAAGTTATGCTATGCTGAGTCAGACCAAGGTACATCAAACCCAACATGTCTCCAACAGTGGCTAGTCCAGGTCGCAAATACCTGGCAGATCCCAAAACGTAAATCTGTTTCTTATTTCTTAGGGATAGCAATAGCTTTCTTTGTCTACCAGGCTATTAATGTTTTACGAACTTTGTCTGAACCTCTTTGAAACCCTGCTATGCTAGTTGCTTTGACCACGTCTTCTAACAAACAGATTCCACAACTTGATTGTGCTTTGAGTGAAAAGCTACTTTTTAGGATTTGTTTTAAATCTGCTAGTTGCTTGTTTTAGTATTGCTTGAAAGGGTAAATAGTCGCTCCTATTTACTCATTCCAAATCACTCATGATTTTATTATAATCCCCTCTCAGTTGTCTTTTCCAAGCTGAAGAGCCCTAATCTGTGTAGCCTCTCTTCATAAGGGTGCCTTCCTCTGCACCTTTTCTAGTTCTCTCCTGTCTTTTTGACATGGGATGATCAGAGCTCCGTGCAGGGCTCAAGTTATGGATTGCCTCATGTATTGATGCAGAGGCAATATGACATTTTCTATTTTATTCTCCAATTCCTTATTGGATCATTCCTGACTTTCTATTTGCTTTTTTGACTGCTGCCACACACGTTAATGTATTATCCGCAAGGATTCCAGGATCTTTTTCCTGTGTCCATGATTTCCTAATATGGAAACCAGCATTTGTGTACTTGTGATTATTTTTTCTTATGTGTATTACTGTGCACTGTTCCACATTTAAATTTAATCTGCTGTTCAGCTACCCAGCCTCCTAGTCTCGCAAGGTCTTTCTGCAATTTCTCACAATCAGCTGCTGTTTTAACAACTTTGAATAATTTTATGTCATATGCAAATGTGATCTCCTTGCTTGTTTCCAGAACATATATGAATGTAAAGCAGAATTGAATACAGTACAGATCCCTGTGCCACTCCACTATTGACCTTTCTCCATTTGGAAAATGTGGTGACAAATCTGGTGACTTCCCATATTTTTAAAATCTCTATCAGGATCCCACTGACGAAGCAGCAAAGGATGTTTTTGCAGTTCTTGCCCCTTTGCACTTCCTGTTAACCTATTTCCCAGCCCAGTCCCACGGAGGAAGGGCCCAGAGGTCAGTCAGTCTTTGTGCAGCACAGCCGGTGGAAAAGTGCTGGGGAGAGGGGAAAAGAATGAAGGCAAGCTCCAGTCACAGAAATAGAGGGAGGGGTAGTGCAGGGAGGAGAAGTGCCTATTCCATCCTAATGAAAGACAAGAGGCCCACTTGGAGAGAGAGAGTATATGGGGGATCGGGGCATTTCTGTTGTAGGCTGGAGAAAGACTGACAGCAAATTGGAGGCACTCACTGAGTGAGCATATAAGCAATAGCACAACATCACAATTGTTTATATCAGAGAAATTGTATCTGTGTGTGTGTATGCCAATACAAATTAGTTTATATCTTTGAGAGAAAAGCGAGTGTGTGTGTGTGTATGTGTATGTCAGAGAACCTGTGAAATACTCCTGCTTTCTTACCAGTCTATAAGCAGAACTCAAAGCTAGGGAAGGAAACCTGCCAGCCCTGAGTTAAGAGGGCATCATCATCTGACCATCCACCCTCTGTGTACTCTAATGTGTTGGGACATGGCCAAGCCCTAACCCCAGTTGTGCCTTCTGTTAGCAATCTGATAGCAGTCCATATGGATATGGGGATGGTGCTGTTGGTGGAACCACTGGAGAAATGAGGTAGAGGTTAGAGGGACCGCAAAGTGGTGCCAGCTTTGGTTGGAATAATGACAAGATGACATAATCCAGAAGGGCCTCAAAGCTCTTAGAAAAGCACTCAGCAGTCAAACAAATCACCACTCAGACTGCAGTTGTAGGTCAAACCCAGAATGCCTGGAATGGTCTTTGGATTGATGGCTCAAATCAAGGATAACAATGACCATCATAATCATGCTATTTTGTAGAAACTAGTGGAATGGACTTTTTATTAGAATCAATAATATTGTTGTGCCTTACACTGTAACCTGTACAACAATGTTTGCAAACAACTGTTATGTGTTTTGTTTGAAAAGACATTTTTGTTGTGTCAGTAAGCGTGGATTTGGGTTGGAAGGTCTAAAGTTTGTTGGTGTATTTTTCTTTTTAAAGAGAGATCTGAAAAGGGGTTACATTGCAAGGCCCCAGGGATAAACATTTTACAGTATCATCTTTCAGCCACAATACTTGCTGGCAGCTGAAGTCTTTAAATAGTAAGCACACTAAAAAGTTAATACCTGCGCTGAGGCAGGTGTCAAATTTTAGGTCTTGGTGAGTGTATACTAAATAGTGCATGGAAGAGAGCATATCATACCATTTCCGTGTGCCTGCTAAATCCTAATTAACATATGATAATCCTTCATTATCATATATGTACATGCTGTCTTCTGGGAATGGTTTAGTATGTACCTTAAGCCTTAGTGTCAGGGTAGGCAACACCGATTCTTGAGTGCCACAAGCCGATTGTTTTTTTAAAGACAGCCACAGTGAATATTCATAAGATGCATTTTCATGCACCACCTCCATTTCATGCAAATGCATTAATTATAGATTAATTGTGGATATCCTGAAAACTTAACTGGAGTTACCTACCTGTGCCTTATTGCATAGTATATGATATTCTGCCTGTTTGCTAAATAGCCTTGGGAGGGATTTTCAAAAAGATTTACATGCTTAAAACTGGATATTATGTTCATAAATGCACTTGAAGCATGTAAGTAGACTTTTGAAAATTGTTATGATATATGCTACTTTTACACTACTTTTGAAAATTAACATAGGAGATAATTTTCAAAGGAGTTATGCGTGTAAATGTAACCTTTAGTAATTTTCAAAAGCCATTTACGCGCTTAAAGTGCACTTATGCGGGTATATCTTATGGTGAATTCAATGGCATACATTGTAGCAATTTTCAGAAGCCTACTTAAGAACATAAGAACATAAGAAAATGCCATACTGGGTCAGACCAAGGGTCCATCAAGCCCAGCATCCTGCCTCCAACAGTGGCCAATCCAGGCCACAAGAACCTGGCAAGTACCCAAAAACTAAGTCTATTCCATGTAACCATTGCTAATGGCAGTGGCTATTCTCTAAGTGAACTTAATAGCAGGTAATGGACTTCTCCTCCAAGAACTTATCCAATCCTTTTTTAAACACAGCTATACTAACTGCACGAACCACATTCTCTGGCAACAAATTCCAGAGTTTAATTGTGCGTTGAGTAAAAAAGAACTTTCTCCGATTAGTCTTAAATGTGCCCCATGCTAACTTCATGGAGTGCCCCCTAGTCTTTCTACTATCCGAAAGAGTAAATAACCGATTCACATCTACCCGTTCTAGACCTCTCATGATTTTAAACACCTCTATCATATCCCCCCTCAGTCGTCTCTTCTCCAAGCTGAAAAGTCCTAACCTCTTTAGTCTTTCCTCATAGGGGAGTTGTTCCATTCCCCTTATCATTTTGGTAGCCCTTCTCTGTACCTTCTCCATCACAATTATATCTTTTTTGAGATGCGGCGACCAGAATTGTACACAGTATTCAAGGTGCGGTCTCACCATGGAGCGATACAGAGGCATTATGACATTTTCCGTTTTATTCATCATTCCTTTTCTAATAATTCCCAACATTCTGTTTGCTTTTTTGACTGCCGCAGCACACTGCACCGACGATTTCAATGTGTTATCCACTATGACACCTAGATCTCTTTCTTGGGTTGTAGCACCTAATATGGAACCCAACATTGTGTAATTATAGCATGGGTTATTTTTCCCTATATGCATCACCTTGCACTTATCCACATTAAATTTCATCTGCCATTTGGATGCCCAATTTTCCAGTCTTACAAGGTCTTCCTGCAATTTATCACAATCTGCTTGTGATTTAACTACTCTGAACAATTTTGTGTCATCTGCAAATTTGATTATCTCACTCGTCGTATTTCTTTCCAGATCATTTATAAATATATTGAACAGTAAGGGTCCCAATACAGATCCCTGAGGCACTCCACTGTCCACTCCCTTCCACTGAGAAAATTGCCCATTCAATCCTACTCTCTGTTTCCTGTCTTTTAGCCAGTTTGCAATCCACGAAAGGACATTGCCACTTATCCCATGACTTTTTACTTTTCCTAGAAGCCTCTCATGAGGAACTTTGTCAAACGCCTTCTGAAAATCCAAGTATACTATATCTACCGGTTCACGTTTATCCACATGTTTATTAACTCCTTCAAAAAAGTGAAGCAGATTTGTGATGCAAGACTTGCCCTGGGTAAAGCCATGCTGACTTTGTTCCATTAAACCATGTCTTTCTATATGTTCTGTGATTTTGATGTTTAGAACACTTTCCACTATTTTTCCTGGCACTGAAGTCAGGCTAACCGGTCTGTAGTTTCCCGGATCGCCCCTGGAGCCCTTTTTAAATATTGGGGTTACATTTGCTATCCTCCAGTCTTCAGGTACAATGGATGATTTTAATGATAAGTTACAAATTTTTACTAATAGGTCTGAAATTTCATTTTTTAGTTCCTTCAGAACTCTAGGGTGTATACCATCCGGTCCAGGTGATTTACTACTCTTCAGTTTGTCAATCAGGCCTACCACATCTTCTAGGTTCACCGTGATTTGATTCAGTCCATCTGAATCATTACCCATGAAAACCTTCTCCATTACGGGTATCTCCCCAACATCCTCTTCAGTAAACACCGAAGCAAAGAAATCATTTAATCTTTCCGCGATGGCCTTATCTTCTCTAAGTGCCCCTTTAACCCCTCGATCATCTAATGGTCCAACTGACTCCCTCACAGGCTTTGTGCTTCGGATATATTTAAAAAAGTTTTTACTGTGAGTTTTTGCCTCTACAGCCAACTTCTTTTCAAATTCTCTCTTAGCCTGTCTTATCAATGTCTTACATTTAACTTGCCAATGTTTATGCTTTATCCTATTTTCTTCTGTTGGATCCTTCTTCCAATTTTTGAATGAAGATCCTTTGGCTAAAATAGCTTTTTTCACCTCCCCTTTTAACCATGCTGGTAATCGTTTTGCCTTCTTTCCACCTTTCTTAATGTGTGGAATACATCTGGACTGTGCTTCTAGAATGGTATTTTTTAACAATGACCATGCCTCTTGGACATTTTTTACTTTTGTAGCTGCTCCTTTCAGTTTTTTTCTAACAATTTTTCTCATTTTATCAAAGTTTCCCTTTTGAAAGTTTAGCACGAGAGCCTTGGATTTGCACACTGTTCCTTTTCCAGTCATTAAATCAAATTTGATCATATTATGATCACTATTGCCAAGCGGCCCCACCACCGTTACCTCTCTCACCAAGTCCTGTGCTCCACTGAGAATTAGATCTAAAATTGCTCCCTCTCTCGTCGGTTCCTGAACCAATTGCTCCATAAAGCTATCATTTATTCCATCCAGGAACATTATCTCTCTAGCGTGACCCGATGATACATTTACCCAGTCTATATTGGGGTAATTGAAGTCTCCCATTATTACTGCACTACCAATTTGGTTAGCTTCCCTAATTTCTCTTAGCATTTCACTGTCCATCTCACCATCTTGACCAGGTGGACTGTAGTATACCCCTATCACTGTAGTCTTCCCTGACACACAAGGGATTTCTACCCATAAAGATTCAATTTTGTATTTAGTCTCATGCAGGATGTTTATCCTGTTGGACTCTATGCCATCCCGGACATAAAGCGCCACACCTCCTCCCGACTGCTCCTCTCTGTCATTGCGATATAATTTGTACCCCGGTATAGCACTGTCCCATTGGTTATCCTCTTTCCACCATGTCTCTGAGATGCCAATTAAGTCTGTCATTTACTGCTATACATTCTAATTCTCCCATCTTACTTCTTAGACTTCTGGCATTAGCATACAAACATTTCAAAGTTTGTTTTTTGTTTGTATTTTTATTCTGCTTTTTAATTGATAGGGATAATTTAGAATTTTTTAGCTCAGGTGAGTTTTTAGTTACAGGCACTTGGACTACTTTTCTAATTATTGGAACCTCACTGTCGGGATGCCCTAATTCTAATGCATCATTAGTATCCTTTAAAGATACCTCTCTCCGAACCATGCGCTGCTGAACGACTGTCGGCTTTCCCCTTTGTTCTAGTTTAAAAGCTGCTCTATCTCCTTTTTAAAGGTTAGCGCCAGCAGTCTGGTTCCACCCTGGTTAAGGTGGAGCCCATCCCTTCGGAAGAGACTCCCCCTTCCCCAAAAGGTTCCCCAGTTCCTAACAAAACTGAATCCCTCTTCCTTGCACCATCGTCTCATCCACGCATTGAGACTCCGGAGCTCTGCCTGCCTCTGGTGACCTGCGCGTGGAACAGGGAGCATTTCAGAGAATGCTACCCTGGAGGTTCTGGATTTAATCTTTCTACCTAAGAGCCTAAATTTGGCTTCCAGAACCTCCCTCCCACATTTTCCTATGTCGTTGGTGCCCACGTGTACCACGACAGCCGGCTCCTCCCCAGTACTGTCTAAAATCCTATCTAGGTGACGCGTGAGGTCCGCCACCTTCGCACCAGTTAGGCATGTTACCAGGCGATCCTCACGCCCACCAGCCACCCAGCTATCTACATTCCTAATAATCGAATCACCAACTATGACGGCCGACCTAACCCTTCCCTCCTGGGCAGTAGGCCTTGGGGAGATATCCTCAGTGCGAAAGGACAATGCATCACCTAGAGAGCAGGTCCTTGCTACAGGATCCTTTCCTGCTACACCTGGTTGGTGCTCTCCCATTATGAGACCTTCTTCCTCCAAGGCAGCACCAGGGCGGCCAGTCTGAAGTTGGGACTTGACTACTATGTCCCTGAAGGTCTCATCTATATACCTCTCTGTCTGCCTCAGCTCCTCCAGGTCTGCCACTCTAGCCTCCAGAGATCGGACTCGTTCTCTGAGAGCCAGGAGCTCTTTGCATCGCATGCACATGTACGACTTCTCACCGGTGGGTAAAAAATCATACATGTGACACTCGATGCAAAAGACTGGGAAGCCCCCCTCTTGCTGCTGGACTGCTGCCTTCATCTTAATTTTGATCAGTTCCTAGTTAAGTTTTAGGTTGCTATGGGAGTAGGAATGTGTCTAACTTCCTTTAAATGTATTAGTGAATTCACTATGTGTCTGGTAGTGGCCTACCGGGGTCTGATCGAATTCTCAATAAAGTTTTTGTTGATGGGTTTTTTTTTTTTTTTTTGTGAAAGTGGCACCTGCCTATAAATTAAGGGATGAGCTAGGGGTGGGTGGGTTGGGAAATACAAACAGTCTAACTTCAGTTAGTCGGCCTGAGTGACTCACTGCTCCCTTGATTAACAAATGTTGGTCCCTATTCAAACCCAATCACACTACCTCAACACCTTTCCAAGGTGAGTAACTGAGCTGAACTATTCAGCTTTTTTACTTTGGTATATACTGCTCCTAGCTTATTTCTAGCTTCTGGCTACTTTTTTGTGGGGGGGGTTTTTTGTGGGTTTTTTTTTTTTTCAATAGAATGCACTCAGTATTAAAACAAACAGTCAGCTCTTTAAAAGTCTGGAGAACACTCAGTTCTGCAGACTTTTAAAAATAAACACACTATCTACTGCTACCTTATTGACTGACTAAAAATACAAACAGTCTAACTTGTTTATTCACTGCCTACCTACTGCCTACCTACTGCTACCTTTTACAAGGGTAAAATGCATGTACATGTGTAAAATCCAGTGTGCATGCTTAGCTTTAGTGCACAAATGCCTATATAAGAAAAAGATAATGATAGATTTATAGAAGGATATTAATTTGGGAAGAATGTTGAAGGAGCAACAATGTTATTTTCTGGATACTGAAGCTTCTATCAGAATGGATCTGACTAATATCTAGGGTGATACTGTAACATTACGGGCAACTTATGCAACAGCTATGCACATAAGTTGCACCATTTTTCAGAGCAAACTTATGCAAAATAATGTGCACAAACTTACATATGCTGTTTGCAAGGCATAATTTTTGCATGTGAATTTATGTACATACAATGTAAAATTGAAAGTGTGCAGTTAAATCAAAACTCCACCCCAATTCTGACACACCTCTTTTCTGTACATAACAGCAAGCACAAAATCAGGGTGTGTGCATATACTTTTTATATGCACAAGATCTGTGCAATTTAACAAGTCATTTACATGCATAAAGCCATGTTTTATATGTGTCAATGGCATTGACAATTAGCCGCTTAATATATAATACTGAATTTTTTTAAGCGGTGTGCAATATTGTAGCTAAATGTGGTTTAATCTAGACAATTTCCAAATGCATAGCAAAATAGTTGCAACTGTAGCTGATGTCTGATGTCATAGGTTCAAATCAATAGCCAATATAATGAGAGATCACTAACGAATAAATCCAAAATATCTCTCTTGACATGTTATAAATATTCTATTAACGTTACCACAATGACCATCATACTAGGTGCATTAGTCATCTCGCATAAAAATCCAATCATGATAAAGATGCTAATTAATTTCATTGCAATTGTTCCTTACTCATTGTTTTAGAAAATATTTTTTGTAATTGCAAATAGTATATAGTTTATAGTTTAATATTTTTTTATATACCGACATATCGGGGTACCATCATATCGGTTTACAATAAATAAACTAAAAGAAGAATAAAATCACATCAAAATACAGCTAAAATCATGTTAAAATCAAAAACGATAAAACGAACAATATAAATAAGAACTAAAATTCAATGCTAAAATTACATTAAATACTTACAAGAATATATACTAAAATAATTGCTTACCTTATTCTATACTAAAATCAGTATAACATCCCATCATAGGATACACCAAAGTATTGAAATTCTAGTTACTTTCAGAGTAAGCACATTTGAAAAAGCTAGGTTTTTAATTCTGCCTGTAGCACTCTACAATCTGTATTTGAACTATTTGAATCCAGATCTCAGTGAAGACTCCATGATCTCAAAATGTCCCAAAGTTAAGATATACTCAGCATGTAAATCAATGTTGTTGTAAAGTCCTATACAAAATCATCCCCGACACGGGTCTGTGTTTCAAATTGTTGTTCTTCCTCAGGGGTACTATGATTGCCGATGTGTTTTAGAAATGTGCTGTCAGTGTCTTCACAAAATGGTGAACAGATGTGCAATAGACACAGTGGGGCGGATTTTCAGAGCCCTGCTCGCGTAAATCCGCCCAAAACCGGGCGGATTTACACGAGCAGGGCCCTGCGCGCCGGTAAGCCTATTTTACATAGGCCTACCGGCGCGCGCAGAGCCCTGGGACTCGCGTAAGTCCCGGGGTTTTCGGAGGGGGCGTGTAGGGGGGCGGGCCCGAACCGCGCGGCGTTTTCGGGGCGTGTCGGGAGCGTTCCGGGGGCGGGCCCGGGGGTGTGGCTACGGCCCGGGGCGGCCCGGGGGCGTGGCCGCGCCCTCCGGACCCGCCCCCAGGTCGCGTCCCGGCGCGCAGGAGGCCCGCTGACGCGCGGGGATTTACGCCTCCCTCCGGGAGCCGTAAATCCCCCGACAAAGGTAAGGGGGGGGTTTAGACAGGGCCGGGCGGGTGGGTTAGGTAGGGGAAGGGAGGGGAAGGTGAGGGGAGGGCAAAGGAAAGTTCCCTCCAAGGCCGCTCCGATTTCGGAGCGGAGGGAACGGAGGTAGGCTGCGTGGCTCGGCGCGCGCCGGCTATACAAAATCCATAGCCTTGCGCGCGCCAATCCAGGTTTTTAGCAGATACGCGCGGCTCCGCGCGTATCTACTAAAATCCAGCGTACTTTTGTTTGCGCTTGGAGCGCAAACAAAAGTAGGCTATTCGCGCTCCTTTTAAAATCCGCCCCAGTGGTGGTGCATTAGACCATAAATGATTTTACCTCAGGTTTTGATGAATGTTTATAGGGTTATAAAAAAAAAAAATATTCAGGTCACTGGCTATGTCTCATGTTTTCTTCCACACTAACAAGTGAAGCATAATGATCTCAAGCATTCCATGACTGTAGACTTGTGTTTGTTTTTCTGATCACTGCCTATGTTTGGTGGTTCTTTTCCCACTTGCCCACAGAACCCATCATTGGATCGCAGTCTTTTCTTTCCTTAGTGATGAAGGAAAGAATTGCTTTGGCAAAAGCCAAGCCCATTTTTGGCATAGGAAGTTGGAGCCTCCACTTAAAGATATGGTACGTTAGTTGTATATTGAAAATTATGACTTGGGAGTCAAAGTGTGGCCCATTGATCCACAGGAGGGAGGAAATAGTCACTTTTAAATTCTAAATATTTGGGGGAGATCATGTGATGCAGTGAGCTGCTTGGTCGAGTTGCTGAGTAACTCCAAGTGCCACCCCCATCTAGCGGCGATTTTACCTTACATTTTTTTGAATCCTCAACCCCATTTTGATAAAGTTTGCTTTCTTTTTTTTTTTTAATATTTATTCTTTATTAAAAGTTTTAAGATATCTTCAAGTATATCTTGATTTAAGGAACAATCGTAAAAAATACAAAAATAATTGAATAAAATCACAAGCAAATTTTCTACAAAATTTAAACCACATAGGGGTAGATTCTAAAAGGTTGCGTGCGGGCATACATGTGTGCGCGTTACCCGGCGCGCGCACATGTACACCCGATTTTATAACTTGCACGCACAAGTTATAAAATCAGGGGTCGGTGCGCGCAAGGAGGTGCCCTCCCCCCCTAACCTGACCTTCCCACCCTTCCCCTAACCTTCCCCCCCAGCCCTACTCTAACTCCCCCAAAATTTTTGTTTTACCTTTTACGCTTGCCGGCCGATTGCCGGCACGCAATCTCTGACACAGCAGTAAATGGCCGCTGTGCCAGGAGCCGCTGACCCCGCCCCTTATTGCAAGCCCCGGGACTTACACGCGTCCCGGGGCATTACGCACACCACCAGGCCTTTTACAAATAGGTCCGGCGCGCGTAAGGCCAGTTATGCACGTAAAACCTCCGGCAGTAGCGCAAGAAAAACCTGCATCTTTTGCAGGGGTGCTATGGAGGCGATAGTATGCGCCGTGGCCGCAATTGCGGTGGGCAAAAACGCACTGCTGCGATGTGGCCGGGTGTACACTATCACCCCCCCAACTTGCCCCTTTTCTGGCCATGGCTCTTCATATTTATAGTGGAATGAAAAATCTAGGCCTAAGTGATATACATCTTACAACAGTTACCATTTAGGCTTACGCAATGTATAGTTACAAAATGGAATAAGATTGTTTCAGAATTTATTTGATCTGGGTGAAAGCCAAGAATGTATATCCTCCAGCTGCAACTACCTAGAAAGGATGGTGATTTGAATTTTCTACATATTGGAATATTTAATGCTGCCTGTCTTATTCGGATAATGCAGGATTGGCTACAGAGTACAGAAAGATTTTCTGCCTTGCAGTTAGATGGCAGTCTGGTTCGTCCACTGCATTTGGTTTCGGTATTACCTTCCCCTTTGTCTGAGCTTACTAAGGACATTAGAACTTTTTTCTGCTGTTTGTAAAGTGTGGTACTGGATGAGGAGTAAATATGGACTGTCTTCCAGGGTTTCTGTTTTTTTTGCTTATTATAGGCAGTAAAACTTTCCTTTCAGGAATGGAATCATTCGGTTGTGGGGAAAATAGAGGCTTTTGATTTTTAAAACAGGCTTGGAAGGAGGACAGAAAGAGATATATGTCTATCAAACCTTGAGGGAGAGAGATGGTCTGGAGAGCAAGGGAATTTTTTTGCCTATCTACAACTAAGGCATTAAATAAATTCTATCCTGCAGATTGACAAGAATATTTTTAGAGCTGCTAATTTTGAAAGTGATCTTGTCTATTGTTCTCCGAGAAGTTTGATTTCCCAGTTATCCAAAAATATGCTAGAAGTTTTTTGCTGTAAACTCTGTTTCATCCATTGTACACAAATGACAACTTGATGTAGTGGTCCAAATAGAGGAAGATCTGATGCAGGTATCTGACCCTTGGAAGGTATGTATTCCATCAAGAGTGCAGATCTTAGGGAAAAGCACTTTAAATTTCTACACAGAAGGTTTATTTCTTCAAAGCATGCTCAATAAGCAGATATTTCATTGTTGGGCAAATGTATTAAGTGTGATACTGCTGAAAGGTTTTATGAACATTGTTTCTGGAGTTGTCCTCCTATTTCTATCTTTTGGGAAGCTCTGTTTGCTACTATCTCCAATTGGGCTGGGCTGACTTTACAGCTAAATGCCAGCTTGTGCCTCTTGGATATATGTGACATTTTTTTATTTATCAGACGAGATAGTTTTGTTATTTGTAAAAAAAAAACAAAACAAAAAAAAAACAGAATCACTGCAGGGTGGGGTTAGGGGCTTGGGGACTATTTTGTTATTTTTGTTAATTGTTACTTGCTATTTTATTTACTATTTGTTATTTGTATTTCTATGATATTTCGAGAGTTTGAACATATATAATCTAGACACTGATTGTATTTGGATATGTATACATTGATTTATTGAGGCACTTACAGTTATACATGCCGCTGTGTTGGTGTGGAACTATATATCTTGTAAAAACTCAATAAAAAAAGTCATGTATTGTAACTAAAAAATGCATTCTTATAAATGGCTTACTTCAGATGTACCTACAATTACTATATGGAGAAATTAAATGCACATCCTCATGGTTATGGAAAAAGTGTCAGCTATTTGAGCTGCTACTTTTTGCCGTAAAGAGGTTTTATAGATTTGGAGAGTATTTCTTGACACATTACATTCTTGGATTCATAGTGAAATTATTAATTCTCTGAATTTCTAAATTGCCTATTATATTGAGGGAACGTGGGTGGGTTGGGTTGGCGGTAACTGGGGGCAGGAGGGCGAAGCGGGGGGGGGTGGGCCTGCGAAAGCCGGCAGCCATCGCACCACTGCGGTGCGCTGGCTGCCGGCTTTTGCACTGAATAACTACAGGATAAAAGGTGTAGTTATTCGGTGAGAAACTGGCGGTGATAAGGGTCCTTACCTTTTGCCACCAGCGATGTCACCGCAGCGTCGGCCCCAGTGCCGCCCCAACTCCTCCTCTTCCGGAGTGACTCCACCCCCATTTAGTGATCGCACGCAAAAAGGGACTTTTCGCGTGCGATTGCTTTTGAAAATGACCCCTTATGTTTGTTAGATGTATGTTGATGGTTGATAATTTATTGAATTGTTTTGACGACAATTACAATTCAGTAAATTATCAACCAGTAAATTATCTTTGACGACAAAGAGATTTTTCTATAAATCCAAAATATTTTATATTTTGGGGGGGGGGAGGGTTGGGGGTGAGGTGAAGGAAGATAGGTTGCTGGGCTTGATGGACCTTCGTCTGACCCAAGATGGCATATCTTATATTCTTATGTAAACATGAAATATGGGTGCCTACCAAATATTTCCATTCTATGCAGAAACTGTCAGGAATTTGACTTCTTTATAGTGTTGAGTATCTTAGACTTTTTTTCATGTACTATGAAATTTAAAAGAAAGCAGCATGTTCTGTGAACTGTGCAGTATTTCAAGTGTACTGAGCACATATTAATATTTATTCACATTCACAAAACTATTGTAATGCCAAGCCATTATTTTTGAATTACCTAAGCTACTGCCCAGGAAGACCTCTGATCATTTGGGAACAGCCATGTTTAGAATTGTCACTAATGAACTCATATAGGATGAGCTCTGATTGGATCATTCATTGTGCATGTCATTTGCAACTACACATTCAGTATAGAAGTGTGAAGTAATTTGTGACTTTTTTGCTAGCATAGGCCTAGATTCATCATTTTGCTATAAATAAAGCAAAAATAGCGCCCGTGATAAAAAAGTTGTTATCAGTGAAGGTTTAATGTGATTTGGAGGGATGAAAGGTAAAAAGAGTAGAGTGGTACACTTTACTCTATACCTACCTTCATTGCAGCTAGGTAGAGAGAACATCAAGCTAGGTAGAGAGAACATGGTACAAATCTACTTTTTCTTTTACCGTTCATCACCCCAAATCACATTAAATCTTCACTGGTGGTAACTGTTCTGGTGGTACATATGACTGTGCATGTAGAATTGCCCCCAGAACCCACCCCACAAACCTCTCCCCGAGTTCATAATGCCCCCTCTTACAGTGGTATAAAAAGTTCAAATACAAGTGAGCCTCCACAGAGGCTCACTCTCTCTCTCTCTCCTCCTCCCCTCCCGAACCAGGATTTGCGATAAATCCCGTAACGCACAACTAGCGCAGACATAATGCACAGAGAAAAGGTGTAGTTATTTCCAGTATTAAATCCCATGATAGTGTGTGTTATGTTATTGCACGCAACATTAACTAGCCCTCATTTCCATTTACTCTGCCCAAACTCCTCCCACTCGACTACTAATTTTAAATTTGCATACGCATTTCATGATGCAGAATTTATCACAAGCGTTATAGTGTTATCGCTGGCGTTAGGGTCCTAATGCGTGCCCTAACGCATTTTGATAAATGACCCTCTTAGGGCCTCATTTTCTAAAGCAGTGGTTCTCAACCTTTTTTCTTTCGGGACACACCTGACAGATGGTTCTCACATGCGTGACACACTGACCCATGATTGTCACAGGGCTAGATGTAAAAGTACAGTTTGTATCCACAGGAACCCCCCTGACCCACAATAATGGATGTAAAGCAGAATTATGACATTCCCCATACAAATCACCCTACAAAAAAGATATTCTGGTTCTGGTGTCATCTCAGTAACAGCAACTCAAACTCCTTCTACTTCCAGGCTCAATAGCCCTACTTATGAAAAGACAGCAGTTTACCACCAATGCATGTCCTCTTGAGAAAACACAACAAATAAGACTGATACAAACGCTTACATGCTAGTAAAATATCTCATCTCGGTAACAGACACAGAACCGACCTAACATACTCCCAGGATCTGTAGTAATGCACATAAACTCATCCGCAAACAGTTACACCTGTATTATGGAATACACTCAAACAGGAGCAACCCTATCTATGAAAAGGCAACACTACAAATATTAAATCAGGTCCTAAAAACCAATACACCTCTTATTAGGAAAACAGAACTAGCAAGCAGCTATAGATCCCCACACAGAAATAATTGTAAAACTATACTAATAAGCAGAATAAATGTTTCACAACAACTATGAACAGAATAACATCCAACAATTAAAAACTCATAAAAACTATTAAAAATTCTACAAACACCAATAAAATATTTCAAAAAAAGCAGACACATCACATAATATTAAATAATTAAAATGGCAGTCAATCAAGAAAAATAAACTTAAAAGCCACCTTTACTTACCCCCTCCAGCAGCTCTCCTACTCCTCTTCCATGCAGGCTGTAGCACACACCAGAAGCAGCAGTAGTGGCTAAGCTCTATACTCATGGTCCTCTTCCTTAGGGCCCATGTCTCTCACACACACACCATATCAGTCATGCCCCCATGACCAGTTTCTGTCTCTCACACACCAATCATCTCCAAAACAGTCTTTGACAAACACACCAGTCACCTTCCTGAACAGTTTCTCTCATGCCATACACACACAGGCTTCCCACTACCGTGTTCCACTTACATATATGGGCTTCTCACTCTCATAATCACTTTCTCTTTCTCACACACACTCACCAGTCTCTCACTCCCATGCTTGTTCTCTCCACATGCACAGACTTCTCATTCCCATAATCACTTTCTTTCTTTCTCTCACACACATACACAAACACCAGTCACCTGATCTCTCTCATGCATACACATACACAGGCTTCTCACTCTCATGCTGTCTCACACACACACAGGTTTCTCACTCCCATGCTCACTCTTCATATGCACAGGCTTCTCATTCCCATAATACTTTCTTTCTCTTTCTCTCACACACACGCATACACTAGTCACCTGATCTCTCTCATGCATACACACACACAGGTTTCTCACTCCCATGCTCACTCTTCATATGCACAGGCTTCTCATTCCCATAATCGCTTTCTTTCTCTTTTTCACATACAAACACACACACACCAGTCATCTGATCTCTCTCATGCATACACACACACAGAGGCTTCCCACTCCCATGTTCTCTTTCAGATATACAGGCTTCTCACTCCCATGCTGTGTCTCGCACACACCCAGGTTTCTCACTCCCATGCTCACTCTTCACATGCACAGGCTTCTCATTCCCATAATCACTTTCTCTCTCTCTCTCACATTCACATACACACCAGTCACACCGTCACCTTACCAACCAGTCTCTCTCTCATACATGCACACACACACACAGGCTTCCCACTCCCATGCTCTCTCTCACATAATCAGGCTTCTCACTCCCATGCTTTCTTTCACATACACCCCCATAACACCAGGCTTCTTACTCCCATGCTTTCTCACATACCCAGATTTCTCACTTCCATGCTTTTTCTCTCTTTCTCACACACATACACACACACACCAGTCACATCCCTGACTGTCTCACACTCTCACATACGCATCAGTCATCTCCTTGAGCAGTCACTTTCATTGTCTCTCACATATACACATACATCATCTCTCTGACCAGTTTCTCTCAATCACACACATGCTCTCGATCAAATACATTCTCTCACTTACACACTGGCTGGCTGGCTGCTTCTCTCTCTTTCTCTCCCTCACTTCCTCTCCCCCCCCCCCCCCCAAGCACAAATGGTAGCTGCAGCAGCCTCCTCCTCCAGCCCCCGCAGGCCAAGAAGGAAGAATTCCATCGACCGCGGGAGGCTCACGCTGCTGTCTCCTTTCCCGATTACCGGCTGCTTCAATTGCTCGGGGGCCGATGCTGCAACGGCCGCTGCTACTTTATCACGCGGCACAGCTCTTTCTTCTTCCCGCGCACCGCATATCACTTCCTGTTCCGGGTCCGGGGGGGATGCAGGCGCAGGAAGAAGAAAAGGCCAGCCGCGGGTGCCACAGCTTCCTCTAACACCGCTGCTGTTCCCACTGGGCTTGAACGTGCTGATAGCCCGGCAGCAACGGCAGCAGGGAAGAAAGAGCAGCGGGAGAGGCCGGGAGCACGCGACACACCAGCCGGTGCTTGGCGACACACTAGTGTGTTGCGACACACTGGTTGAGAACCGCTGTTCTAAAGTATCGCAGGCCTGCGATACTTTAGAAGATGAGGGGCGGGGGCCGAAACGGGGGCCGGGCCTGCGCTAGCCGGCAGTGATCGCACCGTCACAGTGCGATTGCTGCCGGTTTCGCACCCAATAGCGCCACCATAGGTGTAGCTATTGGGAGCAAAATAGGCAGCGAAAAGGCACTTACCTTTTCGCTGTGCGCGCCGTCGTCGCGGAGTCGGCCCCGGTGACGCCCCGACTCCTCCTCTTCTGGGGCCGACTCCGCCCCCATTTTGGTATCTCACGCGAAAAAGGACATTTCGCGTGCGAAACGTCCCTTACCGCGTGCGATACGGTTGGAAAATAAGGCCCTTAGTTGCTTCCTAATGTTCAAGGTAACTCGGGATCTACTTTAAGAAATGGCTTACTAATAAAATGTTTAATATTATATAAACTTTGTCTTTATGAAACTTTTTTTACCTACTACACTTTGTATCATTAAAGTTATACATTGATAAATTAAATTTGTGTTAAAAGCTAAATTTAATTTAATGTAGAAATTAATATTTTGCCTTCCACCACCAAAGCCCTTTCAAGACAGATTACAGCAATTGCCAAAAAAAATCACATAATATATTACAACATTCCCAGTAAATAAATGAAAATGAACACTCTCCCTTAAACAAAAAGTCATATAAAAACCAGCCCTATATTTTAAAATTCCCCAAGCATTGTATTATCAAACAGAGCAAAATTACAATATATAATAAATAATAATAATGAGGATAATAAATCCCTTGTAGGTTACAGTTAATTTTATCTTAATAAGCTACCAATTTCATGCAATAAGACATGAAAATCAAATAGGTATTTGACAAATAGAGTATCTATGTGTCTCTTCTAAATAGTCTGCTTCTTAATGTCCCTTCAAAAGCTCATTTCTCCTGTTCCTGTTTCTCAGGGCTTGGATGCTCCAAATTGTTTTTGTGGGCACAGTGTCCTTTTCACCTTGTGCTCTCCCCATCTTCACCACTAAGTCTTTGTCACCCAAATTTCTTGTCTGCTATTGGAAGGATATAGTATGTAGTATATTTTGCCATTATGATTAACCTGTGTAGCTGTGGTAAGCATCAACTATTTACTGTATTTATGAAACACTGAAGAGTACAGAAAGCCTGGGTCAATTTCTGTTGGATTTCCTAAAATTATAACATGCCTCTATTTCTCCCAGTATTTAAAGTGAATACGATCTGTTAAAAATGTCTTAAAAATGTTGTGGTAATAAAAAAAAAAAAGTAAACAAAAGAAAAAAACCTGGTTGATCCAGCAACTCTGTCATGTACATTTTATCAGTGAGAGCTGGGGAGGAGAAGGGCTATCTGGATTTCATTGAGGTAGAACACAGAACGCAATCTTTGCTTCTCATTGCAATGATTCCTATCCATTAGAAAGACGCCTTTCACTTAGAAGAAACAAACATGAATTCAGTTTATAATTACTCTTTAACTACAAAGTTTTCCCTTCCTTCTATAGTTCAAACTTTGCTATTCTGCATCCAACTTGTCTTGTCAGACCCCGGCTTCACTTTCTCCAGAGAATCTAAATAAGTTTGGTGTTCAGACTTGAAATGAGATTCCCTTGTATTTATACCCTTAAGGTTTATTTTTTTAGTGATTGAAATATTATATTGCAGATTGAGTTCATGTTGTATCCTACTTTTCAATGGTATGACAGAAAATGAGGCAGTGAAAACAGAAAAATCTTTATAACTTGGATATTGAAAAAAGTATCATATACAATATGCTAGTGTCTTAAGAAACTGAGGAAGAGCTGAACACAGAGAATCTCCAGGACTGCACCATACACACAACCTACCACAATTTAAAATTTGGACTTTGTATGTCTGCACTGATGACTGTAAATGCAGTTTTACTCTTGAGGATGGGTGGTGGTGTTGGCTCATGCAAGCTACTGTTTACATCTCATTTATAATTAGAACGTGGGTCTCCATAACTGCATAATCCAAATGGAAAACAGCAGGATAGGGAAGCAAGCATAAAATCTAGACTGTCCCAAACTGATGGCTGAGAATAGTATTCCTAATAGAGAACATGGAAATAATTTTTTAAAGGTCACTTGCATTTTTTTTCTAAATAATAATTTGTTGGTATTTGATTGTGGGCTGCTGTGTTTGCATTCACTTGTAAAACGGTGAACAACTCATTACAGTAAGTATCAGATTGGCCACGAGAGATGTGGAACAACAGTGGACCAAACTAAAAGGAGCAATTACCAAGGCAACTAATTTATATGTTAGGTTTCATTTTTCTCTTGCTTTTTTTTACTTTTCTATCTGGTTCTCAAAGGAGGTGGCAGACAAAATAAAAGCTAAAAGAACAGCGTTCAAGAAATATAAAGAATCCCAAAGAGAGGAGCACAAGGAAGAATATCTGGTGGAACTGAGGGAGATGAAGAAAGCAATCAAGAAAGCGAAAATTCAAGCGGAAGAAAGGATTGCCAAAGAGGTAAAGCGAGGTGACAAAACATTTTTCAGATACATCAGTGAAAGGAAAAAAGCCCAAAATGGTATACTGAAATTGAAGGTGAAAAGGATCAATGGGTGGAGGCAGATGAAGAAATGGCAGAAATATTAAACGAATATTTCAGTTCAGTATTCACTAAAGACACCGGAGAAGGACCAACGCTAGTTAACAAGAAACTGGAGGGGAGTGGAATGGATGAAACTCTGTTTACAGAAGAGAATATATGGGAAGAACTAGGAAAACTGAAGGTGGACAAAGCCAGGGGGCCTGATGAGGTTCATCCCAGGATACTGAGGGAGCTCAGAGATGTGCTGGCGGCTCCACTGTGTGACCTGTTCAATAGTTCCCTGGAAACGGGAGTGGTGCTGAGTGATTGGAGAAGAGCGACGTGGTCCCGCTTCACAAGAGCGGGAGCAGAGAGGAGGCTGGAAACTACAGGCCGGTTAGCCTTACCTCGGTGGTGTGAAAAGTATTGGAGTTGCTGCTGAAGGAAAGAATAGTGAACTATCTACAAGCAGCAGAATTGATGGTACCAGAGGCAGCATGTTTCATCAAGGGAAGGTCCTATTAGGCAAATCTGATCAACTTTTTTGATTGGGTGACTAAGGAATTGGATCGAGGAAGAGTGCTCTGTCATCTACTTGAATTTTAGCAAACCTTTTGATACGGTCCCACACAGGAGGCTTGTGAATAAAATGAGAAGCTTGGGTGTGAGTGCCAAGGTAGTGGCCTGGATAGAGAAAACTAGTTGAAGGACAGAAGACAATGTGTTATGGTAAATGGAACTTACTCTAAAGAGAGAGCGGTGATGAGTGGAGTGCAGCAAGGGTCGGTGTTGGGACCGATCCTGTTCAATATCTTTGTGAGCAACATCGCGGAAGGGATAGAAGGTAAGGTTTGTCTGTTTGCGGATGATACTAAGATCTGCAACAGAGTGGACATGCCGGAAAGAGTGGAGAGAATGAGATGGGATTTAAGGAAGCTTGAAGACTGGTCGAAGTTATGGCAGCTGAGATTCAATGCCAAGAAGTGCAGTGTCATGCATATGGGCTGTGGAAATCTGAAAGAATTGTATTCGATGGGGGGTGAAGGGCTGATGTGCACGGAGCAGGAGAGAGACCTGGGGGCGATAGTGTCTAACGATCTGAAGTCGGTGAAACAGTGTGACAGGGCGATAGCTAAAGCCAGAAGAATGCTGGGCTGCATAGAGAGAAGAATTTCGAGTAAGAAAAGGGAAGTTGTTATCCCCTTGTACAGGTCCTTGTGAGGCCTCACCTGGAGTACTGTGCTCAGTTCTGGAGACCGTATCTCCGAAGGGACAGAGACAGTATGGAGGCGGTCCAGAGAAGGGCGACCAAAAAGGTGGATGGTCTTCATTGAATGACTTATGAGGAGAGACTGAAGAATCTAAATATGTATACCCTGGAGGAAAGGAGGAGCAGGTGTGATATGATACAGACTTTCAGATTCTTGAAAGGTTTCAATGATCCAAAGTCAATGACAGACCTTTTCTGTTGGAAAAAAATCAGCAGAACCAAGGGTCAAGATTTAAAACTCCAGGGAGGAAGACTCAGAACCAATGTCAGGAAGTATTTCTTCATGGAGAAGGTGGTGGATGCCTGGAACGCCCTTCCTGAGGAAGTGGTGAAGACCAAAACTGTGAAGGATTTCAAAGGGGCGTGGGATAAACACTGTGGATCCGTAAAGCCTGGAGGATGGGAATGAAGTTGATCAGATTTGCCTAATAGTTATCCCTCCTTTATTATTTATTATTTTTTCTCATACCTAAAGATTAATTTAAGAGTACAGTATTCTCATATGGCTATCCTATTATTCATATAAATGGAATTTCCAATCCACAGTCCAAATAGCACATATTATTTGATTCATGTAACCGAAACTTTATTGGCACCTACTAGCTAATTTATAATCCTAACCAGACTTATTTATGTGCCTATCTGTAAACCGTTGTGACGGTATACTACTAAACGACGGTATAGAAAAGTTTTTAAATAAATGATGGCTGCTACCTGGTGATTAATACCCTTATTCAATAAACATTCACACGGTTAATGAGACTCCAGCATTGCTCTATGCTTCAATGGCAAGAGGAAATGTGGAAAAGAGGATTTCCATTCAGGCAACAACCAAAATTGCTCTATGCTTCAACAACCAACATTGTTCTATGCTTCAAAGGCAAGAGGAAATGTGGAAAAGAGGATTTCATTCAGGCAACAACCAAAAAGGTAGCACAGTCTGGGTAAACAAATAAGCGTGGGAGTAGCTTGCTTGTTGCGGCGGTTACTACCCCAAACCAATTAAGCCTGATACTTCACTTTCAATGCATATCCAGCGTAAATCTCTGCTTTAACGCTATCTCTGCTTTAACGCTATCTCTGCTTTAACAGCAGGGGGGATGAAGATAAAAGGATTTACATTCAGACAACAACCAACAAGGACTGAATGGCACAGTCTGGGTAAAAAAATAAGCATGGGTGTAGCTTGCTTATTGCGGCGGTTACTACCCCTAATAAATTAAGCCTGATACTTCACTTTGAATGCATATCCAGTGCAGTTCACTGCTTCAATGCCAGGGGAATGAAGAAATAAGAATAGGATTTATATCCAGCCAACATCTAACAAGGCATTGATCTGAGCAGTATGAGTGTACAAACATCAGGGTAACTTGCTCGATACGACGGTTACTACCCTCAAACATTAAGGCTTATACTTCACTTTGATACAGCTCCAACACTGCTTTCTGCATCAATGGCGGGGGTGGAAGGAAATTAGAATAAAAAAGCTACCAATAAGGGCCCTGAACTCAGCAGTCGGAGTAACAGATAAGTATGAGAAAATAAGTGTGAAAGCTTGCTGGGCAGACTGGATGGGCCTATTGGTCTTCTTCTGTCATTTCTATGTTTCTATAAAGACCAATGATCTTTTCTGTTTAACTAAAATAATAGCTAGGACAAAGAGAACCATAGGTGTTGGAATGGGGTGGGACATAGGTGGCATGGTCCCACCAAAATCTGGTTCTTCCTGCAGAATCTCTGTGGGAGATCTGGGGCTGGGTTGAACAGACAGCGGCTGTTCTTCAGCAGGAAGAGAGTAATGTCTTGCTGGCTGGGATTGGGAGCAGGGTAGGACCACAGGGCTGAACTAGGGTTTATCTTCTGCCTAGCCAGCCCCCTTCCCCACAGGTTGAGCCCTTGGGTTCTGAGGGCTGGTAGGCTTTGACTTTGGTGGCAGAACATCATGGTGTAGGCTAGGCAGGCTGGAACTGCAGACAGGATACTGGAGCAGGTGGGTAGCGGGATATAGAGCAAGGATTAGGACTGGATACAGACATAGTCTCGGTTATGATACTGAGCAGGAAGCGGAGACCAGAAAGTGGTCTAGGCAAGGCGTGATAAGACTGGCAAGGCAGTAAAGGGCTGGAGCAAATAAGGACAACACAGAACAGAGAACACTAAGGCCCAAAGACAGCGGTACAGAAGGCCTGTAGCCACAAGCATGAGGCCCAGAGGGCACAAAGCAGAGTAAAGCCTTAGCAGGCCCAGAGGCCACAAGGTAAGGTAAGGCCTGAGTAGGCCACAGAGCAAGGTGCAATGTAACAGAAGGCCCGGAGGTCACAAGGCAAAGGGAGGACCGCAGACAAGGCACAAGATAACAGAAGGCTCAGAGGCCACAAGGCAAGAACCAGATTAAGTGGCCAGATCGGGTGACTCCATGAAGAGGTATCTAGGTATTGGTAAAGCTGGATTAAATAGTGCAAGGCTTGCTGAGTCAGATGCTCAGTGAGGAGGTGGCTCAGATGGCTAGGAACAGAGCTCGCTGGAGGCTGGTGGGGAGGTGTCATTGCAAGCAGAAGCAGGGCATGGTGAGACTGCATGTCAGGCCAAACCATTACAGTACCCCTTTTCAAGAACCCCTCCTTCAGGGTCTCATTTACCATGGGGTCTATGGATAGCAGGTACTTGTTTCCTTTGGATTGCAGTCAGTGGGATTCAATTCCTCATGGACAATGAGGTTGCACTGATGCTTTCTGGAACTGAGTTCTTGACCAGAGACTCTCTGGGAATGTGGTCCAAGAGAAGCATTTTCCTGAGGCACCAAATGTAAACTAGAGTTTCAGTGGTACTGAATTGTAAAATTAGGCTCTCTGGAATGCTGAGACACAGGATTAGGTTCTCTTGGGTACTGAAGTTCAGGATAAATGTTTCTAGATTATCAAGGTACAGGGTTAGAACCCTTCTGGTGCTGAGTAGCTGAAATGAATCTCTCTGATACTAGATAGTGGATAGCTGGATAGTTAGGTTAGAGTTTTTCCATGACCAAAATGCTGATTCATAGTCTCCACGAGATCGGGTTAAGGTCATAGGAGGTCTCGGTGGCTTGGCCTCTGGCTCAGGTTGTATTAGTGGCTGGACTCTGATTCTGAGTTACTCAACTACTAAGTGGCTGGAACCGCGCTTCCCTCTGTACGCTCAGCATCTGGAAACATTCTGCCCTCTGGGTGCTCATCTCAAACTATGCCTCCTTATGTTCTTGGCATCTGGGATAGCACCTCCTTGGGTGTGCTTGGCATCTGGAATGGATGCCTCCCTGTAGGTGCTGAGTATCTAGGACAGCACTCCTTCTGGGCATTCAGTGTCTGGAATAGTGCCTCCCTCTGGGTGCTGGGCATCTGGAACAGCACTTCCTTCCTGGCACTTGGCATCTAGAACAGCCTTCTGGTACTTGGCATCTTGTATTTGGAGCAGTGCTTCCTTCCTGGCACTTGGTTAGAGGACTGGAGTTCCTCTGAGGTAAGGCTGGAGAGGACGGCTCCCTCTGAAGCAAGGCAGGAGCTGCAGGTTTTTCATAGAGTGGTCCAGTCAGAATGGAGTATACTTTCAGAAACAGATCAGTAGAGCTGGACTGCTCCTCCCAGAGTGGATCATCAGGACTGGAGTGCATCTCCAGGGGTGGCCAGCTGGACTGGACCACTGTTTCTGGAATGGGTCAGCTAGACCAGACTCTTTCTGGCAGTGGGTCGCTCAGCCAGGTACTCTCTGGCCCTGGCTGGTTTAAATAATGTCTTCTTGAAGCTAGGTGGTTAAAACTGTGTCCCTCTGGCACTGGCTGGTTGAAATAGGCTGCGCCTTCTGGAGTGGATCAGTAGAAATGGAGTCCTCCAGAAGCTGAGGCAGGGCTATGACAGCTGGGTCAAGCTCCTCTTGAAGCAATGGCGTTAATTGTGTTTTCACATTACTTGATCACTGGGTAAAGCACAACATTTCCTAGGTGACTGGCTTGCCACTGTGGTGGAGCAGATTCTGTGCAGCAGGAGTGGAATTAATTACTGAGCCTTGGATACTCAGGCGATGTCTAGAGAAGGCCGGCATAGAAAAGGCACATGCTGAATCAATCAGTTCTTTTTGTTTCAAAACTTCTGCTGTCTGAGACTGGGGTAGGAGAGCTGAAGTAGTGCTGCAAACAGAAACATAATTGACTTTTGCATGTGAGGAACTTGGCTTAATGTGGCAGGTTGCATTGACTGTGTTTAAATCAATTTGGCAAGCTGTGGTTTTCAAAGAGTCAGTGCGTTTTGTAGATTTTAAAGAATCTGGGCTGTGCATAACAGACTGTAGGAAAAGAGTTTTGCTTTTGCAGGTAAAAAAACTTGATTTAACTTGGCATGTAGTGATTGCATTGGTTATGCAGTTTAAATTAGTCTGGCTAGTTGTGGTTTTCAAGGAGCCAGATTATGAAGCAATTTTTACCCCTATAGGAATTGATTTTAAGTTCTTTTGGCTGTTTTTAGTTATGCCTGGATGTGCTGGGGATCTCAGACAATCAGAGCTGAATCTAGAAGCAGGCTATGCATTTACAGGTAAGGAATTAAAAATTTCCTTGACAAATTAGGTCTGCAGTAGTGGTGTTTTTCAAAGAAACAGTGCTGGGTATGAAAGCAGAGATTAACTTTGCAGGTGCTGGTTTCAATTCATTGTAGTTGTTTTTCCTTGTCTCTGGATGAGCTATGGTTTCCAAAGTTGCTGGTCTTAGAGCTTCCTCAGCAAATTACATGCCTTTCAAAGTATTAGTAGGAGAAATCCCAGCATTGGAGTTTTTTTTTTTTTTTTAAGAGATAGTGCACATTAAACTGTAGATTGGGCACTGGACTGGTTACAGAACAAAATGGACAGGCTCTGTCAAAGTATATACCCCAGGCAGCATTTATATTTCTACCAGGAGGATTAAGGGAACCGCATCCCATACATTCTGGAAATATCAATTTTTAGCTGCGCATTTGTTGTACTTCCAATAAACTAGGATCTGGGGTGCAATCGTAGCATCAGGAAGTGGAAGCCATAGTTTGGGATCTGGTTGGGTTGCAGCACAACCTTTACAGACCATTACAGATGCAGGGTTTGTAGACCAATATTTAATTCAGTCCCACAATTTAAAATTAGGGAAATGGAAGCCTATGCATTCTAAATAATGTGAAGGATTCCAAACTTGGCAAATGAGGCAAACAAAATGACACACAGACTCTGGAATGGCTTGAGTTACTAAGGTAGGAATACCATGGTGTGAATAATTAGAATCTGTACCTGATTCTCCACATTGACAAGGAGCCCTGCTTCCACTCCTGCAGATATTTTTTAGCATCTTCGTTCTATCATACTGGCTGGAGTCAGGGAAAAAAGCACTCAGGATCAGGGCAGGACTGCAGGGCTGGATTGGAGTTTATTTTCTTCCTATCCAGCCCTCTTCCCCGCTGGTTGAGCCCGTGAGTTCTGGAGGCCGATAGGACTTGCCTTCGGCGCAGAACATTATGGTATAGGTTAGACAGGGCTGGACAGTCTCAGGTTGGAAGACCAGGGTACTGGAGCAGGAGGGTAGCGAAATACTGAGCAAGGAATGGGACTGGATACAGACAAAGGCTTGGGCAGGACACTGAGCAGGGATTGGAGACTAGGGACTGGACTGGGCAGAGCTGGACAAGGCAGACAAGGGCAGGAACAGACAGGGTCAACACAGAATAGAGAACACTAAGGCCCAAAAACAACAGTACAGAAGGCCCATAGCCACTAAGCATAAGGCCCGGAGGCCACAAGGCTGCATAAGACCCGGAGGCCACAAGGCTGTGTAAGGCTTGAGTAGGCTCAGAGCAAAGTCTAAGGTAAGAGCAGACCTGGAGGCCACAAGGGAAGGTAAGGCTTGAGTAGGCCACAGAACAAGGTGCAAGATAAGAGAAGGCTTAGAGGCCACAAGGCATGGAGCAGCGAAAAGCAGCCAGGTTAGAGAGCCAAGGATGACTCTATCAAGAGGCAGCTAGGTACTGGCAAGGCTGGGTTAAATAGTGCAAGGAAAGATTAGACAGATAAGTATCATTGCAAGCAGAAGCAGGGCACAGTGAGGCTGCATAGCAGGTGAATCCGTGACAAGCAGTAATGTGTCAGGCTGCATCCTTCATCTCTGCAGTTTTGTGCCCGACTGCTGCTTTGAATTGCACAGGTCTTTGTACAGTCATGTGGTTTAAAGGAGAAGTTGGGTCAGGTGGCAGATGGGGAAGAGGACGTGGCCCGAAGCACCACCACTCTCCTTCTCTTGGAAAGCATGGAAAGTAGGATCCAAGGGGAAAGAGAGCATGGTTGTGGGGGCAAGGGAGAGAGAAAGAGAGAGATGCCAATGAGGGAGGGGAGCAGGGGGACAGAGGGGATGGGGGTGGAGCTTTTTTTTGGCTCGGTCCCCAAACCAAAAAGGCATTCCGCTGCCTCTGGGGAAAAAACAATGTTATCTCTTTTGATTGGTCTTGTGGCTTGACCATTGCATTGCTCACTGTAGCAGAGAGAGACCAGCGCTCAGATCTCCTATTCAGTGCTGCAGAGTTTAGGTGAATCTTGGAGGTGATATGTATATTTACTGGAGGAATGACGCTGACGCATAAGGAAACCCTTTTGGCCTAACAGCAGAATGGAAGAATTCCATTTCAAAGGAGAATAGCCTTTACTGTCCTTGGTCAGTTCACAGTACATATCCATCAAAGGGGAGAGGAAAGGGATAATAGCAAAACATTGGCATTCTGTGTACAATATAAAGAATTCCTTGTTTTTATTGTCACTGATTCAAAACAGTTACATCAGTTTCTCTTTTAGAAGAAGCTGCTGTAGTAAAAATGTGTTTACTTGATGAAAGACTGTACCCAAGACATAAGCAGAAAAAAAATAAATTGCACACAAATACAAGCAGCTTAATAAGTTCAATTTAAATTTTCTTAATTGGCATGTTACACAGCGTGAACCCCTACTCCCGCCCCTCCTTCACTCCAGGTGCCAGGTCACCCTGGTGCTTCAAATTTTGGTGCCTGCTGCTGTATCCAGGTGGACAAGTCACTGTTTGGAGTAGACCTGGGCCACAGAAGAAGAGAGGCTAGGGATGGAATGAGAAGAAAAGAAATGAGGGGAGGGTAAAGACATAGGGTAGGAGGAAGAAGGGGGAGAGCAAATAATGTCAAAAGAAAATAAGCAAAACAAAAAATAAATTAAAAATCAAGAGTAAAAAAAAAAAAAAAAGATAGAACTTTATTTCCTCCATGGCTCCAAAATATTTTAGCTGGTAGCTGAGTTTTCTAAAAAAAAAATGCTTCTGTGTCCCTTGAGAGGATGTAAAAGAACAACTCTTCAATTCAGATAGATAGTTTCAGGGTAACAGTGTAGAGTCAGAACTAGAGTTAAATGGTGCCCAATATTATTTTTTCTTGTTGAAGATGGGAAATTGGAATCATGATAGAGAACTGAAGTATTGTGGGGTGTGGTTTATGGATTTAAATCACACAATGTTGAATCTTTTGTTAGAGGACCAATAACAGAATATCATCCTCTAGACAGGACAGCAAGGGATTAACATTTCCGTACCCGGTATCACCTAACCCTGTATGGGAAGGAATAGGTCTATAAGGGCTTATAGAGAGGATTTAATATGCACTATTAAGTTGAGTCTCCATCTTCCTCCATGCTTGTTGTGCTGGTCATAACCAGCACAGTCACCTGTTCAGAAATAGGTAACTATATGTAGTAAATATGTAACTATATGTAGTAGTTCCAGAGGACTGGAAAAAGGCAGATGTGGTTTCTATTCATAAAAGTGGAAGTAAAGAGGAGGCTGGGAACTACAAGCCAGTTAGTCCGATCTCTGTGGGGTGCAAACTAATGGAATCACTGCTAAAACAGAAGAGAGTGCAATTTTTGGAATCCGATGGCTTTCAAGATCAGAGGCAGCATGGTTTTAATAGAGATAAATCTTGTCAGACTAATCTGATCAATTTCTTTGATTCGGTGACCAGAGATTTGGTTCAAGGAAGAACACTGGATGTAGTGTACTTGGATTTCAGTAAGGCCTTTGACAGGGTTCTGCACAGAAGGCTTATAAATAAATTGTGCACCCTTGGTATGGATCCTAGAGTGACTGATTAGGTTAGACTGGCTGAGTGGGAGGTGACAAAGGGTAATGGTAAATGGATTTTTCTCTGAGGAGGGGGTTGTTACTAGCAGTGTGCCTCAGGGATCAGTCCTTGGACTGGTTCTTGTCAGGAAAGGTTTGTCTTTTTGCCAATGGTGCCAAAATCTGGAACAGGATGGACAGTCAGGAATGAGTGGAAAACATGAGAAGGGATCTAGCAAAGCTCGAGGAATGCTCTAAGGTCTGGCTGCAAATATTTAATGCTTAAAAAGTGCAGAGTAATGCATTTAGGATGCAAAAACCCAAGGGAAAGTTACAGTATTGGAGGTGAAGTTCTAAGCACGAAGGAAAAGTGGGATGTGGGGATAATTGTATTTGATGACCTTAAGGTGACTAAACAGGTAGATAAAGCAATGGTAAAAGTCAGAAAGATGCTTGACTACATAGGGAGAATAAAAGCAGAAAAAGGGAGGTGATATTGCTCTGTACAGGTCCCTGATGAGATCTCACTTGGAATATTGTGTACAATTCTGGAGACTGCACTTTCAAAAGGATAAAAACAGGACGGAGTTGGTCCAGAGGGGTGGTCAGTGGTCTTCATTCTAAAGCATATGGGGCTAGACTTAAAGATCTAAACATATATACTCTAGATGAAAGGCAAGATGGGGAGTAATGATGGACAATCAGTTATCTCAAAGGTTTCCATGTACAGGACAGGAGCATTTTTCAATGGAAGGGAAGCTCTAGAATGAGGGGCCATAAGATGAGTTTGAAAGGGGGTAGACTCAGGAGTAAACTTAGGAAATATTTCTTTACAGAGAGGGTGGTGGATGTGTGGAATAGCCTCCCAGTAGAAGTGATGGAAACAAATACTGTATCTGAATTCAAGAGAACATGGGATAATTACAGGGGATCTCTAAAGAAGTGATAAGAATTATAATGCTAAATTAATTGTACATATGTGCAGAATGGATTACCATACAGTTTTTTTCTGCCATCCTGTTTCTATATAATATTTACTTGGGAAATTGGGATAGAAAATAATAAAGAATCCTTGCATGTTGCATGTCCTGAGTCATTTCTAATTTGCAGTAAGCGTTTCACCTAGAAGCATGAGGATCCCCATTGCACGTACCTGGTTCTGAGCCTGAACAAGCAGACTGGGCTGGAACTGGTATAGAAAGGGTAAAAATTGCACAGCTTTTGGGCACAGGGAAAACTACAGACTGAAAGAACCTGTGCTGATTCAGGGAGAGATGGAGTTGATACAAGCTTAAAACAAGCTGGAAATGGAGAAAGCTAAAGAGGAAAACCAGTGCTCAAGAGTATAATGGACCTGAAGCAGGCACTCTGCTGTTCCAACCTTAAAATATGAGTACAACAGTGAAAGAAAGCAATTAACTCAGAAAACATGTCTTTTAGCACAGATCTCAGAATTGCTATCACCAGATTAAATGAAGGCAATTAGCATATATGGACATTTTAAGATGGAAATGCTTCTGAATAAAGATAAATTGTGGGATATGTATGCAAGGATAGACCTACTGAAAATGTATAAACATGGGACCAGTGGAACGGTGAAGCAAGAAGTATTATTTGTCTTCTTGTTGAGGATAATCAATTAATTCACATCTGTGGTGTGCCATTTCTAGACAGATGTAGGAAAGTTGAAGATATTACATGATAGGTGTAACTTAAAAATAAAACTAGTTCTGCTTTGCAAATTAGAGAATTTTAAGAATGAAGGAATTCCAGGAAAAGGTGGAGCATATTAGTATCATGTTAGATATCACAGTGAGTCTGAGAAACATGGGAGAAGCTCTGAAAGATGGTCATGTGTTTTCATTATTACTATGCAGCTTGCTTGACACATTTTATATACTCATAAATGTACTGGAGATTAGACCAGAATGCAAACATTGGACTATGTGAAAGTGAGACGTAGATGAATTTGTTCACAGAAATTGAAGTTTTAAAGCAGACAAAGGCAAACATAATAGATACCAAGAGGCTGCCCTGCCTAAGAGAGTGCAGGAAAGGGGCAAAACATTCAGAATGCTCTTGCTATAAGGGTAGGATTGGTGAATAAAAGCTGCTCAGAGGAGCAAACATTCCCCTATACAGTAGGGGTTAAAGCCTGTGGGCAGGCATGGTCCAGAAGAGGCAGAGATACCTACACAGAAAGAAGGTATAGATGGAAAGTTGCAACCACAGCTATGTTATTGCTGAAAAACGATGTGCTACTTGAAGAAGAACTGCTCAGTCTGGAAACCTGATAGTAGTCAGTCATTAGCTGAAACAGTATAAACACCTAAAATACAAGCAGTCATAGAAACACTAAGTTGGAATTTCATTTTGAAACTCCTTGAGAGAAATAACATGGCAGAATGGCCCAAATATTCTGGAGCTGCAAATCATATGATAAATAATATTTTTCACAGACATTAGCTATATTGTGAAAGATAAAGTATACCTAGCAGATGGGAGATGCATCCTTGTGATGAGGAAAGGGGAAGGGCAACTCATGTATGCCACCACTGCTGGATGCAGACTCAGAATACTCATGAAAGATGTGCTATATATGCCAGACTTGAAGGGCAGCTTATTGTCAATGAGATTTATGATAAGCAATGACTTCACTGTCCTCTTCTCCAATAATACATTCCTGATGAAAAAAGGGACAAGCACAGTGGCATTAGGGGTTTCAGGGGACAACTTGAATAACAGTTCAACAGATGAAACTAAAGCAGCTACCCAACACCCACACCAAAACTGCATACACATACAGCACAGATGCCTAGGTGCACTAAATGACTTGCTGGGCAAATAGATGATGCTAAGTATTTAAATAGCAGCCTGATACCTGCAATGGCATGCTGCACCTTTGCTTTACACCTCCACGTGACACCTTTACAATTAGATAGATTAATCTTTTGGTATGTTCTCTTAATGAATTGCTGGTAATGGTCATGATTTATTGGTATTTTAGCTATCTTATATTGTGCTATTGTTTAATCAGTGACTTTGGAGTATAAGACTAAGTGAGATCAGTATTATTATTATTATCTTGGTTTTAGTTTGCCTGTTTGACGTGTTCAGTATAGGCATAGATTAATGTTCTGATTTTGTTGGTCATAATATCCCAATTATTCTGGGTCCTGGTAAATATTGTCCTTTTAAGGTAATATTTAATACAGTTGTGAATCACATGCAAGAAATGATTTACTGGAAGAAAGTTCCATCATTTAATAACAGAGAGGAAGTTGATTACAAGTCCCTTAAGTCTGTAAAAGGAAAAGCTGTACAGAATCTTGGCTCACTGAAGCAGATAGCTTGATATTATACAAACTGTGTCTAGAGTGTTATAATTGGATACATCAACCCAGGTACTGGAAGAGAAATGGGGGCATTACTATAATCTTTAAAGAACAGCAATCTGTTATTCCCACTTGATAATGATTTTAAAGGGCTAATTTTGGACCTGAATCAGGTAGCTATCTTTTAAATCTATTCCCCACCCTCACCCTCTCTGGGTCCTGATATAGTCTCCCTGCATGTGTTAGCAGAAATTTGTATATCATGTATTGAGGTTCAAACATCTGTTATTTTTAGGAGATTTTAATTTCCATGTTGATGACCCCCCAAGAGGACTCATTGAGGACTTTTTAACAGAAATGTTTTTGTTGGACACAATGCAATTGATCAATGTATGAGGCATTACATATAATTGATGTGTTATTTATGCCAAATGCTCTAATTGAGCAAAACAGACTTTTCTAGCTCAGGCCATTTCTCACCTCCTGGTCTGACCATGTTTTAGTTAGTTTTCGGTTGTTGATGGTTAAGCCAGATAATGAAGCTAGAGCTCCTGCTAATCTTTCATTAAGATCAGTTAGGAGTGTGCATGAATAAGATGTTTTTAAAGATGAATAGGAGAAGGTTCACTTGCAGTTATTAACAAAAATAATAATGTTGATTCTCAAGTTGAATTATACAATTGTTTGAAGTTCTTGAGCAGGTTGCCCCAATGAAAACAAAACCTGTAATGTGCAACATCATGCCCCATGGTTTACCTCTGAATGCTTGAAATTAAAGTGATGGACAAGAAGTTTTGAAAGAATATGGCATAAGTCTCATTGTGAAAAGATTATAAATGAAATGCAAGTTGTCTCTAATCAGTACCAGTTATGCTGAAAAATGCAAAAAAAAAAAAAGCAATATTTTACCGTGAAACATACAAGATCATTGATTCACCCTCTAGAATTATTCAAAATTGTTAGAAACCTACTACCAAAACTATTGCCCATCAACATGGAGGCAGAAATTGATGCTGTTTTAGAAGATTTCTTTGTTAATAAGATTGATTTGCACTAGAGATTTTGTGACAAACCGACCATTGAACCCAGACAAAAGGTACTTTGACTTCTTTTGAAAGAGATGAAAGTATGATTAGCCCGAAATGGTCTGCTGATGAGTTTCTAGATGTATCAGCATTAAAACTTCCAGGCTATGATTTAGATCCATGCCCTGCAATTTTGATTTGCTGCTTGAAAGCGTTTTTTGCTGAACTAATTATAGAGGTTATTAATACTTTGTTACAAGAAGGATATGTTTAAAAAAAAAAAAAAAAAGCGATTGTGCTGCCATTCTTAAAGAAAAACACTAAGCCTGTTGAGCTTTCCAGCTATAGGCCTTTCTTAATCTCTTTTCATTGAGTAAGGTCTTAGAAAAGTATGTCCTGACACAGTTAAAGAAATTTATTGAGAGAGATACTGTGCTTGACCCATATCAGTGTGATTTCAGGTATCATCATGGTAATGAAACATCGATGGTCTTGATTATAGACTCACTCTTTGCTGAGCTTGATAAGGACAAGGAAGTGTATGTTGTGTTGAATATATCTTCTGCATTCGAGTTGTTAAATCATCAGAGTATTATAGGTTGCTAGAAATTGATATAAGGGCATTGTCCTCAAATGGTTGATCTTTCCTCATTTCTCGAATTTTTCAAGTGAAATTACAGAACAACTTATCAGCAAGTAAAACATGTTCCTTTGATGTTCCCTAAGGCTTGGCTTTGTCAGCTACCTTATTTAACATCTATCTAGCCTCACTGGGCTGATTACTAGCCAACCAGGAAATATATTATACATTTTACTCTGACATTGAGCTTTATTGTCCCAATCAAATCAACTTTACAGTCAACTATGGCACATTTAGCAAATCACCTTACTATTGTAGAAGATTGAATTTTCAGTAATGAAATTGTTCTAAATTTGTCTAAAACAGAAGTATTATGGATAAGCGATGATTTGCAGGAACTGTCCATCAATGGAAGGACTTTTCCTTAGACCATAAGAAATTGCCATACTGGGTCAGACCAAGTGTCCATCAAGCCCAGCATCATGTTTCCAACAGAGGCCAAACCAGGCCACAAGAACCTGACAAGTACTCAAACACTAAGAAGATCCCATTCCTTTCTTATCTGGCCAAGTTTCGCTCTCACAAGAGTTGCCTCAGGAGCTACTAAGGACAAAATTAAAAAATTAATGCACAACTGATATCTGGATTACATTTTAATAAATGGTTTAGGTTAATAAGCACTGTTTCTTGTAAAGTAATCTTTAAAAAAAAATTGTTCATTTGTTTGTGCTTTTTATTGAATTCATTTATTTACATATTTATGTTTGTGCATTTCATTTAAATTGTTTGAATTCATTTCTGCATGTTGTCAATATGTGTGCACACCATTTAGGTTTATTTTGTTTTATATGTATGTCACTAATTTTGTTTATGTATTTACATACATTTATGTAAATGTGTCATATATAAGTGTATCTTGATTAATTTTTACATTTTGTCCTTAGTAGTCCCTGAGGCAGCTCTTGTGAGAGTGAAACTTGGCCAGAGTCGGGCAAGTTTCAATATAGGCTTCTTTTTACACCGCTCTTCATTTTTTTCTACTAAATTGAGTCTCCATCTTTCTCTCTGCCTGTTATGCTGGTTATAACAGAATAATTGCCTTTACAGAACCATGTGACCATGTATCTGATAAATCTTAAGGTGGGCAGACAGGTGGATAAAGCAACAGTAAAAGCCAGAAAGATACTTGGCTGCAAAGGGAGAGGAATGGTCAGCAGAAAAAGGGAGATGATATTGTCCTTGGTGGTGAGACCTCACTTGGAATACTGTGTATAATTCTAAAGGATATAAACTGGATGAAATCTGTCCAGAGGGTGGCTACTAAAATGGGCAGTGGTCTTTGTTCTAAAGCATATGGGGATAGACTTAAAGATTTAAACATGTATACCCTAGAGCAGTGATAGGAAACTCCAGTCCTCGAGTGTCACAAATAGGTCAGGTTTTCAGGATATCTACAATGAATATGCATGAGAAAGATTTGCATGCACTTCCTCCATTGTATGCACATCTATCTCATGCATATTTATTGTGGATATCCGGAAAACCTGGCCTGTTTGTGGAACTCGAGGACTGGAGTTTCGCCATCAGTGACCTAGAGGAAAGGTGAGGCAGGGGAGAGATGATAGACACATTCAAATATATCAAAGGTTCCCATGCACAAGAGGTGAGCCTCTTTCAGTGGAGAGAAGGCTCTAGAATGAGGGGGTAATGAGATGAGGTTGAAAGGGAGTAGAGTGAGGAGTAATCTAAATAAATATTTGAAGGTAATGGAAGTAGTGGAGACAAAACCAGTATCTGAATTCAAGAAAGCATGGGATAAATATAGGGGATCTCTAAGGAAGTGATGAGAATAAAGCTAAATTAATTGGACAGATGGGCAGAATGGATGGGCCATACGATTTCTTGCTGCCATCATGTTTCTATTTTTCTATGTAACTGTGTATATTGAGGTCAATATTCAAAAGGGCTTGTCCAGCTAGGTTCAAAACTCAGCTGGACAAACCTTGTGTTTTGAATATCCCTCTAAGCTTAACGGTTATGTTTTAGCTGTGCAAGTCATTACAGGGCTAAAACGTAGCTGGATAAAAAAAAGAGGCAGGGCATGGTTAACATTTACCTGGTTAGCTCTGAATATCGGTGCTAGCCGGGTAAAAATCTCTGGCTAACTCTGGCTGGCAAAAAAAAAAAAAAAAAAAGCAGTCTTAAAGTTAGCCGGAGAACCACCTCCCTGCCAAAAAAAACCCCCAAATGACAAACTGCTGTGCAGCCACAGCCTTCCCTACTGAGTCAGGGAAAGGACAAATCAGAAAGCCAGTGAAGTGAAAAAATGCATATTAAATGCTGGTACAGCTCTCTGCTCTACCAGCTTTTAATACTTAAGCCAGAGGGAGAAGGACAAAACCTTTCCTAGCTGTACACTTTTGTAGGTGGGGGAGGGATGGAGGCTGCTTGCCCCTCCATTAAAAAAACAAACAAACAATATTCAGTAAGCCGGATAAGGGCTGAGTTACCCTGATAACTTTGCTGCTGGCTGGCTTGCTGAACATTGACTTTATAATAATGTTTATTGTTTTCTATCCCAGTTTCCAAACTCCTTGCAGGCTGCCAAAGATGAGCTCCAAGTCATTTCTAATTCACAGTAAACGTTTCTTCTGGAAGGTGTGAGGACCCTTGCTGCACATAAACCCAGTTCTGATCCTGAGTAAGCAGATCGGTCTAGAACTGATACCAAAGAAACGAGAGAACCTCCACATCTTTAAGTACTCTTTTTGTTTGGTCGTGTGCACTTTCTAAAGGACTGAATTTTAAAAGTGTTGCTCACGCTAAAAAGCCCATATATGCAAGTATGTGTGGGCCGCACGCGAGTGACGCGTATTTTAAAAGCTGGCAGTTAACGTGCACAGCACGAATAATAGAAAAGGGGTGGAATTGGGGGTTGGGTATGGGTATTCCGGAGTGGGCCAACTGTTAATTGCATATCTCTGTTTTTAAAACCGGAGGCTGCAGCGCGTGGCTGCTTATTAGCCGCACGACTTTACTGCTGCTCCTGATGAGGAGCAGATCTGCAGATCTTGCGGTTTTTTTTTTTTTTTTGGACTTACATGACAGGGTGAGGGGGTCTGGATCAACTGGAGGGCATGTAGGATGAAGAATCAGAGGGGGTTGACTGGGCAAACTGGTGGACTAATTTGAAAAGCTGGGAATGTCCCTTGCGCGAGTATGTTTTTAAAATCCACTTACGTACGCGGCGTTTAAAGCCGGCAATGTCCTGTGGAAGATATGTGAGGCGGGTTTGCTCGAGTAACTTCTTAAAATTAGGAGCATACTTACATGAGCTAGACATATTTTAAATCTTACGTGTGTAAATGCACGCATGATTTAAAATTCTAGCATAAGTTAGCTGGGGCACCTGCACGTGCATGTATGAGTGCCTGTGCACTTGTTTTAAAATTAGCTTCTCATTTAGCACAAAAGCTAAAGTTGAAGGTTCAGTGGTGTGTGTGTATGTATGTGTATATATATACATATAATATTATATTAGGTAGTTCTTTAGTTACAAGAAATTACTGGTTTTCCATTCTTTGAAGAATTTTGCCTAGACTTCTCAGTCTATGGTCGTTCTTTATCGTAAAAAGCACCTTTCAACTAATATTATAATAGAACTGCAAACACTATCTAGATCAGCCAGGGGTGATGATTTTGCAAATTTCTATGTTTAAAGACTCAAGATGCAAAATCAGTTCAAAATCTATTTAAAAAATGATTCCCTCTCCCCTTCCTATTTTCTCTGATGGTGAAATAATAAAGTGCAGAAAGCGTCTTGCTAGGATCACATGAAATGGCTTTTTACATTTTGAAAAGTTGTTTTTTCCCCCTAGAAATTTGATTTAACATGAAAGGAAACAGTTGAGAACAAGAACATCATTGGTTTTCTGACATGCAATGTGTTATCCAAGAGAAACTGAAGGTTAACCAAAATATACAGGTGCACATGGTTGTTAGATCTGATGTTGGCAAATAAAACTTTTGAATATTGTTGTGGATATCTTGAAAACTCAACTTGCTTGCAGATCTTGACCATTTCTACTGTTAAGATTAATTCAAAACTTAATGTGAGCCGATTAAGATTTCAGTTTGCTAGAAACGTGTGACTCCGTGCACATAGATGTTTCTCTGTGACTTAGAAAGCCTGGAAAATCTCTTTTCTCCGCAGTTACTCCTCTCAGCTACCCAGTAATATTCTAACAGCTCTCTTGAAGCATGATTGCAGGGTAGCTGAGCCTTTATTGTTCTTGTCACAGGTCCTTAATGTACTCTCAACCACTGTGTGTAACCCCCTACAAAACAAAGCCTTACAAAATAGAGAAATACCATTTGAAAAATGCTGGACATTAGTTATTTCATGCCTTGCTATTTGCTTTGTATAATAATTTCCAGAAAATTGCTGCTGCCTTTTGACTAGCATAGTAAATATTTTGCTACTCTTGGTAACTTATTGAAATAGATCAAAATTACATGTTAGCTGTGTACGACAACAGTTCTGTGCATGGATGGTTTGACGCATACTGGCAGTGGCAGCAGCATATATTAGCATGTATTATTCCGCGTAAGTTTATGGAAAGTTAATTGGACTGTGTTTGGCATTGAGGATACAGTATTTTATAGTTTATGAGCGCATGCGTTTATTTGTTTATTTATTTATATTCTGCTTTTGGGCACTTCAGTGCAGATTACATTCAGCCACTGTAGGTATTTTCCTATCCCCAGAAGGCTTACAACCCTAAGGGCCTCCTCATTTACTAAGCATTTTCCCCCTAGATGCTGAATGGGAGAAAAGCCATAGTAAATCAGCTCCTAAGTTTGTACCTGAGGCGGTGGAGGGTAAAGTGACTTGCCCAAGGTCGCATTAGCTAAAGGTTACTATTTCCATGCATCTGTCTTGTTTTTCTAACTGAATGTATGGCTGCTTTTGCAGTATTAATACCTATATAGGAACACAAAGCAAAGACATCCATGTAAACTTGTTACAATGTTTGTGTTGATATTGTACTTCGTTTGGTCCTTTCAGTGGGCTATGGCTTTGTTCTAGCCAGAACACAGCACAGTTGAACTGTCTTCAGCTTTTCAAGTAAACTTTGATTCAAAGAATTAGAATGTGGTTATTGATTTCATGTAAGCAGAATTGCACATTGATTACTAGTGGGTGTAAACCTAATTATCTGCACCTTGCCGGTGGTTATTCTGTTCGTGGATCTTGGGATTACTTCCCCCATATACCTTCTAACAAGAGAGCTTGAAACTGGCCTTTTTAATTTAGGAGAGAAAAATAAAATGAAAAATGTGTATGATATTTAGCCCTGGAGATCCCCATAAATCGTTGAAGGCATGGCACTTTAATATTTTATTAATACATATGTACAGTATCTTTGGTTTTATGAAATCTCCTCAAGCCAGAGCTGTCCTCCATTCCCTACTGTCCCTTGCCACCAGTGGCATCCTATAAATAATTACATGTCCTCTTGTGGATCTTTTTATTACACTGTATTCATTCACAGGGAAGCAGCCTCCAGCCTCTGTCATCATGTAGGAGACAGGAATATATTGATTTTATACCAGAGAGCAGGGGTCTGCATTCAGAACAGGCTTTGTATTTTGAGCCTTCTGAAGTAGCAGTTTTGATTTCCTAGAAGCTGCAGTTTCCGTGTCATCCGTTCTTGATGCTGCTGCCCATTTTTAGACTGATTAGAGGGAAATAGACTTCAGTCCCTGAAGCTGGAACGTTTGACACAGTAATCCCCAGTATTTTTACTGGTGCAGCTCTGCAGTCCTGTTTAGAGAATGGTCCAAGAGACCCTGGATTTAGTACATAATCTTGTTGCATTATAACTCCCAGGATATTTTGAGAAGAGCCGGACAGAAATACGTATTTCCTCAAGGGAAATAATCTAATTAAAAGTGACATGTATGATTAATGTTGAAGGGAGGTGGGTTTATACCTAACAGTGGACAATTTAAGCACAGTTTATCTTTATTAAAATATATTGCCTCTGTGATAGTGCCAAGACCAGAGAGAGTTGGTCTGCTGTAAAAATCTTGACCATCCATGTTAGATCTGACCTGTTTCATGAGTCAAAATTATATTCCTTTGGTGACCTTTCATCATTTTTCAGTCTAACTGAGAAATTAATTCCAGTTTATGCCCTGCCTCTTGCAATGACTTTTCTTGCTGTTGAAGGATAGCTTCCCATCTTCTCTGCTAAATGATTCCCTCTTGTTGGAAAATTCAGAAGGCGGCATACTAAAATGATCTCATAATTATGCTTCTAAGGTAGCTTTACAAACAAACCATTTCTGATTTTTGCTTGCTACAGCAGTTCATTCATAAAAAGATTTTCAGCTACTTTTAAGGTCTCATAGGTTTGTTTTCAGATTTACTCTGTGCCAGATAAACCCTCGGGATGGTTAATTTCACTCTCATTTGTCCTCTCCTTTGCAGAATATGCATAAACCTATATGCTGGTGACTGATCAGCACTGCATCAAAAATCCCAAAACATAGAGGGCTTTCTTTGATTTATTAGACTGAGTTCCACTGATACCAGGGCCTGATCAGTGTAACCTCAAAATCCGTGTGTACATGGATTAAATTCATAAGAGCTTAATTTTGCTTCATGCCATATGAAAGGATAGAAAAGAACCTCCAATAAAAAAAGAATTAAACAAAACACCTCCCAGAAGGTGAATGAAAAGAACCATAATGAATGGAGAAATATCAGGGTGCTACTGGATCCTCCGAACATATGCTAATCTTCAGTAAATTGGGTAATTTATCTAGAATTGTCATTGGTAATCTGCCAGCTAGGATCATTCAAACATGGGGATTTTTGGATTAACTCTGGCATCCCAGTTAAATGCTAAGAAAATAATGAGAATATTTTTGACTTGGAGGGAAGGTACTTCAGAAGTCCTGTATTTTTTTTTTTTTACACTAATGAGAGAGATTTGTTTAATGAGCCAGTACAGCAGTTGGATGTTAATCCTCCAACCCTCAAGAGCCTCTCAGTGTTATTTTCTCTTCATGTCATGCTAGTTAAAAAAAAAATAAAAAAAAATAGAAAAGTTTGTTAGTTCAATAAATTACATATATCTCGTGTAAGTTGTTTACCCTCTTTTATTTACACATTGTAGTGGTACAATCTGATTTATCTATCTTAAATAAGCCTTAAGTAATTATAACTTTTGAAAGGGTTCTGGAAACAGTTCAGGAAATGTTATGTTATTACTTTAAATTCTGCCTTTCTCAAACTGAAGTTACATAACATACTTTAGTAATATAGTAATGAAGGCAGAAAAGGACAAAATGGTCCATCTAATTTGCCCAGCAAGCTTTTTATGGTAGTATCTGCTGTGCCATGTAGGATACCTTCATTTTTCTCTTAAGGGTAGTAACTACCACTCTGTGCAGTTATCTCCAAGCCTTATGATAACCCATTAAAAATGTACTGCTAGCAACAATTTTTACTGGGTGATGAGCCTCTTTGAAAATTCAAACAGTGCTGCTTGACATGCTTTGCTTATGGACTTGGCCATAGAAGCAGTCCTATGCTTTTTCTCTTATGTCTTTGTATCAATACTCCAGACCATAAAAGTCAGGCCCGTATTGGTTGTCGTCTGAATCCAATTTCTCTTCCTCCCCGACACCCCCCCTTGTCAAAGAGGAGAGCGATGTTGTAGTTAGTCAAAAGCATCAAGGCTTATTGGTTAAGGGTGGTAATCCCATGCCTTCTATTAAGGGTAGTAACTACTACTCTATGCAGGTTACCCCCATGCTTATCAGTTTCCTAGACCGAAAAGTCAGGGCCCTCAGTTGTTGCCTTAATCCAATTCCCCTTTTCCCCCTGCCATTGAAGTGGAAAACAATGTTACAGTTGCATCAAAAGCATCAAGACTTATTGGTTAAGAATAGTAATCGCTGCACCAGCAAGTTACCCCCAATCACTCTTTTCTTAATTTCCATCCCTAAAGGCTTATCCCATGTCCCTTTGAATTCTTTGACTATTTTTGCCTTCCAGAAGGGATTCCAGGCATCTACCACCCTCTCCATGAAGAAATATGTCCTGATATTGATTCTGAGCCATCCCCGCTGGAGTTTTATTTTGCGACCTCTAGTTCTACTGATTTCTTTTCAATTGAAAAGGTTCAAAGTTCATGCATCACTAAAACCTTTCAGGTATCTGAAGGTCTGTATTATATCTTCCAGGGTATACAAATTCAGATCCTTCAGCCTCTCCTCATTAAGTCTTCTGATACTGACCCCACACCATTTTGGTCACCTTTCTCTGGACCACCTCCATACTGTCCCTATTCTTTTTGAGATATAGGTTCTAGTACTTAACACAGTACTCCAGGTGAGGCCTCACTAAAGACCTGTACAAGAGCATTATCACTTCCTTTTTCTTATTGGCTATTCCTCTCTTTCTATACAGCCCAGCATTCTTCTGGCTTTAATTATCACCTTGTGAAATTGCTTTGCCATCTTCAGATCACCAGACACTATCACCCCAAGATACCTCTCTTGGTCCGTGCATATCATTCTTTCACCCCTCATATTCAGCACTTTTGGATTACCGCATCCCAGATGCATGACTCTGCACTGTTTGGCATTGAATCCCAGCTGCCAAATCTTCGACCACTCTTCAAACTTTCTTTTATCATTTTTCATTCTTTCTACTCCTTCAAGCATGTTCTGTTGCAGATCTTAGTTTCATCTGCAAATAGACAAACTTTATCTTCTAACCCTTCCGTAATATCGCTCACTAAAATATTGAAGAGAACCTGTCCCAAAAATGAGCCCTGTGCTACTCCACTTATACTGCTCTCTCTTCAGAGTAGGTTCCAATGGTTTAGAAAAATTGAAAATTATACATAATCACTGAACAGGAAGGTGGATAGATATTATTTGATCTGGGATCCATATTGGTCGCATATATTCCGAAAAAGAATATTCTTTAAAAAAGCCCTAAAAACCTTCCTCTTCAAAAAAGCATTCCTAAACTTAAACGATAGTGGACTAACCCCAACAAGTCTACCCTCACAAGATGGCTTGTAGGAGCCAGTTATCTCGATAGAATGGTCACCTTTGATCCCTACATATGCTTCCCTTCCTGAAGAATTATATTATTCCTCGCACTTGGATGATCTGTGTATTGTCGTTAAGACTTATGTTATTCCCCCCTCTTCCCACTCTGATGATCTGTGTACTGTCTTGTTTCCCCCTTTTCATTTGACTGTTAATGTTTATATTGTACTCTGCTATGAATGTAGGAAGGGAGGGCAATAAATGTCTTTAAATAAATAAACAATCACTCTCCAAGAAAACACTAATTCTCAACGACATTCTCTTGGACAAAAATCCTGACCTCTGCGCCATAACTGAAACATGGCTTAAACAAACGGATACCGCACTACTAAACCAACTTCCAACTCAAATCTATGATATCTTCTCTATCCCCAGAAAGAAAAAAAGGGGTGGAGGTATCCTCCTAGCAGCCAAAAAAGAGCTAAAAATCACTCAATTCCCAATCAACTCTCCATCAAAAATAGAAACAGGCCTATTCAAATCTGACAGTCTACAAATCCTTCTAATCTATGCTCCTCCAGGCCTTCTGGAATCCGATGCTTCACCCATCCTAGAATTAACAACAACTTACCTAAATCTGGAGCATCCCGCTATAATATTGGGAGATTTCAACTTACACGTCGACGACCCCATTCTCTCAACCAATTGCGAATCCTTCCTAACCGCCATGTCGGCCATAGGGTTCAAGCAGATCATAAATAAACCCACCCACAGAGCAGGTCACACCCTGGACCTTATATTCGTAAACTCTAGCATCTCTCACTCAACTCCACCCAAATGCCAACCTGTTCCCTGGTCTGACCATACTTTAATATCTTCCGCCTTCTTGCTAGAACAAATAAGCAAAAAACCTGTCCCACAACCTGAATTCATTTACAGGAAATCTTGCACATCCGAGGAATTACACAATCATCTTGGCCCAGAACTCCCTCTCATAGTAATCTCATCACCCAACTCAGCCCTCCACTCTTGGTCCATGATAACAGAAACTGCAGCCAACAATCTCTGTCCTCTGGCAACAAAAAAACTCGAACACAACTCCTCCAAAAGACAACCTTGGTTTAAAGAAGAACTTCAAAAACTGAAACACTACCTCCGACAGAAGGAAAGCAAATGGCGAAAAACACCAACACAGACATCCCTCTCTGCTTACAAACTCGCACTCCACCAATACAAAAGCGCTACATTAAAAACAAAAAGGGACTTCTTTGCACAGAAGATCCACCATATTATCTTTGATTCCAAAGCCCTCTTTGCCTATATATCTAATTTAACGCAAACCATGACTCCTGACATCCCTGCCAACCTAGCACAAGAAAAAGCAGAGGAGTTGGCCCTCTTCTTTAGCAACAAGATCTCCAACCTAATAACACAGCTGAGAACCAACACTTCAACACCACCCAACACATACTTCCACCACAACAAAGACATTACTCTACAATCCTTCGAACCCATCACTAATTCTGAAATACTGTCTACACTGAAGAAAATGAAACCTTCATCTCACCCTTTAGACCACATCCCATCCAAACTTCTCCTGCTAATACCAGACACAATCTCCAATGCTCTGACAGACATTATTAACTGTTCTCTAGCACAAGGAATCTACCCGGACAACCTGAAAATTGCATCCATCAAACCGCTCTTAAAAAAACCCAACTTAAATCCTAATGATCCTACCTATTTCCGTCCTATATCCAATCTCCCTTTCATAGCTAAGGTAATGGAAAAATTAGTTAACTCCAGACTCTCCGACTACCTCGAAGAACATAAAATTCTGTTCCCATCTCAATATGGCTTCAGAAAAGCTTTAAGCACCGAATCACTACTAATTTCACTGACCGACTACCTCATCATGGGCCTGGACAAAGGTCACACTTATTTACTGATCCTCCTGGACCTCTCAGCCGCCTTTGACACGGTTAACCACTCCACCCTACTAATCCAATTAGCAAACATCGGAATAACAGGAACAGCACTATCATGGTTCAAATCGTTCTTAGGGAACAGAAAATACAAAGTCAAAATTCACAACAAAGAATCTCAACACTACTCTTCATCTACGGGAGTTCCACAGGGCTCCTCCCTTTCACCAACGCTCTTCAATATCTACCTGCTCCCTCTTTGCCAACTGCTAACCAACTTAAACCTTAAACACTTTCTGTATGCAGATGACGTCCAGATAGTCATCCCCGTCAAGGAATCATACACCAAAACTCTAGAATTCTGGGAAACTTGTCTTCAAAAAATTGATGGACTCCTCTCAAACCTTAATCTAATACTAAACTCTTCAAAAAGCGAACTCCTCCTAATTTCATCTGAAAACAGTAACATCGACACAAATCCTCCACCCAATTTACAAACTCCACAAGTAAGAAACTTGGGAGCTATCATGGATAACAGGTTAAACCTAAAAGCATTCATAAATCAAACTACTAAGGACTGCTTCTATAAAATCCAAGTCTTAAAAAGAATAAGACCACTCTTCCATTTTCATGACTACAGAACTATTCTACAATCAATAATTTTTTCGAAACTAGATTACTGCAACTCTTTGCTATTAGGTCTTCCATCATCTCACACCAAACCCCTTCAGATGGTCCAAAACACGGCTGCTAGAATATTAACTAACACACGGAGAAGGGACCACATATCACCAATCCTCAAAGATCTGCACTGGCTGCCAATTCATTACAGAATCATATATAAGTCCATAACCATTATTTACAAAGCTATACATCAACACTCTCAGCTCACCCTTCAAATTCCTCTCAAAAAATTCACGTCCAAAAGACCAATCAGAGAGTCCTATAGAGAAACCCTACAAGTACCACCCTCCAAATCCATGAGGCACATAACCGCCAGAGACAGGGCTTTCTCCACTGCAGGACCAACATTGTGGAACTCCATCCCACCAGATTTGCGACAGGAACCCTGCCTTCCTACATTTAGGAAAAGACTTAAAACGTGGCTATTCACGAAAGCCTTTCCTGAACTAAACTAAACCTATTCCATTATTACCTATTCGCTCAGACTTTGCCTTAATCATAGTAATTAATATCCCTACCTCATAAGGGCAATTCTTCAACGCTATAAGCACATTGACTGGCATATTATATATATATATATATATATATATATATATATATATATATAATATATATAAATTATATATATTTAAACCCCTGCTTCTTTTCTCTGATCCAAGTTATATTACTCCCTTGTTTTATTGTAACTGCATTCCTTAGCCTTCTCTTGTTTAACGTTTTTTACTACTATTACTATTATTTTATTATTATTATTACTTAGATCAATGTTATTTATTGCCTTTTGTTCCCTATCTACTTGTTAATTGTAAACCGACATGATGCGATATTTATCGCGAATGCCGGTATAGAAAAAACTTAAAATAAATAAATAAATAAATATAGACATCCTTAGGGGCGGATTTTCAGAGCCCTGCTCGCGTAAATCCGCCCAAAACCGGGCGGATTTACGCGAGCAGGGCCCTGCGCGCCGGGAAGCCTATTTTACATAGGCCTCCCGGCGCGCGCAGAGCCCCGGGACTCGCGTAAGTCCCGGGGTTCTCGGAGGGGGGCGTGTCGGGGGCGTGTCGGGGGGCGGGCCCGGTCGTCGCGGCGTTCCGGGGGCGTGTCGGCAGCGTTTTGGGGGCGGGTACGGGGCGTGGCTACGGCCCGGGGGCGTGGCCGCGCCCTCCGTACCCGCCCCCAGGTCGCGGCCCGGCGCGCAGCAGGCCCGCTGGCGCGCGGGGATTTACGTCTCCCTCCGGGAGGCGTAAATCCCCCGACAAAGGTAAGGGGGGGGTGTAGACAGGGCCGGGTGGGTGGGTTAGGTAGGGGAAGGGAGGGGAAGGTGAGGGGAGGGCAAAGGAAAGTTCCCTCCGAGGCCGCTCCGATTTCGGAGCGGCCTTGGAGGGAACGGGGGGAGGCAGCGCGGCTCGGCGCGCGCAGGCTATACAAAATCGATAGCCTTGCGCGCGCCGATCCAGGATTTTAGTGGATACGCGCGGCTCCGCGCGTATCTACTAAAATCCAGCGTACTTTTGCTTGAGTCTGATGCGCAAGCAAAAGTAGGCTGATCGCGCTTCTTTTAAAATCTACCCCTTATTGTATTAGGTTGGTCAATATAATTGTGTGATTTTATATAATAAGGTTGGCATGTTGGAACTTAGTAACTATTCTTTTTCGTTTTAATTGTAATTAATTTGATTATGAACCCACATAGTCCTATCCTTAGTAAGAGCAGGATGATTTTGCGTTTAAGGATATTGTTACTATTTTGAAATTATGCATTAAACTATGATTCCTTGTTGACCAAGCCAGACCAGTCAAACAATTGGGTTTTATCCCTCCTACCAGCAGATGGAGGCAGAGGACATGACAAAGAGAATATCCCTTCCTATATAGCCAGGTGCAGCAGGGAAGGCATCAATATTCCTCTGCCTCCAGCAGATGATAGATTGATTGGTACAGCAGGAGAGGAAGATATAGGAAGCTCTGGGGGCAACAGATGGATTAAGAGTTGATTTTCCCTGCCAGAGTCCAGGGCCGAGTCAGGGGGTGGCAACAGGAAAAGAACATAAGAACATGCCATACTGGGTCAGACCAAGGGTCCATCAAGCCCAGCATCCTGTTTCCAACAGTGGCCAATCCAGGCCATAAGAACCTGGCAAGTACCCAAAAACTAAGTCTATTCCATATTACTGTTGCTAGTAATAGCGGTGTTTATTATCTAAGTCAACTTAATTAATAGCAGGTAATGGACTTCTCGTCCAAGAACTTATCCAATCCTTTTTTAAACACAGCTGTACTAACTGCACTAACCACATCCTCTGGCAACAAATTCCAGAGTTTAATTGTGCATTGAGTGAAAAAGAACTTTCTCCGATTAGTTTTAAATGTGCCACATGCTAACTTCATGGAGTTCCCCCTAGTCTTTCTATTATCCAAAAGAGTAAAAAAACGATTCACATCTACCTGTTCTAGACCTCTATCATATCCCTCCTCAGCCGTCTCTTCTCCAAGCCAGAGCTGGTTGATCTTCCTTCCACAGGACAGTTAGGAGTGTTCCTGCATTTCCCCAACTGGACAAAGCATAAGAAAAAAAAAAAGGTGCTTGCAAAGAGACTGGCATTGCTGGGTCCTACAGCCGGGGCTCAGCCCATCTTCTCAAGGCAGCAGGCAAGTGCAAAGCTGAGTCTGTCCAGCAGCCCCAGTGGAAAGATTCTGCAACCCTGCAGTAGAAAAGGTATGGAGAGGTGACACCAATGCAAGGCTAAGCAGATGGCATTAGTGGCTGGCTCGTTTTGCAAAAATTGTGACAGGGCTGAGGGAGGTGGGGAGAAAACAGACCATGTGGCCTTGCAGGGACAGCAAGGCTGTTTGGCTTGTTCATTTCCAGCATTAATAGAGTTAGATGCTGCAACTGCAGCTGGTCAAGGCACTCCTCTGCAGAGGCAGTTCATTGGCAAGGATCACCCCAAGTTGGGATCAACGGTGGGGGGGCAGCAAGGTTTTTTAGTTGAATTTGTGAAAATTATACATAAAGCATACTGTGAGATTGAGGCTCAAGGACAAAGAACAGATAAAAACCACATCACCCCGAAAAAAAATAGGTTTGCCAGAAAAGAGACTGATGCTACAGTAGGGTCTGAATAAGTCCCCAGAGGACAGGGATGAGTCCTTATCGGGGAAGTATGAAGGAGCCTTTCCTGGGATTCACCAGAGGAAGAAGAAGGGGAAGTGCATTTGTACCCAGAAGACTCTGCAATTAGGCTTTTTTAGCAAGAGGAGATGGCTGCCCTCATTTCCAGCTTTACAGAGGCACTAAGGCTAAATGAAGAACAGCTTAGGGAGGAGAAGCTGAAAGGGGACACTATTTTGCTAGGCATAAGGAAGCCTCCTAAAGCATTCCCTATATACTCTGCCATTCAACATATAATTAGGATGGAGTGGGATGTCCCAGAGGTGTCCTTCAGGAGCAGAAGGACTATGGAAAGCCTGCGACCATTACAGCAAGAGGAGAGAGAGCATCTCTTTCAGCTACCAAAGTTGGATGCAGCATTATCTGCAGTAACTATGGTTTATGGTTTATTATGTTTATATACTGTCACATCGGCATGGCCTTCACAACTGTTCACATTCAATAACATAAAAGAAATACAAAACATTTATCAAATATAGTGGCATCTAAAATCCATTAAAAAGGACATAAAATTACATTTTAGATGCTAAAACAATAAATAATTTTAAGTAATAGTAATAATCCTAAAAAGCCGAAATACATGACAATCTACATAATATAAAACACATTGCAATGGATAAAATAATAAAACTCATAAACAAATCAAGGGATACATAACAATATAGTAAAAAACATTTAAAAAAAACAATTTAAGCTAAAGATAGAAATAGAAAATAAAATTAGGCACACAACAATCCCAGTTGAGGTGGGCTTAGTGTTAAAGGACCCACATGAAAAGAAAGTAGAGTCACTAGTGAAAAAGTAGTTTGAATTGATTAATCTGACCCTGCAAGCTCCAATCTATGATGGGTATGTGGTTAGAGCATTTTTACATATTGCCCAGCAAAGCCCCTTAGACTCTGAGAAGGAAGGTTCTCAAGACAGTAGAGGAGAGCTTAGGTATCTTGAAAAAGGAGGGCACTTTGTAGCAGACATCCTATTTGACTTGTTCAGACTTTCATCCAAACAGGTGGCAATAGTAGCAATGGCCAGGCACCTGTTATGCCTAAGTAGTTGGGCAGCTGATTCTACTTCTTATACCAGACTCGGTATATTACCATTCAAGGGAAAGCTGCTGTTTGGGGAAGATTTGGAAAACTGATGAAAGATCTAGGAGAGTCGAAGCCCCAGAGGCTGCCAAAGGATAGAACCAGGAATGTAGCCAGGGGAATGTCCCTCAAGGCATGCCGAAAAGATGGAGATAGTTTAGCTCAACTAGACCACAGAACAGCCAGAGATTCAAACTGCACTTTTGGAGCAGCAGGTGAAGTAGTTGTCAAGGTGGAAAGGGACTGTTGGTTCCTAAAAGTCTCCAATGATGGTGTCAGGGGCCATACCTCATTCCAACCGGTAAGAGGAAGGCTCCAAAGATATTACAAGGAATGGACTCATATCACAAAGGATCGGTGGGTACTGGACGTGGTACGGCAGGTGTACACCTTACAACAAAGGCGTCCTTTATTGGAACCTTTAGTTCTATCTCCCTTCAATATAGCCAAGGTAAAGCCATTCAGGACACCATAGACAGGATGTTCTAGTTAAAGGCAGAAGTGCCGGTCCTAGAAACTAGAGCTAAGGAAGGAACTATATTTGATTTATTTTGTGGTCCCCACAAAAGAAGGAACATTTCATCTGGTATTGGGCTTGAAGATAGTAAACAAATCTCTGAAAATATTACATTTTTGTATGGAGTCCTTAAGAACAACAGTGGCAGTAGTAAGGAGAATTCCACTACTACTACTGCTACTGCTGCTACCACTACTACTACTTAATATTTCTATAGTGCTACTCGACGTACATAACATTGTACAAACAATACATAAGACACAGTCCCTTCTCATTAGAGCTTACAATCTAATCAGGACAAACATACAGGTCAAGAGAGTTGGGGAGTTTCATATAGAAGACGGTTAAAATTAGTTAAGTTAATGAGCCAAAAGTAGACAATCGGGCTTAAGATTTAAAAGCAGCCTCAGAAAGGAGGGCTTTTAGATGGGATTTAAACAAGGTGAGAGAGGGAGCATGACGCAGCAGCTCAGGAAGTCTATTCCAAGACATGGTACAGCTAGGTGGAAAGCTCGAAGTTGGGAATTGGCAGTAGAAGAGGGCATAGATAGGAGTGACTTCTCTGAGTGGAGTTCACAAGGAGAGGTGTAGAGAGAGATAGTGAGGATCTCGAGTGAAAGCAGTTGTAGTGAGTAAAAGAAGTTTGATCTATGTGCAGGAATGGATAGGCAGCCAAAGCAGTGAAGAGGGGGGTTATATGGGTGTAGTGACTTTGGATAAAGATAAGTCATGCAGCTGAATTTAGGCTAGATTATAGTGGAGAGAGATGGCTCACTGGGAGACCTGTGAGGAACTAGTTGCAATAGTTTGAGGGAGCTGATGGATAAGGGTGCTGATAATGTGTTCAGAAAGAAAGGGATGGAGTTTGGCAATGTTATAGAGAAAGAAGCACGTTTTAGTAGAGTTTTGGATATGAGTAGAGAAGGAAAAAGAGGAATCTAAGATGATTCCTAGGTTACGGGCTGATGGGACTGGAAGGATGACACTGTCATCCACAGAAATAGAAAAAGGAGTAAGAAGACTCAAGATGACGACTGAGTGGACGTGCTGTGAAGAGCTCTTCCATCTCAGAGGTTTTTTTTCTTTGTTTTTACCTTTCCTTGGTCATGGTGAAGTGGAAGGGCAAGCTGTGGGTATATTCCTTTGTATCTTTACAGCAAATTTCAACATGGCAGACGATGATTCTGGAGCTCTTCTTAGTTTCTCAGTCTTCATTGGGGACTGCTCTTGGTACTGCTGGTATTGAGGGAGCAGATCAGTGGCTAGAGACTGACATGGAAGTTTAGTTCAGCCCCAACTCGAGGTTGCTTCCTTCTATCACAGTTTTTGCCACAACGTCATCATTGGGCACCTCAAATTTGGTGGGGATCAGCTAGAATGGAAGTGCAGAGGGTCAGTTGATGCTGAAGGATCCAACAGATGGCCTTGTTGTAGCAAAAGTGTGGAACAAGCAGCATTTGGGACAGGGCGGTGAGATTTTTGGGGAAAACAGTGGGCAGTTCTCCCCTGAAGTGAATGCCATGTATGGGCCCCAGCAGTGCTCAATTGAGATTAGAAGTACAAACCCTGGCCCAATAGGCCCGGAGGGCGGAACCAAGATGGCTGCCAGACTGTGGATAGGGGCACTGGAGACCGGCCACTGCCGATCTCCTCCAGACTGATGACATCTGATTCCTTGTCATTGGTCTTGGCACTGGGGAAGGACTGGGCCGAGCATCGAGGGAAGCCGAAGAAGCATTGGTACCAGTTCCCATTGATGCACTGTACCGGGCATGGGGATGCACCGGCACATGCAATGCCTCCAAAGTGACCCCACAGCGAGGAATGCCATGATGGTCTCCAGTCCCCCGTCCAGTTTTACAGGTGCCTGCATGTCTGGACGAAGGCTGAGCACCTAGGGCCCCATCCCCTGTAGCTTATAGTGAGGTTGAGGACCCCTTTGACTCCTGGGGGGATGATGCTTCAGAGTCCTCCTCCCCTGAGGGCTCTGAAGTTCTCCCATCAGACCCTTCTCCTCCAGAGGAGTGAAGGAAATCTCTATCTGAGGAGTTAACCTTCACAGGGTTTGTGAGGGTGATTGCAGAAACCATCCAGTTTCAGTTGTTAACGGAGGAGGAAGCCAGGCACAAAATACTTGAGATCCTCCAGTTTATGGAGCCTCCTAAGGAGATCATGTTGGTCCTGGTGCACAAGATCCTTAAGGAGCTGCTGCTAAGGATATGGGAATACCTCTTCCCAGTGCGCCCCATTAATAAGAAGGTGAATGGAGTTTACCTTGTTCAGAAGCTGCCAGATTTGATAAGCATCAGCTACCCAACCAGTCAGTGGTGGTCGAATATGCTCTCGAGAGGGTCAGATGTTTTCAGACTCATTCCTCAGCACCCCCATGGAAGGACCACAGAGCGATGCGAGGAAGGTGTTTCAAGGCGAAAATGCTCATTGCCCGCATAACTGCCTACCAGCTCTATATGAGCCAGTACTTGTGGGACATCTGGAAGCAGGTGCAGGAGGTGGCCGAGCAGCTGCATCAATAGCAGCAGGACACACTCATGTTGCTGGTCCATAAGGGCCTGGAGTGTGGAAAACACGAGGTCAGAGTGACCTTCAATGTTTTTGAGACGGCATCAAGAGTGCTCTAATCGGGGCCCACAGAATGGCAGGGCTGCAGGTATCAGATCTTCAATCAGAGGTACAGGAATAACTTAGCAATGTGATATATACTGGGGAGAATCTCTTCGAAGACAGGGTGAGGATTCCGAGGCCCAACATTGGGTCCACCATGAAATCCTCCAACAACTCTCTGCCAGCTTTCCGGAACCATCACCATCTTCTAGAAGGCCAGTGAGAGACGGAGAAAGGAAGTCTTTCTTCCGCCAAAGGTAGTACTATCCTCTGCTCCCTCACTCCCATCAACACCATTAGGGCTCCTGCGGACATCCCAGGAGGTAAAAAGCCCCCAGGTCCCAGCTGGCACCTCACTTAACTCCAGGAATGGAGTTTTGATTGGGTCGTAGGGAGTGTTGGCCAGTCGCCTGTACCCGGGACTTTGGAGCTTCCTGTCGGGGCAGGCTGCAATTCTTCACGAACCAGTGGCGCAGCATAACCTTGGACCAGTGAGTTCTTTCCATCATCCATCAAGGGTACCAATTGAACCTGTTGGATGTCCTGCCAAATTGCCCTCTGTGCCCATTTTATTTTGGGGGCCGGTAGTGTATCAGGAGGTACTGTTAGCAGAGCTCCTCCTCCTCCTTAACAGCCAAGGTGGTCGAGCACTTACCACCAGGGCAAAGAGGGGGAGGGGATTCTACTCCAGGTACTTCCTGATTCCAAAAAGAGCAGGAGGACTGCATCCCATTCTAGACCTAAGGGCCTTAAACAGGTTTCTAAAAAAGAAAAGCTCAAGAAGGTTTCCCTGGGCACCTAGATTCCCCCCCCCCCCTCCACTTTTACAAAAAGGGAATGGCTATGCTCCCTCAATCTAAAGGACTCATAAACTCACATCGAGATCTTCCCCAGTCACAGGAAGTATCTCCGATTTGTGGTGGGAAAACAACACTTCCAGTACCAGTTGTTGCCATTCGGGCTAGCGTCAGTCCCACAAGTCTTCACAAAATGCCTGGCCGTGTAGCGGTGCTTCTCCGCAGGCTAGGAGTGCATGTTTTCTCTTATCTGAACGATTGGCTGGTCAAGAGCACATCTCAGGGAGGGGCCGCAGAGTCCATGTGCTTGCCCATCCGAGTGTTGGAGTTAGTAGGGTTTGTCATCAACTATCCAAAGTCCCCTCTCAGCCCAGCACTTGGACTTCATAGAAGCCCTTTTAGACATAGCTCAGGCCAAGGTCTTCCTGCCTCATCAAAGGGCTATCACCATAACAACCATCACTGCAGAGATACAGCAAAGCCAGCAGGTGTCAGCCTGGTACATGTTGACGCTGTTGGGCCACAACCGTCCATGTCACTCCCTTGGCATTTTACACATGTGCAGAACACAATGGATTCTGAAATCGCATAGTGCCAGGCCACTCAGAGCCTGCAGAATTGCATCCGATTCACCCTGTCTCTAAGGGACTCATTGTCCTGGTGGTGTGTACTTTCAAATCTGGAACGGGGTATCTGGAACCATGGACCTCCAGACCCTGTCGCTCTCAGCCTGAAAGTTGAGAGGTTTATCGTGCAACTGCTCGATCTCTTAGAGGATGTGTCTCGGGTCCTGGTGACTTCTAGAAAGCCTTCCACTAGAAAATCATATAGACTGAATTGGAGGAGATTTTCCGTATGGTTTGAGTAGGTCTTAGATCCGTTCTTCTGCCCCACACAAAAAATGCTCGATTACTTTCTATTCCTATTGGAAGCTGGCTTGAAAAACAACTCTGTTAGAGTTCATCTCAGTACAGTTGGCAAATTCCACCAAGGTGTAGATGGTACGCCCATCTCTTTACAGCCTATAGTAGTACGATTCATGTGGGGTCTGCTTCAATTGAAGCCTCCTCTAAGGCCTCCCACTGCGTCTTGGACCTCAACATGGGGTTAGCTCAGTTGATGAAAGCTCCTTTTGAGCCACTGTGCACCTGTGACCTGAAGTACCTAACATGGAAGATCATATTTTTGGTTTCAGCGAGCTTCAGACCTTAGTAACTTATCCATCTTACACTAAGTTTTATCATGACAGGGTGATCTTGAATATATGCACACTAAGTTCCTGCATAAGGTGATGACTAACTTCCATGCTGGCAGGATGATGGACTCATCATCCTGCCAGCATTCTTTCCCAGGCCCCATTTGCAACAAGACTAACAAGCACTGCACAGTTTGGACTGCAAGCGAACCTTAGCCTTCTATCTGGAGTGGACAGAAGCTCATAGACAATACACCCAACTTTTTATTTCTTTTGATAGGAATAGGTTGAGCGTTGCCATTGCCAAACAGACACTATCCAATTAGCTAGCAGATTGCATCTCGTTCATTTATGCCCTGGCGGGACTGCAGCTTGGGGGTCATGTCAAGGCTCGTTATGTCAGAGCCATGCCAGTATCTGTTGCCCATTTGTGAGCAGTTCCTGTGGAGGAGATCTGCAGAACTACAACTTGGAGTTCTCTCCACACATTCAGATCTCACTATTGTCTGGATAGGGTTGGTCGACGTGACAGTAGTTTCAGCCAGTCTGACCTTCAGAACCTGTTTGATTTTGTAGGAATGAATGGTGATCCCATGACATAAACCTGGACTGACTCCAGCCTTTCTTAAAACACTTTATCTTTATTTGCCACTTTAAGACTTACACATTAGTAGACAGCCTTTATCTTCAGAACAGTGTACTCCAATTACTCACAGTTCAGGACCGCTTCCCTCAGTACTCGTACAGCTTTGTTACAGTTCACTGTTTGGACATCAATATTCTACAGGACCTCCTAGAGATCTGGGCCTAGTCTGTCTATCCCCACCTGGATCCCAGCTGTTATTCCTCCCCTGCTGGATCCCGCCTATAGAGCGCACTCTCAAAAGGGAAATTAAAGGGGACCAAGCACCAAGCCTGGTCCTGCACTGGTTTAAGGCGAAACATAGGGGCAATGCCTCACAGAGGTTTAGAACCCAATTTTCCCCACCTAGGGCCTGTTATTTGGGTTCAGGTTGTTTCTTTCCTCTGTTACCAATAGCATGGTTGTTGTGCCCATTGGCACCTGGTTGGGTGTCTTTTGGTTCCCTTTTGTGTTGGGGAACAGCCTGCAGCTAGGGATTCGCCCATGTGTGAGGACTACCATCCTGCTTGTCCACCAAGAAAGCAGAGTTGCTTACCTGTAGCGGGTGTTCTCTGAGAACAGCAGGATGTTAGTCCTCATGAAACCCACCCATCACCTCACGGAGTTGGGTTTCTCCCATTTTTTGTTCTAATTACATAGAAACATAGAAATGACGGCAGAAAAAGACTAAACAACTCATCTAGTCTGCTCAGCAAGCTCCCACACTTATTTTCCCATACTTATCTGTTTCACCGACCACCAAGTTCAGGGCCCTTGTTGGTAACTGTTTGATTTGAATTTCCTGCCACCCCCTGCCATTGATGCAGAGAGTAATGTTGGAGTTGCATCAAAGGTGAATCGTAAGGTTTAATGGTTATGGGTAGTAACTGCCACATCAAGCAAGTTACCCCGATGCTTGTTTACCCAGACTGCACAGATCAATGCCTTGTTGGATGTTGTCTGAATGTAAATCCTCCTTTCCACATTTCCCCCTGCTGTGACGTATCAGGCTTAATTGGTTTAGGGTAGTAACCGCCGCAATAAGCAAGCTACCCCCATGCTTATTTGTTTACCCAGACTGTGTAGTTCAGTCCTTGTTGGTTGTTGTCTGAATGCAAATCCTCTTTTCCACATTTCTCCTGCCATTGAAGCAGAGAGCAATGTTGGAGTTGCATTAACCGTGTGAAGGCTTATTGAGTAAGGGTAGTAGTCACCAGGAAGTAGCCACCATTCCAGCAAGCCACCCCCATAGCTCTTCTCTTCATTCCAATCCTCTAACCTTTATGGATCCACAGTGTTTATCCCATGCCCCTTTGAAATCCTTCACAGTTTTAGTCATCACCACTTCCTCCAGAAGGGCATTTCAGGCAACCACCACCTTCTCTGTGAAAAAATACTTCCTGACATTGGTTATGAGTCTTCCTCCCTGGAGTTTCAAATTGTGACCCCTAGTTCTACTGATTTTTTTTTCCAACGGAAAAGGTTTATTGTTGACCATGGATCATTAAAACCTTTCAAGTATCTGAAAGTCTGTATCATATCACCTCTGCTCCTCCTCTCTTCCAGGGTATACATATTTAGGTTCTTTAATTTCTCCTCATAAGTCATTTTATGAAGACCACCCTTTTGGTCGCCCTTCTCTGGACCGCCTCTATCCTGTCTCTGTTCCTTTGGAGATATGGTATCCAGAACTGAACACAGTACTCCAGGTGAGGCCTCACCAAGGCCCTGTACAAGGGGATCATCACTTCCTTTCTCTTACTAGATATTCCTCTCTCTATGCAGCCCAGCATTCTTCTGACTTTAGCTATAATTATAATTCTGTTACAAGATGGGAGAGGGACTCCCATGAGGATGCGTGGTATAGAAACTTTAACATAAGTTTTCGGGGCTCCATCCAGGGTGCCATCTAATGATGCCACCTAGGTGTGAAGACTAACATCCTGCTCTTCTCAGAGAACAGCTGTTATAGGTAAGTAACTCTGCTTTATCTGGCCAACTTGCTGGCTGTGCAGTGGCTGAAAATTGACTTCAGAGAGTTTGAAGAATAGTTTGCTGAGGCAACTTCATTGTGTCCCAAATTTCAGATATTACTCTAGGACTGTGTAGAGCATTAAGTATTCTAAAAGAACTCTAAAATCCTTTTATGTTTCTCTTCTAATTACACAGGATGTATGTCAGTAGCTAAGAGATAGGAAGGTTTTGAGAACTGTTCAGTCATAGAGTAGCCAGAAGGACTGAATATGAAGCAGTCTACTAGGTAGCACTAGTAGTTTGTAAGAGTCAAGCCTGGGCCTGCTAGTAAGTTTTATGGTGAAATTCTTGAGGATGGTACACAGCTTTCTGGAGTAACATTCTGAGGGTAATTTAAAAAAGCATTTATACATTTAAAATTGGATTTTATACATGTAAACACACTTTATCCATGTAAGTGGGCTTTTGGAAAGTGCTACAATATATGCCATTGAATTGTCCATAGTTATATGCGTGTAACTCCTTTTAAAATTACCCTTTCTGTGTCCAGGATTTTTTAGTTATGACAAATTAGCTTTGAAGCTAAAACAGAAGCTTAGAATGTCACGGAAGGGCTAGACTTAGAAGTAACTAAAAATATATGTTTTCACTGAAAGAAAGTTGTATATATGCAACAGCCTCTCAGCGAAGATACTGTTGGAGGGGTAGGGCCATAACTATGAGGGAGGGCCTGTGTCCCCTCACATTCGGCTCAAGCCCTCCTCCCCTAGCAGCAGGATTGTGTCACATTTTAGTTAGCCCTCAAAGATGCAGCGGTTAGAGGGCTTGGAGGTACTGGAATCACTACCAGTTGATGATCCCTTGCACTTTTAAAAAGAAAGAAACAGTAGTGCCCTTAGGTTAGTCCTGTAAAGATGAGTCCATCAAAGTCTGTCTGTTTACTTTTGTTAGGTAATTATCCCTCCTCCTTTCAGCATCTTAAAAGTTGAGTAATGCCTGGCTGGTTGGAAGCGTGTTTACATAATTGCTGAGCCTGAGAGACTAACACTTGCATAAAGTAGCTGCCATAACCACAGAGGGGATAGTGAGAGACAAATCAAGGAGAGAGAGAAAAGACAGATTCAGAGTAATACCAGAAATTAAAGGGTTTTGTAGCTACTGCCAAAGACCCACATAGGATGGGGGAGGGCTAGCTCAGGGGCCCTCCCTTGTTAACCTTGGCCCCCCCCCCCCCCCAAAAAAAAAAAAAAAAAAAAGCAATTCTGGCTATGTCCCTGAGCAGGGTATATTTATTTAGTTAGATTTTAACCATTTTTCTTAGGCTCAAAATGATGTACCATATAAGGGCTAGGGAGAGGGCACCTGAAAGTTCTATTGCTTCAATTTGTATTTATGAACATGGCCCTTTAAAAGTAGTCTGCATCTATAGTCAGTCCTGGCGCTGGTTGGCTCTTTGTTCTGTAAATTAGGCTGAGCTCTGAGAATGTGAGATGAGACAGTGTACTTAAACCGCCCTTCTAAGCAGGATGCCAGATCTCCATTGAGAACATGAAATATCATGTAATAAATGAGTTTTCCTGCCAGGTCTGGGTTTGACTTCGTCTTTCAAGGTTTTGAGCAGGTTTTCTGAATATCCTTCTAAAACTAGGAAAGAAACCAGAAGTACTGAATTTTTAAATGTTATTTTACATAGCGCTACAGTTTATGAAATTCCATTTAATTGCATGAATAGTATAAACCAATTTCAGCAAATTTGTGTGAATTGGAACTAGGTCAAATTTCCATTTAGGATTTCTAAAGACCTACCTTGGTTGCAAGCAGTTTCAGAATATAGCAAGTTGCATGCTAAGTCCAGTAAATAAAAGAATAGCAAAGATGTAATCTTTGTTTTCCTACTGTATTTGTGTCTAGACATAGCAAAGAATAGCTGTTACATATAGGGAGGAGGTGTCTGATCACAACAATTGTAGTGGGATATGGGAAAAAATTGTGTGGTAGTTCTGCAGCAGAAATACTTCTATTTCTGAAATATGTTTGAGAAGAAGATTTTGTAGCGTTATACACTGGCGGTGGGGCTAGCTGAAAATGTCTACCATCTTCAAACTGCTGCTTTAAAATATTCAGAACAGCACTGCACACAAACATTCTGCCTTTCAAACTGCAAGAATGGCTTCACCATCTCTAACATCGCTTATTTTAATTATCTTTACCCTGCTGAGCCCATATTTTATTATTTATACAATGATTGTGATGTAATTATATTGCTTTATTAGCAGGGGCCCCAACAGGAGATTAAAGTTTATAATGGAGAACAACAGGTTTCAGGATTATAAATCTAGCAAAACTAATATTTGCCCCATGAAAAATAAACACAGAAATTATGAGTAGCTTTGTGATCATGGCTAGAGCTTCTCAGGAAATTATTTAGCATTCATATCTGGTATGATTTATTCTATGATTAAAAAATGTTATCTTGTATTCGCCCCTTCCCTCCTATACTGAAATTTCCCTATAGATACTTTTTTACTGACCTGTGATGTCTGCATTGCTTCATCTCTTTCCCCTTCCTTCCACATGCAGGTATTGGGTTGTGTAAGCACCATAGCAGTGCATTTGTCATTGAGATGCAGAGTTTGAGCAAGAGAAGGGAGTTCTTATTTGCTCACAGATGCCAGGTCATTGTGCAAGACTGACTGCATGCAATACTATAATGCATGGTACTATTAATGTTAAAGTAACTGTGAATCTAATTTAAGCTAATTACAATCTGCTTTGAAACCATTCTTGGGGGGGAAAAAAGCAGAATATCAAATGTTTATAAATAAATAAATGCAATGCCCATTGTGTTTACATGGGGAAAATAAAACATATGACACTGAGACAAACCTGTGTATATTTTAAACATATATCGCATTTACAACAGAAGGTACTAAAACTGTCAAGTTTGCTATGAATATTGGTAGGTTCTAGGATTGTTACAGCTGAAAAGTTTGCTTCTTAATGAAACAAATTTGAGAACTTAAGAGCTACAGCACATAGGGTTGTATTTTGAATGGAGCCTTTCAATATGCACAAATACTCTCTATTTTATTTATGTTCCACTTTTGCAGGCACGTCAAAGCAGGTTACATTGAGGTACTATAGGTATTTCTCTGTCCCCAGAGGGCCCACAATTTGTTTGTACCTGAGGCAGTGGAGGGTGAATCGATTTGCCCAAGCTCACAAAAAGCGATAGTGGGATATGAATCCTGGCTTACCTGGTTCCCAGCCCGCTCTAGAAAATGATTTCTTATTGATTGTTAACAAAATAGCACATTTAGCCTTTCTTAGAAATCATGTGCAGCATATTTGCAATATAAGTTTATAACTATAAATATCATATTTATCATTTTGAATTGGTTGAGAAATTTAACTTTGGACAGTATGGCCTTTTTTAAACAGCTGAAAGCCTGAGAATGTCTCGGTATGGTCTCATCTGTTTAATTTCCATCCAGAGTTTCCACACATCTGGCAGATCAGTGTATTATTTGGAACACTGTTCTTATTCTTATTTTCAGCACTGTCCCAGAACAAGTTTGGTCCAGGGATTATGGGGGTCCCTGATTATCCCTTTAGCTTGCACCTGCAAATTGTAACGAGCATTTCTGCTAAAACTGAAAAGAAGCCTGGGGAAAATCTCTGCTTGATGAATTCATTGTTTGGGACCATATTGTACTGCAGGACACACAAACATATGGAGAGAAAACGGAAAGCATGGTCTGACTTGAGTATATTGTCAAAGGTTCTGGAACTCTTTAACAGAGCAAGTTTTAACTGTGGAAATTCCTTCTGGCATGGATTTTCCAACCACAGAAATGAGGGACCTTGATTAGAAAAGGTAGAAAGAAGACCAAAGGATTGCCAGCATGGTTAAATGGTGTGAGGTAAAAGAGGCTATTAAAGACCGCCTAGCAGAGATTGGTATCAAAAACACAGCACTCAACTGGTTTAAATCCTTCCTACAAGACAGGTTCTATAAAGTTAAGATAAACAACTATGAATCTCAACCGATCAGTTCTAACCTTGGCGTCCCTCAAGGATCATCTTTATCCCCGACCTTATTCAACATTTACCTGCTCCCACTCTGTAACCTACTTTCTAAGCTTAATCTAACCTACTACCTTTATGCGGACGATGTCCAAATACTTATTCCTATCACCAAATCCTTGCAAGAAACACTTCACTTTTGGAATTCATGCTTCCTCTCCATATCCAATCTCCTTGCTGATCTATGTCTAGTACTGAATACCAACAAAACAGAATACCTCCTAATCACCCAAGAAGGCAACTACCAACTCTCCAACACTCGCTCGTCAGCACCACCTCCTCTTTCTTCTCTCTCTACTCAGGTTAGAAACCTAGGAGTCACCATGGATAACCTACTGAATTTCAAAAGTTTTATCAGTAACACAGTGAAAGAATGCTTCTTCAAACTCCAGGTTCTAAAAAGACTCAGACCTTTATTGCACCCCCATGATTTCAGATCAGTTCTGCAAGCAATCATATTTTCTAAAATTGATTACTGCAACTCCCTTTTACTTGGACTCCCTGATATCTCCCTGAAACCGCTACAAATGCTCCAAAATGCCACTGCCAGGATCTTAACTAAAGCAAAAAAAAGGGACCACATAACACCAATATTAAAAAATCTCCATTGGCTCCCTATAAAACACAGAATCACCTACAAAACCCTTTCATCCATTCATAAATCCATTTACAAAGCCTCATACCTAGATCTCAGGATCCCATTCCAGCTACATACTTCCTCCCGTCCACTGAGAACTGCGCAAAAAGGCTCTCTGAAAATCCCTCCACTTAAGATTTCGTCAAACAAAAGAGCCTTCTCCACTGCAGGTCCGATCCACTGGAACTCTCTACCATCGGATCTTAGGCTTGAACAATGCCCCCTCACTTTTAAAAAAAGACTTAAAACTTGGCTTTTCTCTCAAGCCTACGATTGAGTATATCCACAAATCCCTCCTCCAGGTCTATGCCATATAATACCTCTTAGCTCAACAACTAAAGAATTAATTTTCCAATCCATCTAGTCTATTTTGCAGATATCTTATTCATACTGATTCTTTTAAATCGCCTGTATATAACATGTCTATTACTACTGTTGTTTTTAATGTTATTTGTTAAGTCACTCCAATGTTATATGTAAACCGAAATGATTAGCAACATTGTTGCTAGAATTTCGGTATATAAAAAATGTTAAATAAATAAAATAAAATAAAGCCAAAAGGAAATCATTCAAAATCTGGAAGATGGATCCAATTGAAGAAAATAGGAAAGAGCATAAGCATTGGCAGGATGGATATAAAGTATTAATAAGACAGGCCAAAGAGAATTTGAAAAGAAGTTTGTCAGAGAGACAAAATCTCAAAATAATTTTTTTTTTTTTTACAAGCATATTGGAACTCAGTTGGACCACTAAATGACCGAGGAATAAAAAGGACCTGCAGGAAAGCTAAGGGCATTGCAGAAAAACGAAACTAATTCTTTGCCTTGATCTTTACTAAGGAGGGTACTGGGGAGATACCTTTGCTGGAAACATTCTTTGAAGGTAATGATTCGGAGGAACTGAAACAAATCATAGTGAATCAGCAAGATGTAATAGAGCAGATTGAAAAATCAATGAGTAACAAATTGCTAGGACCAGATGGTATATACCCCAGAGCTTGGAAACAACTAAAAAATGAAATTGCAGTCTTAATACTAGTAAACTCTGACTTCTCATTCAAATTAACTACGATACCTGAGGATTAGATGTTGGCTAGTATAGCACCCGTTTTAGAAAAAAGGACTCCAAGGGTGATCTGAGAAACTATAGACTGGTGAGTCTGACAGTGCCAAAGAAAATGATGGAGCTATTCTGAAGAACAAAATTTCTGGCTAGAAATAGACTAATGGGGCAGATCCAATATGGATTTAACAAAGGGAATTCTTGCCTCATAAATATATTAGATGTTTTTGAAAGGGTTTATAAACATGTGGACAAGAGTGAATCAGTTGGGGTAGTGCATCTTTATTTTCAAAAGGTGTTCGAAAAAGTCCCTCATGAGAGACTCATCAGGAGATTTTAAAAGTCATTAAATATTTACATATGCTTATATTATACAAGTTCCCATGGTATATGTTCAGCGCAGATGTCCTATTGTGGATTGGAAACCGGCTAAAGGATAGGAAAGACAAAGTAGAACAGAATGATCATTTCTTTCAAATGAGTGACCCAAGGATCTGTACTAGGACTGGTGCTTTTTAAAATATTTACAAATGGACTGGAAAATAATGAAAATAAGCAAGTGCATAATCACTGGCAAGTTAGTTGTAAAATAGTAGTTAGGCTAAGAAAGACTTTGAAAAAAATCTAGCCAGTGAAGCAAAAACTAATAATAAAAACGTTTTCAAGTACATTTGAAACAAAAAGCCTATGAGGGAGCCATTTGGGCTGCTGGATGACCAAGGGCAAAGGGGGTGCACAGGGAGGATCTGAAAATAGTAGAAAAACTGAACAAATTCTTTGCCTTGGTCTTTATGAAGCTGTAGAATCTGTTGCCAGAGGATTGCCTGGAGAAGAAATAGCGGAGATAGAAGTCTATTTATTTATTTAATTTATTTTATTGGTTCTTATATACCAACATTCTTCAGTGATATCACATCGGTTAACAGTAAAACATTAAACTACGCAGAGGATGCGTTTGACATAAAACAGGCGAGGAGCAAAAACAAACAATAGAACTACATTTAAGTTGTGTTGAGAACTATATACATTGTACTATAAGATTATATGCATTGCAGATTGTATATACATAGCATTACAAGAACAAGAATGGTCGCTGTGAGTAAGCTGGGTAGAGTTAGGTGTAAGCTTTTGTCTATAAAATCTTGAGGGAGTGTAACGAGTAAATAGGGAACAGTTATTTACCCATTCTAATAGTACTAAGGGATATTCCATGAAGTTAATAGGGAGCACATTTAAGTCCTGTGAAAGTATTTTGTTCATCCAGCATGCAGATACACTGTGGAATCTGTTACTAGAAGATATAATGAAAGCAGTTAGAGTAACTGGGTTTTAAAAAGGTTTATACATATTTCTGGAAGAAAAGTCTATAAACCATTTTGGCTATATATGTTGTGATTAGGGAGAGAGGACCGGAAGAAATCTAGGTGGTACGTTCAGGGATAGAATAGCTCTACCAGAAAGAGAAACACTAAGCTCTGATTTATAGCCTAGCATTGCTTGGTACAAAGAAATCTGAGCCATACATGTCTGTAGTTTAGGATTGCTTGAACAAAGAAATCCTTACTGTGTATGCCTGTGTCTTGCACACTATAAATTCTTGTTCCCAACCCCAAATTGTTAGTAACAGATTTTATGACACTTGATGCAGGTCTTTTCTCCTGCCAGCTGCTCTTACACTTTGAAGAGAATTGCTTGAATCTGACACTAACTCCTTGTGGGGACAACACAGGGTTTGCTGTTTATTTTTCGGAAGCATGGTAAGGGACATGAAATCTATGATTTTATGTGTTGTAATTCAGTCTCTTTCTCTCTCTCTTTATTTGATCTAAGTAACAATCCAAAAACTTGCATGTTAATTAATAATCAGAAATGTTTTTTTTATCAATGTAACAATTGTGGTACTTATATCCATAGCATTTGGAGACTTAAGGGTTGTCCAATTTGCCTCCAGCTGTCTGCAATGAAAAAGTAACTTGCTTAACTGGAAGAGGAATTATCTAGGCTTTGAAAACCATCGCAGCATCCAGAATATGAATGCCAAATTCCATAGAGGATTTGAAAATCCAACAAAAAATGAATTATAGTGGCTCTGGTAGAATAAAACCTGTGACTCGGAGACACCCAATCTTAGCTGAAAAACATTCAAGATATTTGCCTTTACTCCTGCAGAGGATTGAAATATCCAGGAATAAATGGATTACAGTATGCTCTAGTAGAACAAGACCTGAGGCCCAGAGACACCCAGTTTCCTCAACTAAGAAACATTCAAGATATCTTCCCCTACTCCCACAAAGGAATCAAATATTCAGGAATACATTGGGCTCAGATTAAGGCCTGGGATGAAGAGGCATCCTCTGTCCATACTGATAAAGGAATGAGCATTTGAAGTTGACTGTTGGAAATGTTCAGATGCTGGAATGCTGGTTTTCCACCAAAGTGGTAACTCTTCCCTGGATGAAGGATTGGTATCTGAAACATGGCCATGTTGGGTTTGATGTCACCGAGTGGGACATTCATTAATTTTTTAAATTAAGCTTGAAGCAGGACATCGCAAAGATTTTATGAACTTAAGTATTGACATTTTATATATAACATTTTTTCTTTTGAAAATTGGGAAATTATTTTGGCATCTTGAAACTTTTACAATGCAATTTAATATAAAAAAAACTTTAAAAAAAATTTAGTTGAATTAACTGTTTGAAATATGGTGGTAGGCTGGTGGTTAATGATTAAGTAGTAATGCCATAGTAACCTGGATGGTACTTCAATTGACTGTGTATGAAACCCCTGCCTTCCATTTAAAAATTATTTTTCCAATCAGTTAATCATTATAAATATAAATAATAATTATTGGGTATGATTTGATATAGCAAATGAGAAACAGAGAAATCACACAATGACCCGAGTTTGAATTTCAAAAATACAAACTTTGACAAAATGGGGATGTACCTGGAGGAAGGAACTAGAAGACTGGGAGGAAAATGGGCAAGGTGGAACAACAGTGGTACAAATTAAAAGGAGCTATTACAAAGGCAATAAATTTATATGTTAGAAAAGTAAACATGAGTAAGAGGAAAAAGAAACCAATCTGGTTCTCAAAGGAGGTGGCTGAAAAAATAAAGGCAAAAAGAATAGCGTTCAGGAAGTATAAAGTAACCCAAAAAGAGGAATATAGAGAAGAATACCTGGTGAAACTGAGGGAAACAAAGAAAGAAATCAGGAAAGCAAAAGGTCAAGTGGAAGACAGGATTGCCAAAGAGGTAAAGCGAAATGACAAAACATTTTTTCAGATATATCAGAGAAAGAAGGGAGGCCAGGAGTGGTATAGTGACATTGAAAAATGACGGGGAGCAATATGTGAAGAAAGACGAAGAAATAGAAATATTAAACAAATACTTCAGTTCAGTGTTCACTAAAGATGTCCCTGGAGAAGGACTGTTGTTGATTAACAAGACCGTGGATGGGAGTGGATTGAATGCAACCCCATTTATAGAAGAGAATGTATAGGAAGAGCCAGGAAATATGAAAGTAGACAAGGCATGGGTTTGGATGAGGTACATCCTGCAATACTGAGGAAGCTCAGAGATGTGCTGGCAGGTCCGCTAAAAGACATGTTCAATAGATCCCTGGAAATGGGAGTGGTGCCGAGTGATTGGAGAAGAGTGATTGTGGTCCTGCTTCACAAGAGCGGTAGCAGAGAGAAGGCTGGAAACTGCATGCCAGGTAGCCTCACTTCTGTGGTGGGAAATTAATGGAGACTCTGCTGAAGGAAGGTTTAGTGAACTATTTACAATCCGGTGGGTTGCTGGACTCAAGGCAGCATGGATTCACCAGGGAATGTCATGCCAGACAAATCTGACTTTTTTGATTGGGTAACTAAAGAACTGGATCAAGGAAGAGTGCTTGATGTGATTTATTTAGGTTTCATCAAAGTTTTTGATACAGTCCCACATAGGAGGTTCTTGAATACAATGAGAAGCTTGTGAGTGGGTGCCAAAGTGGTAGAGTGGATTACTAATTGGTTGATTTTAGGAAACAATGTGTAATGGTAAATTGAACCCTCACTGATGAGAGAATGGTGCTGAGTGGAGTACTTCAAGGATCAGTTTTGAGACTGGTTCTGTTCAATATCTTAATGAGCAACATTGCTGAAGGGTTAGAAAGAAAAGGTTGCCTTTGTTCAAATGATACTAAGATCTGCAACAGAGTGGACACACCTGAAGGAGTAGAGAGATTGAAAAGTGATTTAAGAAAACTTGAAGAGTGTTTGAATATTTGGCAGCTGCAATTCAATACCAAGAAGTGGAGAGTCATGCACCTGGGGTGCAGAAATCCAAAAGAGCTGTATGAGATGGGGCAAAATAAAGTGCAAGGACCAGGAGAGGGACCTTGGGGTGATTGTGTCTGGTGATTTGAAGGTGGTAAAGCAATGCGACAAGGCAGTAGCTAAAGCCAGAAAGATGATGGGCTGCATAGAGAGAGGAATAACTAGCAGAAAAAGGGACATGATAAGGCCTTTGTACCGATCCTTGGTGAGGCCTCAGTTGGAGTACTGTTTACTTCTGGAGACTGTATCTTAAAAAAGATAGAGACAGGATGGAAATAGTCCAGAGGAAGGTGACCAAAATAGTGGGGGCTTTGTTTCAGAAGACCTACGAGGAGAGGCTGAAGAATCTAAATATGTATACTCTGGAGAAGAGGAGGTGCAGGAATGATATGATATACAGACCTTCAGATACCTGATAGGTATTAATGATGCACAATCTTCAAACCTTTTCCACTGGAAAGGAAACAGTTGATCTAGAGGTTATCATATGAAACTCTAGGGGAGAGGACTCAGAACCAATATCAGGAAATACTTCTTCAGTTCAGTGTTCACTAAAAATGTCCATGGAGAAGGACTACTGTTGATTGACAAGAGAGACTGGTGGATTCCTGGAAGAAGATGTGGGAAAGACGAGAACTGTTAATGAATTCAGACAGGCATGGGACAAACACTGCAGATCCCTAAAAGCATAAAGAAATGGATGGTGTAACATTTGTACATGGAAGTAACCTGCACAGAACTGCAGTTACTACCCTTAACAGAATGCATGGGATAAACTGCATGGAATGGCAGTTACCACCATTAGTAAAATGCATGGGGGTAACCTGCATGAAGCGGCAGTTATTACCATAAGCAAATTGTTGGGCAGACTGGATGGACCATCTAGTCTTTATCTGCCGTCATTACTATCTTATTGTGTTCTGTACATAAGCATGTGTGTTAGCAATAGTGCTTTTTTTACTCTTGTATTTTCTTATATGCACATATGATATAGTCTCTGGTGTATTGCCTGTACTGCCTATTATATTTTTGCCAGAATATGTTTGTACTACAATCCTGTTTTATAAAGAACATAAGAACATAAGAAAATGCCATACTGGGTCAGACCAAGGGTCCATCAAGCCCAGCATCCTGTTTCCAACAGTGGCCAATCCAGGCCATAAGAACCTGGCAAGTACCCAAAAACTAAGTCTATTCCATGTTACCATTGCTAATGGCAGTGGCTATTCTCTAAGTGAACTTATCCAATCCTTTTTAATACACAGCTATACTAATTGCAGGATTCAGGGCTTGATGGACCTTTTGGTCTGACCCAACATTGCAGTTATGTTCTTATGATGATGCTATATGCTATTGGTTTCTTAAATTTTATCAGTGGTGAAATAACTCAAAAACTTTTATATACAATATGCTAAAAAGAATTTTCTTGTTGCATGGTCATTCTGTACATTGCTGAACCCAACACACTATTTTCAAATCAGAATTTCTGTGAAAATGTGAAATGTTTCCATTGTTTCCTATTGAAAAGTTGTCTTTAAGTGAGGCTTGTGCTAATGAAGAGCTCTCAGACAATTAATAAGCAGGATTCAGCAGTAGTTTTCCATAAAAGGGAGTTTATTGTTGCTGTCTTATTCTGTAGGTGTACTTATCAGTAAAAATGAATGATATTGTAGTCAGTAACAGTTTGCAATGCCACTGGCATATCGATGAACAAATGTTGCAGATTTTTTGGGTATGTCTTTATTTTCTGTGTTCTGAAACAGCTGAATACTTGGACATAGATGGAATCTGTCTAAATTATAAACTTCATATTTTTATATTTCTAGTGACTGCGACCTTTAACTTTCATGCCTGGAGCATAAGAGTCATTTTATTTATGTCTACTGAAAGGCATTAAAATGATAGTGAAATTCCTTTTTTTTAAAAATGACAAAGAGACATGTTTCTCTTTACTAAGTTATTGGAAATTGGTTTATATTTTATCTTCTTTTATGCTTTGATGCTTATTTAAATAAACTGAGTTGATTTATAGAATTTCTGTCATGTTTAGCGTGCATTAAATAAGGTAACTCTTATGACAAGTAAAATTGGAATAGGCTTTCAGCAAAATTAGTAATAAGGTCAATATTGAAAGCTGGCAGTTTAAGTAACTTAGCTGGGTATAACTTATCCAGCTAAGACCTAGATTTGTCAAATTGCTATAAATATTGTAGAAATAGCACCCAAGATAAAAAAAAACAAAAACAAAAACAAAAAACAGGGTGTGGTTAGGATAGATTTCATGAAAGAGAGACTGACTCTGTAGAGGCTCACATAAAAGTTACCATATATTCTCGCGTATAAGTAGAGAAATTTATGCCAAAAAATCGGCATAAATTAGCTGGCCTGACTTATTCATGCGTACACCCCAAAACTTACCGAAAGTTCTCCCCTATGTCAAAAAACAAAACCAGCCCTAACCCATCAAAGCCCACTATCCTCCCTCCTTCCCTCCCCCCCATGACTGCCCTCCCTGTTAAATCCCTCCCTCCCAAACACCCCCAGACCCACCAAAGTCCCTAGTGGACCAGCGGGGGGCCCGGGAGCGATCTGCTGCTCCCGGGCCGTTGGCTGCCAGTAACTAAATGGTGCCGGCAGCCCTTTGCCCTCACCATGTGACAGTGGCTACCGGTGCCATTGACCAACCCCTGTCACATGGTAGGGCCATCCATTGCTCCTACCATGTGACAGGGGCCGGCCAATGGCACTGTTAGCTCCATCACATGGTAAGGGCACAAGGATGCCGGCGCCATTTTGGTTACTGGCAGCTGACTGCCCGGGAGTGGCAGATAACTCCCGGGACCCCTGCTGGACCACCAGGGACTTTGGTGGGGTCTGGGGGTGTTTGGGAGGGAGGGATTGAACAGGGAAGGGCAGTCATGGGGCGGGAGGGATGGTGGTCTTGGGCTTTGATGGGTTGGGGCTGATTTTATTTTTTGACATGGGGGGGGGGGGGGTTTACCCGCGACTTATCCGCAGGTGACAGGTAAATCTTTATTTTGGGGCCCAAAAAATACCCAGACTTATATGTGATATCGACTTATACCCGAGTATATAGGTAACTATTTATACCACTGTAAGAGGGGGCACGAGTAACTTGGGGTGGGGTAGGTTTTGGGGGGCAGTTTTACATGCACAGTCATACGTATGAACAGCACAATTGATTTGGAGGAATGAAAGGTAAAAGAAGATTTGTACAATTTACTCTCTACTTAGCTTGATTGCAGGTAGGTAGAGAGAACATTGTTCCAATCTACTCTTTTTTACCTTTCTTCACTCCAAATTATTGTAAATCTTCACTGATAGTAATTGTGCTGTTCACTTAGAGATTCATTGACACATACAATTTGACCAGGAGGTGCCTAAACTTTTGCATACAACTATACAGGAAACAGATCCAGGTGCACTTTGAAATCCTTTTATTCAGGCCAGTGACTCCCAAGAAAATTAAGACTATTTCTGTATATTTCTGAAATTTTCTTTGATTGCATGTCTTGGTACTTAATGATCTTCTTTTTGTCCATATGTAGGCAGACAGAGAGGTATATAGATGAGACCTTCAGGGACATAGCCAAGTCCCAACTTCAGACTGGCAGGTGCTGCCTTGGAGGAAGAAGGTCTCATGATTGGAGAGCATCAAGCGGGTGCAGCAGGAAAGGATCCTGTAGCAAGGACCTGCTCTCCAGGTGATGCATTGTCCTTTCACACTGAGGATATCTCCCCAAGGCCTACTGCCCAGGAGGGAAGGGTTAGGTCAGCCGTCATAGTTGGTGATTCGATTATTAGGAATGTAGATAGCTGGGTGGCTGGTGGGCGTGAGGATCACCTGGTAACATGCCTACCTGGTGCGAAGGTGGCGGACCTCACTCGTCACCTAGATAGGATTTTAGATAGTACTGGGGAGGAGCCGGCTGACGTGGTACATGTGGGCACCAACGACATAGGAAAATGTGGGAGGGAGGTTTTGGAAGCCAAATTTAGGCTCTTAGGTAGAAAGCTTAAATCCAGAACCTCCAGGGTAGCATTCTCTGAAATGCTCCCTGTTCCACGCTCAGGACAACAGAGGCAGGCAGAGCTCCGGAGTCTCAATGCGTGGATGAGACGATGGTGCAAGGAAGAGGGATTCAGTTTTGTTAGGAAATGGGGAACCTTTTGGGGAAGGGGGAGTCTCTTCTGAAGGGATGGGCTCCACCTTAACCAGGGTGGAACCAGACTGCTGGCGCTAAACTTTAAAAAGGAGATAGAGCAGCTTTTAAACCAGAACAAAGGGGAAAGCCGACAGTCGCTCATTAGCACATGGGTTCGGAGAGAGGTATCTTCAAAAGATACTAATGATGCATTAGAATTAGGGCATCCTGACAGTGAGGTTCCAATAATAAGAAAAGTAGTCCAAGTGCCTGTAACTAAAAACTCACCTGAGCTAAAAAATTCTAACTTATCCCTATCAATTAAAAAGCAGAATGAAAATACAAACAAAAATCAAACTTTGAAATGTTTGTATGCTAATGCCAGAATTCTAAGAAGTAAGCTGGGAGAATTAGAATGTATAGCAGTGAATGATCACTCACAACAAAAGTGACACACTCTAGAGAGGGAAATAGTATTTTTAACTATTTACCATAAACACATTTAAACCAGACTAGAGACAATATCATCGGCATATGCTCAAGACAAGATTTAATCCGCTGTCTCTCGCCCTCAATGGGCCGCAGGCAGTAGTCAGCCTATGAGCAAAGGAATTTTTAATCATCTATTGTCTCGCGTCTACCATAACATAATTTTTTATAATTTTTTAAATTTTTATAAATATCAACTATTCGAATTTAATCAAATTCAAGTATAAAGCATCTATTGAAAAAATCTCAAAACCGGCTTATTACCCAAATTTTTAGTAAAAATACTTAGCCAATAGAAGGTCATTCAAATGTTCAACCTGACATGGTGAGTGATTGATTAGCAGTGAATGATGATATAGACTTACTTGGCATCTCAGAGACATGGTGGAAGGAGGATAACCAATGGGACAGTGCTATACCGGGGTACAAATTATATCTCAATGACAGAGAGGAGCACCTGGGAGGCGGTGTGGCGCTTTATTTTATTTTTATTTATTTTTAACTTTTATATACCGACATTCTTGCATTAAATGCAAATCATGCCGGTTTACAGTGAAACAGAAAAAGCAGGAAAAAATTCCTTAGTCGAATACAATGAAACAGCTTAGTTAACAAAGGAAACATAAAAATAAATTTTTACATATACACAAAGGTTTGCACGAAGGGGTGCACAAAGGGGAGAGCCCCTTTGTCGCGCCCCTTCGGCGCGCGACGCCTAGTATTGAGGCTTTATGGCCGGGATGGCATAGAGTCCAACAGGATAAACATCCTGCATGAGACTAAATGCAAAACTGAATCTTTATGGATAGAAATCCCTTGTGTGTTGGGAAGACTATAGTGGTAGGAGTATACTACCGTCCACCTGGTCAAGATGGTGAGACGGACAGTGAAATGCTAAGAGAAATTAGGGAAGCTAACCAAATTGGTAGTGCAGTAATAATGGGAGACTTCAATTACCCCAATATTGACTGGGTAAGAGAGATAACGTTCCTGGATGGAATAAATGATAGCTTTATGGAGCAATTGGTTCAGGAACCAACGAGAGAGGGAACAATTTTAGATCTAATTCTCAGTGGAGCACAGGACTTGGTGAGAGAGGTAACGATGGTGGGGCCGCTTGGCAATAGTGATCATACTATGATGAAATTTGAATTAATGATTGGAAGAGGAACAGTATGCAAATCCACAGCTCTCGTGCTAAACTTTCAAAAGGGAAACTTTGATAAAATGAGAAAAATTGTTAGAAAAAAACTGAAAGGAGCAGCTACAAAAGTAAAAAATGTGCAAGAGGCGTGGTCATTGTTAAAAAATACCATTCTAGAAGCACAGTCCAGATGTATTCCACACATTAAGAAAGGTGGAAAGAAGGCAAAACGATTACCGGCATGGTTAAAAGGGGAGGTGAAAGAAGCTATTTTAGCCAAAAGATCTTCATTCAGAAATTGGAAGAAGGATCCAACAGAAGAAAATAGGATAATGCATAAACGTTGGCAAGTTAAATGTAAGACATTGATAAGACAGGCTAAGAGAGAATTTGAAAAGAAGTTGGCTGTAGAGGCAAAAACTCACAGTAAAAACATTTTTAAATATATCCGAAGCAGAAAACCTGTGAGGGTGTCAGTTGGACCATTAGATGATCGAGGGGTTAAAGGGGCACTTAGAGAACATAAGGCCATCGTGGAAAGATTAAATGATTTCTTTGCTTCGGTGTTTACTGAAGAGGATGTTGGGGAGGTACCTGTACTGGAGAAGGTTTTCATGGGTAATGATTCAGATGGACTGAATCAAATCACGGTGTGGTAGACTTGATTGACAAACTGAAGAGTAGTAAATCACCTGGACCGGCTGGTATACACCCCAGAGTTCTGAAGGAACTAGAAAATGAAATTTCAGACCTATTAGTAAAAATTTGTAACCTATCATTAAAATCATCCATTGTACCTGAAGACTGGAGGATAGCAAATGTAACCCCAATATTTAAAAAGGGCTCCAGGGGCGATCCGGGAAACTACAGACCAGTTAGCCTGACTTGAGTGCCAGGAAAAATAGTGGAAAGTGTTCTAAACATCAAAATCACAGAACATATAGAAAGACATGGTTTAATGGAACAATGTCAGCATGGCTTTACCCAAGGCAAGTCTTGCCTCACAAATCTGCTTCACTTTTTTGAAGGAGTTAATAAACATGTGGATAAAGGTGAACCGGTAGATGTAGTACTTGGATTTTTAGAAGGCGTTTGACAAAGTTCCTCATGAGAGGCTTCTAGGAAAAGTAAAAAGTCATGGGATAGGTGGCGATGTCCTTTCGTGGATTGCAAACTGGCTAAAAGACAGGAAACAGAGAATAGGATTAAATGGACAATTTTCTCAGTGGAAGGGAGTGGGCAGTGGAGTGCCTCAGGGATCTGTATTGGGACCCTTAGTTTTCAATATATTTATAAATGATCTGGAAAGAAATACGAGTGAGATAATCAAATTTGCAGATGATACAAAATTGTTCAGAGTAATTAAATCACAAGCAGAATGTGATAAATTGCAGGAAGACCTTGTGAGACTGGAAAATTGGGCATCAAAATGGCAAATGAAATTTAATGTGGATAAGTGCAAGGTGATGCATATAGGGAAAAATAACCCATGCTATAATTACACAATGTTAGGTGCTACAACCCAAGAAAGAGATCTAGGCGTCATAGTGGATAACACATTGAAATCTTCGGTTCAGTGTGCTGCGGCAGTCAAAAAGCCAAATAGAATGTTGGGAATTATTAAAAAGGGAATGGTGAATAAAACGGAAAATGTCATAATGCCTCTGTATCGCTCCATGGTGAGACCGCACCTTGAATACTGTGTACAATTTTGGTCACCGCATTTCCAAAATGATATAATTGCGATGGAGACCTTGATGTTCTCTATCAATCTAGAATTTATTTTGTATGTTTCAAGATAATGTATAATTCGAGTGTGGAATGCTATCAAATACTTTTTATATTCAATCCATAGAGCTGGCCACGATGGCTTTATTCAGCATCAAGTAGTTTTTCTTTCCATTTGCTACTCTTTTGTTACCCTCTTTTCTATAATCATGATATTATTAGTCGATATGATGGTATATTTTATCTACATCTCTTTCAGTGAACAATTTATAAAATATAGGTAAGCAAATTATTGGTTGGTAGTTTGGGGGGACTTTACTTTGGTTTCCCTTTCAGGTGAATTTTCAAAAGTGTTACACTGTAAATGTAACAAAAAAACACAAAGAGCAGCACTGCGAACCTGTAAGTTCAAAGGAACCACTCACAACAAAAGGTATTGCCAAACAATATCTCCAAAGAAAGCTCTTCACCATCGACTGTAAAATTTTTTATGAGGAACAGCTGTCGAGTCACCGGCTTTGAATTCATAAGTGTCATTCAAAGGGCAATATAAACAAGTTTTTGATTACACCGGATGGTGGAATTTGCAAAACAATTTGGTCACGGGCCTCAAATGATCGAAAAGACCGGATGGCTTGGTTGTGGTACTGAGCACGTCGTCTAAGGCTTGCTGATGCGGTCCCCTTCCTCATAAAAATTTTTACAGTTGATGGTGAAGAGCTTTCTTTGGAGATATTGTTTGGTGATACCTTTTGTTGTGAGTGGTACACTTGTAAATGTAACATACTATTGTAGCAATTTTCAAAAGCCATTTACCTGTGTTAATTGCACTGAACATAGATAAATCTATTGACAATTCAATGGCATATATTGAAGCAATTTTCAAAAGCTTACTTGCATAGGTAAAGCACACTTGCAGATGTAAAACTCAGTTTTAAGTGTGTAAATGCGTTTGAAAATCAGGCCTTTAGGGAGGAGGAATGTTGTTTCTGTAATTGATTTCTGCAGTTTGCCAGGCCTAGATGGAGAAATGTTAAATGTTTAAGCCAAAAGTTGGGCACTGCGTGAAGGCCAGACCTAGTCTAATTGGAGGCTGTTCTTAATCTGGTTTCCAGTTCTTTTGTTACTTCTGATTATTCCATAATTTTGATATTTCCCTTTTCTGCATGCTGGGTAACCATTCTGCAACTCTGTTTTCCTCTGCAAGATCCTCATAAATTTCTCCAGAACTTTTCTGTTTCAGATTTGTTTGGTAATGGTTTAACCCAGTTATGCTCTTCTCCATTTCTGTGTAGAATTACTTTGAGTCTCTCTAAACATTTTATTTTGATGTCTTTTTTTTCTGTTTTCTTCATATTGTCATAAGTTTTGAAGTTTTGTAGCTTTTATATGGGCATATGAATTTGATATCTTCCACTGTTAGTACGATCTTCCTTAGAATTTTTGGTGTCCTGGATCTTCTGAAGTATTCATCCACCAGTGACACCTCTGCATGTAGTGATTTCAGTTTTTCCTCTGTACTTTGGGGACATTAATCAAACTACCCATGTTGGTACAAAGGGTGGTTTTTGCTCATTGGGTTTGTACCAGTAACCAAAATTGCATGTGTACTTTTCCTTTGATTATTGCCCATTCAAAAATTATTTGTAAAGATTTGTGCTTGCTTTTTCTATTGGTAATTTTTTTGAGTAAACAACTTACATAGTTTTCATTGTGTAAAACTATGCACGTTGTTTCATTCTGTCCTCTCTTTTCCCCTGAGAACTATACATTGAATGCAAATTTATTAGCGTTGTAGAATAACATGGGTAATTTTGTCCACACTGATGGCGTGCAATAATAAAAGCCTTGATGTCCTTGGGTAAATTGCTACTTATGTGGCTGAATTCCATAGGAAACAATAAGAAAAGTATAAAAGTCTGATTATATCAACTTACAATCATTCATCAGGACAATAATAAAATCTGTAATATCCACAGACTTGAAGAAAAAAAAATATAAACCTTATTAGAGAAAATCAAAGCAACTGTAAAAGGAAAATCTTTATTGATAATTGTATTCAAAGCCATGGAAACTTTTCAGGCATCTCTTTAGCACTAATCCTTAAGAGCCAAAAGAAAATGAGTAGCTTGCAATATGCACAAAACATCCTTAGAGGATAACTAATCTGCTCCTGTATATTATCTGCATGCATATGATATACGCAGGTTATGAAATATGCTTAAATACATTTTGCAACATGCACGTGCATGTAAAAATGATGCGCAAATGCATATTGTACTTATCCGGATAAATTTCTGATTTATCTGGCTAAGTAGCAGCAAAGTCGCTACTTACTCAGATAAGTCTTAAAATGACAGTTATCCGGATAAGTCTAAAACGTGCAACTTAGCCGTATAAGTTAGATAACTGGATAAGTAGCACTTTTTAGCCTTATCCTGCTATTTTGCTTATCTGGACAACTTGCATTTTAAGACTTATCTGCCTAAGAAGCGATTTTGCTGCTATTTATCTGGATGTTGTCAGGATAAATGTTGCTTCTTATCTGGATAAATCAGAAATTGAATAAGTGCGGCTTTCAAGATTTAGCTGGATAAATCGGAATTTATCCGGATAAGTAATATGCAGCTGCTAAACTTGCATATTTTTACATCTATTTTTACAAATATATAGATGGAGATTTTCCGTGCATAATGTACATGCATTTACCCACCCTATAAATTGGATTTTACATGTGTAACTGGGGAAATTTTCTAACGTGCACGGCAGTGAAATTACAAGTTTTACTAATTAGTCTACCAATTCACCCAGTCCATCTGCAGGTCATCGAGACCTTCCTGCCTCTTCAGCCTGAACTCCCACCTAGTCAGTATGTCACTTTTAAGATGTTTGCGATCACTTACTCCAGATATAAAGCAGGTGAAAATATACGCGAGTAAGCTGCCAAATTTACATGCTTAATTGCTAATAAAATATCAACATACCCATGTAAATGTTGACCCCCCCCCACCCCAGAATGTCCCTGGCCCATCCCAATTTTTACATGTGTAAATTTACTCGTGGACCCTTATGCATGTATTTTGAGGTTCTTAAAATAGTATATACATGAGTATACGCCATTTATACTCATATGTCCTGATTTTTACACATGCAACTGAAAATTCAACTTTGTTAGGCTTGATTTAGGAATCAACTGGATCTTATCCAAACATTAATACCTTAATTGACCCTCCATGTCTATACCTGATATAGAATGGGTATAACAGGGAGAAGGGAACTAGCTGAATAGGGGATTCCCCCAACAGGAGGAGGGCCAGAAATTTGGGCAGAGCCGGACATAGTCTTCTGCCTGACCAGCCACCTGCTTCTTGGGTTGGACCCGTAGATTCTGGTGGTGGCAGGGCTTTCCTGGAGCAGTACCAGGCTGGCAGCATTCAGATGAAGTCCTTATCCAAGCAGGAGGTTAAGGCAGGCAGCGAACAGATGAAGTCAGAATCCAAATGAGGTTAAGGCCAGAGACAGTTCGAGTCAGCCACAGGATCAGTCCAAGGAAGACAAGGCAAAGGCAGCACAAAGGAATCAGGCAGGAATTGGGGACTGGCACTTGGGGGTAAAGGCTGAAACAGAAGGCAAGGCCTGGAACTGGATACAGGGATTTGCATAGGAGGCAGATAGGGGCTGGAGTCAAGGGCTGGAACAGGAGGCAAGGCCTGGGATTAAAGAGAGGGACTAGCACTGGAGGCAAAACAGGAGCTGGAGTCAGGAACTGGCACTGGAGGCAAGACAAATGTGGGAGACAAGGACTGGAATCAAAGGCCCACAGGGAGCAGGGGCCACAGGGAGGACTGAGCTGGACAAGAACTGGACTGAATTAGATAGGGACTGGACAGGAGAGGTCCACAAGAATAGGGCAAAGAATATACAAACATAGGCATACAGGAAACTGCTGTAAAGCAAGGTACATATAAGAAAAGACAAGGGAGAAACAGACAAAGAGGTCTAAGCAGGCCACAAGGCAAGGTAGAGTGAGACTAGAAGGCTCAAAGATTACAAGGCTAGGCAAGAAAGGCCACAAGGTAAAACAAAACAAGAAGGCCATAGGGACCATGCGGTAGCAAGGCAAAGTAAGAGGCACTGAGTTGTGAGAGAGGCAGGACCAAATAGGGCTGGCCTTGCTCAGTCATTGGATCATTGAGGAAGTGGCTAGAGAGAGAAAAAGCATGGTTCTGTGAGGACCTCTGCTGGTGGGTGGGTGGGGCCTGCCTAGCAGCCAGAATTGTTACAAAGTGCATCAGGCAATAGAGCCAATGACATTCAAGATTCCACTTCCAGGAAGAGAAAAGCAGACTATGGGCATTTTGACTGCTCAACAGCAGCCTATAGATTCCCGTAACCAGAATCTTAGCAAGCTCTTACGCTTTAGGGAACAGAGTGACCTAGGTTCTAGTGGATACTAGCAAGCAGTAGACCAATTGCAGAAAGGTCAAGTTGCCCTGCAGGACCAGATTTCCTCCTCCAGAGCAGTGTTTCCCAAATCATTCCTGAAAGCTTACCTAAGTTTTCTGACTTTCAGGATATTTGTAATGAATATGAGGTATAGTTGCATACTTCAGAGACCCAGGATATGGAAATCTCATGCATATTCATTATGGATATTTGAAAAGCCAGACTGGCTAGATATGTCTTCAGGCTTGGGTTGAAATATTGCTCCAGAGGTCAATAATAACAAGTGAATTAAGCCCTATATTTTTATGTTATGTTTTGTAAGCTGCCTGTGCAACACTAGGCCCATTGTTGGTATTGACCAGCTTCTTCCCATTGTTGTTCTCTTACACAGTTTTCTCCCAGGTTTAAAAGGCAGTGTAAAATAATAACTACAACTACTTCTGAATCCTCCCAGTTTTTCTATTTTTTTGGCCTCCCAGTTTCCTTCTAGCCCTCTTTGGGTTTTTAAGCTCAATTGAAACTGGCATTAGTTGGGCTATGTCAGTGTTTAAGCCTCATTTCTATGCTAATCTATTTTCTGTATTTTCATTGTGGATATTCTGAAAGTTAGAATGGCTTCAGGTCAAGTTTGTCTGTAGCACCATGAATCTTCTTTAATAACTACCTAGTGATTTTCCCCTACTTTTTATATTGCCCTTCAATCTCAGCTGAGCCATTGCAGTGGCAGTTCAACCAAAAGCCACAAATTGTTGTTCCCTCTTGAACCCGAGTAACTTGGACTCTAAATCGGGGTATTAGAAGGCCATGGCTTAGACTCCCTCCCTGCCATGGGCTGTGAACATTGCATCCCCAGCCCCGGCCAGGGGAGCAGATGCTTGGCTATCAAACTCAGGTCTTCTGCATGATAGTGCACAGAATTTGCCATTTGTACCACCAGGCCGGCCTGTCTCTCCCATTTTAGCTAGTCTTCTGGTCCAAGTACACTGTTTTGCACCATTTTGTTAAAATTAAAATAAAATCTGCAAGGAAGCTCCTTGAATTGCCCCCACTCTTTGCACAGTGCCACTATGAATAGGACTTAAAATATGAGACAGAAGCTTACAGAGAATTAAACTTTAGTGGTTTTTAATTTTTTAATCTGTTTTTCTTGTGGCAGATTATATTATATTCTTCTGGAAGGGAGCATGATGTCGGGTGTTCCTTTCCATAGAGAGAGGTTTGGCACCTGAATGACCCAGATGCCATTGTAAACAAATTTGTTGGCTAGGTAAAGTAGGGACGAAGGAAAGAGATTCTGAAAACAAACACAATTCAGGTAATCCTTGGATACCCTCCTGTTAAGATTTGAAAGAAAAAAGGGGGCTCATCATGCATGAGAAAAGAGTGGCTTTTTTTTTTTTTTTAAGTGACCTGGAATCCTCCAAGAAGCAAAGGAACTAGTATAAATCATATAATAACCCAAAAAACTAATGAGAAATTACAAACTAGAAACTTTCTAATCAAGATAAATTATCCTCAAAACTTTCCATAAAGAGATTGTAGAGTACATAGGGTTGGGACGAGTATGCTATTTATTTTAATAATCTTATATCTAAAACAAAATTGTACAAATTAGGTACAATTCCACCTGTTTACAGTGCAAGAGGAGGCACCCCGTCAGGTTTTCAGGGTATCCCCATCATGAATATGCAGGATGTAGATTTGCATGCACACTGCCTCTGCTGTATGCAAATCTATCCCATGCATAATCATTAGGAATGCTGAGGGGTCAGGAGGTCCTTGAGGACTGGAGTGCTCTCCCCTGCCTAGACCATGCTTGCTGCATTTAGGAAAATTGACGACATTGCACATTAGAGCCTGTGGGGAAAAAATGAAGGTGTTTTTGCTTAAGGTTATAGGAAACTGCACAGGGACATTTGACATTAAATGATTATACTGAGTAGGCGAATGTCCAGTTCTTTTCCTACCCTGCCCATTGCATTCAGTGCTCCCTGTGATATGAGATGTCCTAAACCCACTCTCTGCATTCAGCACTCCTGCTGGCTTGGCCCTACAATGAGACTGCTTAACCCCAAACCCAGGGGCGGTAAAGCTATGGCCTGTGCGCCCCACCCAGCCCCCATCCATCTTTTCATCTGGCCCGCAAACACCATTTCCTTAGATTAAAAGTAATTGTCTACTACAAATAATAAAACATAGAAGTACAGGAGTTCAATCCATGTTGTGAGTAAGAAATGCATACATATAAATATGCACAAGACCTGTGAAGTTCAGGAATAATTTTAATTTTCGTGAAGAGAGTGTTGTTGCCAAAACAATTGCTTAGCAACATCCCACAAGAGTTGCTTAAAGCAGGATTGTGCACGCTTGACCTTGCTAAACAATTATAATATGAGGAATTAGGAAAAATGCAGCATTTCAGTTTTTATTTTTCTGCTCTGCGCATATAAACCAAGCACTCCCTCCCTCCACCCCCCCAAAAAAAGAAAAGTGGTCAGCACATGTCTGGTTTTGTTGTATAGATAAGAATTTGTTTGGCTGATTTGTCAGGAGAGCATTGCAGTATTAGAGTACAGTTTTGAATCACCATTTTACAACAAACGATCATAATTATTGGAGCAATTTAAGGGAAAAGGCAATAAGCTTTGAACCTTGCCAAATATTTTTGTGCAACAATCTACTCGGGCAAGTTAGAGTTTGGTATTCAAGATTTGCTTGAGAAAATAAGCTCTTTGCAGAAGGCGAATATTTGAAAGAATGCATGATTGATGTTGCTAATATGCAAATTCAAAAAGAATCTGAAGGCAGAAATTTGTCACAAAGAATCGTTATTCACCATATTGAACTGGTGGCCAAAGGTTTTGGCCTCTGAGCTGAGCAGAAAAACGCATTGCCTCACATTGTTTTTGTTAGGGATCTACGACAGCCCTGAAATCCAGCACATGGCCCAGCTATTGAATTTTGTCAGACAAATTAATGACAAATTTTGAAATCACAGAAGAATTTCTAACAATGGGATCAATGAAAGGCACAACAAAGAGACTGGATTTGTATGAGACGGCATCTGGTTGCTTTGAACGTTAAAACTTCCCCTGGAGTTGACTGGCAAATGTGACCACAGACGGATTGACAAATTTAATTGGGAAAAATGTAAGATTTTTAAAAGGAATTGAGTAGATGGCAGACTCACCATAACAACTAATTTTTCTGCACAACATTATACATCAAGAGGCATGCTGCAAAAGGGTCCTGGTCTTTGATCTTGTTCGCATAGTAGTGGAAATAGTGGATTACATTAGGGGAAGGGGTCATGAGCTATTCCTTTCCCTTCTTGAAGACACTGAGACTGAACACCAGGACTTAATTTATCATACAAATGTTCACTGGCTCAGCTTAGGACAGGTGTTGAAGTGACTTTGGGAGATTCAAGATGACATTTAGCAGTTTTTGGAGATGTAAGGGAAAGAAACTGAGTTACCCAAATTAAGGATTCAACCTGACTGTGTGACCGTACTTTTGGTGTGGATATCATGGAGCATTTCAATGAGCTTAATGTGAAGCTGTAAGACAGGGATATTTTTGAGCACCAGTTGTATTCTAATGTGAAAGCTCAAGCTTTTAAGGCTAGTATTTATTTTTTCAAAATAAGAATAAAGAGCAATGCATCAAAGGCTTGGAATCACCAGCAGAAGAAGCAGACAGCTACAGTAAAATTCTGAGTGACTCACATGGGGAATTTTTCTGTCAATTCTCAGACTTTGAGAAGATTGAAAAAAAAAGACTGCAGCTGGTGTGATACCTACTGTCATTTGACTGTGAGAAAGCCAGAAGAATTGTCAACTGGAGCTCATTGATCTTCAGTGCATCTCCACCTCGAAGGAAATGAACAAGTCTGAAAAGTTCTATATACCTTTGAGTGAATCTAAGTTCCTCAATACCCACAAGGAAGCCCAGAAAACCCTAGTTCTGTTCAGCACTAAGTACATGTGCATGCAACAAATGTTGCTACAGATCCAGTTATCAGACCAGTATGTCAGCTAAGTGCGATAGTTTTCAGCAATGAATACTGCAGTGTCATCTATGATTAAGGCTTCTTATTTTAGGTGTTTATAAATTGTAAATTTAGGTGTTTCAGCTAATTAGGCTTGAAGAGTGGTCGAAGATTTGGCAGCTGGGATTCAGTGCCAAGAAGTGCAGGGTCATGCATCTGGGGTGCGGTAATCCAAACGAGATGTTTGTGATGGGGTAAATGACTAATGTGCACAGACTGGGGTAATAGTTTCTGGTGATCTAAAGACAGTGAAGCAATACGACAAGGCGATAGATAAAGCCAAAAGAATGCTGGGCTTCATAGAGAGAGAAATAACCAGCAGGAAAAAGCGGGTGATGTGCCCTTGTACAGGTGCTTGGTGAGACCTCACCTGGAAGACTGTGTTTAGTTCTGGAGTCCGTATCTCAAAAAGGATAAGGAGAGAATGGAGGGGGTCCAGATAAGAGTGACAAAAATGGTGTGGAGTCTGTATCAGAAGATTTATGAGCAGAGGCTGAAGGATTTGAATCTGTATACCTTGGAAGATAGGAGTTGCAGGGGGGGATATGATACAGACCTTCAGATACCTGAATGGTTTTTAATGATGCATGAACTTTGAAAATGTTTCATTGGGAAGGAAACTGTAGAATTAGGGGTCACGAAATGAAACTCCAGGGGGACGACTCAGAACCAACATCAGGGAATATTTCTTCATGGAGAGGATGGTGGATGCCTGGAATGCTCATCCAGAAGAGGTAGTGAGGATGAAAACTAAATTCAATTGGTCATGGGATAAGCAATGTGGATCCTTAAAGGCTAGAGGTTGGAAACAAAGGAAAGGTTGCATAGGGGTAACCTGCTCGGAGTGGCAATTACTACCCTTAATAGAAGGCACAGGGATTACCACTCTTAACCAATTAGCCTTTGTAACAGCTGTGACTTTGTGCTGTGGCGAGTCTGTTATGCCCACGCCAACAGCTGGTGGGCATGCCTTTACTAGATAGGAACTTCACCTATACCAGCCCTGTTCCCCTCAAGTTGAGCCCTTGGATTCCAGGGGCCGGCAGGATTTAGGCGAGAGTCCAGTAAGAGGCATTCAGGTGGAACCAGGATACAGACCAAGGTCTAGGCTGGCAGCAAGATACAGTGTCCGGGTACAGATCCAAGGTCAGGGCAGGCAGCGGTCCAGAGGGGGTGGTCAGTGTCCTTAGCTGAGGTAAAAGCCAGGCAGCAGGCAGGAAAGTAGTCCGATACATAGCAGAGGTCAGAACCAGGAAACAGGCCACGGACAGACAAGACAAAATGAGACACTGGGAGTTGGACGAGGGAGGAACCAGCAGCAAAAGGCAGGGAAACAAACAAGGCAGGACAGCTAGGCTTTTACAGTCTGAATACCGATACACAGACATTAGGGATAAAGCACAGGCCAAATCCAAAAGCAAAGCACTTTCTAGCAGCATTGTCTGAATTATTAGGAAGGCTGCTTACCCCATAAAAATGTTTCTAACTAATTTTGTAAATATTGCCTATCCTTAACATAAGGCTTGGGGGTAACCTGCATGGAATGTCAGTTTCTGTCCTTCTCAGAAACATGAGAGTAACCTGCACAGAGCAGCAGTTACTATCATAAGAAACTTGCTGTGCAGGCTGGATGGACCATTTGGTCTTTTTTTCTGCTGTCATTCTAATGTTACTATGTAAAATCTGTGATTATTGATGTTTTCACGGCACAGATACTATTGTTGGGTACCTTTTCAGGTTGAATCAAATACATACATTTGTGCTGCTGAGGAGTCGTTAATATGCAAAAGGAACAAAAGCAAAGCAGAGGATTCAGGGTTCGCAAAGGAGGGGTGAGAGTATTAGGAGAAGTGGTGTTTTTCTGGTGTTTATTTTTCCATCGGGCTGTTTTTTCAGAGTTTGTTGGTTAAAATTTAAAATCAGAAGCTCTATCTATAAATATATAAATATTTTAAATTCACTTGTATGTACAGGCTGCATCAGCTTTTGCTCTAATTTTCTCATTTTGTTTCAACTGATGAAGGGAATGTGGCTCCGAATAAATATATATATATATATATATATATATATATATATATATATATATATATGAGATCTGGGGCTTCCATGTTGATTATGTTCTAGAACCATCCAATGTTATCTCTAGTGCACAGGCTCAGCATAGATAATTACAGACTGTTTTAATGCAAGAGCACTTTATCACGACATGTTCATCCTTTTATAAGACTGTCATTATCATCAAAAAATTCTGGTGTTTTGTATCAACAGCATTTTCTAGTGTCCATTTAATGATCACTGGGTGCATTTGGTTTTTGGCATTTAAAATATAAATTATATAATAAATAAAGAAAACACTTGTCTTTATCAACTTGTTTACGTTTAAGGTAAATAGAGTTCATTCATTTTCTATTGACACATATATGTATTGATTGGAACAGCTTTATTCATTTTTTCTGCATCTCTTGCATTCACTATATATATACTATATATATGTGATCTTTTTGTATTGTAATAACTTAAGTGTATATATTTTTTAGTTTTATTTGCTTGAACACAAACCTGTTCCCAGACTGCACTATTCATTAGGGATGTGCATTCAGTGGCCATTCGTTCATTCATTTTGCCGTTACGTGCATACATGAGTTACATGCATACTTTGAGGTAGTGCTTAACGGCGAAACGAATGAATGGCTGCCAAATGCATATCCCTGTTCATATTAAGCAAAAGGATTTAGATTTTAGATTTAATTGCTTTCAAATCTGAGCTCAAAGCAAGTTATAAATTCAGGGACAGTTGGTGGGTCCCTGTCCCAGAGGGCTTCCAATCTAAGGGCCCTATTTACTAGGGATGTTTCCTATAGAAATGTGAGAAAACTTTCACTAAATAATCCCCTAAATTTGTACCTGAGGCAATGGAGGGAGAAGTGACATGCCCAAGGTCACAAGGAGCATCAATGGGAAAAGCAGGTTTCAAACCCTGGCTTCCATGGTTCTCAGCCCTCTGCCTGAACTACTAGGCTACTCCTCCACTCCAAAGAGGAGTGCAAAATAGCAGATATGGAGATCCATATTCAAAAGTCATTTAGACGGATAGCATAATACTTATTCATCTAAATGGCTTACCCAGCTATATTCAGCCTTTAACCCGCTAAATTCTAGCTGGCTAATAAGGTAGGCTTCTAAAGTTTAGCCGAATAAGTTAGGGGTGTTCCAGGGGCATAACTGGGAGGAGTTGAGTTAGCCGGCTAAGTTAACCTGTAAGTTCCAATATTCAGAGTTAGCTTTGTTTATCTGTCTATACATTATCTCCCGATTCATTTAACTGACAACAATCAAGTTTTCAGGATAGGCATATCTATGTCTAGTGAAAAATGGGGTAAAAAGGAATTTTTTTTACATTTCATTCATTGTCTGTGTATACTTTGTCTTCCCAACCATCAACACACAGCATCCAGTTTTCAGGATAGGTATATCTTTAAGAAAGCTAGAAACCAAAATAATTCTTTCCCGTAAGACTTAAGGATCTAACCCAAAATTGTAAAAAAAAAAAAAAAAAAAAAAAAAGCATGCAATTGAATTGCTCTGCAATTCTTCATCAACAAGCAGGCATGAATTAGTATTTTGCTCGGGTGATATTGTCCAACAGCATTGATATAGATCCAGTGCGCATAGGTCAGTAAAGACTTCACTGAGTATGTGCGGTAGTTCACGCCTATACATGCTCCTTGTGAGCCCCTCCGTCTTTCTTTGAGTGCCACATGGACATGGCACAGTTTCACTTGGAATTTTTCTACATTTTGTGATCTAGAGGCAAATCTTTCATTTATTTATTTATGTTTTAATGCAGGGCTATTGCCTACACTGGGGCGGGGGGCCCCCGAGGAGCCCTAGTCAAACCCAAGGATTCCCATCCCAGCAGTTTCCCTCTATATTCCTTTACTTATTCCCTCTTACTGACCTCTTTCTCTCATGCCCCTACACCCCACAATCTTCTCTTCCCTTCTTGCCCCCCTACTACCCTCCTCCCCACCCTCTCTTTCTTTCTTGCCCTTGCCTAGTTTTTCCCTCTTAACTCTTGCAGCCATCCAAGCCTGTCTCTCCATGTTGGCGGTCCCCAGGCAGTAGTCAGATTAGAGAGCTTCAGGGCCAAGGGGGGGAGGAGGAGCTTAGTGGTGGCAACAGGTTTAGGAATGCAGCTGTCCCACTGGTAAAATAAAGGCTGTGGGCAGCTCTCAGTGGTGCAAGAGCATAGAACAACCCCCTCTCCTGCATGCGCCTTCTGCACATGCTCTGCTGCTTCTGCTGCCTCTGGCTGAATACATTGCAGGCTGTAGCAGAGGTGCTGGCAGAAGAAGAAGATCAGCTGACACAGCTGGTCTGCCATAGAGACATCAATCAAAGACCACTAAGACTAGCATGATCTCAGACTTCTATGACAACAATGCCAGGGCTGCTCTGGAGTTAAGAATGTCAGCAAGCTGGACATCACATTAATTTAAAGTAACCTCTGCGAGCCAGCACAAAGGATCCAGTGGGCTGGTTTTGGCCTGCAGACCATAGTTGGCTAGGTGCTCCTATCTGCCTCGTTGCTTTAAATTTTTCCTGAAACCGCCTTAGTCCTGAACAGAGCTTTTAAGTTGTAAAAAAAAAAAAAAAAAAAAAGGTCTAAGATGGCGGCCCTGTGAAGACGCTAGTGAGCAGAGTTCCATTGGACCCCGATTTCCTTGCTTTGTTTGTGAAGTGATGCCGCACTCTGGTAGGAAACGGAGGGCACGGGAGCGCGAGTCTTTGACCACTCCTCTTACCTCATTAGTCGTGGGACCGATGGAGGCTCACGTTGTCCGGGAGGCTGACACTCCGGGAGTCGGCTCGCCATTGGGGGAGCAGGAGGAAGTAGTACCTGCCTCCCTACAGGAGTCACTAACATCTCTGTCCCCGGAGGATCAAAAGACCCCGGTTAACCCGGCAGAGGTCCACTACTCTTTTTTTTTTTTTTTTTTTAAGTTCTTTAAAATTTGTAGTAAATCCATATAAATAAAGAAAACAATCTGGATCAGAAAAAGAAAGAAGAACAAAAAGAGGCATACTTATACAATTAAAATGGAAAATTAAATACATACTTCTTCAGTTCTACAAGTGCACAATATAGGATTCAATTAGCAGAATTTTAATAAAGAAAAATATCCCGATGGAAATTAGGAAAGAACAGCCTTTAAACAGAGAGTATATCTTACTTAATAGGGCACCCACTGCTCAGGAAGAAAGGGCAAAACTAAGGATTCAAATCTCATTAGACTGCGCAGTTACTTTATCACATAGGAAAAAAGTTAACTGAGGAGGAGAAAAGAAAACATATATTTTACATTACATTTACAAGGATATTTCAGGACAAATGGTGCTCCTATCTGAAGAACTCTGGGTCTTAGTAGAAGAAACTGCTGTCTCCTCTTCTGCATTTGTTTAGTTACGTCAGGGAAAATTCTTACTTTTAAATACGATGACATACGAGGAGAGATTGAACAATCTAAATATGTACTCCCTGGAGGAAAGGAGGAGCAGGGGTGATATGATTCAGACTTTCAGATACTTGAAAAACTTTAATGATCCAAAGACAACGACAAACCTTTTCCGTCAGAAAAAAATCAGCAGAACCAGAGGTCACGAGCTGAGGCTCCAGGGAGAGGAAGACTAAGAACCAATGTCAGGAAGTATTTCTTCACGGAAAGGGTGGTGGATGCCTGGAATGCCCTTCCGGAGGAAGTGGTGAAGTCTAAAACTGTGAAGGACTTCAAAGGGGCGTGGGATAAACACTGTGGATCCATCAAGTCTAGAGGGCGTGAATAAAGAGGAGGCATTCAAACACTGCACGGAGCGGCAGTAGCCACAGAGGCATTCACGGAGCGGGATGCCAGTGGCCAGTAGTTGGTGTTCCACCTTCACAGAGCGGAAGGATGGAGGGCTGCTATCTCCAAAAAAAAACAAAAAAAAACAAACAAAAAAATAAAAACAGGGGTGGGTAAGAGTATGGGGTAAGGGTGTGGCCTGCTTGTTGCAGCGGTTGCTACCCCTAATTGAGCTTGGACGTTCACTTGGATGCAGATACGGCACTGCTCTCTAAATTGGTGGTGGGGTGGAGGGGAATTAGGGCTGGAGGGTACTGGAAGCCAATAGTAACATTTGGGAGAGGAAAAAAGGGGAAAAAAATGGATAAAGTGCGTAGCTTGCTGGGCAGACTAGATGGGCCGTTTGGTCTTCTTCTGCCGTCATTTCTATGTTTCTATGTAAATGTAGGAATTCTTCATTACAGTGTTTCAAAAATAATCTCAAACCCAGTCCCGGTCAGGTTCAAGTGTAAAGGTTACCAACATTGTGGCAGCCTGTACCATTTCACTATCTGATGTTTCCAGTAACTGGGATATATCCAAATTTGAAATTAGATGATCCATTTCTTGAGCTCCATCCTGTTTATCTTGTAATTCATGCTTCTTAAACTGGGACAAATAATATACTCTAGATAAAGGTGGTATAGCCTCCTCTGGGACTTTAAGAATCTCTGTGAGATATCTTCTAACCATATCCTTCGGTGGTATATGTGGAAGCTTGGGAAATGTTATGAAACGCAGATTCCTCCCTGTTATTACATTCTCCAAATTTTCAACTTGAATATGTAACTGTTGATTTTCTTTTATAAGAGCATCCTGAATAAGTTTCCATTTAGTTACTTCTTGTTTTAGTTCTCCAAATTCTTTTAAGCTGGGATGATTTGAATTCTCTAGCTTAACAACTCTATCCTCAATATTATTAATTTTATCCACTATTGGATTTAACTGCAGTGTCATAGCATTTCCCAAGTTAACAGTAGCTTCTCAGATCGTGTCCAATGTAATTGAACTTGGTCTTACCAGCGTAGGCACTTCTATCTTAGTTAATGGGTTCGAAACCATAGTTGTTTGCGCCTGCTATTTCTGTATTCTTCCTACCGTCGGTGAGCCGGCATTTCCCCCACCGGGGCCTTCTCTGACGTCTCCTCCAGATTTTACCATGTGCTCCAACCCTGCCTGGAATTGTGAGGTGTTTGCATCTTTGGCATTCGCCCCTGCCATCGGCTCACCTCAGTCTCTGGAGGCCTCTGGGTTTGCCAGTGGAGCCCTGAAGATCGGGGACAAAGATGTTGAAAGGTCCGGAGGGGAGGCGGATAGGTCTCCTCCTGCCTCCTCCTCCATGGATGCCACCTCCGACCTAGCTGTTATGTGCGCCGGCCGCAGCAGACCCGTGGCTCGGCCCCCTAACCTCTTTCAAAGTAATCCAGCATCTGGTCCCTCGTCTCTGGTGGCCGTGGGCCGCCGGCTCTGTCCTTGGGTTGCCCTTGGTGCCTCCGGCTCTGTTGTAGCTCCTGATGCTCCGCGTCTGGCCTCTCTGCGTGGCCTGCGGAGAGACGCTGTCCCAACCAGCGCCTTGCCCCTTCCTAGGCGCGCATGCAGCTAGTCTTTAAATAGGGCCTGCGGCGGGAACCTAGCCACGGCCCCGGATGATGACATCAGCAGAACTCTGGTATATAAGCCCGGGCTCCGCTCTCTCAAATTGCCTTTGCAACAGGTCCCCTCGCTAGTCGAGTACTCGTTGCCTCTTCAGTACCTGGTTCCCTATCCTCATTGCCTTTGTTCCTGTGTTCCTGTTTCTTCGTCTCTCCTTCGGATTGCTGACCTGGTCTGACCTCTGCATTGCCTGACTAGTCCGTTGCCTCTCTCCATCCCCGGACCTCTGCATTGCCTGACTAGTCCGTTGCCTCTCTCCAGCCCCAGACTTCTGCATTGCCTGACTACTCCATTGCCTTTCTCCAGCCCCGGACCTTTGCATCGCTTGACTACACCATTGCTTCTCTCCAGCCCTGGACTTCTGCTTCATCTGACCATTCTTTTGACTCTCTCCTCGTCTAGACCTCAGCCTTGCTTGCCACTGCTTCCAGATTGCTGCCAGCCCTGATCCCAGCTTGCTTAAAAATGCCTCTTCAGCTTTTGTCCTGGACGTGCTTCATTCAGGCTTCGGCCTGCTCTTGCTCGGGCACCCTCTGTCAAACTGAGTTCCTATTGGCGCCCGGGTCTCTGGGACTCCGCCTTGTCCAGTACAGACTATACCTACACTAGTTGCTGCCTCTGGGCTGACCTCGATCCATCCATCGACAACCACTGACAGAGGCCACCTAAGTCCAGCTGGCCCTGGCACCCAAAGGCTCAACCCGTGGGGAACGAGGGCTGGTATTGGTGAAGCGCCAGCCGGCCTCCGTCCATCAGCCCTCTCTGCCTGCCGATGGTGGGGACCCGTAGGATCCCTCCTATGGGTAGCATCAACCCCACCTTGGCCCAAGGGTCTACCTCCGGCGCAACACTAGCTCTCCTACATGGGCGTCCATAGGGCCCGAAATAGGGGTTCCCGAGGGGACTGTGGGGTCAGTCCTCTCCTTCGCCCGATGTTTTCAGCAGGAATGCAGCATTTGAAAGAATAGTAGCCGGGATAACCCGATAGACAGGTAGAGGTCCGCTACTCTAACCACCCCCAGGGAACATCGGAGGGTGCCCAGGGAGAGAAGATCAGCAAGGACTTGGAGGACTTGAGCATTTCAGGTGCTATGCTGGAGTCCCGAAGAGCTGCTGACGGACCCGGGAAAGCCACCGGCAGCGTGGAATTTCCACAATCAACAGGGGAAAATGGTGAGATCCCTGTTTTGATCAGGAAGGAGCTGGTAAGACCTAAAGTTATCTCATTGGACTCCATATGGGAAGCAGTACAGATTTTAAATGAAAATGTGTTCCAACAGTTAAAACCGGTTAGTAATATGATAAGTATGGACTCTAGATTTAAAAAAGTAGAATATGCTGTTAAGGAAAACAGGATTTATTATATTCCTCCATTTAAAAAGAATATTGCTTCTCAAAATGGCCTACAGGTATTAAATCCTATGTCTGCGGATCTGGACATTACAAAAATTCTAGAAACATCACAAACGGGCTGGAGCGCACTGTTAACCCATATTTGGATGTGCGTTTTCGACGAGCTAACTTTACCCCTTATTCGGTAAGGGGAAATAGCGTGCCAAAAACAGGCGTCCAACCCCCCCGAAACTAATAGCACCCACAACATGTTGATGGCCCTATTAGTTATGCCCGCGCGATTCAGAAAGTAACGCCTACCCAAAGGCGTTAATTTCTCTCAGCACCGGGAAAGTGCTGAGAGAAGTGCATAGAAGTGCAGAGAGTGCATAGAAAAGCAGTTAAAACTGCTTTTCTATGCACTCTCCGACTTAATATCATGGCGATATTAAGTAGGAGGTCCCGAAAGTTTAAAAAAAATAAATTTGAAATCGGCTCATGGATTGAAAACCGGATCCTTAATTTTGCCGGCGTCCAGTTTCCGAACCCGTGGCTGTCAGCGGGTTTGAGAACTGACGCCGGCAAAATTGAGCGTCTGCTGTCAAACCCGCTGACAGCCGCCGCTTCTGTCAAAAAAGAGGTGCTAGGGACGCGCTAGTGTCCTAGCGCCTCTTTTTACTGCGGGCCCTAATTTAAATAAATTAATTTACTGAATCGCGCGCACAGGAGAGTGGCCTGTGTGTGCACCGGGAGAGCGGGCGCTCGCCCGCTCTCCTGCGATTTTTACTGTATCGGCCTGAAAGTGAGCAGGTTAAACCATCTACTTTTACAATTACCTTTTATTAGAATTCGATAAGGAATGGATTCTGAAAATGTTCTTCTGACACCGTCAAGATATTTTTTTGGGCCTGAAAGTCAGCATTTTTCCTAATCTGGCTAGGGCTACACAGTTGAAAAGAAATCAGTTTCTTCAAATGCGTCCTCAGGTTTTGCAATTTGGAGCACTTTTTCTTTTAAAGTTTCTATGTAAATGTATGATTAAGTATAGGAATTCATCATATACTTTTTTTGTTCCCTCTCAATTAAAACATTTCATGGAAAATAAAGAAATGCTTGTAACCATCTCCTCCCCCATAGATGTGGATAAGCGCTAATTAGTTGGTGGCTTTATTCGATGAAGCATGTATAAATACCTCCTGTTCAGACGCCATATCCTAGGTATAGATATAATTTTTTTCCTGAGGTTGTGATTGGACTCCAAGGAGGGGACTTGATATGCAGAAGTATTGTAAAAGTTTAGATATGTACTGCTATTTTCTTTTTCCTGTTGAAAAATTATTCTGCTTGCAAATTCAAGTTGTAATTCTTGAAAATATTGTATAATACTCATAAATAATTAAAAAAAAAAAAAAGATACAAAGGGAGCTATTTTAGATCTTAGTGGAATCTTAATGGAACGCAGGATTTGGTGGGAGAGGTACTTGGCAATAGTGATCATAACATGAACACATTTGAAATAATGATTGGAAGGGGGGCAATATGTAAATCTACAGCTCTAGCACTAATTTTCAAACGGGAAACTTTGATAAAATGAGGAAAATAGAAAAAACTGAAAGGTGCAACTACAAAGGTTAAGTGTGCAACAGGTGTGGACATTGTTTAAAAATACCATCTTAGAAGTGCAGTCCAGATGTATTCCACGCATTAAAAAGGTGGAAGGAAGGCAAAACGATTACCGGCATGGTTAAAAGGTGAGATGAAAGAGGCTATTTTAGCCAAAAGAAAATCCTTCAAAAATTGGAAGAAGGATCCATCTGAAGAAAACAGGACAAAGCATAAGCATTGTCAAGTTAAGTGTAAAACATTGATAAGGAAGGCTAATAGAGAATCTGAAATGAAGTTTGCCATAGATGTAAAAACTGATAATAAAAACTTTTAAAAATATATCTGAAGAAAGAAGACTGCGAGGGTGTCGTTTGGACCGTTAGATAACTGAGGGTTTAAAGGGGCTCTTAGGGAAGATAAGGCCATTGCAGAAAGACTGGGGAGATATTGGTTCATAAATAGTTTTCAAGGATGATGAGTCAGATGAACTGAACCAAATCACTGTGAACCCAGAAGATGTAGTAGGCCAAATTGACAAACTAAAGAGTAGCAAATCACCTGGACCAGATGGTGTGCTCCCCAGGGTTCTGAAGGAACTAAAAAAAAATGAAATTTCAGATCTGTTAGTTAAAATTTGTAAACTATCATTAAAATCATCCACTGTACCGGAAGACTGGAGGGTGGCCAATGTAATCCCAATATTTAAAAAGTGCTCCAAGGGTGATCTGGGAAACTATAGATCAGTGAGCCTGACTTCAATGCCAAGAAAAATAGTGGAAACTAAAGATCAAAATCACAGAGTACATAGAAAGACATGGTTTAATGGAACACAGTCAGCAGGGATTTACCCAAGAGAAGTCTTGCCTCACAAATCTTCATTTTTTTGAAGGGATTCACATTCCTTATGAGAGGCTTCTAAGAAAACTAAAAAGTCATGGGATAGAAGGCAATGACCTTTCGTAGTTAAAAGACAGGAAACACAGTAGGATTAAATGGTCTGTTTTCTCAGTGGAAAAAGGTAAACAGTGGAGTGCCTCAGGGATATATACTTGGACCGGTGCTTTTCAGTATATTTATAAATGATCTGGAAAGGAATACAACAAACGAGGTAATCAAATTTGAAGATGATGCAAAATTATTCAGAGTAGTTAAATCACAAGTGGATTGTGATTAATTGTAGGAGGATCTTGCGAGTCTGGAAGATTGGCAGATGAAATTTAATGTGGATAAATGTAAGGTGAGACATTTGCTGTAGTTAAACAATGTTAGGTTCCAATTTAGAAGCTACCACCCAGGAAAAAGATCTAGGCAGCATAGTGGATAATACATTGAAATAGTCAGCTCAGTGTGCTGGGGCAGTCAAAAAAGCAAACAGAACGTTAGGAATTATTAAGAAGGGAATGGTGAATACAACAGAAGATGTCTTAATGCCTCTGTATCGCTCCATGGTGAGACCGCACCTTGAGTACTACTACAATTTTGGTTGCCGTATCTCAAAAAAGATATTGTTGCACTGGAGAAGGTACAGAGAAATGCAACCAAAATGATAAAAGGGATGGAATAGCTCCCCTATAAGGAAAGGCTAAAGAAGTTAGGGCTTTTCAGCTTAGAGAGGAGACAGCTGAGGGGGAATATAATAGAGGTCTATAAAATCATAAGAAGTCTAGAACTGGTAAATGTGAATCAGTTATTTACTCCTTCGGATAATAGAAGGACTAGGGGGCATTCCATGAAGTTAAGAAGTAGGACATTTAAAACTAATCAGAGAAAATTCTTTTTCACTCAACACACAGTTAAGCTGTGGAATTTGTTGCCAGAGTAGGTAGTGTAGCTGGGTTTAAAAAAGGTTTGGATAAATTCTTGGAATAGAAGTCCATTAACTGCTATTAATCAAGTTGACTTAGGAAATAGCCACTGCTATTACTGGCATTAGTAGCATGGGATCTACTTAATGTTTTGGGTACTTCCTAGGTACTTGTATCCTGGATTGGCCACTGTTGGAAACAGATTGTTGGGCTTGATGTACCCTTGGCCTGACCCAGTATGGCAAGTTCTTGTGTTCTAAGCTTGAGGTAAGCGGTTTTAAACCTGCATCTGTGGCTGCCGTATGACCATCACAGATATGCACTCCATCTGCTATTGTTGTTTGTTCTTGGAACTTGAATCCTGAGACTGCTATAGCTGTGGCCATCCCCTGGGATACAGCAGTACTGTGCTTGAAAGATGTAGGCCATAATGAAAGCACTAGCAGGTAAGCATCTGAAGCTTCAGAGTGAGGCTGAGCAGAGGAACTGCTCCTTATCAAATGTTGTTGGGCTTCCAGCTCAATAAATTGAAGTGAAAAGTTTACCCCTCTCGATCATACAAGCACAGGAAAGATCCCCCCCATGGTGCCAGCCTCATGATCCATCTCAGGTCAGCGGTTGAGTGTGGTGTGGAAGTCTTTGGTACTAGAGGAAGCACAACACAGATGGCCTAAGTGGCACAGGGGACCTCTACCTCAGAACCAAAGAAGAGATTAACACAATTGATTCAGGGCTCTGTTAGAGCAGGGCCCTCCTTGACACTGAGGTGGGACTTAACCTCATCAGCACAGGAGACATCTTCATTTCTGATGTGGAGGAGTCCTATATCATTGAACCTTTTGTTTTAGCTTGATCTAGGGCCAATCAGAGCAGAACACATTCTAAGGTGTGCTGTGAACACCATCTATGTGACAGATCATGGTGCTGTTCATAGTAAAGTAGAACATTTAGGCAGGTACGTCCAAGAATCCCATGACTGTCAGGTGCAGAAGGAGCTACTAGTGCCATATGTGGACTGGGGTGCTAATCAAAGATTGTTGTCGATATAACTAATGTGACACCCCTTGGAGCTGGCTGCTTCTGTGTCACGGGATGCTGCCATAGTGCCAGGTTCATTTTTCAGCTTTATTGGCATCCCTGAGTGAGAATGAGCTGAACTGGATTTCTGAAGAAGATGTCTTTCCTCCAATTCTGGCTCACAAAATTCTTCAATGAGAGGGAGATTGTTTATCGAAACTTGTGAATATTTTAGCCTCCTTAATTCCTGAAGACTGAAGAGGGAGATTAGAACCTCTCCTGTCCAAGATGAAGGAAATTTTCCACATAATGGGGCTGTGCCAAGTCCTACGCCAGGGCATACTTCACTGCAAGAATTTCCAGCAATGGAGGTAAGTCCTTACAATAGGTAGTAGATCCTCCTTTTCTAGGAGGAGTCCGTTCATGAATCAGAGGGTGAAGAAGTGGGCTTCATCCACTCTTAAGTTTCTTCTGGATGTTTCACTGCTGGAAAAGCAGTCTTCACCTCAGTTGCCTCTTCATCAAGGTTGTGGTTTAGTGTCATGTCCCCCCCCCCCTGTGGTCAGGACATTAGGATGGATAGATGGGGATTCTATCTGATTCCCTTCAGGACTTGCCATAGCATACCTCCCTGCTGGAGGATCTCTGCTTCTCCAGATGCTTGGATAAATTAGCAAAGATTCTGTCTATCAGTATTAGGAAAGACAAGGGCCTGAGAATAGACAGTTTTGGTCCCCTTCAGTTCCTTCAAACCCCAGAGGATTCTGCGGCTATCTTGATTCTCAAACTTCTCCAGGATCTGCAGATGAGGATGTAGCAGATGCTTATATCGTTCCTTCGAATGGCCCAAAAACTGGACTTGAAATATAGAGTGCAGACCACCCAGGATTTTAGGGTGGTCCAATTGCTGCAGCACTCTGTTATAGTAGAATCTGCATTGAAGTATTCTAAGTGCATTTGTGATTACTCCAGTATACCCCTAGGGAAGGACCTGAAGGTGTTGGATGTATTTGAGAAGAAGGTTTGACAAGGTTCTATGCTGAGTGCCTGGATTATGGATCACCAACTCTCCATGATGCAGTATTAGCACAATGAGATTTAGACTCATAATGGAGTTGTCAGACCCTGGGAAGGTGCACTTCCATTGAGCAGTGGAAGATGTGGAGGAATGTGAGAAGTACATTGTCTTATACCTAAACTTCTCTGAGAAGATGTGTAGGATAGTCTTGTTGATGTGCCCTGTACAGGGGACAACCTGTTCTGTGACAAAGTTCAAAAGACAAGTGGCTCTGATTAAGAAGCATCAATCAATATTACAATTGTTATCAGCTGCAGAGGGAGACCAACTGGTTCCTGCTTGATACCAGTACTTCTTTTTTAAACATTCATTCTTCCGAAGACATACCTTTTGCTCTTTTCAGCATCCTTGAGATCCCCCTGCTCTTCAGCAGTAGCTGTCTGTTTGAAGTTTGCAGAGGGAACCAGGCACCAGTTTTTCATGTCTGACAGTCGCCTCCCCATCTGCTCGGGGGGGGGGGGGGCGGGAGGGTTTGTCCTTCCTGGATCACCAAGGTCCTGAGATTTGTGGAGTATGCCTACTGCTTATGTGTCTCTCACCATTCTCTAACCCAATGGATTTCAGTCTTCAACTCTGACCTTTCTCAATCAGCTTCAGCAGAGGGTAGTTGAACTTGTCCCTTTCCAGGATTATGGCGAGGGTTTCTATTCCTGCTATTTCATAATCCCCAAGAAATCAGGAATTAAGGCCTATACTGGACTTATCAAGACTGAAGAAATTGCTGGTTCATGAGAGGTTTAGGATGTACTTCCTCCACATGATCTTTCTTGTCGTTCAACCAAGAGATTGAATGTGTGCTCTAGTTCTGAAAGATGCTAATGCATACATTCCCATATTCCCATTCATCTCACCCATCAGACGTTTCTCAAGTTCATAGTGAACTATGTGCATTTTCAATACAAGGTGCTTCTCTTTGACATCTTAGTGATCACAAGGGTCTTAACAAATTGCCTTGCGGTAGTGATATCACAGCATTGTCAGCAGGAAGTCTGTGTATTCCCATACCTGGACCATTAATTAGTGATGGATCTATCTCTGTCAAGAAGTCCGTAGTCTCTTGAGAAGTCCATTCGGTTTCTTCAGTCCATGGGTTTTCTTGTCAACTTTGTCAAGTCAAACCTAGTTTCAGATCAAATAATCCAATTCATAGAATTCTGGATAGATTGACTTCAGGAAAGATTTTTTTTCTTGTTGAAATGGCCATATTGCTGATGGACCCTAGTAAGAGTCTTACTTCAGCAGGACCGAATGTCAGCAAGATTGGTCTTGATCCTTCTTAGCAACATGGTGGCTGTTATACATGTTGTACCCTTGACTCATCTGTACAAGTGGGATCTTCAATGTGGACTCCAAAGCAAATGGAATCAGTTCTATCAACCATTATCCCACCAAATTTCCATGGTCTCCAGGATGAGAGCATCCCTTCAGTGGTGGAAGAAGCTAGGAATTCTACAGGTGAGGGTCTCTTGCTACTATGTGTCCCACCACAAAAAGTTATCTTTCTACTGATGCTGCCTCCAGAGGGTGGGGTTACACACTAGTGTGGTGCGGACTCAAGGATTGTGGTCCCCCAGTAGAATTTCATTTGTAAATCAATAATTTCGAGAGGCAAGCCATTCGCTATGCTCTGAGGGCTTTCTCTCACTTCCTCTCAGGAAAGAGCATTTTAACAAAGAAGGACAATCAAGTGTCCATGTTCTAAATATATTATATATATATATATATATATATATATATAATGTAATATAATTGAGTGCCTGGATTATGGATCACCAACTCTCCATGATGCAGTATTAGCACAATGAGATTTAGACTCATAATGGAGTTGTCAGACCCTGGGAAGGTGCACTTCCATTGAGCAGTGGAAGATGTGGAGGAATGTGAGAAGTACATTGTCTTATACCTAAACTTCTCTGAGAAGATATATATATATATATATATATATATATATGAACAATTATATGAACAATTATACCTCCCCTCATCTGATTCCTGGACAGCATGGATACCAACTCTAACATGTGGACTAATTCTATTCTGAACTATCTCTAGTCCGGAATTTGTTATTTCTCTTTTCTTTACTTAACTTTATCTCTTTTCTTCCAGCTACCTAAGCTTCCAAGTTCACGGTCCTCGTTTAATGTAACTTTGTCTCTTCCTTTACCTAATTATTTTTATCCCTGTTCGATGTAAACCGTCCTGATATGGTATTTAACCAAGAAGGTCGGTATAGAAAAATGTTAAATAAATAAATAAATAAATAGGGACATATGGGCTCTTATGGTCTTTGCCAGGAGGCCATATGAATCTAGTCATGGACAGGGCATTACAACATCCATCTCCAGGCAACTTAACTTTCTGGAATCCAGAATATATTGGCGGGCTGCCTCAGCAGAATATTGCTATTGCACAAGTGGTCCTTGAACCAGAAAATATCATATGACTTGAGTCACTGGGAAAAGCCTGTGATCAATCTGTTCTCTTCAGAAGTCAACAGGAAGGTTGAGAAGTTTGGCTTCAAGCATCCAAGCAGCTACAGATCAGCTCCCAATGATTTTTTGCTAAGCTAGAATGTTGATCCACTTTATGCGTACTCACCAATTCCTCTAATTGCCAAGATTGTCCTGAAGATCCTCTAGGACAAGGCAAGGATAATCTTTATAGGACCAGCCTGGTTTAGACAAATGTGATATCCATATTTATTTTATTATTTACAGTACTTATTATCCGACTGTAATGAATCATGCTAAATGGCGTACAATCATAATAAATACAAAAACAATACATCAACTTCATCTTAAAAATATCACTTAAAATAAAATAAAACAATTCAATTTATCCAGCTGTAAATTCTTCTGCTGGGAGTCACGTAACTAGTCCATCTGTTAATTCTGTCTCCAGTTCCATTGAGGATATCTTTGACACTCATCACACAGGAAGATGGCAGACTGCCATCTGAACCTGCCACTACTGGACCTCTCTGCGTGGATGTTAAGCATGCAGTAGTCTTCCAAAGGAAGTGGAGAATGTAATTTTGGCTAGAAAACCTTAGACTAGAAGATCCTATTCTTTCAAGTGTAAGAGATTCTCAATTTGGTGTGGGTTCATCCTTCTGTATCCCTTCTCCTATGGCCTAAGGGACTTGCTTTGGTATCTTGTTTTCCTTTCATCTTTAGTTCATGTCAGCGCCATTGTGGTGTATCACCAGCAAGTGGAAGGAGTTCTTATCTCTCTCAGTCCTTTAGTATCCAAGTTCATGAAAGGACTGTGACATTTCAGACTTCTAGTAAGTGAACTTGTAGGGCCTTGGGACCTCAATGTGGTCCTAGCTCAACTTATGAAAACTCCTTTCAAACATCTCAAGTCAGTGGATTTGAAGTTTCTTATCTGGAAATTGTTGTTTCTCGTGGCCACCACTTTGGTACAGAGGAAGTGAACTACATACTCTGGTTTTATATTCACCATTCCTGCATTTTTTTTTCACAGTAGAGTGGTTCTGTGGACCCACTCCAAGTTCCTTCTGAAAGTAGTGTCTGTTTTCCATTTTAATCAAGTTATTGTACTTCCTACATTTTTTCCAACACCTCATGCATACAAAGGGGAATGGACTGTTCAGTCCTTGGATTCTAAGAGATTCCTAGCATATTAATCTAAAGAGGATTCCACCTCACCCTCAAGCTTCCCAAATATTTGTGTCCTGTAATCCCAATCAATTGGGAAGGGCAGTTGCCAAGCACTGTTATGCGCTGACTGGTTGGTGGATTACAGACTCTGTCAAGGCTCAAGTGAGAGCCATGGTGATTTCAGTGGCTCATCTAAAGGCTATTTCTATGGAATATATATAGAAAGCAGCTGCTTGATAGTCTGTACACACCTTCATGTCCCACTAGTGTCTGGACAGCATGTCCTGAGGAGAGAGTAACTTTGGACAAGCAGTTCTGTGCTGCCTGCTCACTCAGTAGTCCACTCTCACCTGGTGGGACTGGGCTGTCTTTAAGTAAGTGCTTCCACAGTGCAACCCTCAGTTTGAGGTACCCCATGCATATTTACTCTTTCATGCTTTCTTGATAGAGAAAGCAAGCTTGCTTACCTGTAAACAGGGTTCTCCATAGACAACAGGATGAATTAGCCATTCTTAAACCTCGCAGCCTCCCTGGATAGTCGACCCTCTTGCTAAAGCTTAAGCTCTGGAAGAGACTGAGGAGCTCTCAAGGAAGCATGTGCGCTGGAACTCCTGTGCATGCTCAGTAAGATACTTACTGAGTCTGAGAGCTGGGTCCATGTCAGGACCATCGGAGGACATCATCTATGCATTATGACTGATTTATCCTGCTGTCTACGGAGCACACCATTTTTAAAGGTAAGTAAACTTGCCTTCTTTTCTTACTTGATTTTTTTCATGTTTGATGCTGTTGTCTTTTCTCTAATGTTATTGTTAATGGCAGTTTTTTCCTGAATAATGATAAAAGTGATAGGTGAGGATAAATCGTACATGAAAAGTGGTTACTGAATTTAAGACAAAATAGAAGCTCAGACAAAATTTGTGTGACAAATTTTTGTTTTCTGATCTCAGCTGAGAAGCATTGCACTCTTATTGTTTCCATAATTGGTTAAAATAAGCAGGCCTTAGCTAATATTTAAAATAAATTAGCACATTCTGATGGGCTAGATTTGTTGCTAGTTCTTTTTCTATATCAATAATTTTGACCTCCATGCTTCTTACCTTTTTCCATAGTCATAAAGCCTGATTTCCTAAGACTTTTTCCCATTCTCTGTCTTTGAGGAAATTGCTTGGAAAATAAGGCTCTTAAAAACAGTGTTCCTAGATAACAAGAAGTGGTAAATAGATTGAAAACATCTTGAACTAGAATGTGTAGGACAGCAAATCATTTCCTATTTTTATATAATCTTTTATATGGTAATGAATGCAGGCTGAGGGAATGCTGTTCAAAGTGTATTGTTAGCTCAGCAAGTAAGTCTTTTGAGTGAAATCAAGAACATCAAAGCAAAGGTGATCAAGTCTTTATATTTATACCCTGCAAATGTGAGTCACCATAATATGAAAAAAATCCCCCCCTCCCATAAGCATTAACACATTTTAAAACAAGCATCTATTTTAACAATTTTCAAAAGCCTATTGACAAACTTAAAGTACACTTACATGCTTAAAACCTATTGACAATTCAATGGCATATAACGTAGCAATTTTCAACAGCCAATTACAAGTGTAAAGTGCATTTACAAATATAAAACCCAGTTTTAAGCACATAAATCCTTTTGAAAATTACTCCAAAGTCTTTAGCTTTCTGTGATTTTCTTTTCAAATTACACAGAAAATGTAATCTTTCCTGGCGTGTAGCCAGATGGACTCAGAACGAATGGGATACTATCCCATTCGTTCTGAGTCCATCTGTCTACACTAAGGAAAAGGAGATTATCAGGTAGTAATCTCAACATTAAAGAATGTAGCCACAAAATTGGCATAAAATGACAAGTCTTTTTTTTTTTACCAAAAAAAATTAATTGCCTGCTGCTTTAGTGAATTAAATCATCTAGACAATTGGAAGTTGATGATTTCTTTTTTTTTTTTAATTTTAATTTATTACTTTTTCAACAAAAATTACAAAGGAATAAACTTTGCAAATGAAATAATAAACTTGGACAAACATTCTTATACTTAAACATATTGGGGTAGATTTTCAAAGGGTTGTGCATGTAAGATACGCGCGCAACCCCCGAAAACCTACCCCTGCTGCCCCCCTGCGCGCTGAGCGCAAGCCCCGGGACGCACGTAAGTCCCGGGGCTTCGTGAAAGGGGCGGGTCCGGGGGCATGGTGATGGTTCGAGGATGGGCCGGGGGGGCCGTCCCGAGTCCTCCAGCACAGCGGCCTGTGCCAGGGGACGGCGAGCTGGTGTGCGCAAGTTACGCCTGCCTCGGGCAGGCGTAACTTGTACAACAAATGTAGGGGGGGATTTAGGTAGGGCTGGGGGGTGGATTAGATAGAGGAAGGGAGGGGAAGGTGGGGGGAGGGTGGAAGGAAAGTTCCCTCCGAGGCCGCTCCAATTTCGCCGACCCTAGATTTTATAACATGTGCAGGCAGCGCACACATGTTATAAAATCGGGCGTAGATTTGTTCGCGCCGGGTTGCGTGAACAAATCTATGCCCGTGCATAAATTTAAAAATCTACGCCATTATCAAATGGAATATTCTATTTATGTCCAATACTAATCATCATAGAGGTAATTTTTGCAGGAGAATAAACAAATATAAGTGAGAAATATAAAAGAAACTTTAAACAAAACTTACTACCACGGATATTCATGAAAGGTTTCAACATATATTTTAATTATCTATACCTCCAACATTAATAGAGATCTACATCCTAGTATTGAGGAAATCTTGTAATTGGTTAACCTCAAAAAAGATGTATATATTTCCTTGAAATTTTAATACACATTTACATGGGTATTTAATAATCATGGTAGCTCCAAGAGCAATAACATTGGGCTTTAATAAAAGAAAAGTCCTACGTCTGATCTGTGTATTTCTGGCTAGGTCAGGATAAATCCTGACCAAGCTTCCCAGAAATATAATATTCATGTTCTTGAAATATGCCTGCATATCAGAATTCTTTTCTTGTTGGGTCTGAAAAGTCACTAAAAGAGTAATACGTTCCACAATCTCAACTTGTGTTTCTTCTAGGTATTGGGTTAAGTTTTGAAAATCTATGGATTCCTTAGATACAATATTTTTTACAGGATTTTGTTTATAAGGTAACTGTATTAATTTCTTTATTTCAGGAAATTTATCTGGTAAAATTTTTAAATTTTCCTCCAAATATTTTTTAAAGGTAATCAATAAAGTCTCCTCTTATAATTTAGGAAAATTTAATACTCTATTATATTCAAATGTTTTATTATTTATTTATTTAGCATTTTTTCTATACCGACTTTCCAATAACAAAATTATTGATCAATTCGGTTTACATTTTAAACAATAACAATTGTATTCTCTAGGAATTCCATTTTCCTAGAAGTGGCAAATCTCTCATGGGTAATAACTCTAGTTCCCTGTACGTACTAGGATCAGTCCAGACCGTGGGTTATGTCCCCCGTCCAGCAGATGGAGTCAGAGCAAACTTCGGAGGGTGCTGGCATATAAGCAGGTGCACCCTCCAGGTATCCTCAGTATCTCTCTGACTCCAGCAGATGTGAGTGGGGGAACCTTTGCTTCCCCAGTTTGTGGCTTCTGCTCCACATTTTCTCTCATTTTCCTTCTTTCAGGACAGGATCAAGCAGGCCTGGGTTCTTAAATTAATAATTAGAAAAAAAAAAAAAGAAAATTTTTTTTCTCACTTTGAGGGAGTCTCTCTGAGCCCCTGCCCGGGTCTCACAGCTCTGGTTAGCTTGCCAGCGGGACTGTTTTTCTTCTTGCCTGCCTTTCTCTCTTTCTTCTCTCTGGCGGTAAGTTTTTGCTGTCTTGTTTTTTATTCACAGCTTCGCCGTCGGACGGCACAGGTGGATGCTGGTGGGGCCAGCCTCTCCCCTTCAGCGCGCCGCAATTCAGACCCCTCCCCCTCGGCCCTGCGACGTTTACATTCCCCGGGGCCGCGGCAGCAGAGAAGTCCCATTCCCCTGCTGCTCCTGAGGGGAGGGTCGGTCGAGTTGAGCCTGGGCGGACGAGCCCGCTCCTCCCGCGGCGCGGATTCCTCGGATCCGATCCCCGGTGCTGTCGCTGAGGGGATTCTCCCTCCCGGGCGCGCGCCATGCAGCGTCTTAAGGGGTCTCCCGGCGGCGACCCGGGGCAGGGCGGATCGCGGGATGTCTCTTCCGGTGTTGGTCTTCCCGGGGGGGAGACCGGACCAGCTCCCCCGACTTTTTCGCCGCCAGGCTCGGAGCGCCGCGGCACCAGGGGGAGGGCCCCGCCCCCTTCTTTGGCGGGAGCGGCGGCCATTTTGGAGCTGGAGAGCGCCTTTGATTCTGATGCTGAGGAGTCTCAGCATGGTTTTTCGCCGCGGTTTCTGCCGATTCGAGCTCCATCTTCCCCCCCCATCACTCCGGCCCCCCCCAAGGACCTTCCTCTCACCGTTCCTCCACAGGCAGGGGGGTTTACTGCGGATTTTGTCCTCCTGATGCATCAGGCGTACCTCCAGAGCCTGCAGCCGGCGGGGGGGCCACCAGTCAGTGGTCAAGCGAACCCCACGCCCGCGAAGATGCCCCGGCTGGTGGGGGTGGGGGGGGGGCCAATCCAGCTCCCACGGGGGGCGGCCATAAGACGCTCCTGGCCCTTCCACCCAGCGGAGCGGCTCCAACGCAGGATCCTGGGAGTGACCCGTCTTCGACGGCTGATGACTCGCTTCTGGCAGCGCACCTGGAGTGTGACGACCCGAGGGTGCTCCGGATTTTCCGTAAAGAGGAGCTGTCTGACCTCATCCCACACGTCCTCCAGGAATTGGATCTCGACCCGCCCGTCGAACCGCCGGGGCCCCCGGCCCCCTCCGTAGCCTCAGCGAGCTCAAAAGGGGACCCTGTCCTGGCGGGCCTACGTCCCCTGGCGCGAACTTTCCCAATCCATGAGTCTTTCCTACACCTTCTGGTGCGGGAGTGGGACACGCCGGAGGCGTCTCTCAGAGTTGGCAGAGCGATGGACAAGCTCTACCCTCTCCCCGGCGATTTCCTGGACCTGCTTAAAGTACCCAAGGTCGATTCGGCAGTCTCTGCCGTCACAAAGAGGACCACGATTCCCGTCACTGGGGGAACGGCCCTTCGGGATATTCAGGACAGAAAGCTAGAAGTCTGCCTCAAGAAGATCTTCGAGGTCTCGGCGCTGGGGGTCCGCGCAGCTATTTGTGGCTCTCTTACCCAGAGAGCCGATCTTCGGTGGGTGCAGCAGCTCCTTACTTCACAGCAACTGCCACCTGAGGAGGCAGCGCAAGCGGACCGTCTGGAGGCCGTCATTGCCTACGGGGCCGATGCCCTCCACGACTTGCTGCGGGTCCTGGCAAGGACCATGGTTTCGGCTGTCTCCGCCAGGCGCCTATTGTGGCTTCGGAATTGGGCGGCGGACGCTTCGTCCAAATCCAGCCTAGGGGCTCTACCTTTCAAGGGTAGGTTCCTTTTCGGCGAGGATCTTGACCAGATCATCAAATCCCTGGGGGAAACTCCGTACATAGGCTGCCCGAGGACCGCCAGCGGTCATATCGTCCGTCTAATTCCTTCTCCAGGAATCGGTCCCGCTCTCAACGGCGATTTCGGGGCTCCAGGCCTCAGGGTCCGAGAAACCCCTCAAACAGGTCTCAGTCATGGACCCGGTCCTTTCGTGGCCGCAGACCGCCCAAGGACTCGTCGGCGCAGGGCGCCTCCAGCAAGTCCACCCAATGATGTCAGGCCGGTCCACTCCTCTCTCCCGAGGATCGGAGGACGACTAGCCTGGTTTTACGAGGAGTGGGCCAACATCACCACGGACCAATGAGTCCTGGACATTCTAAGGCACGGTTACGCTTTGGATTTGCGGCATCTCCCCAAAGAAAGATTCGTCTTCTCACCCTGCGGGTCAAGTCACAAGCGCCTGGGAGTACAAAGCACGCTAGACCGCCTCCTAGCCCTGGGGGCCATCTCACCCGTCCCCGCCGGAGAGGTGGGCTCGGGTCATTATTCCATCTACTTCGTGGTGCCCAAGAAGGATGGATCCTTTCGTCCCATTTTAGACCTCAAGGAAGTCAACAAGGTCCTCCGGATACCCCGTTCCGCATGGAAACCCTCCGCTCGGTCATCGCGGCAGTTCATCAGGGGGAGTTCCTGGCCTCCCTGGACCTGACGGAGGCCTACTTACACATTCCGATACGCTCGGCCCATCACAGGTTCCTCCGCTTCAAGATACTGGGGCAACACTTTCAGTTCCAGGCCCTCCCCTTCGGGTTGGCGACGGCACCCAGGACGTTCACCAAGATAATGGTGGTCGTGGCGGCCGCGCTCCGGCGAGAGGGGATTTTAGTACACCCTTACCTGGACGATTGGCTCATCCGAGCAAAGACCTTCTCTCAGGGGCAGCAGGCGGTCGACAGGGTGGTCGATTTCCTACAGTCCCTCGGCTGGGTAGTCAACTTCGGCAAGAGCAGTCTCCTTCAGTCTCGTCAGCTGGACTTCCTCGGAGCGCGCTTCGACACGGCTCAAGGCAAGGTCTTCTTGCGTCCGGACAAGGCCCAGTCACTGAGGGAGCAAATTCTCCACTTTGCCTCTCTCCCAGTTCCAACAGCGAGGGATTACCTGCAGATCCTGGGATCGATGGCCTTTGCCATCAACCTGGTACCTTGGGCCTTTGCACACCTGAGGCCCCTACAGATGGCGCTACTCTCGCGGTGGAAACCGGTCTCGCAGGACTATCAGGCGATACTACCTCTTCCGCCGGCAGCCAGGCTCAGCCTTCGTTGGTGGCTAGACCCCAGGAACCTGGCACAAGATTGTCCTCTGGAGTCGCCGGAGTGGATTGTTGTCACTACCGATGCCAGTTTGACAGGCTGGGGGGCCGTGTGTCTCCGAAGCTCGGCCCAGGGGCAGTGGACACAGGAACAGGCGTCCTGGCCGATCAACCGCCTGGAGACCAGAGCAGTCCGTTTGGCGCTCATTCAATTCCTGCCTCTCATCCGACAAAGGGTGGTCCGAGTTCTCTCGGACAATGCGACCACGGTAGCCTACATCAACCGACAGGGAGGCACCAAGAGCCCGGGGGTGGCCATCAAAGCGGCCTGCCTCATGGCCTGGGCGGAGCGGTTCCTCGACCGCCTGGCGGCCTCCCACATCGCAGGCGTGGACAACATTCAGGCGGACTACCTGAGTCGTCAGACGCTGGACCCCGGGGAATGGGTTCTCTCCGACGAGGCAATGTCGATCATCACTCGGCGCTGGGGAACACCCGCCATGGACCTCATGGCAACGTCGGGCAACGCAAAGGCCCCGCGGTTCTTCAGTCGGAGAAGAGACCACGGGGCAGAAGGAGTGGACGCCCTGGTGCTACCCTGGCCCCTTCATCTTCGGCTGTACGTCTTCCCCCCGTGGCCTCTGGTGGGCAAGGTGGTGCGGAGGATAGAAGATTATCCAGGGAAGGTCATCCTGGTGGCTCCAGAATGGCCGCGGCGCCCGTGGTTTGCGGATCTGCTCAACATGGTAGTGGATGGACCTCTGCGATTTATCACACCTTCCGCGGCTGCTCCATCAGGGTCCGGTATTTTCGAATCAGGCGGAACACTTTTGTCTCGCGGCTTGGCTTTTGAAAGGCAGAGTCTCCTGCGCAAGGGATACGCAGTCACCGTGGTAGACACTCTTCTCAAGGCACGTAAGACCTCCACTTCAGTCGCCTATGTACGGGTCTGGAAGGTGTTTGAGGTCTGGTGTGCTGGACATGGAGTTTCCGCGACCGCAGCTTCGCTACGTCAGGTCCTGGCCTTCCTCCAGGAGGGCTTGGAGAAGGGTCTCTCCTACAACTCCCTGCGTGTGCAAGTCTCGGCTCTAGCCTCCCTGGCTCGTACCACGGGAAATCCAGATCCTTCGTCTCATCCGGACGTCTCGCATTTCCTCAAGGGAGTCAAGCACCTGCGGCCGCCGGTGCGGCACCCCTATCCCTCCTGGAATCTCAACCTGGTTCTCAGGATCCTTGGGAAGGCTCCCTACGAACCACTGCAGCAGGCCTCCCTTAAGGACGTCACACTCAAAACGGTGTTCCCGGTTGCCATAGCCTCGGCGAGGCGCATCTCCGAGCTTCAGGCGCTCTCGTGCCGGGAACCGTTTCTACGCTTCACGGACTCGGGAGTTTCCATTCGAACAGTTCCTTCGTTCCTGCCTAAGGTGGTGTCTTCCTTCCACTTGAACCAGTGGGTGGAGCTGCCGGCCTTCCCGTCGGATGCGCCCCAGGCTCTCCGGCGCCTCGACGTGAAGCGCGCTCTACTGCACTACCTGGAAGTGACCAATGAGTACCGGGCGTCCGACCATCTCTTTGTGCTTTGGTCCGGTAACAAGAAGGGACTGCAAGCGTCTAAGACAACTGTCGCAAGGTGGCTCAAGGAAGCGGTATCCTCTGCCTACATAGGCGCCGGGAAGGCTCCCCCGGCGGGAATCCGGGCTCATTCGTTGCGTGCCCTGGCCACGTCCCGGGCGGAGTCTCAGCATGTTCCAATTCAGGAAATCTGTCGCGCAGCAACATGGAAGTCTCTGCACACCTTCTCGAAGCATTACCAATTGCAACTACCGGTAGGTGATTCGGGTTCTTTTGGGGACAGGGTTCTCCGAGCAGGGTCTTCAGGGACCCACCCGGTTTAGGGAAGCTTTGGTACATCCCACGGTCTGGACTGATCCTAGTACGTACAGGGAAAAGAAAATTATTCCTTACCTGCTAATTTTCGTTCCTGTAGTACTTAGGATCAGTCCAGACGCCCACCCGGGTTTGCTAAGTGCTGGTCAGACGCCTGCTCGTGTATGTTCTATCTCCTGTCCCTCACTCTCCTACGTTCTGATGTTTTTGTGGTTGCTTAGTTCTTTCACAGGTCTCCTTGCAAGTTGCATTGGTTATTTGTTTATGTAGTTACAATTTGATTGGTGCTTGATCCATCCTACTTTTCTGTCAAGTGTTTTCTCTTGGCTTTGATATTCTCGATACTGAGGATCCATGGAGGGTGCACCTGCTTATATGCCAGCACCCTCCGAAGTTTGCTCTGACTCCATCTGCTGGACGGGGGACATAACCCACGGTCTGGACTGATCCTAAGTACTACAGGAACGAAAATTAGCAGGTAAGGAATAATTTTCTTTTAAATGTTTTAACCCTTTTACCTCCCCTTCCAAGGAAAGAATCTGTGTGCACTGTTCAGACAGAATTCGCTGATGATCCTGAGTAACAGAATCAAGCTTTTTAGAAACTTGCTGTAATAACTTTGATTGCTCCTGCATACTATATGCTAATCTCTTCATTAAGTCCTCTAGGGACTCCAATGTTACAGTCTATTTTTCTTCAATCCCAGCTGGGATGATATTCCCCTCCCCAAAATTCAAACTCAAATCTGGAGTGGACGTCCTAGCTTTCGCCAATATTTCCCCACTGTTCCCAGCTGACTGGGGTGGTAAGGTAAGAATACCTCCATCTACACCAGTAACTAGTGAGGAGCTTGGATGGGAGGCTATAACCAACTGGCGAGGTACGGGTGGACTTATAGATATTTCCCCCGGGGAGATTTGTGTTCCTCCCACAATTTCCCCAATGGGATTAACCAAGCCCTGGTTTGTTGTTGAAACTGCATACTCAGGAATAAGTCGTTGTTGGGAAGAAAGGCAGTGTTCGGCTGGGAAAACCCTTACCTTAGTTTTCCGTTTATGAGGCATAGTATTTCTAAGGAAATAACTAAGAAAAGATAAACAAAGTCTACTTCCTAAGACAGCACTCTTTCACACTTCCGGTTTTTTAGTTTTAGTCTCCTGCCGGGACAAACCTAGTGATTATTTAAAGGTAAATACAATTTAACATCGTTTAAACAGTCCCAAACAAGATTAGCCAGACAAACCCAGACTATTCTGGGCTAAGCCAGGCAAAGCTGCGCGCTGGCGGCATCGCCAGGCAAAGCTGTGCGCTGGCGGCAGTGGCGCGCTGCTAAGTGCCGATTTTAAGGCACTATCTGGCCCCTCCCACTGACGTCGGGGTCACGGCAGGCAATTCAGTGAGTTGCAAGACTCACCCAATAGAAGTAAAAAGTCCTTCCAGTCAGACCTGGGAGATTATTTCACAGGTAATTCCCAGGAAGTAAATGATTTCTGCCCATTCCATAATAAAGATACACATGTTAAGGAGGTTTTGATTTAGTGCCTTGACATGAGTAAATATTAATAAAATCAAAATCAATATACCATAGAATAAATAATTCTTTACTTCAGTAGAAGTCTGTGCCTTGTTAATGTAAATGTGCCTTTAGTAAAGCAGAGGCGCATACATATACGTACTTCAGTTAACTGATTAGTTTAGTTTATTTACTTGATGAATCGCTATTTCTTACTAAGGCAAATGACAGCGGTGTACAGTAAAACATTACATTGTGCAGAAAATAAAACAAAAACAAAGTATACTTAATAAAAACAAACTAAAACAAACTATACAGTAAGACTAAAACAATGTAACAAAATTATTGATTATAGAAAATTTCTTGTTGAAAAAATTGCATAATAAAATACATATTCAGCAAGCAACTTAACATTTTTCAATTAAATATAAGTGAAAACAAATATGATCATAACTGAAGGATGGAATTAAAAATAAAAAAAGGGGATCTAAATATAATTCTAAAATGGGTAAAAAGAAAAGTTTTAAGATATTTCTTAAATTTCATATAGATAAAGCGTTTAGCACAAATAGCCAATTTTAAGTTTACATTTTTTTATGTTCAAACTTATTTAATGTCAGCAAAGTTTAAATCTTTTTATTAATTTTGTACAGTACAAAACATAGCAAAGTATATATTGACTTTTATACATACCATGTATAGAGACAATAAAAACAACATACAGTTTTAGATCTCTTTCCATCCATCCTGACATTGTCCCCACCCTTTACCAACTAACAAACAGCCATTTTTAAATTCAAATTTAACAATATTATCCCAACTGCCCCCTCCCCCCATCTTCTGCCCAAAACATTATTAACATTTAGAGGGCAATTTTCAAACTGCCCGCAGAAGTGCAAAGTCTGTGGATACTTTTTATCTGTGAACTTTGAACCTATCTTCAAAGAAAAAACTTTTCTTTTGAAAATTGCTCAAGAAAAAGTAGCAGATTATGAGGAACTGAAGAAGGACCATGGCTTTTATATGAAATTTGAGAGAGCTTAAAGTAACAGCACACCTAGATTCCTGGACTCAAATGTTATTCGTATGTTATAGTCACCAACTTTCAGAACAGACAGCTTATCTAATGGGCAGATGTAGTAACCCAGAGAACACTTGTTTTTTGTAAATTCAAACCCAGCTTATTTTCTGATATTCACGTATTGGTCACCTCAGATACCTCCTAAGCAGATCCAAATGTGGCCTGGCATCCTGAATACATGGAACAATGAACTGTATGTCATCTGCGTATATGAAATATGATATCCCCAATGCTGTCAAAATCTTGCCTAAAGCCTGGATATAGATGTTGAATAGTACTGAGGATAAGGCTGCTTCCAGAGGCACTCCTGAGTTTAATTTTCTCCATGAACCTCTTTTGCTGTGTCCTTGAAGACAAAAAAGATGTTAACAATATGAGAAATACTATACTGAGACCAAGGACATAGACATTGGTATTATCTCATTATCTCATGGAGGGCTGCCATCTCCAAAAAAACAAAAAACAAACAAGCAAAACAGAGGTGGGTAAGAGTATGGGGCAGGGGTGTGGCCATTTATTGCGGCAGTTGCTACCCGAAATTGAGCTGGATGTTCATTAGGATGCGGATACGGCACTGCTCTCTGCATTGGTGGAGGGGTGGAAGGGAATTGGGGCCGGAGGGTGCTGGAAGCCAATAGTGACGGGGGAGGAGGAGAAAAAAAGGGGTGGGGGGAAGATTAAAAAAAAAATGGATAAACTGCGTAGCTTGCTGGGCAGACTGGATGGGCCGTTTGGTCTTCTTCTGCCGTCATTTCTATGTTTCTATGTTTCAAGCTGGATGTGTATTACTGAAACTCCCTTAACTATATAGCGCCATAAAGTATCAAGCCACATTGGGGCCTTATGACACAATAAATGGGGTCTAACATATGATAGACACACAATGTTTATCCTTTCGTACGTTATCAGTAAATATGATGAATATGCAAAACCAGGAAAATTATGCAAATGAGAGACTCCTACTGCATTTCGCAGTAAAATAATCCAGGATTTAACTTGGGAAATATTTTATTTTTTTTGCAGTAGAATGGAAAAAATGTTTTTATCGCACCTTAAAGGCCGTTATCGCATATCGCGGCTATTATTGCATACGATAAAATGAGGCCATCTCTCAGACACATCTACATAGCTATAATGATAGGGGGATTTACTAGTTGTGGGATACTGGCTGCTTTGGGCTGCTCACCAACTACTACTACTATTTATTTATTTATTTATTTAAAAGTTTTTTATATACCGCACATATGGGCACTTACGTGTCCGTCTAGGCGGTTTACAAATTTACATACATAATAATGACAAAAGAAAATTTACATACATATTAAAACAAAATAAAACTCATTAGGTAGGCAGATATCATTGAGTTAGATTCAGATATTGTATTTGTAAGCATCGTTAAATAAAAAGGTTTTTAGCATCTTTTTAAATTCATTGCGATTCGGTGTCATCCGGATAGAGTCAGGTATAGAGTTCCACAGGATTGGACCAATAACTGAGTATGCTCTTTTCCTTGTTAATGCTAGGCTGGTTGTTCTGATGGATGGGATTTCCAGTAGGCATTTGTCTGTTGATCGTAATTGTCTTGTAGGTTTGTATATGTGTAACATGGAGCAGATCCATACAGAGTTGGGGTTATAGAGTAGATTATGGATAGAGGTCAAGATACTACTACTATTACTATTACTATTATTATTATTATTGACAAGGAGGGTTCAAAAGCCTCCTAGGGAGTGCGCTGGCCCATGGCAGGGCTTGTCACGCAGAAGGGCACACAGGTGGTACAAGGAGCACATCTTTTATTCACAAACCACATTGCTGGGCATGCCAGAGAAACATGAGGTTATGAGGTATCACCTGAGCTCTCAGACTATCATGGAATTATATCAAGAATTCAGAGGGGATCTGGAGCCACTCATGGAAAGATCTCAAGCTATGCCAGGCCGCTCTAAACTATTGTGCGCCCTGCATTTTATGTCATCTGGCTCCTTCTAAAAACAGTCGGGGTCATTGGGAAAATGTCCCAAACAGGTTTTTCCCGCTGTCTGGTCCAGGTCATGACAACTGTATGTAGCCGCATAAATCGTTACATAAAATTCCTTTGTGAAAGGCAGGACTTGTTGGACTTGAAGAGGGTTTTTAAAGCCATTGCCTACTTTTATAATCTTTTGGGAGCTATTGACTGCACTCACTTAGCCATCATCCCATCCTGTGGCAGGGAGGAGATCCGTTGCAACTGAAAGCTCTTTCACTACATCAATGTGCAAATGGTCTGTATTGCTCAATTGTGCATCCTCAACATGGTCACCAGGTACCCGGGAGCTGTGCACAATTCCTTAAAACTTAGGCAATCTGGACTATTTGAAAATTATGAAGACTGTTTCTATGGTGATGGTTGACTCATAGGTAAGAGTGCTGTTTCTTTCTATAGTCCCTCTTTTCCTATGTGTTTACAGGAAATTGCACGGACACAGAGGACTGTTGGGGATGTGACTGCATCAGTTACAATATAAATGGCTTGCACAATTAGGTCTATAAGCCATAGTGCCAGGGCCCAGGTTTCTCTCTCCATGCTGTAGAGGCCTGCCAATGTTGCATGCCCAAACAATGCACTTGGCATAAAGTTCTGAGTGTGACTGAACACTACAGACTTTCAACTTGTTAACTTTAAGCAAGTGGCTGTTCAAATCCTCGCTCTTGGAGCTTTGAAATGTCACTTGTCAACCAAATCCTTTTTGTGTCCCCAGTTCAGTGACTCTCAGGTTAGGTGTGACCTGTTAGTGCTCTGTCAGCCAGGATGTCAGCCACAGTTTGTCTTGACAATCACAGGGATACACAGGTTCAATTAAAGCTGGGGGCTATATATTTTGGGCACTCCTAGTCACTGATTCAAATCAGACAAATGTGTATCTCTGGAGGACATTCTGCAGAACAGCCAGGAACATGCACAATCATATCACGAGGTTGATGTCTTTCTGTAATGACGTGTGGCAGCTGTGATGTACAGCTTTAGTGTTGGAGTACTAAAAATGGATAGTGATAACTTGGTTTTGAATGACATGGACACATTGTTTAGGAGTCCCAGCTGCAGTCTTCTATTCAAGATGATCTAACACAGCATAAACATGTGCTATAGCTTACATATAGTGTCACAGAAAAGGCAGTATGGACTTTGGGTTCAGAAATAGCCTTTTAAAGCTCATGTCAAGCTATAGCTTAGCTTCTAATGTGTAATAGCATGCTGTGGGTTGGCAGCGATATCAAAAAGTCATGATGGTGTGAGTGATGCAGCCATTCTCTCTTTGCTGCTGGAGATTTGGGATATGGTTGTAGGACCTGGCTTCTCACAGCTGTCACTATTCCCAACACACCAGCGGAGACGAGGTACAACAAGGCCTTTATGTTCTACCCGCTGTGTCATAGAATGCACCTTTGGAGTTCTCAAAAATAGATTTCGCTGTTTGGACAAAATGGGGGAGCTTTAATGCATGCCTTACTCCTCATCTACCATCACCACACAAAGACAAACGGACAAACTTGACAAACACACAAAAACTTCCACACACAGATAAAGACAAGAGATAAAGGTAAACAGATGAGAACACAAAAACGACACCCCACTTAGAAATCGCTATGAACTCCACTAAACTGCAACCAAGGACTCACTTCCTCTCCTCTCTCTCCCACGTCTGACATACCCTCAAAGAGATAGCTGCAGGAAGCCAGTATATATAAACAAAGAAAATAACGTGCCAGATGTAAAATGACATACGATGTACTAATGCGTCGCACAACGCAATACTGTGGCGCACGATGCGATAAATTATTGCAAGTATTAAAACTTATCTACGTGATGTGGTATATCAGAATTTCCCTAACCACATCCATTTTTGTTTTTATCACAGATGCTAACGTGCCATATTTCTGCTTTATAGCATTTTGATGAATCTAGGCCAAAAAGACAATGTTTCAATGCTGTGAAATTTCTCAAATCAAACTGGTATAGATCAAGCAAATTAGGTTTACTCAAAGTCTTCAAGCAGGTTCTATATCCATTTCCCCAACAGCTTACTAATGAGGACACACTGGAAACTGGATGATGGTTTGAAAGTGCATCTGCTGGAAACGGGCTCTAAACCTTACTTAAGTGTTCTGTTTTCATAAATGACTAATAATCTAAGTTACTTCCTTACGTTTTTCTGCCAACTAATGTTAAGTTATTTTGTGTAATCTAACCCCCTAGTTAGTGTGTTAGTCTATATAGTAAGAATGGAAGGTAGATTAGGTGGGAGAGAGGGAACTAAAGGTAGGAAATAAAAGCAAAACATACAAGTTACAATTTTTTTGTTTATCAAACTTAATTACAGAATAACACATTGAGAGATATAATGAAATCTGCTGTAAACAAAATATATTTTATTTATTTGCTTGCTTTTATATACCGACGTTTGTCAGGAACATCACATTGGTATACAATGTAATACATGAGAGACAGTTAAAAGACAAACAGTTACATCAAGAATTAAGAAAACATTCAATTAAAATATACAATAAACATCTTTAAAAAGTAAATGCTAAAATCAAAAAGTTAAAAAGTGTGAGCTGAGTAGAAGGGTGCTCTGCTTTTGCAAGTATATATAAGAGAAAATTATTTTTTTACTCAACATACAATCAAGCTCTGGAATTCATTGCCAGAAGATGTGGTGAAAGCTACTAACGCAGCTGCATCCAAAAAAATATCTGGCCAAGTTCCTGGAGGAAAGATCCACCAGCCATATTATTAATGCAAAGTTAGATATTCACTGCTTATTCTTGGGATAAGCAGCTTAGAATCTGTCTACTCCTTGGGATCCTGCCAGGTACTTGCGACCATGACTGTATATGCCAGCAATAATACAAAATCAATACTTCTCTGTGACATTACCATCATCTCAATGAAAGAGTTAATCTTACATTCTTCCCTCTCTTAACCCCCCTCTCATCCTCAACTTCTTCATCTTCATGGCACACCTGTGCCCAGTTGAACCCCTATAGTCTGTTAGAGGAACAGTCCTTTATAAGTATTAAGAGCCTAATTTTCTGAGGCTTTTTTTCCATTCTGAGTAGTAAACATCTTAGTAAATTAGGCCCTAAATGAGTATCTTAGGCTAGAAGTCAGAATCCAAAGGATCAGACAATACAACACAGGAAAGAACAAAGAAATTCAAGAGTCTCTGGTTTTGGAAGAGATCTATATCAAACAAAGGCACACACCACAGTCCAGCAACGATAATAAAAAAAATGTGGTAAGAACTAGGGATGTGAATCGGAACTGGAATCGGTTCCAGTTCCGATTCACATCGTGAATTTTCCTTCGTGCGGTCCGGTTGGGGTTTTTTTCATCAGCTGCGCCCAAGCCGATAAAAAAAAAAAAAACCACCCCGATCCTTAAAAACTGCTTCCTTAGGTTCCCCCACCCTCCTGACCTCCCCCAAAACATTTTAAAATTACCTGGTGGTCCAGTGGGGATGTGGGAGCGATCTCTCGCTCTCGGGCGGTCGGCTGCCACTAATAAAAATGGCGCTGATGGCCCTTTGCCCTTACCATGTGACAGGGTATCCGTGCATTGGCCGGCCCCTGTCACATGGTAGGAGTAATGGATGGCCGGCGCCATCTTTAAACATGATACTGGACCACCAGGTAATTTTAAAACGTTTTGGGGGAGGTCGGGAGGGTGGGGGAACCTAAGGAAGCAGTTTTAAAGGGTCGGGGTGGGTTTAGGGCTTGTTTATATGTGCCGTTTTTCCCGCCCTCCCCCAAAACGATAAGAGAACCCCACGAACAATTTCGTGGGGTTTTCCTATCTGTTTCGGGGAGCCCCCGATTTCTGACGATTTTGAAAATATCATACGATATTTTCAATCGTCAGAACTACGATTCACATCCCTAATAAGAACATGTAGAGTGTAACACACCAGCTGTAGTGAATAATGTTTATTTTCATGATAGTGCACCTGGTGCATTGCACAAGATAATTTTTTAGTATGAGCTCTTGGAAGAAATCTGACATTTTAAGGCAAAGATGACTGGGAAGGCAAGGCTATCAAGAACCAAGTTTCAGGAAACACAGGGCAAGATGCTGACGAAACAGGTTCAGGAACCAGGAAGTTTGAATCAAATGGGAATGAGGTTCTGAGATACATATGGCGAGAGCTACAAGTAGCAGGTAAAGGATCCAGTAGGCAGAGCCTCAGGAAGCAACGCCTACATTACTGCTGTGCCAGCAAAGGGCCTCTGCTGGTGCTGACCTTAAATGCTGTAGCCAGTGGGAACCTCTCCCTTTCAGGGCCCAGTCTGAGCTTCTCACTAGTGTGCCTTCACCTCTAGAGAGACAAGTCAGTTAACTGTTGGAGCTCTTGACTCTCTTGTGACTCTGTGGCTCAATAGTCTGGCTTCCTACTCTGAGTCCTGGGATTGTCATTCAAGCCTTGCTGCTCCTTAAATACAGGGCATCTGAGTTCCAGGTTGCCCATTTTGCCGCACAGAGCATGGGATCAGCCCTGTACTATAAAGGCTATCCTGGATGAGGAGAAATCTTGTGGCTGGCATCTGAGAGTAGCAGTCTGGACAGAATGACTGGATGAGATGGATAGCCTTTTTCTGCCATCATTTACTTTTGGGCTCATTTTGGACTTGGGATGGTTGATGACAAATCCTTTTAGCTCAAGAACCTGGATGGTGTTGCACATGAATTAATTTGCCTCTGCCTGAGATGTGTCCTAGACCCACCAATCATCCAAACAAGCAATCGCATACATTCACAGTTTGTGTAAAAATGCTGCTACAATATAAAAAAAAGTTTGACTATCCACAGAACTGAAGTTAGGCCAAAAGGCGGTATGTAGTACTAAGGATAGTGCCCACTTCTCTGCACAGAGTACTGCAATTACCCCTTTAATATTAGTCATTTAAATTTGTTTTTCCTACAATATATCCTTTGTGAAAATAATATAAACATTTTTAATTATCATATAAATAGAAAAAATGGTTGGATTATGACACTACTAATTACCACTGCTTATTACCGGCATTAGTAGCATGGGATATATTTAGTGTTTCGGAACTTGCCAGATATTTGTATCCTGGATTGGCCACTGCTGGAAACAGGTTGCTGGACAGTCTGGCCCAGTATGGCAACTTCTTAAATTCTTAAGTTTGAAACACTGTCATCAAGGTTTCGTAGCTGATTGTCATCCATTCACTCACTTCTCAAAAGCATTCTGTCCCACATTTTGCTTCCAGACAGAGGCAATAAAAGAACTTTTAGGGACCATAGCAACTTTTACAGGTGAGGCTCTTTCTGCTAAACTAATGAATATAAATTTTAATAGGGTGGTGGTATGTTGTGAGTGAGAGAGGAGACGGTGACGGAGATGGAAGCCTTACTATGTTATGTAACACTGTAATGACTGCTTTGTTCACTGATTTTCGTAGTATTTATGGGATATTTCACTAGTATTTTTCTTTTTGGTATTTCCTTTATGGCAATATTGAAATAAAGTTAAGCCAACATGAATAGCTGATGCCTGCCAAAGGGACAGTACAGCCAGTACGTAAGCAAATTCTCAGAGGCTTGCTTCAGCTCTTTTCATCATCTGCATGTTATAGGAACACAAGTCAGAACTGCAAATTGTGATTCTATTAACCATGGCACTCAAGTTGTGGCAAAACATGTTTTTATTTTGCTTTTAACATGAGCTTAATAATATCTCCTTAAAAAGTAGACACAAGCCATTTTAGCATATACTGTGCAATTACTTATTCATATGTGGCCAGGAACGTAAAAAGCAGTTATCTGTACCAGCACAAGTAAGAAACCCAGGTGGGCCTAATTAACATCAGTAAAACCTAGAATGACTGATACTTCTATGCAATAGGAGTTTTAAAATTTTCCCTGACTAGAGGGCATAGTTGTGGGCTTCTGTTAAAGAAGGTAAAAGAAACCTATGGTTTCATCACGGCACTGTTGCCAGTTAATCAGGCGCATAACACTTTTGCACACCTGTAACTTCACACAGTGTCCCCGCAACCAAATAAGTGTTCTGCAATTACCCAAAAGAAAAGGAGGCAATTTTTGTTGTTAAGGCCTAGAGCCTTGGAAATAGGGGCATTTTTTTTTATCTTAAAATACCCCTGCCAAGTGTATCCTTAAGTATAATAATATATCCTATATTTTCTTTATGCCTAATCAATTAGCAGCATTTCTTGCTGATAAGAATATACCTGGGCAAAATAAGGCATTAGTCTCCCCAATTGCCTTAGAAGGGAATGAATAGCCTGTTTCTGAAAAACCGTTGAAAAAAAATAGTATGTCCCCTGTGCCTATTGCCTACAAAGAATTTTCCTAGGGTTGAAAAATTAGATCTCTCCATTTGAGGACTTAGATTGAAGAAAGGATTTCTAACTGTAATTGCCAAATTTCAAATAGAAAGAGCTTTAATTTCTATTATTATTGAGTTTTCCTGTTCTAAAGTATTTGAAATATGTTTATCTGTTTTTTCTGTTTTCCATTCAAATGTCATCTTGAAAATATTGTAGAAAATCTTTAAAATTAAAAAAAAAGTGTTCTGCAACATATATGGCAGAAAAGTGCACATGCAACATGGTTAAATACTTTATTCTCTGATGGCGAGCTGGTGCCATATGGATGTGTTATGTGACTCTGTCTTATGCTGGCATGGATGATCCTTTGAGAGCTTTTTCGGAAAGCTTCCCAGGCATGTGCGATGGTTTGTCACACACCACTGGACCCCCAGCTCCATTTTTTTATTTTGTTGTTGGAAGACATTATGCCTGCAGCCATTTTTGCTCCTCTGCTCTCTCAAGCATATATGTGGTCTGTTTTTCTTGTTTTTACCCTTAGTTGCTTTGGTCAGGTTTTTGGCACTTTCTGAGTTTTCTTTATTTTTCATAATTTTTGTGCAACCTATTGCATGAGCAGCAGCCTCCACTTTGCTGACCTGCGTTCTCACTAGCAGCTTTGGCTGCAAAGATTCCTCTTGACATCTTTTCTTTCAAATAAAATTTATTTGAACACTCTTTCAGCAGTTTTGTTCATTGTGGCCAAGAAGCAATTCAGCAACTTCAAGAGATGCCTAAAGTGCTTGCAGGTCATGTCTATATTGGATCATTGTGCTGATTGCTACAAATCCTGGAGTTAAAGCCAAAATGTCAGTCTTTCATGTGGCTTTTGCTCCAAGACGTCACCAAGAGTGATTGGGATCTAGCAGGAGATGCTCCAGGCTTACCTGTCCAGTGCAAGAAAGCCTAGTTAGAAGCTATCCTTAAATTCTAAGGGGACGGCCCCGCAAGCCAGCCTAAGGCACAATGCCAGGTAGGCCTCATCAAAGCAATCCTCAGTCACAACAATGCTGTAGATCATAGATAGGCACCAGAGCAGGGTCAAATCCTGCTTCCTCCACTAGTCCTTACGAAGACTCAAAGGACTCAACTTGTGAGGTAAAGCAGAAGATCCTTATGTGCAAGCTTTGGTATATTAACACTCCTTGTCAATTCACAATTCTGAGGGCATAGGCATGGTGAGGTGCCCCATGCTGTGAAGTGACCATGTGTAGACCATCAAGCCTTTCATTTTTGAGGCCAAGTTGTACCAATCATCAGACTTCAAGCAGTTCTTTCAGACATCCGTCATAGATGCTCACTTGCCTAAGAGACCTACCCCAGTGTTTGCTTGTGAATGGAGATAGATCAGTTAATCTGTGAGGCATTCAATCAACATCTGAGGGATGCTAAGTTGTATGTCTTAGGAACATCGTGTGGCACCACCACATCAACATAGACACTAGAGATGTGAATTGGAACCAGAATCGGTTCGGATTTCAGTTCTGATTCACATCTCTATAGATGTGAATCGGAACCAGAATCGGTTCCGATTTCAGTTCCGATTCACATCTCTAATAGACACTGGTTCTGTCTTGTTTGTCTGTGCTAACTTTGACTTTTGTCTGGCAGGAGTTGTTGCACCAAAGATATTGCCACTTTAATTCCAGGCAGGTTTACCATTTAACCTGAGCCATCTGTAGCTGTAGTTCATGTTCAGATACCATCTCAACACATTAAGGAGTCAGAATGTATGGAGTCTTGCTTTGATTCATGAGACAAGAGCAGTGCCCTCTTCACATCTAACAGGAAATTGTTCCCCATTGGAGAACATTTCCTTTCCTAATTTTATACAAAGAAAGAGGAAGACCATACCATTTATTTTGGAAGTATCTGACATTTTTTTTGAAAGTCTTTAAATACATTTTTCTACAGATCCTTCAGAGTGGCTACAGCTAGGCAAAAGTTAGCCTTGATAGGAGTATTTGGGATTTTGTGATATCTGAGGCCATTTTGTTGAATTTGCAGGAGAAGAGTAGCCGGATCTCCTTGTGGAGGTAAATCTTCTCAGATTTTGACCTCTAGAACCTCAGGCACAATAGAGCATCTTCTTGCACTTCTCTGTCATACCTTCTCCTTCTATGCCACCACTACTATGTTTACCTATAGCCCTCCTCCTACTCCACAGGAACCAAAAATATGCAATGGTGCAGGAAATTGGGGACATATCCTTGAATTCATATGTCACCAGGAGCATCTTCACCACAGGAAAGCACCAGAGGAGTTGCTGGCAGTGTCAGTCTATTTCTTTCTACCAGGATATCCAGAAAAAAATGTGGAAGCATCCACACTTAATACTTCTTGCTAACAAGAAGGTGGATGAGGCACCATGTTCAATTCACTCCTTATTTTGACTGGACCCACCTTCCTCATCAAAGCATGTTGAGCTGCTTTCAGTAGTTCTAAGAATCCTAAGGTGGCTGTATCAATGACTCCATGCCATGATAGACCTTTTATGGAAATAGGTTTTGGAACGGGGGTTCAGGAAAGACTTTTAGGAAAAGCTTGCTGATATGTCATGCTTGGATGATAATCTCTTTGGAGAGAAGATAAGTGTCATGGGATGGTGAACTGGAGTCAAGGAGCACTCCCTCTGGAGTTGCACAGGGTTGCAGGGCAAGACTGTAGGTGGTCGTCTGCCTAACCAGCTCCCTCCCCCGCAGATTGTGCTCTTGGGTTCTGGGGGTGATAGGACTTGTCTTCTTGAAAAAATCATGGCTGGGACCTGAATACAGACAGGCCTGGAGGGAAGGCTGATATTAATGGCAGGCAGGGCTGGAGGCTGGACTGGTACTGAGGGGCAGGCAGGAGCTGGATATAAGCAGGGATGGAACATAGTACAGACTGGGAGCTGGAACGTAATACCAGCAGGGCTGTAGACAAGGCTGGAGTTGAGGGCAAGGCCTGCACCAGATGCAAGGGCAAGACCTGGGAAAGCATACAAAGGACTGGACTGGGCAAGGCAAGACAAGGACAAGACTAGACAAGGACAGGACTCAACAGGAAACAGGCTAAGCGCAACTAGGGGTCTCAAAGGCTGCAAGGTAGGGCAGAAAAGCCCAAAAGGGCACCAAACATGGTAAGTAAGCCTGAAAAGCTGCAGAGCAAGGCCAGGAGGCTTGAAAGGGCTCAAAGCAAAGCAGGCAGGCCTGGAATGCCACAGGGCAAGACAGGAGGCCAGGGTAGGGCACAAGGAAAGGTAGAAGGTCAAGGTAGACCACTAGGTAAGGTAGAATAGCAAGATATAGGTGGCCAGGTCAAGTGCTGAAGTGACTCAATGAAGAGGTACTGAGGGAATGGACAGGCTTGGTTAAGTAGGAATTGAGGTGTCATGTGATCAGCGAGGAGGTAACATGCACAGCTGTGCGTGAGGTTTGCTGCAGACCCCTGGTGGATGGGGAAGCTGCACAGCAGGCAGAACTGTAACAAAAGGGAACTGTGGCTCAAGTTAAGGATTACAAGACAACTCTATAGGTGGGTCTGCTTAAACCTCGCATCTACTTTCCATACTTTGAAAGTTCTAGAGAAGATTTCCAAGGAAGTATCCTTTTTCTCTTAGAATGTGCTTCCAAGGATCCTCTCACTCAAGATCTTAAGGCATTGGCAACATGAGCAGAAGAGCTTGAAATTCCTTTATTACTACCCAGTCAGTCAGATTGGGATTTTTGACTTAATTCATAAGAAGCAAAATGTGCTGAAATATTTTCATGCAAGGAGAAGGATGAAGCATACGTCTAATCCCTCAGTTGAATAAAGGGAAAAATCGTTTGGAGGGAGTTCATCTTGAACCTCTCTCAAACCAGCAATTTGTTCAGCTGCTGCAAGTCCAGGTTAGGCATTAATCCCCCTGACTTCTTAGGGGATTAGAAAATACTGGGAACAGAATCCCTGCCCACATTCTTGTGAAGGAACAAATTTGATCGCCTTCTGCTGAAGGAGAGCTGCCACTTCCAGCTACAGTTGAGCAGAATGGGAGGGGGTTGGATTTGAAGACTGAAATCTATCACTTCAGAGGAGGGTGAGAGATGCAACTACTGTCTAAACATGCAGTTCTGTGCACCCTATTCATGTAATAGTCCACTCTCCACTTGGTGGAGCTGGGTTGTTTTTACGCCACAATGCAACCCTCAGCCTGGGACTCCTCATTCATTATGGCTAAATTCATGCCTGCTTGTTGATGGAGAGAGCAAGTTTGCTTACCTGTAAATAGGAATCTCTGTAGTCAACAAGGATGAATTAGCCATAAAGCATGGGTGACATCTAGGATACTGGCTATCTTCTCTGAACCCCTAGGCATCCTATCAGGATTATAAAGGATATATCCGAATCATAGGAAATATCTCAGATTTCTGATAGGAACACAGCATTTACTGCCTGGCCTCTTCTCTGCGGGTATTCACCAAATGTCAGGCTTGTTGCACTCCTGTCAACAGAAAAGTCCTCTCGTAGGTAAGTAATTTCACTCTCCAAGTATACTTTCATCTGCATGTTAAAAATCGAATTGTATGTGACTTAACAGTGCCCATGTTGTGCAAACCTTTAGTTCCTTTTCTGTTTGGTGCAGTCTGATTTCCCACTGCAGAAGAAATATACGGTACTGTTACAAAATAAGTAGATTGGTTTGCATTTCTAAATAGAAACAACATTAATAATTATGATAAACCATGTATGATTCTGAGTAAAAAGCACTTGTTGGTTTTGCCCCTTTTTAATGTGCATCTTGCCCTGATTTGCAGATGGCAACTACTTGGTTCTTGTGTCTGTGAATTCATCAATGCATCCCCAGAACTTGTCTCAGCAGATCTGTCACAATATCTGATTCACTTTCCCTTCTTATTAAATGGACTGGAAACATAGAGGTTTGGTCCAGAAGGTGATAAATAGTATAATTCATTGCTTCAGATAAAAATATCAAATGGAGATTGATGGAGTTTAGTCATCCAATTGTTTGTACCTGGATATGGGTCACAAGTTTTTTTCTTTTTTTCCCCCTTTTTCTGTTAGTTTTTTTTTCTGGTAATAATTATTAGAATCTAATGTTGCTGTACATTGCTCATTTGTGGTGCTTTTGCCAGATTTTAATCTATATGCAATTTAATTTATTTAATTTAAGGTGTGACTTTCATTTTTCAGTTGATTGAATGCTGCATTTTATTGTAAGCCTATTTGTCTGCATTTTTAAGTCTGCTTCATGTTATTTTTCTCTACAGAGTTATGCCCGAGTAAACTTTATTGCCACTACAAAACCAGTAGCTGTGAAGAAGGCATTTCCATACTTCACCTCCTCTGTCTCTGAATTTTTCTTTATTTCTTCAGATTCAGTTAATTAAAAATAAAGAACTTTTGAAATATGAGCCATGGATGCATTTTACATTTTATGACTTGAGGAATCTATGCATAAGGAGGCATTATTTTCAGTTGGTCTTCTATGATGGTATGCAATTGTGAACATTGTTTTATAGACTGTAAGATCCAGAGAGTAGGGTCTGTCCATTAAGTGTGTGTGTGTGTGTGTGTGTGTGTACAATGCTACATACATCTGGTATGCGCTGTACAAATCATAATAATAGTTTTCATTGTCTCATTATCATCCACCGGGACATTAATAGAAATCAAATATTGAGACAGATAAATAAATGGAAACATTCCTTCATGTTTGGTTGTGTTTCTAATTTCAAGGAGCAGTTCCAGGTAATAGACAACTAATAGGTCCATAATATTTTCCTTTATCAACATTCTGCTATTAGGAATCAAGAAGATTGCAGTAATGGTGAGGCAAATGTTAGGCAATTCTCCCTAAATAATGACTATTCTTTGTTGACATTCAATAAATGTTCAAATGCATTACCTCTTAGAAGAACTACATAATAATGTGGATGGCCACTTTCCATACACTTCAGTCTGTGTGTGTATGTATATGTGTGTATATATAGATAGTAATGTTTTATGCACTTATCATATTTATTTTTTTTAAACAAGAAAATCTAAGCTGTTTCTTATTGTTGTTATTACTTAACAAGTTTACATTCTTGATGTGAACATTTTGGTCAGATTTGACATTTTGTAGTGTCAAGGTAAATGTGGCTCGCTGGCCTTCCAAGTGATTTGAGTTGACTCATGAAGTAAAACTCAGATCTCTTAGTGTCCTACAAGTTTTCTTTCTATTGCTTTCTTGCAAAGAAGCAAGTTTTATCATGCTTAAGACTAGTGATTACTTAACTGACAATAAGCAAAAGATTTACCATGGGGGAGAGAGCGTGAGATTGATATCCTCAAGTTTCTCTTCCAGTAACACAGCATGTGGTTAAAAAAACTGCACTGGGAATGTGGGAGCTTATTTGAAAAACACAGTTTTGGCAGAATTTATTTTCTGTAATTTACACTTGGCTTGAATAGCTTGTGTGATACTTAATTGCATAACTAGATGGGGTTTTAAGTGGGAGGGGTTAGAGGTAGTGATGACATTTGCTATACAAATGAGAAGTTTTGGCAGCTACTTCCATAGTGCTGCCCTTCTATTGACTTTAAAACATTATGTAATTGTTGCTGAATAGAAGGAAGGTCATAGTCTTGCCCAGATCTTGCTATATTTCTTTGGTAGGTTTCTGGGTGTAGCACATACAGTATAGTTATTCTCTTCTACAAACATGTACAGTTATCCTCTGGTAGTTTGCATTCGATTCAGAAATTCCACAGGAACTTAAACATTCTGGGGCGGATTTTCAGAGCCCTGCTCGCGTAAATCCGCCCAAAACCGGGCGGATTTACGCGAGCAGGGCCCTGCGCGCCGGGAAGCCTATTTTACATAGGCCTCCCGGCGCGCACAGAGCCCCGGGACTCGCGTAAGTCCCGGGGTTCTCGGAGGGGGGCGGGCCCGGTCGTCGCGGCGTTCCGGGGGCGTGTCGGCAGCGTTTTGGGGGCGGGTACGGGGGCGTGGCTACGGCCCGGGGGCGTGGCCGCGCCCTCCGTACCCGCCCCCAGGTCGCGGCCCGGCGCGCAGCAGGCCCGCTGGCGCGCGGGGATTTACGTCTCCCTCCGGGAGGCGTAAATCCCCCGACAAAGGTAAGGGGGGGGTGTAGACAGGGCCGGGTGGGTGGGTTAGGTAGGGGAAGGGAGGGTAAGGTGAGGGGAGGGCAAAGGAAAGTTCCCTCCGAGGCCGCTCCGATTTCGGAGCGGCCTTGGAGGGAACGGGGGGAGGCAGCGCGGCTCGGCGCGCGCAGGCTATACAAAATCGATAGCCTTGCGCGCGCCGATCCAGGATTTTAGTGGATATGCGCGGCTCCGCGCGTATCTACTAAAATCCAGCGTACTTTTGCTTGAGTCTGATGCGCAAGCAAAAGTAGGCTGATCGCGCTTCTTTTAAAATCTACCCCAAAATGTTTTATGAGCACTTCATATAGAATGCCATTTTGAAGATAACAGTTTCTTGAAACCATAATGAAGTTATAAATGTATTCCTTAAGATTGCCTTGAAATTGGGAGGAAAACTAGATGGAAGACTTCAGAGATGAATTGGGCGGTTTGTGTTATAGCATATGAATAGCTTTTGATTAAAGTACACATTTTTCTTTTTTGCTGGGACCACTATAGTACAAGAAGACTAATAATTAAACCCAGAAAAGAGCAAAAGCAAATTTGTACTATGTAAAGAAGTTAGTTAGGGCTGGGGTTCAGTTCCCGGCTTCTTTTTAAAATTGTTTCTCCAGATTTTCGCTTGGAGGTGGACCCTTGTCCTGGAGCAGTGGAGAACGACTCCCTGGTAGGGACCAGGAAGCACCTGCCCCTAGGGGATGGAGCATAGGAGGAGGCAGAGGCTAGGATGAGCTTCACCACTGTAAGCCTGAGGTCCCCCCCGGGTGGAGCCCGTAGGGACCCGGGCTGCTTGGACTTAGGTGGGCTTCACAGGGTCTCCCGGAGAGGTAGTAGAGAGGCATGCCCACGATCAGCAAGGGAGCGTGGTCGGACTTCACACTGTTGGCCTGGAGAGGCAAGGAAGGCCGAAACAGTGTAGGCAATGACAAGGCAAGGGACAGAGCCAGAATCAGGAGACGTGGTTAATGGCAGCCGAGGTCAGAATCCGAGGATCAGTCCGAGGAGTAGTCAATGAAGCGGAGGTCAGACAAGGTCACAAGGCAGGCAGCGGTCAGGATGGTCAAGGAACAGGCTGAGGACAGTACCAGAGAGACAGTCCGAGGGTACTACCTGGGAAGATGGGCAGACAGAGGCAGGAACAGAAGGACACTGGAACAAGGCTGGAACAGTAGGATACTGGAACAAGGCTATGAACGCGGAGGCAAACAATACAGTGCCAACCCGATTGCCAAGGCAAGGAAGTGCAGGCAGGGACTTCCTTATGTTGTTCCATCAATCAGGGCATGCCACGGAGCTAGGACCCGCCCCTGGCCCTACAAGAGGCCGGGCGGTCCACGCGTAGAGGCGTGGTCAACGCCACTGGAGACGCCGAACTCCGGCATGCGCCCTGGTGCACAGTGGAAGGCACAGCGACCGCTGTCATGGCCGCTGGGGAGACCGACCTGTGTCCTGCAGAGGAGCTAGTGAGGTGAGCAGGCCTGTGCGCGGGCCGGGCGCGGATGGGGCGCGCAACATCCATGGCCTCCCTGACCAGAACCTTATCCCTTCCACCCCACCCCATATCTTAAATTGGCTTTTCGATATGGCCCGGATCGTGGCAGTGTCCTACCGCAATCCAGGCTCAACATATCTGCTTCTGCTATTGCTAGGAGTTTGAATTTTTTAAAAAATTTGTTAACCTATTCTTAACAAATAACAAAACTAGTTTTTTTTGGAGGGAGAGGGGAAGGGGCAGCAGAAATATAGATTACCTTTAGATACTTTTCATAATTTTTCCAGGAATACTTTGGCTGAAACCCAACATATTCTTTCTTCTGCAAATAATGTATCTCAGAAAGGAATGTAAGAGTCATTTTCTATTCTCTGCCTATGGCAAAATAATATTTAGAAAATTGGCTCCAGTAAAACAGTGTGAATTTTACAGGATGATACATTTCTGTTTACATCTCAAACAATCCCATCAATGGCCTTATAATCTATATTCTGAAAAGAAACTTCTGAAGTACCCAGGACTGTATAACCTTTGAGCTTAAAATGAGATACTTTGCAACAAATGGAGAAAGACTCAATAAAGATACAGTGACAAACAAAAGTTCCTTCTAACTATATATTCAATTGTTTGTTGCTTTTCTGGCCTTTTCACTTCTCTACCAAATCCTCACATTTTCAGGCATGCAAATATGACAACTAGAAATGACACCCAAACACATCCAAGTAAGTAGGTGTATCTTTCCTCAGCCCATCTTTTCAGTAAACCAATATAAAATAAACACTGCTGTTATAGTCCAGTCAACAATTTACTTGTACATTCAAAAAGCATTGTAATTGCTCATCTTTTTGGACCTTTTGATTTCAGTTTTGATTTTATTTTTCCTGGGAATTTATCTGAGATAGATATTCAAATGGAAGATAGCCAGGTAAGTAGAATCTATCTGGCTGTGTAGCTGCCACTGAATATCTGGTTATATTCAGCATTTGCTATCAAGTTAGCTGGCTAATATGTGGGTGGTCAATGGGTAGATCGGCACGGAGCTAGTTAGCCAGATAAGTTATCCAGCTAGATAGTGATATTCAGCCTTAGCCAGATAACTTATCTAAATTAGACTGCTCAAAAGTAGGTGTAAACTTGGCCATATATAACTTATCCAGCTGAGTAGTGACTTATACATGGATATTCAGTGGCATAGCCATGCCACTGAATATCCTTTGTAACTTAGCTAGATAAGGTATAACTGGATAAGTTACTTATCAGATAGGCTTTGGCTACTGCTTAACCAGGATACAAATTATATCACAGTGATAGGGAGAAGCAACTTGGTAGTGGGGGGGGGGGGGGTGCTTTATGTCTGGGATGACCTAGAATCCAACAGAATAAAGATCCTGCAAGAGATTAAATGCACACTAGAATCTTTATGGGTAGAAATCCCATGTGTGTTGGGGAAGAGTATAGCGATAGTATACTCCTATTGTCCACCCAGCCAAAATGGTAAAACAGACAATGAAATGCTAAGAGAAATTAGGGAGGCTAACCAAATTGGTAGAGCAGTAATATTGGGAGATTTCAGTTACCCCAATATTGACTGGGTAAATGTAACACAAGGGCAAGCTAGAGTGAGTAAGTTCCTGGATGGAATAAATGACAGCTTTAGGGAACAATAGGTTCAAGAACAGATGAGAGAGGAAGCTATTTTAGATCTAATTCTTAGTGGAGCACAGGATTTGGTGAGAGAGGTAACGGTGGTGGTGTCACTTGGCAATAGTGATCATAACATGATCGAATTTGAATTAATGACTGGAAGGGGGACAATAAGTAAATCCACTGCTCTAGCACTAAACTTTCAAAAGGGAAACTTTGATAAAATGAGAAAAATAGAAAAAAAAACTGAAAAGTGCAGATACAAAGGTTAAGAGTATACAACAGGTGTGGACATTGTTAAAAAATACCATCTTAGAAGTGCAGACCAGATATATTCTACCATTAAGAAAGGTGGAAGGAAGCCAAACAATTGCCGTTATGGTTAAAAGATGAGGTGAAAGAGTCGGTTTTAGGCAAAAGATCTTCCTTCAAAAATTGGAAGAAAATAAGAAAAAGCATAAGCATTGGTAAGTTAAATGTAAAACATTGAAAAGCAGGCTAAGAGAGAATTTGAAACGAAGTTGGCCATAGATGCAAAAACTTGTAGTAAAACCTTTTCAAATATATCCAAAGCAGGAAGCCTACGAGGGTGTCAGTTGTACTGTTAGATGATCAAAGGGTTAAAGGGGCACTTAAGGAAGATAAGACCATGGAGTAAAGACTAAATTAATTCTTTGCTTCAGGGTTTACTGAGGAGGATGTTGAGGAGATACTTGTTCTGGACACAGTTTTCAAGGGTGACGATTTAGATGAACTGAACCAAATCACAATGAACCTAGAAGATGTAGTAGGCCAGATTGAAAAACAAGAGTTGCAAGTCACTTAGACCAGATGGTATACACCCCAGGGTTATGAAAGAACTCAAAAATTCAAATAATTTGTAATCTGTCATTAAAATCATCCTTAGTACCTGAAGACTAGAAGGGGGCCAATGTAACCCTAATATTTAAAAAGGGGTACAGAGGTAATCTGGGAAACTGTAGACCGGTAAGCTTGACCAGTATCGGGAAAAGTCTTGGCAACTATTATAAAGAATAAAATCATAGAACATATAAATAGACATGGTTTAATGGGACACAGCATGGATTTACCCAAGGGAAGTCTTGCCACACATCTGCTACATTTTTTTCAAGGGGGTGAATAAAGGTGAACCCGGTAGATGTGGTGTATTTGGATTTTCAGAAGGTGTTTGACAAAGTCCCTCATGAGAGGCTTCTATGAAAACTAAACAGTCATGAGATAGGGACCAGTGTCCTTTTGTGGATAACAAACTGGTTAAAAAACAAGAAACAGAAGGATTAAATGGTCTGTTTTCACAGTGGAAAAAGTTAAACAGTGGAGTGCCTCGGGATCTGTACTTGGACCTGTGCTTTTCAATATATTTATAAATCATCTAGAAATGGGTTATGATGAGTGAGGTGATCAAATTTGCAGATGACACAAAATTAGTCAGAGTAGTTAAATCAAAAGTGGACTGTGATAAATTGCAGGAGGACCTTGCAAGACTGGAAAATTGGGCATCCATATGGCAGATGAAATATAATGTGGATGAGTACAAGGTGATATAGGGAAAAATAACCCATGCTGTAGTTATACGATGTTAGGTTCCATAATACGTTACTGCCCAGGAAATAGATTTGGTCATCATAGTTGATATTTCATTGAAATCATCAACTGTAAAGATTGGATTAAATGTGCTGTGGCAGTCATAAAATAGAATAAATAGAATGTTAGGAATTATAAGGAAGGGAATGGCAAATAAAACAGAGGATATCATAATGCCTCTGTATCGCTCCAGGGTGAGGCCACTCCTTGAATACTGTATACAATTTTGGATGTCGCATCTCAAAAAAGATAATATTGAACTGGAGAAAATACAGAGAAGGCAAACAAAATTATAAAGGGCATGGAATGTCTCCCCTATGAGGAAAAGCTAGAGAGGTTAGAGCTATTCAGCTTGGAGAAGAGACGGCTAAGGAGGGATATGATAGAAGTCTACAAAATCATGAAAAGACTTGAATGGGTAAATGTGAATTAGTTATCTACTTTTTCAGATAATATAATGAGCACTCCATGAAGTTAGCTAATAGCACATTTAAAACAAATCGGAGAAAATTATTTTTCACTTAATACACAAGTAAGCTCTGGAATTAATTTCAGAGAATATGGTTAAGGCAGTTAGTGTGGCTGGGTTTAAAAAGGTTTTGCATAAATTCCTGGTGGAGAAGTCTATAAACTGCTGTTAATCAATAGGGAGTAGCCACTGCTTGTTGCCAGCATTAGTAGCATGGGATCTAGTTAATGTTTGGGTACTTGTGACTTGGATTGGCCACTGTTGGAAACAGGATACTGGGCTTGATGGACCCTTGGTCTGACCCAGTATGGCATGTCTTATGTTTTTTGTTATGATCTTCTCCTCTGTGTTTATTACAACAAGAACAAAAACAGGAAACAGCAGAAAAATAGCTTGTAGTCTTTCCAGGTAAATAACATTTTTGATCTTGTAATAAACACAGATAAATTCCTAGGAAAAATAAAAGAGAAACTGAAAATGAAGGTCCTATTTTGTATTGACCTCATGAAGCAAATATAACAAATTGGACATAAATGTATTAGGCTAGTACACTGTTTCTAAATCTAGGGTACAAAAGGCAAGAGGAGAAGAAAATTAGCTGTTGAAGGAGGAGTTGCTGGTCAGGTGAATGGAAAGGTTCTTCAGCCAGCTGAACAGCTTTGGGGTCCAGTAAAGGAAGTGAGAGTCAGTTGAGATCCACTATGGAACACAAGCAGCAGCAATGTAGGCACAATAAAAATGCTGTACTCATTGTGTCCACTGTGGCTCCATCATAACCTCTCTGTGTTACATTTGCTTCATGTTGGAAAGAAGGAGGGGAGTGGTGGTGCTGCTGAAGTGATAGTGAATTCTGTCCCTGCACAACTGTTACCAGGAAAGTGAGTGTAGAAGATGGGGTTATGAAAGAGGAGCCAGAAATAAAGGAGCTTGAGGATTGGGAGAAATTGGGGGGAGGCACTAGGTAGGGAGGATAATCAGAATTGGGGGTGGGGTGAACAGTGCCTGAGTAGGGGAAGAGATGGAAATGGGTGCTGAGGAGAGAACAGATCCAGAAATAGGGGCTTATAATGGGTTATTCAGTAAAGAGGAATATGGGGGAGAGCGAGTGCTAATAAGAGGGAGAAACTGTGTACTTGGAACGGAAGAGGCAGGAACTAGGGGATGGGGAGTTGAGAGGAGGAGAGGCAGTAAATGGAGAGATGATCTGGAAGGAGAAGCCAGAAATGGAGGTGGGAGGGTGTTGAGAGTAGGAAGATCTGATAGGAGATTGGGGAGGAAGCAGGAGAGAGAGAATGGTGGTAGGAGAGTTGACTAGGTGACATAGTTGGAAGTTGTTGAGAGATGAAAGGAGAAGCCTTTCTACCCAAAAACAGACCTTGAAGTGAGGACCAGATGGGGATGAGGGAAGGACTCAATCAGTATGCAGTGTCGGGAGCAGGCAAATTCTCATTGTTGCTGTAGATCTACCGAAGCATTCCCTCAGAGTGGACAGCTCATCTTCATGTCACTCTCAGGAATCAGAACAGTCTCCAAGAGTCCAGATACCAGCCACCAGTCTTCCTCAATTAACCCAGACAGATGTGACCTCACCTTCTGTTTCCCAAGCAGTATTGGCATTGGCAGTTTTTGAGGAGTTGGATAGAAGGATCCAAGAAGAGTTGGACTCAAAGATGTCAGGCATTGGTGCACCAGTATTGACATAACTAAATACCTTACAAATGGAGATCCAAACTTTACTGGAAACTCTAAGAGCATCTGGTGGAGGGACCCTGATACTGATTCCTGAAGAGGCACTGACATCAGGCACTGATGTTAATTTCTAGTACATCTGGAAAGATAGCTTCCCCAGGGCACAGACGTTCATCAGAATCTAGATCCCAACAGACAAGAGCTGCCCTCACTATCGGGCCAATTTAGTATGGTGCGCTCGGCCAAGCGCAACTTTAGCCCCTGTTTGGCCGCTCGTTTTTGTCCCGCTATTTTTACCCCTTATACAGTAAGGGGTAATAGCGCGTGGAAAACGTGCGGCTAACCCCCCGAAACTAATAGCGCCCGCAACATGCAAATGCATGTTAATGGGCCTATTAATTATTTCCGCGCGATACAGAAAGTAAAATGTGCAGCCAAGTCACACAATTTACTTTCAGAAATTAATGCCTGCCCAAAGGCAGGAGTTAATTTCGGCCGGCACCGGGAAAGTATACAGAAAAGCAGAAAAAAATGCTTTTCTGTACACCCTCCGACTTAATATCATAGCGATATTAAGTCGGAGGCCCCAAAAATAAAAAAAATTTAAAAATTAAAAAAAAAAAAAAGTTAATCTGCCTGCGGCCCACAAGACGGACGCTCAATTTAGCCAGCGTCCGTTTTCCAAACCCATGGCTGTCAGCTGGTTTGAGAAGCGACGCTGGTAAAATTGAGCGTCGGCTGTCAAACCTGCTGACAGCCGCTGCTTCTGTCAATAAGGAGGCGCTAGGGACGCGCTTAGTGTCCCTGGTGCCTCCTTATTACCGCGGGCCCTCAATTAAATACTCAATTGCGCGCCCAGGTGAGTGGCCTGATGCACGTCGGGAGAGCAGGCACTCGCCTTGGAGCGCCGGCTCTCCCGCGGTTTTTACTGTATCGGCCCATGTGCTTTTGTCTGCTAACTGGATACAATCTCAGGTCTCATTGGTAATCTATGATTCTGGCTCAAACTCTGAGTATTCTTGAGGATGCATCTATGGATCAGAGGACTTCTTTGAACAAGAAGAATCAACAGATATCCCCTCAGATCCCTCTTCTCCACAGGAAAGGAGAAGATATCCTCCAGAGCAGTGGTTCTCAACTGGTGTGTCGCCAAGAACACGCAGGTGTGTCGCCACACTTCCCGGTCCCTCGCTGACCCAGCTGCTCCTGTGTGTGTATGTGTGTGAGTGAGAGAGTGTGTATGTGAATGATTGAGAGCCTGTATATGTGAAAGAGAGTATGTCTGTGATTGAGAGCCTGCCTGTGAGAGAGAGAGCATGAATGTAAGTTTACGATTGGGAACCTGTATGTGTAAGTTTGTGATTGAAAACTTGTTTGTGTGAAAGAGTAAGTGTGTATGATTGAGATCCTTTGTGTGTGATTGAGGTCATGTGTATGTATGATTAAGAGCCTGTGTGTATAAGTAAGAGAGAGAGCATGTGTGTCTGTGTGTGATTGAGAGCTGGTTTAGGTGAGGGAGCATGTGAGTATGTGTTTGAGAGTCTGTGGGTAAATGAGAGAGAGAAAGCATGTTTGTAAGCATGTGAATGAGTCTGTGTGTGAGAGAAAAAGACAGCATGTATGTGTGTGATTGAAAGCCTGTGTGTGTAAGCGTGAAAAGATAGACAGCATGTGTGTAAATGTGTAATTAAGAGCCTATATAAGTGAGAGAAAAAGCATGTGTATATGTGAGTGACTGAGAAGCATGTGTGTATAGGTGTGTAATTGAGAGCCAGTGTGAGAGAGAGCGCTGGTATGTGACTGAGAAGAGAGGAGAAAGTTCCAAAGCAAACCACCCCTCCTCCTGCTAATTCAAAACAATCTCAGGAGACCTGGATATCAAACGTTCTCAGGTATGCAGAGCAAAAACATTTTTTTATCCTTATTTTTCATTACTGGGTCTTTGTGTCTGCTATTTTGAAATATTTTATTGGTATCTAGAAATTTTTTATGAGTTTTTAATTATTGGATATTCCACTCATCAGTGTTTTGAAATAATCTGTTCTTTTTGTTAGTATGATTTTACTGCTACTGATTTTATATTTATTGATTTGTTTTATAAGGATGGGTGATTTTTCTTTTTTCCTTTATTACACTGCATACAGAGACTCTGGCTTGTTGCAGTTTCCAATTCAGTTTTTGTCTGCATGCTTCTAGTTATGCATTTTGGTCTCTTTATTCTTTGTTAGGTGAGGGTCAGCACATGTGATTCAGGTGAGGTTTTCTGCTGGCGTGTAGTTTCTGTGTAGGGCTCTATAGCGGCCTGGCTTGGTCCGTTTTCCTAATAGGAGATGTATTGGTGTCTTAAGGCCTGGTGTAATATTTTCAGTGTTGCCTTTTCTTAGGTAAGGTGGTTACTGTTAAGTGCTGGAAATTGTTTATTTATTTATTTATTTATTTTAAAACTTTTCTATACCGTCGTTTAGTAGTATACCATCACAACGGTTTACAGATAGGCACATAAATAAGTCTGGTTAGGATTATAAATTAACTAGTAGGTGCCAATAGAGTTTTGGTTACATGATTCAAATAATATTGGTGCTGTTTTGGTGTGGGATGTTTACTATTTATGCAATTTCTGTTCAGACAGAATGCGCATCTTTTCCTTGTGTCATTTTAAACAAAAATAATTACTGGACCTTTACTTTTTATTTCCACTGTGAATTGTAATGAGCAGTGTGTCATACATGTGAACGTGGCCTGTCAGGTGTGTCATGATGGGAAAAGGTTGAGAACCACTGCGCCAGAGGACCTTTCCTTTGTTGACTTTGTGAAGAGAATGGCAGATTCTATTCCATTTAATTTGCAGGAGGAGAAGGAGGTGGGAAAGTCCTGGCAAAAATGCTTGACATTCTCCAGTTCATGGATTCCCTCAAGGAAATTGTGGAAGTGCCCATCCATGAGATACTTCAGGAGATGCAGTTAAGAATATGAGAGAACCCCTCTCTCTGTGTCACCAGTGAATAAGAAGGTGGATGAAATGCATCGTGTCCAGAAGGTTCCCAGATTAAAGAAGGAGCAACTTGCTTATCAGTCAGTTGTAGTCAAATCTACTCTCAACAAGGCCCGGTGATTTAGAATCCGGCCTTCGGTGCCCCCAGGGAAGGATTCCTATACTTTTGACCTTGTATGAAGAAAGGTTTACCAGGGGGATATGCTGAATGCCTGCATAACATCCTATTAACAATCCCCTCTGTGCGATTGGCCCAACTCTCACAAGTGTGTGAGCACGCAATATCACTCGCTAGCCCCAAACTTTGGAATGCACTCCCCTCTGATCTAAGGTTACAAATGAATCTCTAAATTTTCAAAAAGGACGTAAAGACCTGGCTCTTCTCAATAGCATATCAAGATGCCTGACTTACTACTCTCCCTATTTTTAAATACGCCCTAGAGGCCTCTGCAATCCTAACTCTTAATCCCGCCTTTTAACTGATATTTTTGCTCTAGTAATGATAATTTTAACGTGCTCTTATTATAAATAACAGTTGTATTTGTATTTTAAGATTTTATTGTTTTTTAGTCTGATGTGCAATACGTTTAACAATTTTTAATATTTAATATTTTACTTTACTTAATTTAATGAATTTATACTGATTGATGCACTGTTCTGTCAACTGTTGTGATGGTGATGCCGAACGACGGTATATAAAACCCAATAATAAATAAATACCAACTCTTCATAAACCAATATACAGTATGTGAAACATTCTGAAGGTCATGAAGGGGATATCAGAGCATGTCTCTCAAGAGCAGTGTAACACCCTGGAGTCACTACTGGGTAAAAGGATTGAGTATGGAAACACATGGTCTATTCAATGTTTTCAAGATAGCATTGAGTGTCTCAGCAGAAGCTATTGGTGTCCACAGACTTGCATGATTGTGGACCTCAGGCAAAATGTCCAAAACAAGCTCACTGACTTGCCCTGCAATGGAGAGAACCTATTTGGAGATAAGGTCAAGGAAATGGTGGCTCATGTGAAAGACCATTGTGCTGTTCTTCATTCTCTCCCCATTGCTATTCCAACATACACCCCCTCCCCCCAATCTAGGAGGTATACAAATGGAGCACTGAAGACACTTTCTATCTGCCAAGGAGACATTATCCTCTGCCCCTTAACACCAATAACCTCATTCTCATCCCAGACAGCAGAAAGCTAAAAGCCACAGCCAGCATCCAGCCAAAACTTGGGATGGATTTTGACCATATCCAGGAAAATATAGCCATGATCTCAATATCCATGACAGAGAACATACCAGTTGGGGAAAGGCTGAGATAAATCATCATTTCAAAATAACTTTGGACACTTGGGGTCTTAGCATAGTTAGGAAAGGATACAGATTTAATGTATTGGAAACTATGCCAAATGCCTCCACCCTGAGAAGGTCTTGGACATTTTTCAACATTAGGAACTTGCCTCCCCCTTAGAGGCCAATGTGATGAAACCTATTCCATCAGGTGAGAGAGAGCAGGGATTATATTCCAACTATTTCCCTATTACAAAGAAAACAGGGATAATCCATCCCATCCTAGACCTAAGAGTTTTGAACAAATTCCTGGTAAAGGAAACATTTAAGATGGGGAATTTTAAGCACTTTAATCCCATTCCTAGAAAAAGGTTGTTGGCTATGCTCCCTGGATTTAAAAAGATGCTTATTCACATATTGAGATACCTCCTGTGACCTGGAAATATCTGATTTGTAGTAAGGAAATAGCACCTCCATTATTATACACTGCCATTTAGCCTAGTGTCAGCACCACATATTCTCACAAAATGTCTTGTAGTGTTGGTTATGCATCTATACAAATTGGAATGCATGTATTTCCCTACCTGGACAATTGGCTGCTCAAGAGCACGTCTTAAGGAGCTGCCATAGAACCAATGAGAAAACTATCTGCATGTTAGAGTTGTTAGGATTCATCATATATTATTTAAAATCCCATCTGAACCTGTCATATCAACTGGAATTTATAGGCGCTATGCTAGATATGACTTAAGCGAAAGCCTTTCTTCCACAAGAAAGGATTATCATACTGATGTCTGCAGGGTAAGACATAAAAAAGAGTTAGCAAGCATCAGCACTGAGACATTTGAGTTTGAGTGGTTCTCATGGCATCAACAGTACATATCACTCCACTGGCATGTCTTCATATGAGCTGAGCCCAATGGACCCTAAGATCACAGTGAACCCAAGCAACTTAAGAACTTTGAGACAGCATCCTCCTCATCCAACAGCACAGGGACTGCCTGTCCTAGTAACATATTTGATCAAATCTGGCCACAGGAATCTCCTTCCAAATTCCTATAGCTCAAATTGTCCTAAGCACAGACATGTTCGACCTGGGGATCTAGAGGAGTATTACACCCAAGGCTTCTGGTCTGCTCAGGAAAAACATTATCAGATAAATGTCCTAGCATTGAAGACAATATGATACACAACAAAATTATCCTCATTCATAAATATAATCAAATAGCTATGTTTTACATGAACAAGCAGGGACTAGGCCATTTCTCAGAGAATTGTCCTAAAGATCACATATCTGATGGACAAGGAGAATGTCCTGGTAGAAAGATCGAACCTGGTCCTAGAACCACAGGAATAGTCGCTAGACAGGGAAATAGCAAATCAGATATTCTGGGAGTGGGGCACACCCATGGTAGATCTGTTTTTATCTCCTCTGAACAGAAAGGTCCCGAACTTCTGCTCAAGAAAAGGGACACAGGGCAAACTTGTCTTGAATGACTTCTCACTAACTTGGGAATAGGATCCCCTATATGCTTTTCTCTCTGTTGGCAAAAATCTTGCTAAAATTCAGAAGGAACAAGGGAACCATAATCCTCATAGCTCCCTATCGGCTAAGATAGATTTGGTTTCCACTCCAACAAGAGATGTCAGTCAGGAACCTAGTCAGGTTGGGGAATTCACCGAATGACATTACTTAGAATCATGGAATGCTGCTTCATCTCAATGCTATGTCCCTAGCTCTCTCAGTCTGGATGCTGAGAGGATAGCATTGCATTCCCTTAATTTATCTGCGGATGTATTCTTCTGGCAGTTCTATGACAGATTCTAGGAATTCATGATTTTAAATGGAAAATGTTTATCTTATGGCATGGTGGAAAGACTCTAGACCCTTTGTCGTTTTCCATACAGAAATAGCTTTAATACCTTCTACATCTTTCAGAGTCTGGCCTGAAGACTAACTCCATTAGGGCTCATCTCAATGCAATTCATGGCTTCCCCAACCTGTCCTGAGGACCCCATAGCCAGTTGGGTTTTTAGGATATCCACAATCAATATGCATGGAGATACATTTGCATACCATGGAGACTCAGTATATGCAGATTTATCTCATGCATATTCATAGTGGATATCCTGAAAACCCGACTGGCTGTGGGGTCCCCAGTACAGGTTGGAGAAGCCCTGGTGTAATTGGTGCTTATCACCACCATGTAGAAGGTAAACCCATCTCTATGTAGCCTTTAGTTCAGTTTATGCAGAGCTTGCGTCCTCTGTTCATGGGACCTCAATATGGTATTGATCCAGCTGATGAAAGCTTCCCTTGAGCCACTGGAATCCTAAGAGCTAAAGTTTCTGACCTTAAGGTCATATTTTTTGTGGCAGTCACTTCAGCATGCAGTCAATCAGCTCCAGGCCCTAATGGCTTATCTGCCTTATACTAAGTATTTTGATAATAGGGTGGATCTGCTCATGCATGTTAAGTTTCTGCCTAAGGTAGTACTGGACTTCCACCTCAACCAGTCAAACATAATTCCAGCATTTTACCTAGGCCACATGTCACAAAGGTGAATAAGCTTTGCACAGCTTGGATTGCAAAAGAGCTTTATGCATCTTTCTGTTATGGCCAAGCTGACCTGAATGTGGAAGGGCATGTCAAGGCTCATAGTATCAGAGCCATTGTAATGCCAGTGGCCCACTTGAGAGCAAGCATTGTGGAAGAGATTTGCAAGGCTACAATGTAGAGTTCTCGCCACATTTTCACATCTTATTATTGTTTGGACAGGGACTCCCGACACAATAGCAGATTTGATCAGTATGTCCTGCAGATTCTATTTGAGGTTTCTTCATCACCCACTTAAGTCCCATTTTATTGTTTTTCAGACTGCCCCTATAAAAAGTAAAAAAGAAAATGACTGATTGCCACTAAAAATAGTGTTGCCTGTTAGCACTATTTTGCTGATATTATTTTCCTTTTTTTGTTTGGGAATGTCTGTAAATAGGTATTCCCCAATTGTGAGGAGTTCACATCCTGCTTGACCTCGAAGAAAGCAAAAGTTCCTTCTCTGTAACTGGTGTTCTTCCAGCACAGCAGGGGATGTAAGTCCTCTCAGAAGCCACCTGCCACTTCTTGGAATTGGTTTCTGTATAAATAGCTATGTAAGAACTGAGGGAAGCCCAAGCAACATGGTGACACAGGTTGTGCTACATATGCTTAGTCAAGCATGCCTAAAGCTTCTAGAAGCTTTTGATTAAACTTCCTGCACCAGGCTTCGTCAGATGTCACCTCCTTATGAGGGCTCTTGCTTTCCTCAGAAAATACCTGTTACAGGTAAGCAACTTTTCCTTTTCTGACACTCTATCTGCCATGCCTCTGTGGGAACCCTGCTCCTACCTGTCCATCTTCACAGCATTTCAAATGGTTGAAAGAGCTAGGCTGCAAGGGAGAAATCCCCTCCGATGCACGCATGTTATAAAATCCGTTGGCGCGCGCAGGGGGTGAATTTTAGTAAATTACGCGCGGCAACACAATCGGGCCTTCCCCAGTTCCCTCCCAGTTTGCTCCCAGGAGCAGATTGGGAGGGAATGTTCCTACCCCCCTGCCTAACCTTCCTTCCCTTTCCCCTCTCCCCTCTCCACCCCGGCCCCTAACCCCTACCTAGCACCTGGAAATTTTTTATTTTTCTACTTACTGCTCCTCCTGAGCAGTAGTAGCTTCCGGCCAGGGTGCGCTTCTCCGGGACAGTGGCTAATGGCCTCTGTCCTGCCCCGCCTCTCCCTGCCCAGACCCCGCCCCATTTTTAGGGCCTGGCACTTATGCACGTAAGTCCAGATTTTTAACTGCATGGCCCTTTGAAAATTTGCCCTTTACTTGGGATTCTCTTTGAGGATTCCTGTTATGTTGATCCTTATGTTGAAAACCAGATCAAGGAGTTGGCTGAATGGAGGAAAACCTTTTCTTGGGATCGATCCATGCCCAGGCTGTCTTCCTTTTGTGGGGGGTACTGGAGGACAGGAAGACCTTAGAATATCATGTACTCTAAGCCAGCTACTGATAATGTGCACCATCTTGCCTGTATGAGAGCAAGAGAGGTATGCAAGAGACCACACCATTTTCTGTTGGCAAGATAGTTCAAAGACTTCCATCCTATTCTGGAACAGGTCAGTTCTAATAACCAACAGATGCAAGTCTGTGTGTGGAGCCACCCTCCTGCACTGATTCACGCAGGGACTGTAGTCTCTAGAGCAGTGGTTTTCAACCTGATTCTCAGGGACCACCTGCTTGGTTTGATTTTCAAGATATCCCTAATGAATATGCATAAGATATATTTGCCTACATTGAAGGCAGTGCATGCAGATATATCTCATATATATCCATTAGGGTTATCCTGAAAGCCAGGCTGCCAGGTTGTCTCTGATGATTGGATTGAGAAACACTGTTCTAGAGTAATGTCTTGTAGATGAAGCTGGGTTTTTTTTGGTTCGATCAGGCTTCCAAGATCTGAAACTGAACAAGTAGCTTAGACAGTGTGATGATAGTAGTTATGTGACTAAGGAAGGTGGCACAAGGAGTGAATGTATGATACAGGAGACATTTCAGGCAGATCACCACTCAGTCATTCTGTCAGTGATGCACACTGCAGACCGCCTGACTGGTAGAGTAGAACAACTCAGAGGGAACGGAAGCTGAAATTAGAGATTTTTGAGAGATTCTCTCACTAACCAGGAAATTGTTTTGTTCACTTTGGAGGTACATTTCAAAGGAATTAAGCGCGTAAATGTAACATACTATCATAGCAAATTCTAAAAGCCATTTACTCGAGTAAAGTGCACTTAACGCAAGTAAATCCTATGGATGATTCAATGACATATATTGTAGCAGTTTTTCAAAAGCCCCACTTACTTGAGTCAAGTGCACTTACTTGAGTAAAACCCAGTTGTACGCATGTAAATGCTTTTTAAAATCAGGCCCTTTGTGCCTAAAACCAAAGTCCTCAAGGTGAAACTACTCTTTATATCTTGATTGCATACTGAAGTATTATTTGGAAAAGACCTGATTCCTTAGCACATCAGAACAGTTTGTTCTGGTTGCTGTTGCTGCTAAGAAGGATTACCAATATGTAATAACTTCATCTTTATAAATGTTCATTCTTTTATCACTGAGTCCTATAAGAAAGCCCATAAGAGCATACTGAGTTTCCTTAGAGAGCTCTTCATGAGAGTAGTGTCTGCCTATGTTATGAAAATACATATACATTTGTAGAATAAAGATGCAAAGCACATGAAGCATTACAGAGCAGTGACTTATTTATTATTTATTTTAAGTTTTTCTATACCGGCATTCACAATAAATATTGCATCATGTCGGTTTACAATTAACAAGTGGATAGGGGAACAAGAGGCAACAAATAACATTGATCTTAGTAATAATAGAATAATGATAATAATAGTAGTAATAAAACATTAAACAAGAGGAGGCTAAGGAATGCAGGTTACAATAAAACAGGGGAGTAATATAACTTGGATCGTAGAAAAGAAGCAGGGGTTTAATTGGAGAAAATCAATGCCAGTCATTGTGCTTAAAGCAATGATGAATAGCCCTTATGAGGTAGGGATATTAATTACCATTGTAAGGGCAAAGTCTGATTTATTGTAAGATAATGGATTAGGTTCAGTTTGGTTCAGGAAATGCTTTCAAGAATAGCCACGTTTTAAGTCTTTTCCTAAATGTGGGAAGGCAGGGTTCCTGTCGCAAATGTGGTGGGATGGAGTTCCACAGTGTTGGTCCTGCAGTGGAGAAAGCCCTGTCTCTGGCGGTTATGTGCTTCATGGATTTAGAGTGTGGTACTTGTAAGGTTTCTCTATAGGACTCTCTGATTGGTCTTTTGGATGTGAATTTTTTGAAAGGAATTTGAAGGTTGAGCTGAGAGTGTAGATGTATAGATTTGTAGATAGTGGCTATGGACTTATATATGATTCTGTAGTGAATTGGCAGCCAATGCAGGTCTTTGAGGATTGGTGATATGTGGTCTCTTCTCCGTGTGTTTAGTTAATATTCTAGCAGCCGTGTTTTGGACCATCTGAAGGGGTTTAGTGTGAGATGATGGAAGGCCTAATAGCAAAGAGTTGCAGTAATCTAGTTTGGCAAAAATTATTGATTGTAGAATAGTTCTGTAGTCATGAAAATGGAAGAGTGGTCTTATTCTTTTTAAGACTTGGAGTTTATAGAAGCAGTCCTTAGTAGTTTTGATTTATGAATGCTTTTAGGTTAACCTGTTATCCATGATAGCTCCCAAATTTCTTACTGTGTAGTTTTGTAAATTGGATGGGAGGATTTGTGTTGATGTTGCTGTTTTCAGATGAAATTAGGATGAGTTCGCTTTTTGAAGAGTTTAGTATTAGATTAAGGTTTGAGAGGAGTCCATCAATTTTTAGAAGACAAGTTTTCCCAGAATTCTAGGGTTTTGGAGTAGGATTCTTTGACGGGGATGACTATCTGGACGTCATCTGCATACAGAAAGTGTTTAAGGTTTTTAAATTAGTTAGCAGTTGGCAAAGCGGGAGCAAGTAGATATTAAAGAGCGTTGGTGTGAAAGGGAGGAGCCCTGTGGAACTCCCATAGATGAAGCGTAATGTTGAGATTCTTTGTTGTGAATTTTTACTTTGTATGTTCTGTTCTCTAAGAACGATTTGAACCATGATAGTGCTGTTCCTGTTATTCCGATGTTTGATAGTTGAATTAGTAGGGTGGAGTGGTTTTACCGTATCAAAGGCAGCTGAGAGGTCTAGGAGGATCAGTAAATAAGTATTGACCTTATATCCAGGCCCATGATGAGGTAGTCGGTCAGGGAAAATTAGTAGTGATTCCGTGCTTAAGGCTTTCTGAAGCCATATTGAGATGGGAATAGAATTTTATGTTCCTCGAGGTAGTCTGAGAGTCTGGAGGTAAACTAATTTTTCCATTACCTTAGCTATGAAAGGGAGATTTGATATAGGACGAAAATTGGTAGGATCATTAGGATTTAAGTTGGGTTTTTTTATGAGTGGTTTGATGGATGCAATTTTCAGGTCTTCCGGGTAGATTCCTTGTGCTAAGGAACAGTTAATAATGTCTGTTAGAGCATTGGAGATGTGTCTGGTATTAGCAGGAGAAGTTTGGAGGGGATGTGGTCTAAAGGGTGAGATGAAGGTTTCATTTTCTTAAGTGTAGAGAGTATCTCCGAAGTAGTGATGGGTTCGAAGGATTGTAGAGTTATATTTTTGTTGTGGTGGAAGTATGTGTTGGATTGTGTTGAAGTGTTGTTCTCAGCTGTGTTATTAGGTTGGAGATTTTGTTGCTAAAGAAGAGGGCCAATTCCTCTGCTTTTTCTTGAGCTAGGCTGGCCGGGATGTTCAGGATTCATGGTTTGAGTTTAAATTAGATACATAGGTAAAGAGGGCTTTGGAATCAAAGATAATGTGGTGGATCTTTTGTGCAAAGAAGTCCCTTTTTGTTTTTAATGTAGTGCTTTTGTATTGGTGGAGTGCGAACTTGTAGGCAGAGAGGGATGATTGTGTTGGTGTTTTCCGCCATTTGCTTTCCTTCTGTCGGAGGGAGTGTTTAAGTTTTGGAGTTCTTCTTTAAACCAAGGTTGTCTTTTGGAGGAGTTATGTTGGAGTTTTTTTGTTGCCAGAGGACAGAGATTGTTGGCTACTGTTTCTGTTATCGTGGACCAAGAGTGGAGGGCTGAATTGGGTGAAGAGATGTCTATGAGTGGGAGTTCTGGGCTAAGATGATTGTGTAATTCCTCAGATGAGCAAGATTTCCTGTATATGAATTCAGGTTGTGGGATAGGTTTTTTGCTTATTTGTTCTAGCAAAAAGGCGGAAGATATTAAGGTATGGTCAGACCAGGGAACAGGTTTGGCATTTTGGGTAGAGTAGGGTGAGAGATGCTAGAGTTTACAAAAATTAGGTCCAGGGTGTGACCTGCTCTGTGGGTAGGTTTGTTTATGATCTGTTTGAACCTATGGCCGACATGGCGGTTAGGAAGGATTCGCAATTGGTTGAGAGAATGGGGTCGTCGACGTGTAAGTTGAAATCTCCCAGTATTATAGTGGGATGCTCCAGATTTATGTATGTTGTTGTTAATTCTAGAATGGGTGATGCATCTGATTCTAGAAGGCCTGGAGGAGCATAGATTAGAAGGATTTGCAGATTGTCCGATTTGAATAGGCCTGTTTCTATTTTTGATGGAGAGTTAATAGGGAATTGTGTGATTTTTAGCTCTTTTTTGGCTGCTAGGAGGATACCTCCGCCCCTTTTCTTCTTTCTAGGGATAGAGAAGATATCGTAAATTTGAGTTGGAAGTTGGTTTTAGTAGAGCGGTGTCCGTGTGTTTAAGCCATGTTCCGTTATGGCGCAGAATCAGGATTTTTGTCCAAGAGCATGTCATTGAGAATTAGTGTTTTCTTGGAGAGTGATTGTGCGTTGAATAGTATCAAAGAGAAAAGAGCTAAGCCTAACGTTTGGGTAAACGGGAGGAAATCATGATGGGGATGAGGGATTTGTAGGTGGGTGGGCGTGAGATCAAAGATTGTTTTGCTGTGAGAAAGGTTCTGTGCTGGAGGATTGGAATTGGGAGGCCTGTGTGCATTGTGGTCTGCTGTATGAAGAATGAGGAGTGGTTGCTGGATGAAGATTGGATGAGAGGTTGCTGGATGGAGGATGGATGAGAGGTTGCTGGATGGAGGAGTGGTTGCCTGGATGAAGATTGGATGAGAGGTTTGCTGGATGGAGTATGGAAGAGTGCCTGCTGGATGATGATTGGATGAGAGGTTTGCTGGATGGAGGATGGAAAGAGTGTCTGCTGGATGATGATTGGATGAGAGGTTGCTGGATGGAGGATGGAAGAGTGCCTGCTGGATGATGATTGGATGAGAGGTTGCTGGATGGAGGATGGAAGAGTGTCTGCTGGATGATGATTGGATGAGAGGTTGCTGGATGGAGGATGGAAGAGTGTCTGCTGGATGATGATTGGAAGAGTGTCTGCTGGATGAAGATTGGATGCGATGAAGATATAGCTGTGGTGTGTTTGATTGTATCTGGGGGCGTCGTCCTGATCTAGAAGACTTTAGACAGAACTCTAGAGGTACTGGAGTGCATTATCGTTTGGCTCTGGGACGCTCCAAGGGGCGCGCTAAGGGGCAGGCCCCTTAGGTCGCGCTCCTTCGGGCGCGCGACGCCGGTGCGCGACGCCCCGGGAAGGGACGTCGATTTAAAGGGCCTTGAGCACTGCTTTGATAGGCTGGCTGGGTTGGGTTGGGAGCGGTTAGACTCACCACGTGTTCAGCCGCGTTTCACTTCCCTTCTCTTTTTCCCTTCTCGTTTTGGTTTTGTGTTTCCCTGGAATTGCTGCTGCTGCTGGCTTCCCTGTTTTGGGTTTGGGTGAGCGGGCTCTTGCTCCGAATGAGCAGCGCCGATCGCGCAAGCCCCCGCAGCGAAGGAGGTGAGTGGGAGGGGCGAGTTGAGTCGCGGTAAAAGAGGGAGTCCCCGGGAAGCAACGGCGATTAAAGGACCTGGAGCACTGCTTTGATAGGCTGGCTGGGTTGGGGTGGGAGCGGTTAGACTCACCACCAGACTTGGAAGAAGGCTTCTCTAGGCTACCGTTAATCTTACTGTTATAGGCCCTACTGTGCTCCATTCCATCATTTTTTTAATATCAGATCTTTTTATTGTTGGAAGATAGCCATGCTAGATAAAGAGCCATTCCAATGTCAGCTCTATACTGAAGATATAGACCAACATATATCAAAATATAAGAGCAAAGGAATAGAAATCTAATAATCCCTCATTATTCACATTTTCCACATCCCTTCCTCTGGAAGATAGATATTTAAGTCAAGGCATTATGCAGAAAGAATATTAAAAAAAAAAAAAATAATCTAAAGAAAACAAGATATATAACGGCACATCCTTAAAACTATCAAGCAAAAGTCAAAATCCCCCTTATTTAAACTGAGAGGCCATGTCCATATTGAAAAATGTACCCTACATTTTTGAAACTGGGGCGATTTGTCCTTAAACCTGCAATTAGTTCTCAAAGGAAGCAGTACTAGAAATCAGACCATACCATTCCTATGTAATTGCCAACAAAAAAACCAAGCTTACACCTGCGGCCCACAAGACGGACGCTCAATTTAGCCAGCGTCCGTTTTCCAAACCCATGGCTGTCAGCTGGTTTGAGAAGCGACGCTGGTAAAATTGAGCGTCGGCTGTCAAACCTGCTGACAGCCGCTGCTTCTGTCAATAAGGAGGCGCTAGGGACGCGCTTAGTGTCCCTGGTGCCTCCTTATTACCGCGGGGCCCTCAATTAAATACTCAATTGCGCGCCCAGGTGAGTGGCCTGATGCACGTCGGAGAGCAGGCACTCGCCTTGGAGCGCCGGCTCTCCCGCGGTTTTTACTGTATCGGCCCATGTGCTTTTGTCTGCTAACTGGATACAATCTCAGGTCTCATTGGTAATCTATGATTCTGGCTCAAACTCTGAGTATTCTTGAGGATGCATCTATGGATCAGAGGACTTCTTTGAACAAGAAGATCAACAGATATCCCCTCAGATCCCTCTTCTCCACAGGAAAGGAGAAGATATCCTCCAGAGCAGTGGTTCTCAACTGGTGTGTCGCCAAGAACACGCAGGTGTGTCGCCACACTTCCCGGTCCCTCGCTGACCCAGCTGCTCCTGTGTGTGTATGTGTGTGAGTGAGAGAGTGTGTATGTGAATGATTGAGAGCCTGTATATGTGAAAGAGAGTATGTCTGTGATTGAGAGCCTGCCTGTGAGAGAGAGAGCATGAATGTAAGTTTACGATTGGGAACCTGTATGTGTAAGTTTGTGATTGAAAACTTGTTGTGTGAAAGAGTAAGTGTGTATGATTGAGATCCTTGTGTGTGATTGAGGTCATGTGTATGTATGATTAAGAGCCTGTGTGTATAAGTAATGAGAGAGAGCATGTGTGTCTGTGTGTGATTGAGAGCTGGTTTAGGTGAGGGAGCATGTGAGTATGTGTTTTGAGAGTCTGTGGGTAAATGAGAGAGAGAAAGCATGTTTGTAAGCATGTGAATGAGTCTGTGTGTGAGAGAAAAGACAGCATGTATGTGTGTGATTGAAAGCCTGTGTGTGTAAGCGTGAAAAGTATAGACAGCATGTGTGTAAATGTGTAATTAAGAGCCTATATAAGTGAGAGAAAAAGCATGTGTATATGTGAGTGACTGAGAAGCATGTTGTGTATAGGTGTGTAATTGAGAGCCAGTGTGAGAGAGAGCGCTGGTATGTGACTGAGAAGAGAGGAGAAAGTTCCAAAGCAAACCACCCCTCCTCCTGCTAATTCAAAACAATCTCAGGAGACCTGGATATCAAACGTTCTCAGGTATGCAGAGCAAAAACATTTTTTTATCCTTATTTTTCATTACTGGGTCTTTGTGTCTGCTATTTTGAAATATTTATTGGTATCTAGAAATTTTTTATGAGTTTTTAATTATTGGATATTCCACTCATCAGTGTTTTGAAATAATCTGTTCTTTTTGTTAGTATGATTTTACTGCTACTGATTTTATATTTATTGATTTGTTTTATAAGGATGGGTGATTTTTCTTTTTCCTTTATTACACTGCATACAGAGACTCTGGCTTGTTGCAGTTTCCAATTCAGTTTTTGTCTGCATGCTTCTAGTTATGCATTTTGGTCTCTTTATTCTTTGTTAGGTGAGGGTCAGCACATGTGATTCAGGTGAGGTTTTCTGCTGGCGTGTAGTTTCTGTGTAGGGCTCTATAGCGGCCTGGCTTGGTCCGTTTTCCTAATAGGAGATGTATTGGTTTGTCTTAAGGCCTGGTGTAATATTTTCAGTGTTGCCTTTTCTTAGGTAAGGTGGTTACTGTTAAGTGCTGGAAATTGTTTATTTATTTATTATTTATTTTAAAACTTTTCTATACCGTCGTTTAGTAGTATACCATCACAACGGTTTACAGATAGGCACATAAATAAGTCTGGTTAGGATTATAAATTAACTAGTAGGTGCCAATAGAGTTTTGGTTACATGATTCAAATAATATTGGTGCTGTTTTGGTGTGGGATGTTTACTATTTATGCAATTTCTGTTCAGACAGAATGCGCATCTTTTCCTTGTGTCATTTTAAACAAAAATAATTACTGGACCTTTACTTTTTATTTCCACTGTGAATTGTAATGAGCAGTGTGTCATACATGTGAACGTGGCCTGTCAGGTGTGTCATGATGGGAAAAGGTTGAGAACCACTGCGCCAGAGGACCTTTCCTTTGTTGACTTTGTGAAGAGAATGGCAGATTCTATTCCATTTAATTTGCAGGAGGAGAAGGAGGTGGGAAAGTCCTGGCAAAAAATGCTTGACATTCTCCAGTTCATGGATTCCCTCAAGGAAATTGTGGAAGTGCCCATCCATGAGATACTTCAGGAGATGCAGTTAAGAATATGAGAGAACCCCTCTCTCTGTGTCACCAGTGAATAAGAAGGTGGATGAAATGCATCGTGTCCAGAAGGTTCCCAGATTAAAGAAGGAGCAACTTGCTTATCAGTCAGTTGTAGTCAAATCTACTCTCAACAAGGCCCGGTGATTTAGAATCCGGCCTTCGGTGCCCCCAGGGAAGGATTCCTATACTTTTGACCTTGTATGAAGAAAGGTTTACCAGGGGGATATGCTGAATGCCTGCATAACATCCTATTAACAATCCCCTCTGTGCGATTGGCCCAACTCTCACAAGTGTGTGAGCACGCAATATCACTCGCTAGCCCCAAACTTTGGAATGCACTCCCCTCTGATCTAAGGTTACAAATGAATCTCTAAATTTTCAAAAAGGACGTAAAGACCTGGCTCTTCTCAATAGCATATCAAGATGCCTGACTTACTACTCTCCCTATTTTTAAATACGCCCTAGAGGCCTCTGCAATCCTAACTCTTAATCCCGCCTTTTAACTGATATTTTTGCTCTAGTAATGATAATTTTAACGTGCTCTTATTATAAATAACAGTTGTATTTGTATTTTAAGATTTTATTGTTTTTTAGTCTGATGTGCAATACGTTTAACAATTTTTAATATTTAATATTTTACTTTACTTAATTTAATGAATTTATACTGATTGATGCACTGTTCTGTCAACTGTTGTGATGGTGATGCCGAACGACGGTATATAAACCCAATAATAAATAAATACCAACTCTTCATAAACCAATATACAGTATGTGAAACATTCTGAAGGTCATGAAGGGGATATCAGAGCATGTCTCTCAAGAGCAGTGTAACACCCTGGAGTCACTACTGGGTAAAAGGATTGAGTATGGAAACACATGGTCTATTCAATGTTTTCAAGATAGCATTGAGTGTCTCAGCAGAAGCTATTGGTGTCCACAGACTTGCATGATTGTGGACCTCAGGCAAAATGTCCAAAACAAGCTCACTGACTTGCCCTGCAATGGAGAGAACCTATTTGGAGATAAGGTCAAGGAAATGGTGGCTCATGTGAAAGACCATTGTGCTGTTCTTCATTCTCTCCCCATTGCTATTCCAACATACACCCCCTCCCCCAATCTAGGAGGTATACAAATGGAGCACTGAAGACACTTTCTATCTGCCAAGGAGACATTATCCTCTGCCCCTTAACACCAATAACCTCATTCTCATCCCAGACAGCAGAAAGCTAAAAGCCACAGCCAGCATCCAGCCAAAACTTGGGATGGATTTTGACCATATCCAGGAAAATATAGCCATGATCTCAATATCCATGACAGAGAACATACCAGTTGGGGAAAGGCTGAGATAAATCATCATTTCAAAATAACTTTGGACACTTGGGGTCTTAGCATAGTTAGGAAAGGATACAGATTTAATGTATTGGAAACTATGCCAAATGCCTCCACCCTGAGAAGGTCTTGGACATTTTTCAACATTAGGAACTTGCCTCCCCCTTAGAGGCCAATGTGATGAAACCTATTCCATCAGGTGAGAGAGAGCAGGGATTATATTCCAACTATTTCCCTATTACAAAGAAAACAGGGATAATCCATCCCATCCTAGACCTAAGAGTTTTGAACAAATTCCTGGTAAAGGAAACATTTAAGATGGGGAATTTTAGCACTTTAATCCCATTCCTAGAAAAAGGTTGTTGGCTATGCTCCCTGGATTTAAAAAGATGCTTATTCACATATTGAGATACCTCCTGTGACCTGGAAATATCTGATTTGTAGTAAGGAAATAGCACCTCCATTATTATACCACTGCCATTTAGCCTAGTGTCCAGCACCACATATTCTCACAAAATGTCTTGTAGTGTTGGGTTATGCATCTATACAAATTGGAATGCATGTATTTCCCTACCTGGACAATTGGCTGCTCAAGAGCACGTCTTAAGGAGCTGCCATAGAACCAATGAGAAAACTATCTGCATGTTAGAGTTGTTAGGATTCATCATATATTATTTAAAATCCCATCTGAACCTGTCATATCAACTGGAATTTATAGGCGCTATGCTAGATATGACTTAAGCGAAAGCCTTTCTTCCACAAGAAAGGATTATCATACTGATGTCTGCAGGGTAAGACATAAAAAGAGTTAGCAAGCATCAGCACTGAGACATTTGAGTTTGAGTGGTTCTCATGGCATCAACAGTACATATCACTCCACTGGCATGTCTTCATATGAGCTGAGCCCAATGGACCCTAAGATCACAGTGAACCCAAGCAACTTAAGAACTTGAGACAGCATCCTCCTCATCCAACAGCACAGGGACTGCCTGTCCTAGTAACATATTTGATCAAATCTGGCCACAGGAATCTCCTTCCAAATTCCTATAGCTCAAATTGTCCCTAAGCACAGACATGTTCGACCTGGGGATCTAGAGGAGTATTACACCAAGGCTTCTGGTCTGCTCAGGAAAAACATTATCAGATAAATGTCCTAGCATTGAAGACAATATGATACACAACAAAATTATCCTCATTCATAAATATAATCAAATAGCTATGTTTTACATGAACAAGCAGGGACTAGGCCCATTTCTCAGAGAATTGTCCTAAAGATCACATATCTGATGGACAAGGAGAATGTCCTGGTAGAAAGATCGAACCTGGTCCTAGAACCACAGGAATAGTCGCTAGACAGGGAAATAGCAAATCAGATATTCTGGGAGTGGGGCACACCCATGGTAGATCTGTTTTTATCTCCTCTGAACAGAAAGGTCCCGAACTTCTGCTCAAGAAAGGGACACAGGGCAAACTTGTCTTGAATGACTTCTCACTAACTTGGGAATAGGATCCCCTATATGCTTTTCTCTCTGTTGGCAAAAATCTTGCTAAAATTCAGAAGGAACAAGGGAACCATAATCCTCATAGCTCCCTATCGGCTAAGATAGATTTGGTTTCCACTCCAACAAGAGATGTCAGTCAGGAACCTAGTCAGGTTGGGGAATTCACCGAATGACATTACTTAGAATCATGGAATGCTGCTTCATCTCAATGCTATGTCCCTAGCTCTCTCAGTCTGGATGCTGAGAGGATAGCATTGCATTCCCTTAATTTATCTGCGGATGTATTCTTCTGGCAGTTCTATGACAGATTCTAGGAATTCATGATTTTAAATGGAAAATGTTTATCTTATGGCATGGTGGAAAGACTCTAGACCCTTTGTCGTTTTCCATACAGAAATAGCTTTAATACCTTCTACATCTTTCAGAGTCTGGCCCTGAAGACTAACTCCATTAGGGCTCATCTCAATGCAATTCATGGCTTCCCCAACCTGTCCTGAGGACCCCATAGCCAGTTGGGTTTTTAGGATATCCACAATCAATATGCATGGAGATACATTTGCATACCATGGAGACTCAGTATATGCAGATTTATCTCATGCATATTCATAGTGGATATCCTGAAAACCCGACTGGCTGTGGGGTCCCCAGTACAGGTTGGAGAAGCCCTGGTGTAATTGGTGCTTATCACCACCATTAGAAGGTAAACCCATCTCTATGTAGCCTTTAGTTCAGTTTATGCAGAGCTTGCGTCCTCTGTTCATGGGACCTCAATATGGTATGGATCCAGCTGATGAAAGCTTCCCCTTGAGCCACTGGAATCCTAAGAGCTAAAGTTTCTGACCTTAAGGTCATATTTTTTGTGGCAGTCACTTCAGCATGGCAGTCAATCAGCTCCAGGCCCTAATGGCTTATCTGCCTTATACTAAGTATTTTGATAATAGGGTGGATCTGCTCATGCATGTTAAGTTTCTGCCTAAGGTAGTACTGGACTTCCACCTCAACCAGTCAACATAATTCCAGCATTTTACCTAGGCCACATGTCCACAAAGGTGAATAAGCTTTGCACAGCTTGGATTGCAAAAGAGCTTTATGCATCTTTCTGTTATGGCCAAGCTGACCTGAATGTGGAAGGGCATGTCAAGGCTCATAGTATCAGAGCCTTGTAATGCCAGTGGCCCACTTGAGAGCAAGCATTGTGTAAGAGATTTGCCAAGGCTACAATGTAGAGTTCTCGCCACATTTTCAACATCTTATTATTGTTTTGGACAGGACTCCCGACACCATAGCAGATTTGAATCAGTATGTCCTGCAGATTCTATTGAGGTTTCTTCATCACCCACTTAAGTCCCATTTTATTGTTTTTCAGACTGCCCCTATAAAAAGTAAAAAAGAAAATGACTGATTGCCACTAAAATAGTGTTGCCTGTTAGCACTATTTTGCTGATATTATTTTCCTTTTTTTGTTTGGGAATGTCTGTAAATAGGTATTCCCCAATTGTGAGGAGTTCACATCCTGCTTGACCTCGAAAGAAAGCAAAAGTTCCTTCTCTGTAACTGGTGTTCTTCCAGCACAGCAGGGGATGTAAGTCCTCTCAAGAAGCCACCTGCCACTTCTTGGAATTGGTTTCTGTATAAATAGCTATGTAAGAACTGAGGGAAGCCCAAGCAACATGGTGACACAGTTTGTGCTACATATGCTTAGTCAAGCATGCCTAAAGCTTCTAGAAGCTTTTGATTAAACTTCCTGCACCAGGCTTCGTCAGATGTCACCCTCCTTATGAGGGCTCTTGCTTTCCTCAGAAAAATACCTGTTACAGGTAAGCAACTTTTCCTTTCTGACACTCTATCTGCCAATGCCTCTGTGGGAACCCTGCTCCTACCTGTCCCATCTTCACAGCATTTCAAATGGTTGAAAGAGCTAGGCTGCAAGGGAGAAATCCCCTCCGATGCAACGCATGTTATAAAATCCGTTGGCGCGCGCAGGGGGGTGAATTTTAGTAAATTACGCGCGGCAACACAATCGGGCCTTCCCCAGTTCCCTCCCAGTTTGCTCCCAGGAGCAGATTGGGAGGGAATGTTCCTACCCCCTGCCTAACCTTCCTTCCCTTTCCCCTCTCCCCTCTCCACCCCGGCCCCTAACCCCTACCTAGCACCTGGAAATTTTTTATTTTTCTACTTACTGCTCCTCCTGAGCAGTAGTAGCTTCCGGGCCCAGGGTGCGCTTCTCCGGGACAGTGGCTAATGGCCTCTGTCCTGCCCCGCCTCTCCCTGCCCAGACCCCGCCCCATTTTTAGGGCCTGGCACTTATGCACGTAAGTCCAGATTTTTAACTGCATGGCCCTTTGAAAATTTGCCCTTTACTTGGGATTCTCTTTGAGGATTCCTGTTATGTTGATCCTTATGTTGAAAAACCAGATCAAGGAGTTGGCTGAATGGAGGAAAACCTTTCTTGGGATCGATCCATGCCCAGGCTGTCTTCCTTTGTGGGGGGTACTGGAGGACAGGAAGACCTTAGAATATCATGTACTCTAAGCCAGCTACTGATAATGTGCACCATCTTGCCTGTATGAGAGCAAGAGAGGTATGCAAGAGACCACACCATTTTCTGTTGGCAAGATAGTTTCAAAGACTTCCATCCTATTCTGGAACAGGTCAGTTTCTAATAACCAACAGATGCAAGTCTGTGTGTGGAGCCACCCTCCTGCACTGATTCACGCAGGGACTGTAGTCTCTAGAGCAGTGGTTTTCAACCTGATTCTCAGGGACCACCTGCTTGGTTTGATTTTCAAGATATCCCTAATGAATATGCATAAGATATATTTGCCTACATTGAAGGCAGTGCATGCAGATATATCTCATATATATCCATTAGGGTTATCCTGAAAGCCAGGCTGCCAGGTTGTCTCTGATGATTGGATTGAGAAACACTGTTCTAGAGTAATGTCTTGTAGATGAAGCTGGGTTTTTTTTTGGTTCGATCAGGCTTCCAAGATCTGAAACTGAACAGTAGCTTAGACAGTGTGATGATAGTAGTTATGTGACTAAGGAAGGTGGCACAAGGAGTGAATGTATGATACAGGAGACATTTCAGGCAGATCACCACTCAGTCATTCTGTCAGTGATGCACACTGCAGACCGCCTGACTGGTAGAGTAGAAACAACTCAGAGGGAACGGAAGCTGAAATTAGAGATTTTGAGAGATTCTCTCACTAACCAGGAAATTGTTTTGTTCACTTTGGAGGTACATTTCAAAGGAATTAAGCGCGTAAATGTAACATACTATCATAGCAAATTCTAAAAGCCATTTACTCGAGTAAAGTGCACTTAACGCAAGTAAATCCTATGGATGATTCAATGACATATATTGTAGCAGTTTTCAAAAGCCCACTTACTTGAGTCAAGTGCACTTACTTGAGTAAAACCCAGTTGTACGCATGTAATGCTTTTTAAAATCAGGCCCTTGTGCCTAAAACCAAAGTCCTCAAGGTGAAACTACTCTTTATATCTTGATTGCATACTGAAGTATTATTTGGAAAAGACCTGATTCCTTAGCACATCAGAACAGTTTGTTCTGGTTGCTGTTGCTGCTAAGAAAGGATTACCAATATGTAATAACTTCATCTTTATAAATGTTCATTCTTTTATCACTGAGTCCTATAAGAAAGCCCATAAGAGCATACTGAGTTTCCTTAGAGAGCTCTTCATGAGAGTAGTGTCTGCCTATGTTATGAAAATACATATACATTTGTAGAATAAAGATGCAAAGCACATGAAGCATTACAGAGCAGTGACTTATTTATTTATTTATTTTAAGTTTTTCTATACCGGCATTCACAATAAATATTGCATCATGTCGGTTTACAATTAACAAGTGGATAAGGAACAAGAGGCAACAAATAACATTGATCTTAGTAATAATAGAATAATGATAATAATAGTAGTAAAAAAACATTAAACAAGAGGAGGCTAAGGAATGCAGTTACAATAAAACAGGGGAGTAATATAACTTGGATCGTAGAAAAGAAGCAGGGGTTTAATTGGAGAAAATCAATGCCAGTCATTGTGCTTAAAGCAATGATGAATAGCCCTTATGAGGTAGGGATATTAATTACCATTGTAAGGGCAAAGTCTGATTTATTGTAAGATAATGGATTAGGTTCAGTTTGGTTCAGGAAATGCTTTCAAGAATAGCCACGTTTAAGTCTTTTCCTAAATGTGGGAAGGCAGGGTTCCTGTCGCAAATGTGGTGGGATGGAGTTCCACAGTGTTGGTCCTGCAGTGGAGAAAGCCCTGTCTCTGGCGGTTATGTGCTTCATGGATTTAGAGTGTGGTACTTGTAAGGTTTCTCTATAGGACTCTCTGATTGGTCTTTTGGATGTGAATTTTTGAAAGGAATTTGAAGGTTGAGCTGAGAGTGTAGATGTATAGATTTGTAGATAGTGGTTATGGACTTATATATGATTCTGTAGTGAATTGGCAGCCAATGCAGGTCTTTGAGGATTGGTGATATGTGGTCTCTTCTCCGTGTGTTAGTTAATATTCTAGCAGCCGTGTTTTGGACCATCTGAAGGGGTTTAGTGTGAGATGATGGAAGGCCTAATAGCAAGAGTTGCAGTAATCTAGTTTGGCAAAAATTATTGATTGTAGAATAGTTCTGTAGTCATGAAAATGGAAGAGTGGTCTTATTCTTTTTAAGACTTGGAGTTTATAGAAGCAGTCCTTAGTAGTTTGATTTATGAATGCTTTTAGGTTTAACCTGTTATCCATGATAGCTCCCAAATTTCTTACTTGTGTAGTTTGTAAATTGGATGGAGATTTGTGTTGATGTTGCTGTTTTCAGATGAAATTAGGATGAGTTTCGCTTTTTGAAGAGTTTAGTATTAGATTAAGGTTTGAGAGGAGTCCATCAATTTTTAGAAGACAAGTTTCCCAGAATTCTAGGGTTTTGGAGTAGGATTCTTTGACGGGGATGACTATCTGGACGTCATCTGCATACAGAAAGTGTTTAAGGTTTAAATTAGTTAGCAGTTGGCAAAGCGGGAGCAAGTAGATATTAAAGAGCGTTGGTGAAAGGGAGGAGCCCTGTGGAACTCCCATAGATGAAGCGTAATGTTGAGATTCTTTGTTGTGAATTTTACTTTGTATGTTCTGTTCTCTAAGAACGATTTGAACCATGATAGTGCTGTTCCTGTTATTCCGATGTTTGATAGTTGAATTAGTAGGGTGGAGTGGTTTACCGTATCAAAGGCAGCTGAGAGGTCTAGGAGGATCAGTAAATAAGTATGACCTTTATCCAGGCCCATGATGAGGTAGTCGGTCAGGGAAATTAGTAGTGATTCCGTGCTTAAGGCTTTTCTGAAGCCATATTGAGATGGGAATAGAATTTTATGTTCCTCGAGGTAGTCTGAGAGTCTGGAGGTAACTAATTTTTCCATTACCTTAGCTATGAAAGGGAGATTTGATATAGGACGAAAATTGGTAGGATCATTAGGATTTAAGTTGGGTTTTTTATGAGTGGTTTGATGGATGCAATTTTCAGGTCTTCCGGGTAGATTCCTTGTGCTAAGGAACAGTTAATAATGTCTGTTAGAGCATTGGAGATTGTGTCTGGTATTAGCAGGAGAAGTTTGGAGGGGATGTGGTCTAAAGGGTGAGATGAAGGTTTCATTTTCTTAAGTGTAGAGAGTATCTCCGAAGTAGTGATGGGTTCGAAGGATTGTAGAGTTATATTTTTGTTGTGGTGGAAGTATGTGTTGGATTGTGTTGAAGTGTTGGTTCTCAGCTGTGTTATTAGGTTGGAGATTTTGTTGCTAAAGAAGAGGGCCAATTCCTCTGCTTTTTCTTGAGCTAGGCTGGCCGGGATGTCAGGATTCATGGTTTGAGTTAAATTAGATACATAGGTAAAGAGGGCTTTGGAATCAAAGATAATGTGGTGGATCTTTTGTGCAAAGAAGTCCCTTTTTGTTTTTAATGTAGTGCTTTTGTATTGGTGGAGTGCGAACTTGTAGGCAGAGAGGGATGATTGTGTTGGTGTTTTCCGCCATTTGCTTTCCTTCTGTCGGAGGGAGTGTTTAAGTTTTTGGAGTTCTTCTTTAAACCAAGGTTGTCTTTTGGAGGAGTTATGTTGGAGTTTTTTTTTGCCAGAGGACAGAGATTGTTGGCTACTGTTTCTGTTATCGTGGACCAAGAGTGGAGGGCTGAATTGGGTGAAGAGATGTCTATGAGTGGGAGTTCTGGGCTAAGATGATTGTGTAATTCCTCAGATGAGCAAGATTTCCTGTATATGAATTCAGGTTGTGGGATAGGTTTTTTGCTTATTTGTTCTAGCAAAAAGGCGGAAGATATTAAGGTATGGTCAGACCAGGGAACAGGTTGGCATTTGGGTAGAGTAGGGTGAGAGATGCTAGAGTTTACAAAAAATTAGGTCCAGGGTGTGACCTGCTCTGTGGGTAGGTTTGTTTATGATCTGTTTGAACCCTATGGCCGACATGGCGGTTAGGAAGGATTCGCAATTGGTTGAGAGAATGGGGTCGTCGACGTGTAAGTTGAAATCTCCCAGTATTATAGTGGGATGCTCCAGATTTATGTATGTTGTTGTTAATTCTAGAATGGGTGATGCATCTGATTCTAGAAGGCCTGGAGGAGCATAGATTAGAAGGATTTGCAGATTGTCCGATTTGAATAGGCCTGTTTCTATTTTTGATGGAGAGTTAATAGGGAATTGTGTGATTTTTAGCTCTTTTTTGGCTGCTAGGAGGATACCTCCGCCCCTTTTCTTCTTTCTAGGGATAGAGAAGATATCGTAAATTTGAGTTGGAAGTTGGTTTAGTAGAGCGGTGTCCGTGTGTTTAAGCCATGTTTCCGTTATGGCGCAGAATCAGGATTTTGTCCAAGAGCATGTCATTGAGAATTAGTGTTTTCTTGGAGAGTGATTGTGCGTTGAATAGTATCAAAGAGAAAAGAGCTAAGCCTAACGTTTGGGTAAACGGGGAAATCATGATGGGGATGAGGGATTTGTAGGTGGGTGGGCGTGAGATCAAAGATTGTTTTGCTGTGAGAAAGGTTCTGTGCTGGAGGATTGGAATTGGGAGGCCTGTGTGCATTGTGGTCTGCTGTATGAAGAATGGAGGAGTGGTTGCTGGATGAAGATTGGATGAGAGGTTGCTGGATGGAGGATGGATGAGAGGTTGCTGGATGGAGGAGTGGTTGCTGGATGAAGATTGGATGAGAGGTTGCTGGATGGAGTATGGAAGAGTGCCTGCTGGATGATGATTGGATGAGAGGTTGCTGGATGGAGGATGGAAGAGTGTCTGCTGGATGATGATTGGATGAGAGGTTGCTGGATGGAGGATGGAAGAGTGCCTGCTGGATGATGATTGGATGAGAGGTTGCTGGATGGAGGATGGAAGAGTGTCTGCTGGATGATGATTGGATGAGAGGTTGCTGGATGGAGGATGGAAGAGTGTCTGCTGGATGATGATTGGAAGAGTGTCTGCTGGATGAAGATTGGATGCGATGAAGATATAGCTGTGGTGTGTTTGATTGTATCTGGGGGCGTCGTCCTGATCTAGAAGACTTTAGACAGAACTCTAGAGGTACTGGAGTGCATTATCGTTTGGCTCTGGGACGCTCCAAGGGGCGCGCTAAGGGGCAGGCCCCTTAGGTCGCGCTCCTTCGGGCGCGCGACGCCCGGTGCGCGACGCCCCGGGAAGGGACGTCGATTTAAAGGGCCTTGAGCACTGCTTTGATAGGCTGGCTGGGTTGGGGTGGGAGCGGTTAGACTCACCACGTGTTCAGCCGCGTTTCACTTCCCTTCTCTTTTTCCCTTCTCGTTTTGGTTTTGTGTTTCCCTGGAATTGCTGCTGCTGCTGGCTCCCTGTTTTGGGGTGAGCGGGCTCTTGCTCCGAATGAGCAGCGCCGATCGCGCAAGCCCCCGCAGCGAAGGAGGTGAGTGGGAGGGCGAGTTGAGTCGCGGTAAAAGAGGGAGTCCCCGGGAAGCAACGGCGATTTAAAGGACCTGGAGCACTGCTTTGATAGGCTGGCTGGGTTGGGGTGGGAGCGGTTAGACTCACCACCAGACTTGGAAGAAGGCTTCTCTAGGCTACCGTTAATCTTACTGTTATAGGCCCTACTGTGCTCCATTCCATCATTTTTTTAATATCAGATCTTTTATTGTTGGAAGATAGCCATGCTAGATAAAGAGCCATTCCAATGTCAGCTCTATACTGAAGATATAGACCAACATATATCAAAATATAAGAGCAAAGGAATAGAAATCTAATAATCCCTCATTATTCACATTTTTCCACATCCCTTCCTCTGGAAGATAGATATTTAAGTCAAGGCATTATGCAGAAAGAATATTAAAAAAAAAAAAAAATAATCTAAAGAAAACAAGATATATAACGGCACATCCTTAAAACTATCAAGCAAAAGTCAAAATCCCCCTTATTTAAACTGAGAGGCCATGTCCATATTGAAAAATGTACCCTACATTTTGAAACTGGGGCGATTTGTCCTTAAACCTGCAATTAGTTCTCAAAGGAAGCAGTACTAGAAATCAGACCATACCATTCCTATGTAATTGCCAACAAAAAAACCAAGCTTACACCTGCGGCCCACAAGACGGACGCTCAATTTAGCCAGCGTCCGTTTTCCAAACCCATGGCTGTCAGCTGGTTTGAGAAGCGACGCTGGTAAAATTGAGCGTCGGCTGTCAAACCTGCTGACAGCCGCTGCTTTCTGTCAATAAGGAGGCGCTAGGGACGCGCTTAGTGTCCCTGGTGCCTCCTTATTACCGCGGGCCCTCAATTAAATACTCAATTGCGCGCCCAGGTGAGTGGCCTGATGCACGTCGGGAGAGCAGGCACTCGCCTTGGAGCGCCGGCTCTCCCGCGGTTTTTACTGTATCGGCCCATGTGCTTTTGTCTGCTAACTGGATACAATCTCAGGTCTCATTGGTAATCTATGATTCTGGCTCAAACTCTGAGTATTCTTGAGGATGCATCTATGGATCAGAGGACTTCTTTGAACAAGAAGAATCAACAGATATCCCCTCAGATCCCTCTTCTCCACAGGAAAGGAGAAGATATCCTCCAGAGCAGTGGTTCTCAACTGGTGGTCGCCAAGAACACGCAGGTGTGTCGCCACACTTCCCGGTCCCTCGCTGACCCAGCTGCTCCTGTGTGTGTATGTGTGTGAGTGAGAGAGTGTGTATGTGAATGATTGAGAGCCTGTATATGTGAAAGAGAGTATGTCTGTGATTGAGAGCCTGCCTGTGAGAGAGAGAGCATGAATGTAAGTTTACGATTGGGAACCTGTATGTGTAAGTTTGTGATTGAAAACTTGTTTGTGTGAAAGAGTAAGTGTGTATGATTGAGATCCTTTGTGTGTGATTGAGGTCATGTGTATGTATGATTAAGAGCCTGTGTGTATAAGTAAGAGAGAGAGCATGTGTGTCTGTGTGTGATTGAGAGCTGGTTTAGGTGAGGGAGCATGTGAGTATGTGTTTGAGAGTCTGTGGGTAAATGAGAGAGAGAAAGCATGTTTGTAAGCATGTGAATGAGTCTGTGTGTGAGAGAAAAAGACAGCATGTATGTGTGTGATTGAAAGCCTGTGTGTGTAAGCGTGAAAAGATAGACAGCATGTGTGTAAATGTGTAATTAAGAGCCTATATAAGTGAGAGAAAAAGCATGTGTATATGTGAGTGACTGAGAAGCATGTGTGTATAGGTGTGTAATTGAGAGCCAGTGTGAGAGAGAGCGCTGGTATGTGACTGAGAAGAGAGGAGAAAGTTCCAAAGCAAACCACCCCTCCTCCTGCTAATTCAAAACAATCTCAGGAGACCTGGATATCAAACGTTCTCAGGTATGCAGAGCAAAAACATTTTTTTATCCTTATTTTTCATTACTGGGTCTTTGTGTCTGCTATTTTGAAATATTTTATTGGTATCTAGAAATTTTTTATGAGTTTTTAATTATTGGATATTCCACTCATCAGTGTTTTGAAATAATCTGTTCTTTTTGTTAGTATGATTTTACTGCTACTGATTTTATATTTATTGATTTGTTTTATAAGGATGGGTGATTTTTCTTTTTTCCTTTATTACACTGCATACAGAGACTCTGGCTTGTTGCAGTTTCCAATTCAGTTTTTGTCTGCATGCTTCTAGTTATGCATTTTGGTCTCTTTATTCTTTGTTAGGTGAGGGTCAGCACATGTGATTCAGGTGAGGTTTTCTGCTGGCGTGTAGTTTCTGTGTAGGGCTCTATAGCGGCCTGGCTTGGTCCGTTTTCCTAATAGGAGATGTATTGGTGTCTTAAGGCCTGGTGTAATATTTTCAGTGTTGCCTTTTCTTAGGTAAGGTGGTTACTGTTAAGTGCTGGAAATTGTTTATTTATTTATTTATTTATTTTAAAACTTTTCTATACCGTCGTTTAGTAGTATACCATCACAACGGTTTACAGATAGGCACATAAATAAGTCTGGTTAGGATTATAAATTAACTAGTAGGTGCCAATAGAGTTTTGGTTACATGATTCAAATAATATTGGTGCTGTTTTGGTGTGGGATGTTTACTATTTATGCAATTTCTGTTCAGACAGAATGCGCATCTTTTCCTTGTGTCATTTTAAACAAAAATAATTACTGGACCTTTACTTTTTATTTCCACTGTGAATTGTAATGAGCAGTGTGTCATACATGTGAACGTGGCCTGTCAGGTGTGTCATGATGGGAAAAGGTTGAGAACCACTGCGCCAGAGGACCTTTCCTTTGTTGACTTTGTGAAGAGAATGGCAGATTCTATTCCATTTAATTTGCAGGAGGAGAAGGAAGGTGGGAAAGTCCTGGCAAAAATGCTTGACATTCTCCAGTTCATGGATTCCCTCAAGGAAATTGTGGAAGTGCCCATCCATGAGATACTTCAGGAGATGCAGTTAAGAATATGAGAGAACCCCTCTCTCTGTGTCACCAGTGAATAAGAAGGTGGATGAAATGCATCGTGTCCAGAAGGTTTCCCAGATTAAAGAAGGAGCAACTTGCTTATCAGTCAGTTGTAGTCAAATCTACTCTCAAACAAGGCCCGGTGATTTAGAATCCGGCCTTCGGTGCCCCCAGGGAAGGATTCCTATACTTTTGACCTTGTATGAAGAAAGGTTTACCAGGGGGATATGCTGAATGCCTGCATAACATCCTATTAACAATCCCCTCTGTGCGATTGGCCCAACTCTCACAAGTGTGTGAGCACGCAATATCACTCGCTAGCCCCAACTTTGGAATGCACTCCCCTCTGATCTAAGGTTACAAATGAATCTCTAAATTTTCAAAAAGGACGTAAAGACCTGGCTCTTCTCAATAGCATATCAAGATGCCTGACTTACTACTCTCTCCCTATTTTTAAATACGCCCTAGAGGCCTCTGCAATCCTAACTCTTAATCCCCGCCTTTTAACTGATATTTTTGCTCTAGTAATGATAATTTTAACGTGCTCTTATTATAAATAACAGTTGTATTTGTATTTTAGATTTTATTGTTTTTTAGTCTGATGTGCAATACGTTTAACAATTTTTAATATTTAATATTTTACTTTACTTAATTTAATGAATTTATACTGATTGATGCACTGTTCTGTCAACTGTTGTGATGGTGATGCCGAACGACGGTATATAAAACCCAATAATAAATAAATACCAACTCTTCATAAACCAATATACAGTATGTGAAACATTCTGAAGGTCATGAAGGGGATATCAGAGCATGTCTCTCAAGAGCAGTGTAACACCCTGGAGTCACTACTGGGTAAAAGGATTGAGTATGGAAACACATGGTCTATTCAATGTTTTCAAGATAGCATTGAGTGTCTCAGCAGAAGCTATTGGTGTCCACAGACTTGCATGATTGTGGACCTCAGGCAAAATGTCCAAAACAAGCTCACTGACTTGCCCTGCAATGGAGAGAACCTATTTGGAGATAAGGTCAAGGAAATGGTGGCTCATGTGAAAGACCATTGTGCTGTTCTTCATTCTCTCCCCATTGCTATTCCAACATACACCCCCTCCCCCCCAATCTAGGAGGTATACAAATGGAGCACTGAAGACACTTTCTATCTGCCAAGGAGACATTATCCTCTGCCCCTTAACACCAATAACCTCATTCTCATCCCAGACAGCAGAAAGCTAAAAGCCACAGCCAGCATCCAGCCAAAACTTGGGATGGATTTTGACCATATCCAGGAAAATATAGCCATGATCTCAATATCCATGACAGAGAACATACCAGTTGGGGAAAGGCTGAGATAAATCATCATTTCAAAATAACTTTGGACACTTGGGGTCTTAGCATAGTTAGGAAAGGATACAGATTTAATGTATTGGAAACTATGCCAAATGCCTCCACCCTGAGAAGGTCTTGGACATTTTTCAACATTAGGAACTTGCCTCCCCCTTAGAGGCCAATGTGATGAAACCTATTCCATCAGGTGAGAGAGAGCAGGGATTATATTCCAACTATTTCCCTATTACAAAGAAAACAGGGATAATCCATCCCATCCTAGACCTAAGAGTTTTGAACAAATTCCTGGTAAAGGAAACATTTAAGATGGGGAATTTTAAGCACTTTAATCCCATTCCTAGAAAAAGGTTGTTGGCTATGCTCCCTGGATTTAAAAAGATGCTTATTCACATATTGAGATACCTCCTGTGACCTGGAAATATCTGATTTGTAGTAAGGAAATAGCACCTCCATTATTATACACTGCCATTTAGCCTAGTGTCAGCACCACATATTCTCACAAAATGTCTTGTAGTGTTGGTTATGCATCTATACAAATTGGAATGCATGTATTTCCCTACCTGGACAATTGGCTGCTCAAGAGCACGTCTTAAGGAGCTGCCATAGAACCAATGAGAAAACTATCTGCATGTTAGAGTTGTTAGGATTCATCATATATTATTTAAAATCCCATCTGAACCTGTCATATCAACTGGAATTTATAGGCGCTATGCTAGATATGACTTAAGCGAAAGCCTTTCTTCCACAAGAAAGGATTATCATACTGATGTCTGCAGGGTAAGACATAAAAAAGAGTTAGCAAGCATCAGCACTGAGACATTTGAGTTTGAGTGGTTCTCATGGCATCAACAGTACATATCACTCCACTGGCATGTCTTCATATGAGCTGAGCCCAATGGACCCTAAGATCACAGTGAACCCAAGCAACTTAAGAACTTTGAGACAGCATCCTCCTCATCCAACAGCACAGGGACTGCCTGTCCTAGTAACATATTTGATCAAATCTGGCCACAGGAATCTCCTTCCAAATTCCTATAGCTCAAATTGTCCTAAGCACAGACATGTTCGACCTGGGGATCTAGAGGAGTATTACACCCAAGGCTTCTGGTCTGCTCAGGAAAAACATTATCAGATAAATGTCCTAGCATTGAAGACAATATGATACACAACAAAATTATCCTCATTCATAAATATAATCAAATAGCTATGTTTTACATGAACAAGCAGGGACTAGGCCATTTCTCAGAGAATTGTCCTAAAGATCACATATCTGATGGACAAGGAGAATGTCCTGGTAGAAAGATCGAACCTGGTCCTAGAACCACAGGAATAGTCGCTAGACAGGGAAATAGCAAATCAGATATTCTGGGAGTGGGGCACACCCATGGTAGATCTGTTTTTATCTCCTCTGAACAGAAAGGTCCCGAACTTCTGCTCAAGAAAAGGGACACAGGGCAAACTTGTCTTGAATGACTTCTCACTAACTTGGGAATAGGATCCCCTATATGCTTTTCTCTCTGTTGGCAAAAATCTTGCTAAAATTCAGAAGGAACAAGGGAACCATAATCCTCATAGCTCCCTATCGGCTAAGATAGATTTGGTTTCCACTCCAACAAGAGATGTCAGTCAGGAACCTAGTCAGGTTGGGGAATTCACCGAATGACATTACTTAGAATCATGGAATGCTGCTTCATCTCAATGCTATGTCCCTAGCTCTCTCAGTCTGGATGCTGAGAGGATAGCATTGCATTCCCTTAATTTATCTGCGGATGTATTCTTCTGGCAGTTCTATGACAGATTCTAGGAATTCATGATTTTAAATGGAAAATGTTTATCTTATGGCATGGTGGAAAGACTCTAGACCCTTTGTCGTTTTCCATACAGAAATAGCTTTAATACCTTCTACATCTTTCAGAGTCTGGCCTGAAGACTAACTCCATTAGGGCTCATCTCAATGCAATTCATGGCTTCCCCAACCTGTCCTGAGGACCCCATAGCCAGTTGGGTTTTTAGGATATCCACAATCAATATGCATGGAGATACATTTGCATACCATGGAGACTCAGTATATGCAGATTTATCTCATGCATATTCATAGTGGATATCCTGAAAACCCGACTGGCTGTGGGGTCCCCAGTACAGGTTGGAGAAGCCCTGGTGTAATTGGTGCTTATCACCACCATGTAGAAGGTAAACCCATCTCTATGTAGCCTTTAGTTCAGTTTATGCAGAGCTTGCGTCCTCTGTTCATGGGACCTCAATATGGTATTGATCCAGCTGATGAAAGCTTCCCTTGAGCCACTGGAATCCTAAGAGCTAAAGTTTCTGACCTTAAGGTCATATTTTTTGTGGCAGTCACTTCAGCATGCAGTCAATCAGCTCCAGGCCCTAATGGCTTATCTGCCTTATACTAAGTATTTTGATAATAGGGTGGATCTGCTCATGCATGTTAAGTTTCTGCCTAAGGTAGTACTGGACTTCCACCTCAACCAGTCAAACATAATTCCAGCATTTTACCTAGGCCACATGTCCACAAAGGTGAATAAGCTTTGCACAGCTTGGATTGCAAAAGAGCTTTATGCATCTTTCTGTTATGGCCAAGCTGACCTGAATGTGGAAGGGCATGTCAAGGCTCATAGTATCAGAGCCATTGTAATGCCAGTGGCCCACTTGAGAGCAAGCATTGTGGAAGAGATTTGCAAGGCTACAATGTAGAGTTCTCGCCACATTTTCACATCTTATTATTGTTTGGACAGGGACTCCCGACACAATAGCAGATTTGATCAGTATGTCCTGCAGATTCTATTTGAGGTTTCTTCATCACCCACTTAAGTCCCATTTTATTGTTTTTCAGACTGCCCCTATAAAAAGTAAAAAAGAAAATGACTGATTGCCACTAAAAATAGTGTTGCCTGTTAGCACTATTTTGCTGATATTATTTTCCTTTTTTGTTTGGGAATGTCTGTAAATAGGTATTCCCCAATTGTGAGGAGTTCACATCCTGCTTGACCTCGAAGAAAGCAAAAGTTCCTTCTCTGTAACTGGTGTTCTTCCAGCACAGCAGGGGATGTAAGTCCTCTCAGAAGCCACCTGCCACTTCTTGGAATTGGTTTCTGTATAAATAGCTATGTAAGAACTGAGGGAAGCCCAAGCAACATGGTGACACAGGTTGTGCTACATATGCTTAGTCAAGCATGCCTAAAGCTTCTAGAAGCTTTTGATTAAACTTCCTGCACCAGGCTTCGTCAGATGTCACCTCCTTATGAGGGCTCTTGCTTTCCTCAGAAAATACCTGTTACAGGTAAGCAACTTTTCCTTTTCTGACACTCTATCTGCCATGCCTCTGTGGGAACCCTGCTCCTACCTGTCCATCTTCACAGCATTTCAAATGGTTGAAAGAGCTAGGCTGCAAGGGAGAAATCCCCTCCGATGCACGCATGTTATAAAATCCGTTGGCGCGCGCAGGGGGTGAATTTTAGTAAATTACGCGCGGCAACACAATCGGGCCTTCCCCAGTTCCCTCCCAGTTTGCTCCCAGGAGCAGATTGGGAGGGAATGTTCCTACCCCCCTGCCTAACCTTCCTTCCCTTTCCCCTCTCCCCTCTCCACCCCGGCCCCTAACCCCTACCTAGCACCTGGAAATTTTTTATTTTTCTACTTACTGCTCCTCCTGAGCAGTAGTAGCTTCCGGCCAGGGTGCGCTTCTCCGGGACAGTGGCTAATGGCCTCTGTCCTGCCCCGCCTCTCCCTGCCCAGACCCCGCCCCATTTTTAGGGCCTGGCACTTATGCACGTAAGTCCAGATTTTTAACTGCATGGCCCTTTGAAAATTTGCCCTTTACTTGGGATTCTCTTTGAGGATTCCTGTTATGTTGATCCTTATGTTGAAAACCAGATCAAGGAGTTGGCTGAATGGAGGAAAACCTTTTCTTGGGATCGATCCATGCCCAGGCTGTCTTCCTTTTGTGGGGGGTACTGGAGGACAGGAAGACCTTAGAATATCATGTACTCTAAGCCAGCTACTGATAATGTGCACCATCTTGCCTGTATGAGAGCAAGAGAGGTATGCAAGAGACCACACCATTTTCTGTTGGCAAGATAGTTCAAAGACTTCCATCCTATTCTGGAACAGGTCAGTTCTAATAACCAACAGATGCAAGTCTGTGTGTGGAGCCACCCTCCTGCACTGATTCACGCAGGGACTGTAGTCTCTAGAGCAGTGGTTTTCAACCTGATTCTCAGGGACCACCTGCTTGGTTTGATTTTCAAGATATCCCTAATGAATATGCATAAGATATATTTGCCTACATTGAAGGCAGTGCATGCAGATATATCTCATATATATCCATTAGGGTTATCCTGAAAGCCAGGCTGCCAGGTTGTCTCTGATGATTGGATTGAGAAACACTGTTCTAGAGTAATGTCTTGTAGATGAAGCTGGGTTTTTTTTGGTTCGATCAGGCTTCCAAGATCTGAAACTGAACAAGTAGCTTAGACAGTGTGATGATAGTAGTTATGTGACTAAGGAAGGTGGCACAAGGAGTGAATGTATGATACAGGAGACATTTCAGGCAGATCACCACTCAGTCATTCTGTCAGTGATGCACACTGCAGACCGCCTGACTGGTAGAGTAGAACAACTCAGAGGGAACGGAAGCTGAAATTAGAGATTTTTGAGAGATTCTCTCACTAACCAGGAAATTGTTTTGTTCACTTTGGAGGTACATTTCAAAGGAATTAAGCGCGTAAATGTAACATACTATCATAGCAAATTCTAAAAGCCATTTACTCGAGTAAAGTGCACTTAACGCAAGTAAATCCTATGGATGATTCAATGACATATATTGTAGCAGTTTTCAAAAGCCCACTTACTTGAGTCAAGTGCACTTACTTGAGTAAAACCCAGTTGTACGCATGTAAATGCTTTTTAAAATCAGGCCCTTTGTGCCTAAAACCAAAGTCCTCAAGGTGAAACTACTCTTTATATCTTGATTGCATACTGAAGTATTATTTGGAAAAGACCTGATTCCTTAGCACATCAGAACAGTTTGTTCTGGTTGCTGTTGCTGCTAAGAAAGGATTACCAATATGTAATAACTTCATCTTTATAAATGTTCATTCTTTTATCACTGAGTCCTATAAGAAAGCCCATAAGAGCATACTGAGTTTCCTTAGAGAGCTCTTCATGAGAGTAGTGTCTGCCTATGTTATGAAAATACATATACATTTGTAGAATAAAGATGCAAAGCACATGAAGCATTACAGAGCAGTGACTTATTTATTTATTTATTTTAAGTTTTTCTATACCGGCATTCACAATAAATATTGCATCATGTCGGTTTACAATTAACAAGTGGATAAGGAACAAGAGGCAACAAATAACATTGATCTTAGTAATAATAGAATAATGATAATAATAGTAGTAAAAAAACATTAAACAAGAGGAGGCTAAGGAATGCAGTTACAATAAAACAGGGGAGTAATATAACTTGGATCGTAGAAAAGAAGCAGGGGTTTAATTGGAGAAAATCAATGCCAGTCATTGTGCTTAAAGCAATGATGAATAGCCCTTATGAGGTAGGGATATTAATTACCATTGTAAGGGCAAAGTCTGATTTATTGTAAGATAATGGATTAGGTTCAGTTTGGTTCAGGAAATGCTTTCAAGAATAGCCACGTTTTAAGTCTTTTCCTAAATGTGGGAAGGCAGGGTTCCTGTCGCAAATGTGGTGGGATGGAGTTCCACAGTGTTGGTCCTGCAGTGGAGAAAGCCCTGTCTCTGGCGGTTATGTGCTTCATGGATTTAGAGTGTGGTACTTGTAAGGTTTCTCTATAGGACTCTCTGATTGGTCTTTTGGATGTGAATTTTTTGAAAGGAATTTGAAGGTTGAGCTGAGAGTGTAGATGTATAGATTTGTAGATAGTGGCTATGGACTTATATATGATTCTGTAGTGAATTGGCAGCCAATGCAGGTCTTTGAGGATTGGTGATATGTGGTCTCTTCTCCGTGTGTTAGTTAATATTCTAGCAGCCGTGTTTTGGACCATCTGAAGGGGTTTAGTGTGAGATGATGGAAGGCCTAATAGCAAAGAGTTGCAGTAATCTAGTTTGGCAAAAATTATTGATTGTAGAATAGTTCTGTAGTCATGAAAATGGAAGAGTGGTCTTATTCTTTTTAAGACTTGGAGTTTATAGAAGCAGTCCTTAGTAGTTTGATTTATGAATGCTTTTAGGTTTAACCTGTTATCCATGATAGCTCCCAAATTTCTTACTTGTGTAGTTTGTAAATTGGATGGAGGATTTGTGTTGATGTTGCTGTTTTCAGATGAAATTAGGATGAGTTCGCTTTTTGAAGAGTTTAGTATTAGATTAAGGTTTGAGAGGAGTCCATCAATTTTTAGAAGACAAGTTTCCCAGAATTCTAGGGTTTTGGAGTAGGATTCTTTGACGGGGATGACTATCTGGACGTCATCTGCATACAGAAAGTGTTTAAGGTTTAAATTAGTTAGCAGTTGGCAAAGCGGGAGCAAGTAGATATTAAAGAGCGTTGGTGAAAGGGAGGAGCCCTGTGGAACTCCCATAGATGAAGCGTAATGTTGAGATTCTTTGTTGTGAATTTTTACTTTGTATGTTCTGTTCTCTAAGAACGATTTGAACCATGATAGTGCTGTTCCTGTTATTCCGATGTTTGATAGTTGAATTAGTAGGGTGGAGTGGTTTACCGTATCAAAGGCAGCTGAGAGGTCTAGGAGGATCAGTAAATAAGTATGACCTTTATCCAGGCCCATGATGAGGTAGTCGGTCAGGGAAATTAGTAGTGATTCCGTGCTTAAGGCTTTTCTGAAGCCATATTGAGATGGGAATAGAATTTTATGTTCCTCGAGGTAGTCTGAGAGTCTGGAGGTAACTAATTTTTCCATTACCTTAGCTATGAAAGGGAGATTTGATATAGGACGAAAATTGGTAGGATCATTAGGATTTAAGTTGGGTTTTTTTATGAGTGGTTTGATGGATGCAATTTTCAGGTCTTCCGGGTAGATTCCTTGTGCTAAGGAACAGTTAATAATGTCTGTTAGAGCATTGGAGATTGTGTCTGGTATTAGCAGGAGAAGTTTGGAGGGGATGTGGTCTAAAGGGTGAGATGAAGGTTTCATTTTCTTAAGTGTAGAGAGTATCTCCGAAGTAGTGATGGGTTCGAAGGATTGTAGAGTTATATTTTTGTTGTGGTGGAAGTATGTGTTGGATTGTGTTGAAGTGTTGGTTCTCAGCTGTGTTATTAGGTTGGAGATTTTGTTGCTAAAGAAGAGGGCCAATTCCTCTGCTTTTTCTTGAGCTAGGCTGGCCGGGATGTCAGGATTCATGGTTTGAGTTAAATTAGATACATAGGTAAAGAGGGCTTTGGAATCAAAGATAATGTGGTGGATCTTTTGTGCAAAGAAGTCCCTTTTTGTTTTTAATGTAGTGCTTTTGTATTGGTGGAGTGCGAACTTGTAGGCAGAGAGGGATGATTGTGTTGGTGTTTTCCGCCATTTGCTTTCCTTCTGTCGGAGGGAGTGTTTAAGTTTTTGGAGTTCTTCTTTAAACCAAGGTTGTCTTTTGGAGGAGTTATGTTGGAGTTTTTTTGTTGCCAGAGGACAGAGATTGTTGGCTACTGTTTCTGTTATCGTGGACCAAGAGTGGAGGGCTGAATTGGGTGAAGAGATGTCTATGAGTGGGAGTTCTGGGCTAAGATGATTGTGTAATTCCTCAGATGAGCAAGATTTCCTGTATATGAATTCAGGTTGTGGGATAGGTTTTTTGCTTATTTGTTCTAGCAAAAAGGCGGAAGATATTAAGGTATGGTCAGACCAGGGAACAGGTTGGCATTTGGGTAGAGTAGGGTGAGAGATGCTAGAGTTTACAAAAATTAGGTCCAGGGTGTGACCTGCTCTGTGGGTAGGTTTGTTTATGATCTGTTTGAACCCTATGGCCGACATGGCGGTTAGGAAGGATTCGCAATTGGTTGAGAGAATGGGGTCGTCGACGTGTAAGTTGAAATCTCCCAGTATTATAGTGGGATGCTCCAGATTTATGTATGTTGTTGTTAATTCTAGAATGGGTGATGCATCTGATTCTAGAAGGCCTGGAGGAGCATAGATTAGAAGGATTTGCAGATTGTCCGATTTGAATAGGCCTGTTTCTATTTTTGATGGAGAGTTAATAGGGAATTGTGTGATTTTTAGCTCTTTTTTGGCTGCTAGGAGGATACCTCCGCCCCTTTTCTTCTTTCTAGGGATAGAGAAGATATCGTAAATTTGAGTTGGAAGTTGGTTTAGTAGAGCGGTGTCCGTGTGTTTAAGCCATGTTTCCGTTATGGCGCAGAAATCAGGATTTTTGTCCAAGAGCATGTCATTGAGAATTAGTGTTTTCTTGGAGAGTGATTGTGCGTTGAATAGTATCAAAGAGAAAAGAGCTAAGCCTAACGTTTGGGTAAACGGGGAAATCATGATGGGGATGAGGGATTTGTAGGTGGGTGGGCGTGAGATCAAAGATTGTTTTGCTGTGAGAAAGGTTCTGTGCTGGAGGATTGGAATTGGGAGGCCTGTGTGCATTGTGGTCTGCTGTATGAAGAATGGAGGAGTGGTTGCTGGATGAAGATTGGATGAGAGGTTGCTGGATGGAGGATGGATGAGAGGTTGCTGGATGGAGGAGTGGTTGCTGGATGAAGATTGGATGAGAGGTTGCTGGATGGAGTATGGAAGAGTGCCTGCTGGATGATGATTGGATGAGAGGTTGCTGGATGGAGGATGGAAGAGTGTCTGCTGGATGATGATTGGATGAGAGGTTGCTGGATGGAGGATGGAAGAGTGCCTGCTGGATGATGATTGGATGAGAGGTTGCTGGATGGAGGATGGAAGAGTGTCTGCTGGATGATGATTGGATGAGAGGTTGCTGGATGGAGGATGGAAGAGTGTCTGCTGGATGATGATTGGAAGAGTGTCTGCTGGATGAAGATTGGATGCGATGAAGATATAGCTGTGGTGTGTTTGATTGTATCTGGGGGGCGTCGTCCTGATCTAGAAGACTTTAGACAGAACTCTAGAGGTACTGGAGTGCATTATCGTTTGGCTCTGGGACGCTCCAAGGGGCGCGCTAAGGGGCAGGCCCCTTAGGTCGCGCTCCTTCGGGCGCGCGACGCCCGGTGCGCGACGCCCCGGAAGGGACGTCGATTTAAAGGGCCTTGAGCACTGCTTTGATAGGCTGGCTGGGTTGGGGTGGGAGCGGTTAGACTCACCACGTGTTCAGCCGCGTTTCACTTCCCTTCTCTTTTTCCCTTCTCGTTTTGGTTTTGTGTTTCCCTGGAATTGCTGCTGCTGCTGGCTCCCTGTTTTGGGGTGAGCGGGCTCTTGCTCCGAATGAGCAGCGCCGATCGCGCAAGCCCCCGCAGCGAAGGAGGTGAGTGGGAGGGCGAGTTGAGTCGCGGTAAAAGAGGGAGTCCCCGGGAAGCAACGGCGATTTAAAGGACCTGGAGCACTGCTTTGATAGGCTGGCTGGGTTGGGGTGGGAGCGGTTAGACTCACCACCAGACTTGGAAGAAGGCTTCTCTAGGCTACCGTTAATCTTACTGTTATAGGCCCTACTGTGCTCCATTCCATCATTTTTTTAATATCAGATCTTTTATTGTTGGAAGATAGCCATGCTAGATAAAGAGCCATTCCAATGTCAGCTCTATACTGAAGATATAGACCAACATATATCAAAATATAAGAGCAAAGGAATAGAAATCTAATAATCCCTCATTATTCACATTTTTCCACATCCCTTCCTCTGGAAGATAGATATTTAAGTCAAGGCATTATGCAGAAAGAATATTAAAAAAAAAAAAAATAATCTAAAGAAAACAAGATATATAACGGCACATCCTTAAAACTATCAAGCAAAAGTCAAAATCCCCCTTATTTAAACTGAGAGGCCATGTCCATATTGAAAAATGTACCCTACATTTTTGAAACTGGGGCGATTTGTCCTTAAACCTGCAATTAGTTCTCAAAGGAAGCAGTACTAGAAATCAGACCATACCATTCCTATGTAATTGCCAACAAAAAAACCAAGCTTACACCATTTCCCTTATCCAGCTTTTGGGGCTTTCTGAGCTGGGAGTCCCTATGAATTTCACAACTCACCACTCGTTTCACAAAATCAGGCATCTTTTGCCCCTACAGGGCTAAACCATATAGTAGAAAATGCTAGCTTGGCCATGTCCTCTCCAGCATTTCTCTGTACAGGATATCAATATTAGTAAACTTTTATATGCAATACTGTGATTATCTGAATTTCTTTCCAAACGAACAGCACTTCATCTCACTTCCTGTCTATTAATTGCATATCAAGATCTTCCTTCCACATTTGTCTCACCTTATCTACACTATCAGTTATATTTCGGTAATGCAGGTCTTTCTAAAGCCATAAACTTATCTAATACCATTCTTCCCCAGAATCCATTCTGAAGAAGGCTTTCATCCCATTAGTTTTGAGTGTTGGGGAGTGGAACAGCATTGACAATTTTCTTGCCATCAATCCCTGTTCTGCTAACTCCTCAGTCAGTGAGAACCAAAGCCGCTCGCTGTTCGTTCTGTAAGTTGCTAACCTGCACAGTACCCTTTGGTCTCTGTTGGGCAAGTAGATGTATACAGCATCGTACTGGAGAAGCACTCAGACTGGATATAAAAGAGCATTGCAGGAGGAAGAACCACGAGGACCACTTTCGATTTGCTGCTGATCTGTTGTTCTCTCCAAGAGGCAGCAACCCATGGGTCCTGAGGATTGCTGGTGTAATTATTCATTTATCTACTGCTACAAGGCAAAGCATGCCCACAGAAGAGACCGTCCTTTCCCCATGGAGCATACAATCTAATCAGGACCCACAGACGAGCCATACAGTAAGTTAACCTTTGTGTGAGGCCCAGGAACTTTATTATAGAAGCTGATTAAAAACAAGGCCATGCTCGGTTTTAGAATGTAGAAGCTGCCTCAAAAAAGATGAAGTCTTAGGAAGGATTTGAGTGGGTCTCTGCCTTTTAAGAGTCTATTTAAGAAAACAGGCAGTGGGACTAAGTAGAAGAAATTAGCATTTAATTACTCTATCAATTAAGAAGCTACAAACACTAGGAAAAAACCTGTAAAAAATGGAGTTTTAGTTAAACTTAGCACAGTTATAATGCAATGATTCTTTCCTAATGTTAAAACTGGTATTTAGGATAAATGTTGATTATCCAGTAGTGGTGGGGGGGGGGGAGTTATATTTAAGGCAGCCTCAAAAGGTGGATTTATATATCACTTATTTAATTGGTTACTGCTGCATGAATCAGGCCTCAGTCCCACCAACAGCCTATATAAGCAAGCAGAAGTGCATGTTAGAGATTGTACTGGGGGGGGGGGGGGGAGGAGGAGTAGTGTGGGAGGTCCACTACTAAGACAAGGTATTTCCCCCTTCCTTTTGGGCTGATACAGTACAGGGGCTGATAGTGTAAGGGGCCGAAAACGCGGGTCCAATCCCCCGAACCTAATAGCGCCCGCAACATCCAAATGCATGTTGATGGCCCTATGAGGTATTCCCGCGCGATTCAGAAAACAAAATGTGCAGCCAAGCCGCACATTTTGCTTTCAGAAATTAGCGCCTACCCAAAGGTAGGCGCTAATTTCTTCGTGCACCCTCCGACTTAATATCATGGCGATATTAAGTCAGAGGTCCCGAAACTTTCCAAAAGTAAAATAAATAAATAAATTTGAAGTCGGCCCACAGCTGTTGGGTCGAAAACCGGATGCTCAGTTTTGCCGGCGTCCGGTTTCCGAGCCCATGGCTGTCAGCGGGCTCGAGAACTGAGGCCGGCAAAAATGAGCGTCGGCTGTCAAATCCGCTGACAGCCGCCGCTCTGGTCCAAAAGGAGGCGCTAGGGATGCGCTAGTGTCCCTAGCGCCTCCTTTTACCTGGTTTTACCGCCGGGCCTAATTAGCATACTGAATCGCACACACAGGAGAGTGGCCTGTGCGCGTGCCGGGCCCGCTCTCCCGTGGACTTTACTGAATCGGCCCGTTTGAAAGGCATTTTGGTGTTGTGTGAATATTATTATTATTATTATTATTATTTAACATTTTTATATACCGGCATTCGTAGGACACATCATGTCGGTTCACAATTAACTGAGAAAGGAAATTACATTGAACAAGGGGGGTTTAACTGGGAGAATTGGATAATAATTGGATAAAAGGAACAAGGTAAAAAGCGAAGAACGAGAGAAAAGAGAAAGCAAGCATGGATAACTTAATTGGAAAAATATGAATATACTTCAAAGACACAGAATTTTCAGCCAAAAAGCAGACAGGAATGAAAGCGCACCAAATACCAAAGAAGCAATCTGAAATGAATAATTCTAGCAGTGTGGGGCAGGCTGGAAGAATCAGTTAAGGAAAACTTACCATAGGGAGGTGAGTTTTAAGTATGACAATTTCAACCAAGTCGTCAAGAACAGAAAACGAAACAGGTGATTCCCTTCTATTAAGCAAAGTGTTTCCTCTTACCTTTGAGCCCAGGCATTTTCAGTCCCTCACATGTTTTATTTTTGCTGGGCCAGCAGCACACAAAATTAAAAACATAAATCATTTTATCTTTTTGTGTAGCATCTACAGTGGTTTACACACAGTGTTTTACTGTATGCAATATGGGTTCACAATGTTTAAATCTGATCCTCCAGCCTGCCCTTCTCTCATTACAGGATAGGCATATTTACACCAAGAACAGAATTTGGGTTTGGTATTATGGATCTAGAGTCACATTTCTAAAATCTCTTTCTCTTTCCTGTTCACCTTATTTGAAATGTCATCAGTAGGGCAAGTGTGCTGTTGCAGGAAAAGAATGCCCTTTTATTTCAGAAAGTGTGTTTCCAAAATGTTTGCTTCAAGCCAGTGAAAATGGAATATATGGGTTTCAAAAGGAGTTGTTTAAATGCAAGGACACTCTGATCGTGTTTAAAAAAAAAAAAAAAAAAAGGCACCTCTCCCAGCATTTTTCATAAAGATGGAGATTGGGAAGTTGAAAGGGAAAAGACTGTAAAGTGCACTCTCTCTCCCCCATCTCAGTGCTGCTCCTCCTCCCCCTGTCCTGCTGTCGTAACATATACAGTGCTTTTTTGCTATTGATATGGTGGAAGTTTGAAACCATCATGTTGTCGTTAGTTTGCATATCTGAGTGCTGTGGGATGGGATGCAGTTTCCTGCCAAGCTGGGGGCAGTGCCTAGTACTGGTAGGATGCAATCATGAAGAAGGTCATTATGCTGTCAAAAGCCCAGGCGCCTTGCCTGGTTTCACAGTGCTTGTTTGGATTAGAGATTTAGAAAAAAAAAAATGTTCTGTTATCTTGCTTTCTGTGTATGACTTTTGGAAGGTCACAAATTTTTATTTCCCAAACTTTACTGTTGTTAGTATATCCCCTCTCTCTCTCTCTCTCTCTCTCTCTCTCTTTATTTATATATATATATATATATATATCTTACAGTTCTGACCAGTCTCATACTCTGTTAACTTATTAAATATTGTACTTATATTCTAACATAAGATGCATGGTGTGAATTCCACATTTGTTTAGACTTCATAGTGTTTGCATTTTATGAACTACCAAAAGCAATCTAGATGGCATTTTGTCCAAGCTGCTTTGGTCATTAAAGATCGTATTTCAAATAGCATTTTTCTGCACCTTTTCCTTTGTGCCAGCAGCTCATTTTGAAAGTCTGACCTTTCTCCACCATCTGATGCATTGCAAGGATACTTTATATAAGGAGACACTTGAGAGCATCATAGTGATTAGGTGAGTGGTGGGCAAACTATGGCCCACGGACCAAATTGGCACATCATCACCTTCTTTCTGGCTTGACATCTGTTTTTAAATTTATATTACATGTGGTCCACAATGCTCCTTCAGTCTGCTGAGCACCCGATGACATCAAAGGCCCAAAATGGCCTTTGATGAGGTGCTGAGACCTGAGACGCATAATGCCGGGTATGTGTGGCAAGGTGGCCTGCAATGAGATGTAATTGGCTTATTGAAAAGGTGCCAATTGCATCAATATATGGCCTTAATCTAAAGCAAGCCAGTCGGAGCAGTTACCTCCTTGTGTTGGCTGCAGACTTCTCTAATGCTGTGGTTCCATGTAGTGGCACCCTGGGGGTATTCCCACCTAGCACACCCCAGCAAGGAGAATCCTCAAGCAAAGGCAGGTCCGATGGTGATCTGCCTGCATGATATGATATGATATGTCTACTGTTTTGAAATATTTTATGATTTTTGGGAAATATTAAATTTTTTTATCCTTATTTTTCTTAATTATTAGATGTTCTCTTTGCCGTTTGTTTTGAAATATTCTTTTTATTAGTATGGTTTACTCACTGTTATAAGTAATGATTTGTATTTCTTGATTTTGTTTTTTGAGGAATGGTGATATTTCTATTTTTGTATTATTGCACTGCATATGAGTCTGGCTTTTAGTGGTTTCCAGTTCACTTTTTTTGTCTGAACCATTTATACTTTATGGGGTAGATTTTAAAAAATTGTGCGATCGCGTACTTTTGTTCACGCACCAGGCGCGAACAAAAGTACGCTGGATTTTATAAGATACGCACGTATCTTATAAAATCCAGGGTCGGCGCACGTAAGGGGGTGCACATTTGTGCAACCTGCGTGCGCCGAGCCCAGCGCGCGCTGACTGTTCCCTCCGAGGCCGCTCCGATTTCGGAGCGGCCTCGGAGGGAACTTTCCTTCGCCCCCCCCCCCTTACCTTTGTTGGTAGATTTACGCCTGCTAAAAGCAGACGTAAATCTGCGCGCGCCAGCAGGCTGCTGGCGCGCCGTCACCCGACCCAGGGGCTGGTCCGGAGGCCTTGACCATGCCCTTGGGCCGTCGCCACGCCCCCGGGTCCGCCCCCAAAACGCCGCGGCCCACCCCCGAAACGCCGCGTCGTTTCGGGAACGCCCCCGACAGGCCCCCCGCCCCTTTGACAAAGCCCCAGGACTTACGCGCGTCCCGGGGCTCTGCGCGCGCCGGCGGCCTATGCAAAATAGGCGCGTGAGGGCCCTGCGCGCGTAAATCCGCCTGGATTTACGCGTGCAGGGCATTTAAAATCCGCTCGTATGGCTTTTATATTCTTATTTGATGAGTGTCTGTCTGTATTCTGCATTTGCAACTGAGATGAGGTAATTTGATAGCCGGTAAAACGCCTTGCACCCTTTGGGATGAAGGTCTTGCTGATTTTGTTAGAGGCTGAGATCCACGATTGAAGGGGGCTCCTTAGGTGCTAAAAATGATAGTGCTTAAGCCTGCTGAATACTGAAATGCCTGCAGCAAATGCTGGGGGTTTGATTATATTGTTGAGGAGCTCCAAGGCTCCCCTCCTCCCCGGCCTTTGTTGTGGTTGATAACTTGCAATGTGGCCCCAGCACAAAAATGTTTGCTTACCCCTGATCTAGATCTATTTGGAGATCTTGCAGATGTGTGCCAATACAGCATTTAACTTTTAACAGGAAACAGCAGTTTTACATGAAACAACCTGTGGCTTTAATATAAAGTATGGAAAAGAAGATATATTTATAGAGCTTATCTATTGGAATATATAGTGATTGCAAAATTAGATTTGTAAAAGCATCTAAAGTGATCAGCCATTATGGAGCCTCTATATGTAGAGAAAAAATAGGCAGGCAGAGAAGTCAAGTGAGTTTTACATGATATGGGAGTTGTTGGAATTGTTGCTGTGCATAATTTGTGACTGTTGATGAATCGAGGATTCAGAAGAACTGTCATATGTGCACAGCTCTAGGTCTGCCCAAGAGGGATTTCAGTGTTTCCCATCCCTGTCAAAAGCAAGACTTACAGGATACAGGAATAAGTGATTTTTTTAGTATTTTGATACATTTATAGAACTCTCTTCCAAAAAATACTGGCTACATTATACATTATATTATTACAAATAATGTATCAAAATAATAAATTTGTTTTTCTGGACCCAGTACACTTGGAACGTTTTCTCAGGGATAAATCTTAATCTTAATTGGCTGTAAGGAAAAAGGTTGTAAAAGTGAGAAAGACACACTGTGGGCAATATTCCTCCTCATCTCCTAGACGTGGACTGTAATTATTGAAAAATTATGTAAAGGAATAACTCTTGATATATGTACTTGTTTTCTTGTTTTATAACATTTTCTTTTGTTAATGTCATAACTCAATAAATAAAAAAGAAAAAGAAAAGGACTGGCTATTCCAGGCAACTTTTAGCTAATTTATTTTATTCTCTTGTAGCCAAATATATTCCTGTATTTAGACTATGGAGCACTAATTTTGGAATCTGCATTATTAACATTTTAATTGTTTCTGGGTTTTCAAATCTGTATTGCAGGTTTTCTTTTTTTGTTTTTGCTTTATTGGCTTTATTATTTTATTTTATTGTATGAAGTATTTAAATTTATTGCAGTTACTTGTATTTATTGTATTTGTTATGTATTTTTTGTATTTTACTAGGTTGTTCCTTGCCTTGGGCACTTTTGTGAAAAGGCAAATAAAAAAGTAAATAAAATGACTCTGAGTTTGTAGAAGCTCTATTGGTTCTCCTAGGACAAGCAGGATGGTAGTCCTCAAATGTGGATGACATCATCAGATGAAGCCCGGCATGGAAAACGTCTGTCACAGTTTCTAGAACTTTGACCAAGTGCACTGAGCATGCCCAGCATGCTACTTATCCACACATTCATGCGGGGTCCCTCTTCAGTCTCTCTTTTTCCACGGAGCATGGAGCTTGTGCTTTTCTACTTTTAAAAATTTCCAAATCGAGTCTCATTCGCTTTTCTTCTCTCACAGGGTCCCTCAGTCATTCTTCGGCCCTTAGTTAGAAGGCGTCACGGTAAGTTTGTAGTCAATTACTGATGGTGTCGTTCCCTGGTGGCTGCCGGCCATCGACCGCTCATCGGTCTCTTTTTTTTCGATGGTGTCATCTGTATTCCGCTGCTGCCCCAGTGCTCTCATACTATGTCCATCACAGACCCTCATGAGGTCTGTATTCTGTGCCTGGGGGTGTTGCATGATGTGCGTGGCTGTTCTTTTTGTGCCCAGATGACCCCTAAGGATCACCGTGTGCGCCTTGATACGTTGTAGAAGTTTTTTGGGCCCAAGATGTCTGAGCCCTCGACCTCAGCATCGGGGGCATCGAGTCCTAGGGGCAAGGAGGACCCAGCACGTACTGGTCCTGTCCTGCCACTTCCTCTTCTAGTTCCCCAAATTGAGTTAGGGGCTATGGATCAGCCCATATCTTTTTTTTTTCCATTCTAGGTCCAGTTCATTGCCCTCAGCACTGGGGAAAGACCTGGCCAAGCACAGTCATCGGTCATCATCCTCCCATGACTCCAGGCTTGGGAAGGCATCATCAGAGATGGGCCCAAAGCAACCCTGCACTGACGAGGCATCAACCTCTGTCGAAACTAAGGGCCCAGGGTGGTCCCCACTGGTTCCAGTGCGAGGCACCAGTTTCCTTCACGGCTCCAAGGGAGACCAGGTTCCACCTTCTCCTCCTCATGTTGTCCTGTCATCGGCAGCATCGAAGAGAAGTTAGAGCGTGGTTGGCAATCGGACAAGCCCTACAAGGTATCTAGCCACCGCCTCCTCAGGGCCACTACTGCCACAGGTGTTGGCACCATTGCTGGAGCGTCTGAATTTGCTCCTTTGTGCACTACTAATGCAACCGATGCCCTAAGAGCCATCGATGCCTCTGGGGACACGGGTGCGTCCACGATTGGAAACCATGCCCATCGCTGAATTCTTGGATGAGGGGGGCTGATGGTTATTCCTCTGCAGGCCCCTCAATGCCCACTGTGCATTGATTGGCCAGGTCCATTGACACCATCAATGCCCCTGGTTCTGTTGAAGCCTCCGGTGCCCTCTGGTCCCTCAAAGCCCTCAAGACTGTCAGTGCCTTCAGAGCTCTCAGTGCCCTGGATGTCCCCAGTCAAGGCCATGTTTCGGGCTCCTCCACCAGTGCACTGGATGATCTGAGTGAGGAGGATGCCCTCTATGACCCATGGGAAGATGAGCCTTCCGAGTCTTCCTTGGTGGAATCTGAGGATCTTCCTTCTGAGCCATCTCCACCAAGGAGAAGCGCTGTTCTCCTCCAGAAGACCTGAATTTTTTGCAGGTTTTGTCCAGGCCATGGCAGAGTCGATACCCTTCCAGCTCCTAACAGATGAAGACTTCAGGCACAAGTTGCTGGAGGTCCTTCAATTCGTGGATGCTCCCAAGGAAGTGGTAGCAGTCCCTGTCCACGACATATTCAAGGAACTGTTTGCCTCTGGGAACACACTATTTCAGTTTCTCCGGTTAACCAGAAAACTGACACTGTATATCTGGTTCAGTCCACCACTGTTTTTGAGCAGCATCAGCTTCCTCACCAGTCTTTGGTGGTGAAATCCACCCTAAAAAAGGCTGAGGTCCTGCACCCACACCTCTGCTCCTCTGGGACCTGAACACAGGGCCGTAGATGCCCTGGGGTATAAGGTTTTCCAGGGCTCCATGTTGGCGGCTCGCATAGCCTGTTACCAGCTGTATAGGAGCCAGTATTCCAGAAACCTCTGGAAGCAGGTTTGGGACCTAGTGGACCGCCTTCCGTAACAGCTGCAGGAGGATTTCCTGAAGGTTGTATAGAAGGATTTTGAATGCTACAAGCATAAAGTGCAGTCCGCATGCGATGTCTTTGAGGTGGCGGCCAGAGTAGCTGCAGTGGGCATTGGTGCCCGTCTTTTGCCATGGTTACGGGTCTCTGGCCAGAGGTTCAGGACCGTATCGCGGACTTGCCTTGCACCGGAGAGAATCTCTTCGGTGATAAGATTAAGGAGGCGTTAGCCCAGCTGAAAGATCATCATGAAACCCTGCAACAACTTTCAGCTAGCACTTCCGACCAACAGTCTTCTGGCAAAAAGACTTCCAGGCAGGGACTTCGGCGCCTTTTTTACTGGCCAAGAAAGTACTACCCTCCCATCAGTAGGGTACGGTCAATGGCCTGAACTGAAGTCTCGTCCTAGATAGGCATGTATCCCTAGACCTCAGCCAGCACCTCAGCCTAGCTCTGCCATAGAGTTTTCACTGGCAGTGAGGGAGCATAAGCCACGAACCCATGACCGTGACGGAGGACCCTCCGCTCGGGGGACAGCTGCTGTCTTTCGTGGACCGGTAGACCACCGTCACCACTGACTGATGGGTCCTTTCCATTGTCCGGTGAGGGTACTGGTTGCATTTCCAGGAGTTTCCTCTAGACTTTCCCCCATGCCCCTCTTGGGAGTTCTCTGAGGATCAGGAAATACTGCTCAAGGAGCTGTCTGCCCTCTTAATGGCCAGGGCAGTCAAACTCATTCTGTCCAGTCAGTTGGGAAGCAGCTTCTACTCCTGGTATTTCCTCATCCCAAAGAGAACAGGTGGCCTTCGCCCAATCCTGAACTTGAGAGCTTTGAACAAATTCTTCAAGTGGGAAAAGTTCAAGATGGTCTCTCTGGGTGCCCTTATCCCTCTCCTGCGAAGGGGAGATTGGCTTTGCTCCCTCGATTTAAGAGATGCATGCGCCCACATAGAAATTTCCCACATCCACAAAAATTACCTCAGGTTTGTGGTGGCCGGGAAGCATTTTCAGTTCCGGGTGCTACCCTTCGGGTTGGTATCCACTCCCTGTGTCTTCACCAGGTGCCTGGCATTAGTGGGAGCCTACCTGAGGCGGATGCATGTGCAGATCTTTCCTTACCTGGATGACTGGCTCCCAACAAGAAAGTGGAATGGTTCTGCTCCCTCTCTGGGGTGAACGGCAGACTGGCATTGGACACTTTCACCCGTCATTGGGGCAGGGGCCTCTTGTATGCCTATCCTCCACTTCCCTTGGTGTCGAAGACCCTCCTGAAACTCCAGCATGATCTTCATCGCACCCTATTGGCCTTGGCAAATCTGGTTTCCTCTCCTGCAAGATCTCTCCCTGTATTCGTACAGGAACTTTGGTATAGAAAAATTAAAAATAAATAAATAAATTGTCAGATGAGGCATTTCAGCTGATTCGGGATCATTGGGATCTCCTGGACCTGTTGGCAATTCTGAACATCGCAAATGTTCTGCGAATCTTCAGCAGCAGAAGAGATCCAAAGTTATTGGGGATCGATACACTGGTGCAGGAATGGCCAGAAGACAAGTTGCTCTGTGTTTTTCCTTCATGGCCCATGTTGGACAGATTGATTCGAAGGATCGAGTGAAAGAGGGTAGACTGAGGAAGTAGTTCTTTATAGAAAGGCTGATGAATTAATGGAACAGCCAATGGAAGTGGTGGAATTCAAGACAGAGGAATGGTACATATTATAGAGCTGAGCAGTGGTATAGATGGGCAGATTAATTAGATCATATGGTCATTTTGTTCCATTATGTTTCTACGTAAGACTAGCTATTTATCTGGTCTGCTCAATTATTCTTATTCTCCCAGCTAAGGATATATCCCTGTTGTCAACCATAGAATGTGATTACTGGTAGGATATCATGTTTACCCAGGACTGGTTTTTTTGTTTTCCTCCTTTTTATTCTACCATCTTAGGGGGTCATTTATCAAAGTGCTATATGGCATTTTCACATGCGTTAAGGCGTTTTCACATGCAAAAACACCTTTAACGCATGCGAAAACGCCTTTAACGCATGCGAAAGCACCATAACGCATGATGCGATGCAGATGAGAAAAAGGGGAGGATTTGGGGGCGAGATTTGTGGCCAAGTGGGTTGGGCTTACAGTTTTGTGAAGCCGTATTGCACGGCTTTAACGCAAATTTTAACGACACCTTTTTCATATGAGTAAAGCCGTGCGATAGGGCTTTATCATGCATTGCGATGTTTTCGCAAATGCCATTTTTAGTAGTTTTAAGCTCCTAGCCTAGCTTGATGTTACCCAGGTAGAGAGTCCATCAAGCTAGGTTGAGATAACATTGCACAAATCTCATCTTTGGGTGAGTTTCCTCACTCCAAAGGTCATAAAATCTTCACAAGAGAGCACTATTCTTTTCATACATCTCACTTTGAATGTCAAAGTAGCCCCTAACCCCTACACTAATACCTAATCCTCACCTCGACTTACTAGGTGGGCCTCCCATAGAGATATAAATACCTATCTAGTGTGAGGGCATTATGGCTAGTGTCTCTCCCCCCCCCCCCCCCCCCCCAGTGTTTGTAGGAGGGCCCTGATAGCTAGGCTGGCTCTCCAGGAGCTTAAAACTACTAAACATGGTCCCCCAGTGGTTGTATGTAGGAAATACAACAATTCTGGCACTTATCGCAAGATAGCACTTCGCATAGGTATTAGCGCAAATTGCGATAAACTGCCTGTTACTATAAAACACACCCCTTTTCCTATTGCACTTCGTATAGGTATTAGCGCAAATTGCGATAAACTGCCTTTTACCATATAACACACCCCTTTTCCTATCGCATGTGATATTTAGTGCTGTTTGATAAATCCAGGCCTTAGTTAGATAAGTATATAAATGACTGTGGTTATGCATAAGAATGTAGAGGAGAGGATTTAAAAATACATTAAGTAGAATTTTAAAAGCCCTATGTGTGCCAAAACTGGGAGATATGTGCAGAAATCAGGCTTGCACACAACGCACGGATTTTAAAAGGCGCCCACATATGTGCACATCTCCCGGTATGTGCACAAAATGTTTTTTAGAAAAAAGGGGCGGGGCATAGTGTTCCTGGATTTATGAATGAAACAGCACATAAATACTTAAGCGCAAAAGCATGTGCTGGGGTCCCCTACCACGTAACTTTACTTCCACTATGGATGGCGTGTAAGTAATAAAATAAAAAAATCTAGGCTAGTCAGCAGAATTTTAAGGATTGGTGCTAACAGGGTAAAAGAGAGGTTGTTTAACTAGGGGGACTAGGAAGTCCTATCCTTTACCTGGGTGAGCTGGGAACGAACGAGGGAAACTGGAAATTGTCGGCATGTGTCTGCTAAATTTCCCCCACTACACAGTAGAGGCAGCCTTTGCGTGCACATGCACGCATCCCTATAAAATTGTGCATGCATGTATGTGCGTACAGCCTATTTCGTGCCGTGCGTGCATATACGTGCATATGTTATAAAATGACCGTGTCTCTGGGCACGAGCCGGCATACACGTGTACATGTGCGCCTGAGTGCTGGTATCAAAGTTATCCTCCCTATGTAGTTGGGATTGTATGTATACAATGTGCATACTTTTAGCCGTATTTACAGGAGGCATTCCCAGGTTTGTATTGTGGATGGGATCAAAAGATAACATAGACTGTGTTGTCAAGTCTACGTACATTATTTTCTGAAGAAAACCTACCCAAACAAAACGCAGGCGCTAATGTCCACAGAATATTTTATAGTGAAAGAACACATATACTTTCTCTTTAAAAATTGATGCAAAGTCCTCTGGTAAAAGGTGCCTGCGACTTTGTCCCAGTGCAAACAGTTTGAAAATTGCCCCCTTAATATTATGTTCAAGTTGTATATTAAAATTTTTTAAATTCTATAAAAAATATATGAACCACGTATAAAACAGAACATAACATCTATCAGGAGAAGGGATGACCAATTTCTACAGAGCTTCATTTTCACATGCATAGGAATGAAACATTGTAGTGTTACCGGTAGCAGAAGCAGATTTAGATTTTAAAAGCAGATTACTACTTTCTGACCCTGGTAGCAGTGTATATAATATTTCAGTCTGTGCTGAGCCAAAACTGATTAGAACTTGTTGAAAGGTATATAGGAAATTTCACTGCAAATCAAGATCAATCAAGCCTTTATTTCACTATAAATTGAGATAGAGCCTTTTTTTAATCTCTAAAATGTTCCCTTCATCTATGGATCCTGTTTGCCAGTGATGATCTCCCATTATGTATGTATGACATTTAACTTTTTCATATAAGAGAAGTCTTCTGAATGCCTTCAAAGGGTGTTTTAAGATTCAATTGAATTTTTTAAACTGTTTATTTTAACACTTCAGATACATATCTTAATGTTAATACACATACAGATTACACATCAAAATGCCCTTCAACCTAACCATACAAACCTTAAGAAACAGATATAAAAGAAGAACTGCATTTGCTCATCTGTGACATAAAAGGCAAAGCAGGAGTATAAAGCAGTCAGCTCAGTGATGCTAGTCAAAATAAAAGCAGGATGACGCCTTAAGACAAGCAGCAAAGTCATGTCAAAATACCATTAAAATCAGGTTTTTAAAGCCTTTCTATAAATTTAACCACTGGACTCCTGCTTAAGCTCTCATGGGAGCTTGTTCTACGATGCGGGCATAACTGAAGAAAAGGCTGTAACTTTGGCCTTTGAATGCTTTAGTGTGAGCAAGAAAAGCACATTTAAAAAGGCTTCTTGGCTGGACCTGAATTGACAGACAAGAATGTACTAGAAGATTTTATCCTTCAAATATAATGCCCCTTCAGCTTTCAAGGTCAACGACTTGAATTTGATTCTGATTCCAACTGGGAGTCAATGAAGCTCTTGTAACATTGGCCTAGCTAATATCCATGCAGTGGAATTTGGACTACCTGCAGCTTTTTGAATGAATGAATAAATGTATTAATCGCCTCACACTAAAATGGCAGAAGCGATTGTACAGGGTAAAACATACATAAAATAATAATTTATATAAAAAAAGTAAATGACAAACAAATATAAAAACATTCTTTTAACAAATACAGTAAATAAGTATCATAACAGTTAAATTATTATGGGATCATCTGTATCAAATGCCTGATCATCTAGATAGCCTGTTGCAAAAAAAAGTTCTTAAGCATCGTCTTGAACTTTTTGCCGCAAGGATTCAGTCTCTATTCAATTGGTAAAGAGTTCCATAACATTGGGGCCACTGCTGAGAAGGCTGAGTCTCTGGTGGAAGAAAGATGAGTAAGTCTAACTGAGGGGATGATAACAAGCGTCGCTGAGATGATTGAAGTACTCTAGATGGCTTGTACACTTTTAGTAAACGTTCACCCATGAACAAGTGTTTGGGTTCAGCAGTTTAGTGTTTCGCATACTAACTTTTTAAGCAATATGCCATTTAATGGGCAACCAATTTAAATCTGTTAAAAATGGAGTAATATGTTGATTTCTTTTGGTACCAGTAAGCAAGTGGGCTGCAGAGTTGAGAAGTAGCCGCAAAGGTTGTAATGTAGAATAAAGGCTATTACAATAATCAGTCATGGGAAAGATAGCTTGAATGACCATTCGAAAATCAGCAGGCAATAATAACTTTTTTAGCCCAGCAATTGCTCGTAACTTATAAATTAAATGGCTTTAATTTGAGGTTTAAAAGAAAGGTGAGAGTCAAGTAAAACATCTAAGCTTTTAATAAAATTGGATGGATCAAAAATTCAATTTCCCAAAGAGATAGAAGGATAATAATGGTTTATGGACCTTTCTTCCAGGAATTGTATTTTTATAAATGCAGCTACACTAACAGCTTTCACAATATACTCTGGCAACGAATACCAGAGCTTAGTAATGTGCGAGTAAAAAAAAATTTTTTCTCTTATTAGTTTTAAATGTTCAACTTAGTAAATTCATCGTATGTCTCCTAGTGGTTTTACTTTTTGAAAGAGTAAACAGCCAATTCATGTTTACTTGTTCCACTCCATTCATTATTTTATAGACATTTATTATATTTCCCCTCAGCCGTCTCTTCTCAAAGTTGCGCTATTAAAGCAGGGAATTCCCAGACTTTTGGGGAGTTTGGACCTTTCTTCAACCTCAAAATATTTTATGGACCCCCATATATCTCCCTTTAATTTTTACAAGCAGTTAAATGCCATACAGAAAACTGATGAATGTAATAACAATAATTTTCAGTCCAGAAAGCTTACTGTTAAATAAGGAAAGGTTTCTGATATAAACTGTGCTCTTCCTCCTGACCTCCCCTTATGGCCCTTTCATGAATGCTATTCCCACTTCTGTCCTGGCCCCTTCCCAAGTGCCCTCCCTCCTGCCTTGCATCCCTTCACCTATGGACCCTTCCTGAGTGTTCTCCCTCCCTGCAGCCCCGTCTCTGGTTCTGCCCCTTTTGCCTTCCTCCTGTGACCCCCTACTTGAGTTCTCACCCTTCTGCCCTCTCCCTTCCCCAAATGCCTTCCTTCTTGTTTTGTTTGTCCCCGCCCATGGCCCCCTTCCCTTTTCTCCTCTCCCTTTTCCTGGTCCTTCCCTTCAAGGCCACCTTCTGAGTTCTTTCCCTCCTGCTCATCCTCCATGGTCCCTTCCTATGTGCTTATCCTCCCTCTTTCCCTCGCTCCATGGCCCCATCCCAATTTATTTATTTGGATTTATTACCCACCTTTTAGAAAAGAAATTCACATAAGGCCAGGGTACAACATATTTGAAAGGTAAAATACAGCCTGAAGAAGGCTTAACAGTTTAAATATGAAGGAGGCATCAGTAAGAATGAAAGTTGATATTCATCACTGTCGGACTAAACTCGGTAAAATGTAGAATAGGACTAAACTTGAAATCAGTCCACAACAGAACTAAGGGGTAGATTTTAAAAGAAGCGCATGCACGTACATATCCGCGTGCTTCCTGGCGTGCACACATGGACGCGGCAATTTTATAACATGCGCACGCCGGTGCGCGCATGTTATAAAGTACATGGGCAGTGAGCATGAGTGATGCATCCCAGCCTTCCCCAGTTCCCTACCCCCTACCTTAACCTCCCTTCCCTTCCCTTCCCCTCTCCTCCCCAACCCCTAAATCCTACCTTTTTGGGGGGTTTTTTCCCTTGTTTTCCAACTTACATCAGGGCCGATCTGAAGTCAGTTGCGCGTGCCGGAAGTTGGGACAGCGATGAAAGGCGCTGTCCTGGCTCGTACCTGGCCTGCCCCTTCAAAGAGGCCCGGCAGTTCTGCACATAACAGGGATTACGCTCGTGGCTGGGCCCTTTTGAAAATGCAAGCGGTGCATGCAAGGCCCAGCCACGCGCTTTTTACGCGCGCAGCTGTTTGAAAATCTACCCTTAAGAATATAATGCATCTCCATAAAATAATACAGGACTAATTAAATATGAATACAAACATCTCAGTAAAACACTAGGTTGTAGTAGGGTAATTGGCACCCACCCTATGAGGTGGGTGCCAAGTACTTTATAGCACTCCCTCCTGCATTTCTCCCTCTTAAGGCCCTTTCTAAGTGCTTCTACTTCTATGCTCTCCCTTTTGTTATCTCCTTCCTATGACCCCTTTTCCACATCTTACTGAGTGCTAATCCCACTATAGCCCCTTTCCTCCTGTCTCCCTTATCTCTCCCACCATGGCCATACTAGTCCCTCAGTGCAGCTTTTCCCCCCTCACTCTCAGGCCAGCAGGACAGCCATAGCATATGTAGCAGTGGCCAGAAATGCTCCTCGGTGTCATCATCCTGCTTGCTGCCACCTCTTGTTAAGTGGAGCATCATCTGTTGAAAGTGGTGGTGACAGCACGCTTCCCCTCCTTTTCTCAGTGCAGCTTCAGACTCCCTACCTCCTCTTCACGCCAGTTTGGGCTTCTTGAGTCTGTGATCGTCCTCTCCTTGGCATGGGATTAGACAGTGAGGTTAGGCAACAGAAGCCTTAGAGCTGAGCTCCTTAGTGATGAGGTCAACCTGATCTATTTCTCAGCAGTTGCACTTTGGTTGCCTCCCTTCTAGCAAATCTCCTGTGATGGTGTCCACAGACCCCAGCTTGGAAACCATGAAATTAAATAATTCAGGCAATAATGAAGTGCTTAAGGGGCCCCACAGATAAGATGCCTAAGGGCAGCAATCTTATTTCCAACTCATAACCTTTGAGATCCATTATTTAGGAAACAGGAAAGGTCCTTGACCTCTCCACTAGTATGAAATGATAAATTATATCAAAGGCGGAGGAGAGGTCAAAGAGCACCAGCAAGGAGGAGTATTCTCTGTCTGGACAATGAAGTACCTTATCTGCTAATGAGACAAGCCATTTTGATATTAAAACTGCTCCCTAAATCCAGACTGGAATTTATCCAACCTGGCAGATTCAACCAAGAGAGATGACATCCTAAAGACTGCAACACTTTTTATGATTTTTGATAAAAACAGGAGATTTTTGATAGGTCTATAGTTGCCTGGGATTTTTTTAAGAACCAGAAGAACAATTGAATTTTTAAGAGGACTGGATAAAAGATATTGAGATAGAGAAGAATTTATTTCTATTTATTTATTTTAAAATTTCTTTACCACCTAGTCATATTCAAAGCAGTTTACAAAAGCAGCATCAATAAAATTCATAAAACATATAACATTTAAAATGATAAAACAATCTATTAAACAACAACTTATTAAAGGACATCTGACAACAAACAGATACAAAACAGGAGCCCATCGATTCTCCAAACACACACATCAAACTGATAATGGTTAAAAACTGAAGCCCATAGTCTCATTTTAAGCTGCTTAAATAAAGCCTAATGCTCGTAAATTAAAAGAACATTGAAATAAGTTGTTAAAAGTTATTCTCAAAAGATTTTACACAGTTTGAGTTTCTAAGCTGCTCAGACAACGAATTCCGCAAAACTGGCCCTGCAATAAAAAACGTTCTTTCATGTGTCTCCTCATAATGATAGTACACGACCAAACCAAGGCTTCATCCTCCATTTTTTTCTATCAGGATGGTTGGACAAGAGTCAAACTTGAAATTAATTGACCTGACTTTCCCCAGAAAGGGTCTCGGTTCTGTTGTGGATGTCATTACAAAATCGTCATAGCTCAGAGGGTCTGAGTCAGTGACAAGCTTCAGAGAGGCCTTGTGACTTGGTGAAGACAGTTTGGAACATGACAAAACTGTTTGAGCCAGTTCATTCCTGATTTCAGTAATCTCAACTTCAAAAAAAAGGAAACTAAAGCTTCACAATCAGGTAGCGAGGCAGAATTCAATATATGTACAACAAGTTTAGAAGAAAGCTTCTTTGAATAATTCATAATTATTCCTTGCTGCAGCTAGGCTATTAGAGTAAAACCCCATTTTTGTTTGTATCACTGAGACAAAATATTTCTCATATGAGGACCAATTTTATTTACTGTATCTGATATTTCTAGTTTTTTTTCATAATTGTTCAGTCCAACAGGACACTTTTGTGTTATCCATTAGTTCAGAGGAATACCATAGTGAGGGCTGAGTGAGCCAACTGCAAAAAAGTCTCCAAGGAGTCATGGAATTGAGTCTTCTGATTCCATGCTACTATCATGGTTTTTATATCAGCAACACCTTTCTTAAGGGTGACAGCGCACTTGTTGAAAAGGGAATTGAAACAAGCTTTATCAAACCCTCTTACTGTTCTCCAGGGTACCAAATACAAGATCTAGTTTGTAGCATGCACCATGAGCAAGGAAATATATAAATTGTTCCAGACCTGCAGTTGTTAATGCTTTAAATAAGTCCTTTGCTCATTGGCAAGTGATGTCATTAACCTGAAGATTGAAATCTCCTAATAGCCACTGTGAAGGAGATTTCAGACTGAGGTGTATTATTTATTTAAAAATATTTATAGTCTGCCAATCCAAAATATTTGTCCTTGGCGAATTATAGCAATACAATAAAAACTCTACAAGCTTGACTATAATCTTGGTTGGAACCTTAGGAGGACGATAAACTAGTACAAAGGATATTTATTTATTTATTTATTTATTTATTTATTTATTTAGCACTTTTCTATACCGACCTTCATGGTTGAGGACCATATCAGATCGGTTTACATCGAAAGGGGGAACTGTAACAAGAACCATAAATAAAAAATAGGAAGAACAAAGTTACATTTAACAGGGGTAGTAAACTTGGAAGCAAAGACTGCTAGAAGCAAAAAAGTTTAAGGAACGTAGTGATTAGGAAATTAACAACAGTTAATGTATCAGGTAGTCTCTTATTCAGAACTTGAAGTTAGAATGGAGATCCTTAGTTCAAAGGGGTATTTATTCGTCTAATGGAGATATTGGACAGGTGTTACTGTTTAATAGATAATTATTTACATACTGAATCTGACTGTTTAGGTAACAGTGTAAGTGGGAGTGAAAATGTATAAATTGAAAATAATATATAGTACAGTTTGGGCTATGTCCAGTGGAGTGCAAAGTAGTATTACTGTCAAGTTTAGTATTTATTTTTTGCCAATGGGTGGGCCATTTAATAGTGTCCCCAATTTATGATTTTGCTATCCTATTAACCTTTCAAAGGTCATGAAATTAAATTAAAGTAGAGCACTGTTTGTTTGGATAAGCCTTTGATAAGTGACCCCCTAAGTTAGATCTTCCTAAGTAGTGCTTACTACAGGAATATTCAGCAGCATAACTATTCTGCTGAATATCCAGCTAACTTAGAAATCCATCTAAATTTTGAATATCTACCTCGCTATATCAACCAGCTCACCTTTTTCTACATTTTTATTTATACCTTTAAAAATATTATAGGTTTGTACGACAAGATTTCCCTTTGCTAAAACCATGTTTATTTTTCCTCTTGGCCAGTAATTTTATTTTTAAGAATAGCCTCTGTTGTTTTTCTTGGCACAGATGTCAGTCTATAGTTTCCGGGATCACCCCATAACTCTTTTTAAAAATTGTTGTTACATTGGCCACCTCCAGTTTTCATGTATATTGTTACTGTTTTAAATGATAGATTTACTAGTAACATGTTTGCAATTTCATGTTTGAATTGTTTCAGGACTAAGTATGGGATACCATCTGGTCTTGGTGATTTATTCTGTAGTTTGCAATTTAATCTATAGCATCCGTTATCACAGAGATTTGCTTTAGTTGCTAAGAATCACCACAATCAAAGAATGTTTATGGTAAGGGTGTGTTCCCCACAACCACCTCAAGTAAAGACCGAGGCAAAGAATTCTTTAAATTTTTAAATTTCCTTTTCCTCCCTCTGCAATTCTTTTACCTCTGTCGTCTAGCAGTCTAACTGACTCATAGGCTATTTGCTTCTAATATATTTGAAAAAGGGGTTGATTATTAGCTTTTATGTTTATGGCATTGTTTTAAATCTAACTTACTAGTGCTTGTATTCTTACTTGTTTTCTTCATTTGGGTCTGCTTTCCATTTTTTTTTAATGATGCCCTTTTAATTTTAACTACCTTTTTCACCTCACCAATACATCAGGCTGTCAGTCATTTGGTCTTCCTTCGACCTAGTTTAATGCACGAAAACATTTTATTTGTTTTATTTATTTATTTATTTATTTATTTGATGGTTTTTGTATACCAGCATTCATGTCGAAACATATCACATCGGTTCACATCATAAATCAAATGCTGATTAACACATTTACATGTAAAATAAGGAAAATAGCATCTAAAACATATACATTTAAAATAAAATAAAAGTTAAAATAAAACTTGGTTTCCAAGATGGCATTTTTAAACAATGTTCACATCTCATGCAAACTTTTAACCTTTGCAACTGCTTTTAGTTTTTTTTTTTAAACTAATTTCCCCTTTCTAGCATAGTCTCCCTTTTAAAGTTTTATACCACTGCAGTAATTTTACTTAATGTCCTTGCTCCATTTATTGTGTCAGATTTGATTGCATTATGATTTTTGTTAATTGGCCCCATCACAGTAACCCCTTGCTGCACCAGGTCATCAGTTCCACTGATGACTATTTCTAGGACAAGTTGCTCCATGAAACTGTTATTTATGGCATCAAGAAACTTAGGGGCGGATTTTCAAAGGCCCGCGCGCGCCGGCGGCCTATTTTGCATAGGCCGCCGGCGCACGTAAAGCCCCGGGATGCGCGTAAGTCCCGGGGCTTCCTGTTGGGGGCGTGTCGGGGGGCATGTTGGGATGACGCGGCGTTTAGGGGGCGGGGCACGGCGTTTCGGGGGCAGCGACGTGTGCGTGGTTTCAGCCCGGGGGTGTTCTGGGGGCATGGCCGCGGCCTCCAGAACAGCCCCTGGGACCAGACCATGGAGCGGGGCAAGCCGGCCATGGCCCCATGGCCGGCTGCCCCGCTCCATGGTCTGGTCCCAAAGTTAAGGGGGGGTTTAGATAGGGCCGGGGGGTGGGTTAGGGAGGGGAAGGGAGGGGAAGGTGGGGGGAGGGCGAAAGAAAGTTCCCTCCGAGGCTGCTTCGAAATCGGAGCGGCCTCGGAGGGAACAGGCAGCGCCCGCTGGGCTCAGCGCGCGCAGGTTGCACAAATGTGCACCCCCTTGCGCGCGCCGACCCCGGATTTTATAAGATACGCGTGGCTACGCGCGTATCTTATAAAATCCAGCGTACTTTTGTTCGCGCAAGTTTTTAAAATCTGCCCCTTAATCTATCTTGCATGTCCTGATGAGATATTGACCCAATCAATAGTGGGGTAATTGAAATTTCCCATTATTATTGTGGTGCCAGATGTATTTGACTTTCTAATCTCTTGTAATATTTCACAGTCCTTTTCTTCATTTTGGAACAGGTGGACAGTAGTATACACCCATTTCTATACTTCTACCCATCACATATGGAATTTCTTTCCATAAGGATTCCACAGTACATTTTGTTTCCTGCAGGATTTTTATCCTGCATGACTCTATGCCATCCATTATATATAGTCCCACTCCTCCACCAATTTGATCTGCCCTGTCACATTGATATAATTTATATCCTGGTATCATAGTGTCCCATTGGTTATCTTCCTTCCACCATATCTCTGAGATGCCTTTATGTCTATATCATTTTGTTCTAACTCTTCAATCTTACTGTTTAGACTTCTGGCATTCACAAACAGACATTTTTTATTTATTTTTCTTTTTGTATTTATATTCACCAGTTGCTTATTAGCAGAAGATATAAGCAGTTTAGAGTAATTTATATCTCTATGCTCTTTATTTACATTCATCTTGGCTACTTCAGCCCACAACCACAACCTTTTGGATATTCTAGCCTCCCTGTTTTGCAAATATCTTCAGAAGATACCTCCCTCCAAGCCATGCACTTCTGAACAATTGTTGGCTTTCACCCGTGGTCTAGTTTAAAAGCTGTTCTGTCTCCTTTTTAAATATTAGCGCCAGCAGTCAGGTTCCTCTCTTGTTAAGGTGGAGCCCATCCCTTCAGAATAGGCCTTTCCTTCTCTAGAATGTTTCCCAATTCCTAACACATCTAAAGCCCTCTTCCTTGTACCATCATTTCATCCACACATTGAAACTGAAGCTTAGCCTGCTTCTAGGGTCCTATATGTGGTAAGGGCTGCATTTCTGAGAACGCAAGCCTGGGGGCTCTGGATTTCAGTTTCATACCTAAAAGCCTAAAGTTAACCTTCAAGACCTCCCTCCTCCTTTTGTCATTGCTACCCACGTGTACTACAATAGCTGGCTCATTTTCAGCACTTTATAAAATCCTTTGTTGATGCGTGAAGATCCACTACCTTCATACCAGATATGCAGGTAAGCGTCAATTCACACACCCACCAGCCGTCTAGATACAAGTGGGGTCCATATTCAGCCACTGTGCGGTTGTGCTAGTTAGCTGGTTATATGTAATTGGCCAACTAGCAGGGTATATTCAGCATCGACTGCACTGCTGAATATACTGACTGTCCTAAAGTTAGCCATTTATTTATAATGTGCTAACTTTAGGAAACCTTATGGCCCGACCAAAGTTAGCCACAGAAGATTAACTTATGTGGCTAACTCTGCTCCTCCCCAGAATGCTTCCTGCCCACCCCCAGAATGCCCCTGATTTATCTGTCTAAATTCTAGCTAGATAACTAGTTTCCAACAAAACATAAATGCATTCTTTAAAAAATTCAAAACTATTTGCATAGGTGCAAACCCTAGAAACGCCTCTTCATGCTATAGGTAAAGGTACACATGTACTGGCACTATGAGCATAAGTTTACATGCACACAGGAGGACAATTTTCTTAAAGCCCATTTCCAGAGGTAAAGCTTTCTTTCACATGCAGGAATAGCTTTGAAAATCCTCTTCGTGTCTGTTCAGCACTGTGTGCATCTGGTATGCAGTACATTAAAAAAATTATGATTTTTAAGTACTTGGGTGACCTGGCACCAGGATTTTTCCAGCTCTGTTTTCATGTATAGTTTTTCTAGTGCTAAGCACTGTGACACTAGCTACAATGTATTTTGGGCATTCAGGGCTCTGAGAAACTAAGATGATGGCCTTGTGTGTCACATTTTGATTGTACTTTGTGTTAATTTTCTGATAACTTATTTGGCAACAATGTATCAGAATAAGAGACCTAACACTGAGGGAACTTATTTTTTATTTTTAGGTTTTTAAGCCAATACTACTATCCCTAAAGAAAATTCCTACTGATCTTGTTGAGATGTACACTATTTTATTTTTAAAAACAACAAAGTTTACTCTCATTGGGGCTGATATAATAAGGTGTCCTATACTTCGTGCATGTTTTTACTCGCATTTTAGTACCCTTTTTTTATTTAATAAGGATTTTAGCTCTCAAAAGAGTGTGCTAAAATATAAGTAAAATTTTTTGCTAAATTTAACACACCTTCTTGCAAATACCATTTAAATGACAGGGTTAGCTAGTACTCTCCACTGTCAAGAAGATGTGTTAAAGTCCTGAAGGCTTAACTCAAGGTTTTTGAACATTTGAAATGTAACTGCTGGGTCAGAGGTTAACTCACATTTTTTGGGGGCCTGGTGTTAGTCTATATTAGTTTTCCAGTGTGGTCCCAGACCTGGAGTTCCTGGTTTGGGGTGGGGGGTATCTGGTGTGGACCACTGCATCTGGGAGCCTCAAGTCCAGCATCCTGCTGGCAAAGCACCATAGGCTACTACTAGCCCCAGAAATGTGCGTGCCATGTGATTCTGGAATACAAAGAAAAGAACACATGTAACAATATGCAGCCAGGAAGAGTTGAAAGTGTGTGCATTCAACTAAATGTGCATAGGAATGGGACTGTAAACTGCAGCTAGCATATCAGAATAAGAGAGATTTCATTTGTCCTTGTTGTTGTGCAATCTATGGAAACATGAAATCACTCCCACACTTAATTTACTTTCTCAAACGCTTCAAATTAAACAAGGGGGGGGGGGGGGGAAAGATGATGGAATATGTCCTTGTCAAAACCGTTTTTCTTTCATTGAACTGGAATCTCACTCAAGGTCCCCGAACAGTGAACAGCAGCCAATACTGCATAAGGTAGTACAGTGGAGCTTTTCTTGTCTTTAGGCCAGCATGCCAGTTCAAATCAATATTTCAATCTATTAATACATAGAAAATGTTTGCTGCAGTTCTGAAATGTGATACTGAAATGTACAGCTTGTACCTTAGGGTTAGACGTTATAAGCTCAAGGGGCACTATGCAGTTCCTCTTTCATTTCACTAGTAGAGTGTGCAGCAGGGAGCCTTATTCCAGGCTGAAAAAAAAAATTGCTGTGGAGCATTCATTCACAATACTAACAAGTGTACTACAGAGAAGGGATTCTAGCACAGGCAGCTGTACAAAAGATAAGCAATTTGGAGGTCCCAGCTCAAGAAGAGGAAGGAATTTAAGAGCGCTGCAGAAGTGGTGTTTTCAGGCCCCTTTTCATACTTGGAGACATTTTCAGGTGGGGGGGGGGGGGGGAAATACGAGAAGGTGGGAAGAGAAAACAGTAAAACACAACAATGGGTTACATGGGGAGTTAACAGATAATTAAAGCTTCCTATCCCTGATGGAAATGCAAATTTTTTTTTTTAAGTACAGAGAAAACACAGTTACAGGTTCACTGGGGCTGTGAGCTGGCCTTATATGGCTGATGGTAGAGGAGGTGAAGGTGCTGGCGACAGAAGAGCTAGCATGGTTGAAAGGCCTCCAAGTCTGTGAGTGGAGTCTCTGGAGCGGGTGATTAAGACTCACAATTGTAGATGAGCCAGTGCAGCCACCTGGTGGGTCTTCAGAGAGAGTGCAACTGGCAGCAACAGAGAGACCTCTAATGGGAAAGAAAGAGGTGGCTAGGGAGTGGGAGGACGAGCTGCGGAGATTGGAAGAAAGAATAGAAAGAAGGCTGAGAAGGAAGCTGTCAGGCATAGCAAGAGAAGTAGCTCCTGCTTGAGTCACATTCACTGAAATATTTTTTTATTTCAAAACTTTGAGTCTTAAAAGTCCAATAAAGTACTGTACAGATGAAAAATAAATGTGTTTATTTTTTATGATATCAAAATTATAGGTTTAAATATTGTCAAAGAAATGAAATATACACATATAGAAAAGCACATTGAGAAACATAAAGGCAAAATTATGATGCACATTCCCCATTAAGACCCAATTTAAAAGGAGGGGAGGGCAGAAAGAAAAACCCTGAGTCAAGGCAATAATTAAGGAAAAGGTGAAAAGAAACATCTTTACAACATGATACCATCATCATCCTTGCATAAATACAAATTAGAATGTTATGCATATCCATTATGCTGACTCTAAAACAAAATATAATTGAGGACTATAAAAAATGTTTCTCACATTTTCGTGTTTTCACAAGAAAGTTTCAAGGAAATCAACAAACTTCTGTGCCTATGGTCAAGGCCTCCCATTGCACAGAAAGATTTTTTTTTCCTTGTGTTTTGACTCACTTTACAGAGATTCTTCTGGCCCAATAAAGAAAACATTTTACAGTGAAAATAAAAAAGAATGCTGTCTTGCTCAAAGACAAAGGATAGAATAATGTAGTAAATGTTAGCAGAATAAGAATCAAAATGGCGCATCCAATCTGCCCAGCAAGGTGTTTGGGTTGTAATTGCTGCCAGGTAACCCTAAAGGCAGGGCCAGTACAAGGGTATTGGGCGCTCTAGGCGACCCTTGCGCTGCCCCCCCCACCCACACACAGTCTCGCCCCTTCCCCTGGTCACACCCCCCTACCTGTTTCGGCGCCGACTGTGTGCTTCTCAGGGCTGCGAGCAGCCCGTTTGCAGCACCACATGGTTGCTCTTCGGCGCCCCCTACAGCTTGGCGCCCTAGGCGACCGCCGAAGTTCGCCTAATGGACGCGCCGACCCTGCCTAAAGGAAACCTGCACGAAGCAGCTGTAAAAACAGGCGATGGCCAGACCTCCCCTTCGCAGCCTTATTTATTCACTCCTTGCAGTGCGCGGATGGCCCGCCCCAGCGTTAGAAGCATAAGAATGGACTGCCTCTGCCCTACTGCCTTCATGAATGAACTTAATCAAACTTCCAGCCAGATAGCTAAACCATATATTAACCGTAAGATATGCCCAAATGGATCCCTTGAATGCATACTTTCAGGTCGATACAGCACGCTGTGCTCAGCTGAGCGCACCGTTTAACACCCATTTCGACACGCGTTTTCGACGCGCTCCTATTACCCTTATACTGCAAGGGTGGAAACTGCGTGGAAAACGCGCTGCCACCCCTCCCCCCCCCCCTTAACTAATAGCGCTCATCACATGCAGATGCATGTTGATGAGCTTATTAGTTATTTGCCCGGAACACTGAAAGGGCAGGCGTTAACTTAGAAAGCACCGGGAAAAGTATACAGAAAAGCAGAAAAACATCTGCCCGCCGAGCATCAAAAACGGATGTTCGATACAAAATCACGCGCCCAGGAGAGGTGACAGGGCGCGCGTCGGGAGAGAGGGCGCTTGACTCTGAGCGCCGGCTCTCCTGCACCTCTTATTGCATCGGCCTGTAAGAGAGTGGATCTAGTCAACTCTTTATACACGGATTTCTCTAATATGGCAGTCAAATCAAAACTGAGGTCACTGAGGGTTTGACTCTAGGGTTTTACCTAGCAAGTGACCAGCAACTCATGTGGTTACAATGCCTATCTCCTCCAATACATATATTTAAAGAACAAAAATGAAAATCATACAGTCCAATGCATTCGAAGCACCTGTGAGTACTTCAGAACTTCTATTCAGTTTGATAAATTCTTTGTCTAGCTTAATACTCTGCTATTATTTTGTCTCCTGCTGTGTTGGGGAAATGCTTCATGCAGAGTTTAAGCTCCTCCACTAAAAGATACCTGAAACTCTAAATGATCTGAAGCATGAATTTGCCTCCAGCTTATTCCAGACCTATCTAACTAACCAGGAAATGTCAGCTCTGCTGGAAACCATAAATATTTTATTAGAAGTGAAAACTCAACAAATTGTAAGATCAACTTTATTGCATTTTTGAGTGAGATTTTTGTTGTTCATGTCCTTTTTTTTTTTGTTTGCCCCCTCTGTAAAAGTGTAGAAAGTACACTCAGGACAGTGAAGTGCTCCCTCTGTCCTCCCCCACTCCCAGTTTGCAAAATGATTCCTTGTGTGATTGTATCCCTTGAATCTGTGTGTGGGGTGCTGCCCATGCCTCTAGCATGTGCCTCATTCAAAAGCTAAAGAATGCACAAGTCGCCCCCCCCCCCCCACCCCAGGTCCAGGTAAGTATTCCCCAGCATGGCACCTGCAGCTCTGCTGCTGCCTGCGGATGTTTTCCCATTCCTGCATCTTGCTGGCGCACCATAATTTCCTAGAGATGTCAAGGCTCATGGCCTGCTGCTGCTGCCGCACATGTAGCAGGAGGATCCAGTTGGAAACTGCCCTGGTCCTCTGCTTGGGCGTGGCTCAGGTGAAAGGCTGGACCAACACCTTACAGGAGACAGGTGGTGAAGGCTCTCGGAGAATGCCTGAATAAAGCCAGAGCAGTACAAGTTGTGATGTCGCAACACCCAAATGTGAAATTAGGTTTGCCACCGGTGATTGGACCTATTGCTGAAAGTTTCATTACAGGATTCCGCTGTAAAAAAATGGGCTTATTGACATTCATTTGTTGTGGAGAAAGCAGCTTGAATGGCAAATAAAAAGGTAAATAACTGTACATCCACAGTTCAAACATGTTGCATAGAGAAAACTGTTGAAAAGTCATTAGTAATACTGGGTATCATATTTTTAAAGTCTGATCGAGTTTCCTTTATTACATGTTTATATGGTGTTGGTGTGCATGCAAATTAATTCCATTCAGATCTTTCTAAACGAGTAAAACATAATATAATGGACATGTATAATCAAACTTCATTCATTGATTAAAAACATAAATGTTAAAAGTATTTAACTTACAAAAGTCAGAGTGCCAGTAATTCTTTACCCATGTTGACTTTATCTTTAAAGCTTGATATTGAATGGATTACGTTGTTCAGAAATGTATAAAACTAAAGAGATGCTAATAAGATAAATCTGATTCACCATCCACTACTCCTCTGCAAACCTGCCATGAATTTTCTACAGAATTGCTTGCAGCAATGTGTACGCTGACCATTAATTCCTGGAGACTCTGGAAGGTCCTAGAAAGTGTTGGCAAGGCTTACATGAAAGACACTGGCCTTTGTGATGCTGGCAGACTGGTTTTGTACTTTGAAGATTTTAAAGATTTACTTATTTAAAAAAAATTGAGTCCATCTAGTGACAGGTTTGAGACAGTTTACAATATTAAAAACATAAAACCAAACAAAACAAGATAATTCCGAACATAACAGAATCTAAAAAAAACAAACTTAGTATCAAACAAATGTATACTGTGTCCAGTTGACCAAATGCTAACTTAAATAAATGGGTCATCCCAAGTATGGAATGCAGGAAACATGCATTCTCTATGTTACCCTTCACGGGGTATTTACCCCAAGGGCATACATACATATTTATATCTTTGGGGCTTCTCCAGCCAGCACTCTTCCCATGTCTTGCACTCTATCTCCCAGAAGTTGATCCTTTTTATGGGGGGAACTTTCATTTATGGCCCAGACAGTGGTATGTAAATTCCTATGTGTTGATAGCTTCGGCATCCCCTGGATGGAGATGCTGGGACAAATGCTAGGACAAGGCACTGGGTGTTAAATCATAATTTTACTGATTTGTTAAAAGTCAAAATTAAAGTCCTCCATTTTATACATAAATGTGAAGTTACAGATGGTTTTGGTGCCGACATGGGTGTTCCCTCTGGGATAGGTGTCCTTACTTCAGCAATCTGAGCAGAGCTTCTCATGGCGACAAAAATGCACACAAAAGCTCTCCCAGTGGCCTACCGGGATTCCTATAACAAGGGTCCCCTTCCTACTACAGAAAAACAGTCCTACCTAAGTCTCCAGATCATTCTCAAACACCCCGACCTGTGTCCTGGTCCCATATAGGTGGAGAGCCAGATGGGGGGTTGTCTCCTTTAGTTGTTTTAAATGGTGTCTCCTCATGTTGAAAAGTCTTTGTGACCAGGAACCTGCTATTCCGGGGTGGCTCACAACAGAAAAGAGAATACATCCCTTCATTCAAAATCTTCCTTGACGAGTGTTTTGCTGTCACAGGTGCTTGCCACATTCAGTGGATGAATGGACTCGCTGATCTTCAGTCTCTGTCCTTTGTGTCCAGCTGGCAAGGATGACCTACCCCAAAGGTCCCCTTTCAAAATAGGTTTCTTCTGGCCATCAGATGTCTCTCACGCTGCCAAGCCTGTCACAGGTGCTTACTCATTCAGGGACTGAATGGGCTCATTGGTCTTCAGTCCTGGAACGGGAGTCCCAAAAGGGTTCCGGCAAAACGTTTCCTTACCTGCGACTAATAAGAGATAGACCCTTTGGCAGGGAGTGCACAGAAAAGATCCTCTTCAAAAAGCAAAAGCCTGATAAGGCAGGGAGGCCTCACCAGAAAGGAAAACCCAAAACATCCTTTCTGCTCTGTGTCTAACCAAAAACTAAAACTAGCCCCCCCCCTCGAATTGCAAAATGGCAGGGTTAAATAGTCGAAGGCAACCAATCCCAGCTCTCCAGGGAGGTGGAAGCCGAGGGGGATGGAAGGCTCCAAGTGTTTAAATATCTAGACTGGCGGGGGGGGGGCAAGATGGTGTCCTGAACGAAGCCTTGAGTGAGAGCTGCTCTCGGTTTCTTTCTTTGGATTGTTTTCTTCTAAAATTATGATGCCCAAATGGAAAGGTAAAGTGAGGGTTTTTCCCTCTATTCCAATCCAGCTTACCGAACAGCCTCTAATTACCACCTCCTGGAGCTGTAAACATCAGCGGGGTTTCTCCCGCTGCACTCTTTACCAGAGGAGAGCCGTTTTCGATTGGGGCGGATGTTTCCTCAGCCCCCCTGATACTCAGCAGCCAGGAGTGTGTTGGCCTCTGATGTCGCTGCACGATGATGTCAGCGATTTGGGGCTGCGGGAGGGAGAGCTCTCAGCGTCTGCATGGTTGGGGAGAGGAAGAGATTGGTCAGTGGAGGTTTCTGTGATTTCCGCCGGATTTCCTATGTTGCCTTCCTCTTGTGTCCCCTCTACATCGGGTGAGCATATGGCACCTCCTATTAAACCTGCGGTGGACACTTCGGGGGAATTAACAGCTGGGCTCTCAGTTGTGGTAAAATTCCTGCAACGGTAAAATGGATTTACTTACTGCCTCTTTGAATTCTAAAATTAAAGCTCAGGAGGATTCCCTTCATACTTTGAAGTCCAATGTGGCCAAAATGGAAACAGATATCCAACAAATTCAGTTTCAATGCGACTACAGTTTTATCCAGGAGGCTTGAATTAGTGGAAAACTGGAATCTGCGTTTGAACCTTAGACTGATCAATTTCCCTAGGGTTTTGGGAGAACTCCCATTACTTACCTCTAAGAGAAAGCTTCGGGAAGTACTTCTTGTACCAGAGTTGGCGATTCCTCCGATTAATAAAGCATATTTTCTACCTGTTACCTCAGCGGAAAAATGCCTACCAATGGATCCTGGAGGACTTTCCTTAGATATGCAAAATTTAACTACCTTATTTTTCGCTCCATAAGACGCACTTTTTTCCCCCAAAAGTGGGGAGAAAATGTATGTGCGTCTTATGGAGCGAATATAAAAAAAAACTAAAAATCTAACAACCACCCCCCTCCTGACCCCTCCCCAAGATCTTCCAAATTAATTTACTACAACCCCCCACCCCCCAAGACCTGCCAAAAGTCCCTGGTGGTCCAGGAGCGGTCCGGGAGCGATCTCCTGGGCTTGGGACGTCGGCTGCCAGTAATCAAAATGGCGCCAACGGCCCTTTGCCCTTACTATGTCACTGGGGTCGACCAATGGTAGCGGTAGCCCCCGTGACATAGTAAGGGCAAAAGGGCTGTCGGCGCCATTTGATTACTGGCAGCCGACGGCCCAAGCCCAGGAGATCGCTCCCGGACCGCTCCTGGACCACCAGGGACTTTTGGCAGGTCTTGGGGGGGGGGGGGGTCAGGAGGGTGGGGGGTTGTAGTAAATTAATTTGGCAGGTCTTGGAGGGGGGGGTCAGGAGAGTGGGGGGTTGTTAATTAATTTAAAGGGTTGGGATGGGGTTTTTTTTTTTTGGGGGGGGGTTCCCAGAGAAAAATAAAAGTTTTCTGATCTGGGGAGTGGACCGAAATGGCCCTCCCCAGACCCAAAAACAAAATGGGGAGAAAGAAAAAGGTTAGCACTCCCATAATTTGCTCCATAAGACGCACAGACGCCTGGGGACAGAGCTGGTTTAGCACAAAATTTATTTATTTTTTTAAATTTTCCCCCTCTGAATCCTAGGTGCGTCTTATGGAGCGAAAAATACGGTACTTTCTTGGAATCCTCGGGAATTGAGGCCCCACTTTACTTGTCTCACATAGTTGAACAGGACATTAGTAAATTAATGTCCTGTTATTTTCATCATTTAAACTCTCCTTTTCATGGCTCTAATGTGCGAATGTTTCCTGATATTTCTAAAATCACACAAGAGATGCAAAAGGGTTTCTTGACAATGAGACAAGAAACTATTTCCGTAGGGGCCACTTTCCTGTTAAGATACCCTTGTCAATGTATTGTTAAGAAAGATAGTGATTGCTATATTTTTTTTTGCCCTGGAGCAGCTGAGAGCTGCTCCAGGGCGAAGTTCCAAAAGTTTTGAATGTTCAAACAGCTCTGTATATTCAGGATTATGCTTTTTCCTTGTTTTATTTCTTTGTACTGCTCATATACAGCCTCTTCCTGGTAGATTGAATTATGAATCTTGTAGTAAGCCAATGATATATTTATCTTTTTTTTTGGTTTCTTAATGTTGCTTCACGTTGGCTTATATGCATTTCCTAAGTATATTAATACTTTGTATATTTGTAAAGTTATCAATACAAAATTAAAAATATATATATATCTAGACTGGGACCTAGGGACATATAGAAATGACGGCAGAAGAAGACCAAACGGCCCATCTAGTCTGCCCAGCAAGCTATGCACTTTATCCATTTTTTTCCCCTTTCTCTCCCACCTGTTACTATTGGCTTCCAGTACCCTCCAGCCCTAATTCCCCTCCATCCCACCACCAATTTAGAGAGCAGCGCCGTATCTGCATTCAAGTGAACGTCCAGCTCAATTAGGGGTAGCAACCGCTGTAACAAGCAGGCCACACCCTTACCCCATATTCTTACCCACCCCTGGTTTTATTTATTTATTTATTTTTTTGAGATAGCAGCCCTCCATCCTTCCGCTCCGTGAAGGTGGAACACCAACTACTGGCCACTGGCATCCCGCTCCGTGAATGCCTCTGTGGCTACTGCCGCTCCGTGCAGTGTTTGAATGCCTCCTCTTTATTCACGCCCTCTAGACTTGATGGATCCACAGTTTTTATCCCATGCCCCTTTGAAGTCGTTCATAGTTTTAGACTTCACCATGTTTTAGACTTCATATGTGGACTGGAGAGTCTGGCCACATATACTTGGCACTGCCTCCCTCCCATATTCCATTGTATATAGTAATTTATCTTCGTTCTCCCTCTCTTTTTTTTCTTTCTCCCAGTTAAGGCATCCTTGTTATAATGTAACTTTATGCGCCTCTAAATTGTCTCTTGTTGACTGGTTGGTTATAGTTACTGCTTAGTTCGATGTAAACCGAGTTGATTTGATTTGTATCAAGAAAGTCAGTATATAAAAGCCTTTAATAAATAAATAATAAATGTTTTGGTAAAAAAAAGTGTTTTAACTAAAATTACGATTACAGACTGTACATTTTAATGTGTGTGTCGCGTGAAGGTAAAAGTGTTTCAAGGTAGTAGTTATAAACACTGGCCTCGGTTTCCCGTTTGGCTTTGGTAGGGAGTCACATTAGAACTGTCCAGCTTAGCAGCAGAGGAGATGTTTGGCATGAAGTTTAATGTAACGCCATAGCCGCGATTCTATTTATATTTGTTTTTTTGACGACTTGTTTTAATGTAACGCCTTAGCCGCGATTGTTCTGTTACAATGGAAACCGATATGATTTGATATTTTTTTCAAGAACGCCGGTATCTAAAAATTCTAAATAAATAAATAAATGAAGCAGCAGTGGCTTCCTGTTATGCCAGGGACAGCAGGAAAGCACAGGTTCTCCTTCCCTGGTCATCTGGGGTGTGGAGAAAAAGATGATTTCCCACTTTCACTTGGCTCCAGCTTGCTGCTTTAGAGGCAGTGTGAAGAAGGATGCCCTGCCCCGTGCAGACTGGGTGCTTGTGTTAGATGAGTGGGTAGGGGGAGTCTGCTTTTTTTTTTTTTTTTTTTTTGACTCCTTTAGCCTGACTGAATCCTTTTATTTGTTCTAGCAAGATAGGCATACTGTCATAGCAGATGCAAACCCAGCAGGATGTTTCATGTCAAAAAGCATGCATGCCTCATTTTTTTTGTGACACAGCGAGGCTCTTAGCTAGTAATGTCTTAGACCTTAGTACATTACATTTTACTGGTTTGGTCTAAGCCATCTGTGATGGAGTAAAATGGATGTAAATTATATGTACATCAGTTTAAAAGCAGGTCAGTGCAGGGCTGCATAGAAAAGCTGCTGTTTGTCAGTCTCGGGAATTACTGCCGCTCATTTCACACTAGAGATGTACAGCCAGAACTTGAAAAAATGTTCGTGAGATGTAGTATTGCCAGGTGACCTACATGCTGTGGTTGCTGCTGGTAAAGCATTTACTCAAAGAATTTTTACAAATAAAAGAAGGCATATTGCCTGTCGCAGATCAAAGCTTCTGTGCACCATAAGAAGGAGTGAACAAATAGAGGGGCATTCTGGCCATCTTCTTCTTTTATGGCTTTGATGCGGCCTCCTTAACTTTCGAGTAATCCACATGGAGCAGCAGTTACAACCCTAAACACTTTGCTGGCAAACTTGATGGACCATTTTGGTCTTTATCTGCTGACATTTACCATATTACTATGTAGTTATTTACATAAATAATCTACATATACAATTCAAAAACAGATACATAAAGATAAAAGCTGCAGTTAAAAAAAAAAACAAAAAACTAAAGCTTACATGGTAAACTCATGAAACTATTATGTAAATTTACAAAACAGTTATCAAAGTTAGTCCCAGGAGAATTAGGACTTAAACATCAGGCCAAGTGAGACTCTATGGAAAACTGAAGACCCAGGGGTCTCCTTCCAAGCAGTTGTTGGCCTGTGACACATAACACCTCAGCACTGTCTTTAACATCCATTCAGGGTTAACCCTGTGGCCACTCGCAGGGTCCTTTTTTTTTTTCTTTATTACTTGGAGAGTCCTATCAAGGACTTCCCAGGCCTGCCTGCACCTGTGCACATCGCTCTACACTGGCAGCCTCCCACCTGCCAACGGCAAGTATACCACCCGCAAGCTATCTCTTGGTGGTTTCTAGGAACACTGGGACCCCACACAACTCAGGGATCACATAGTTCCTAGAAATACACCTGCAGCCAAAATTCAAAATATGTTGGGATCATCAGTCAGTCCAAGACAGGCAAAGCTAACAAAGTAATAAGTTTATTAACGAAAAGTAGGAACCACAAATGGAAAAACACCTTGGTACTCCCAGTAAAGATTAGAGAATTCTAAAATTCTCAAGGCCAGTTCTATGTCAGAAAGGCCAATCAGGGCATTAAGCACTTACAATAGCTTCCTGACCAATGGCCTTCTGATTAGTAATAGCTTTCCGACCAATGGCACTGCTGGATGTTTCAGTCTTACAGCTTCCTCAGGGATGCTGGGATGTGTGTGCTGTTCAAGCCTCCTCCTGAGTAAAGCCAGCATCCCAAGCAAGAGTTTGATCTACAATGTAGGGGTGAAACACCAACTGCAGGCCAGCACAGAGGAAATGAGCTCTCTGGGGAAAACAGTCATAGAGCAAAAAATAGATCAGTGCATCCAAAACCCCTGTTTTAGAAAACTTATCAAAAACATAGAGGTCTATGTTCAGCTGTGGGCAGCATGGATAAGATATTCAGATAAACTTATCCAGATAACTTGAATCAGATAGATAGTGGCTGTCCCACTGATTATACGTGGATAAATCAAAGTTATCCGGATAAATTTATCTGGATAACTTCAGGACTTCACTGCAGCATGACCAAACTTACCTGTAATAACTTAGCTGGATTAAAGCTGAACATCAGTCTTCTCTGGCCAAGTCAGTCCCATCCTAGAATGCCCCTGGACTGCCTCCAACTTATCTGGCTAAGGTTTTATCTTGATATTGACTTAGTAGGGATGTGCAGAGGGATGGCATATGTTGCATTCGGTATTCGTATTCGTCGGGGGCAGACACGTTGCATTCGGTAATGGGGCCCCCCCGATACGTTCATGTGATCATTCTTATTTGTTTCCTGGATAAAATTGAATTAACTACAACCCCCACCCTTCTGACACCCCAAGACTTACCAAAACTCCCTGGTGGTCCAGCAGGGGGTCCGAGAGCCATCTCCTGCACTCACACCGTTGGCTGCCGGTATTCAAAATGGCGCCGATAGCCTTTGACCTTACTATGTCACAGGGGCTACCGGTGCCATTGGTCGGCCCCTGTGACATAGTGAGGGCAAAGGCTATCGCCGCTATTTTGATTACTGGCAGCCAACGGCCCGAGTGCAGGAGGTCGCTCCTGGACCCCCGCTGGACCACCAGGGACTTTTAGCAAGTCTTATGGGGGTCAGGAGGGTCCCCCAAGACTTGCTTAGATTGTGCACTCTTCAGGACAGCATCTGTTGCACTTTTTAAAACTATAGGATTTGAATTAATCACTTTTTGCTTATATTTGTGAATATTTTGTTGAAGACTGCATACCGGTATATTGTCAGCACGATATACAAAGAAAGCCATAATAAATGGGGCATATGTTTTTAGGGGATTATTCATTGGTGATGATCAGAACCTGACTGGAGTTCTGATCTGCTGGCAGCACCAGTGGCTTTGAAGCTGAAATCCCGATGCTACAGCAGCTCCTGGCAACAAAAGGAAGTCAGCGTTATCAGCAGGGCTTGGAGTCCCAGTTGGGCTGTGAGCCTTGCTAAACGCAAAAATCTTGAAAATGATAATCCCTGATAAAGAATAATAATTATTTTAACCATATTTGAGGAGGTAATAAGACATCCCAGATGACACCAGCAAGGTATCTACTTTCTCAATGCACAATCATTTATTAAAGTGCTGGGGAAAAAATGCAGATCGTACAGGACATGTTTCAGCATGAACAAAATCAATACTCACTGATTTCACCTAATAATACCAAGAAAATTGCTGACAAGAAATAAATTTATGATTTTGTATTGTCTCCTGTTTCTTTGTTTAAAACAGATAAATACTTTAGGAAATGGGAAAAACTGGGGTGGGTGAGACGATGTTCTAAACATATTAATTTTTAAAGGACTAAACTAGGCTTTTTATCTGTTAATTCTGAAACTATCATAGTTCCCCTTTGATAAGTTAAATGATCAAATACAGTAATATGCTAAATTTATGTACACAGTTTACATTTTAGGCACTTCAGCCTGCCGTACTTTAAATGTTAGCAAGGTTGGAGTACTTCTTGTAAATACATAGTGCTAAAATATAAAATTTCCTAGTGTGTAGCAGATGGACTCAAAACAAGTGGGTATAGTGTGCTTGTGCTAGCAGTTGGAGATGGATCTGACGTCAGCACGGGTACATATACCCCCGCAGAAAGTGCAGCAATTCAGTAATTTCAGTCTCCAAAGCAGTTGCTAGGCGCCCGTTGCTAAGCGCACGTTGATAGGCGCCCGTTGATAGGCGCCCGTTGATAGGCGCCCGTTGATAAGCGCCCGTTGATAAGCGCCCGCTGATAGGTGCACGTTCATAGGCGCCAGTTGATAGGCGCACGTGGACAGGCGCACGTGGATAAGCGCATATTGGTAGGCGCACATCTTTCGCGCATATTACAAAGCGCAGACTCCAGCTGAGTTAGCAGACGAGATGGAGCGTAAGAGAGCCCATGCGTCAGCGGAGCCGGCACCTCCAGAATCAGGCATTTTCTTTATAGTAAGATAATAATTTTCTAGTAAGTTAAATTGCTGTTTGTTGCACAAAGTTAGAAACCCCCCCCCCCCCCCAACAAAAACTCTCTCCAGCTTGTAAACTGTTATAATCTCTCTGTTTTGGGGTTAGCTGGCAGAAATAATCTATTCAAACTAAAATATTGGGGCATAAAGACTGTTTTTTAAAACAATTGACCAAAAAGCAAAGATAACCGTCCAGAAGTGCCCTGCTTTACCCAGCTTGTCCCAGGCTTAACTGTTTAACTCCCACCCACCCTACCCCTCTACCCACCCACCCCTGGGACTTGTTTTCTAATAAAGACTGCCTAACTTGCCATTGGCAGCGACATAAATTAGTACATTGGTAACAGTCAAGGACATACAAATCATAAATTACCAGGATGAGGACTATCCAATGTAACTGCTGTGGAGCCTTTATTTTGAGGGAAAGCATCTGGAAACTTAGAGCTTGCCCAATTTGTGCACAACTCTCTTCCCTGAAAAAGGAGTTGACTGATATTAAAAATCAATTAGCTTCAATTAAAAATAATACACCCACATTGCATTACTCAGAATATAATTCCCCAATATCACAGAAAAACCAGGAGTCAAGAAAAGGAAATTCATTAGGCTCAGGAAGGACCCACAGTCACCCATTCTTGACAGAAAAGCAGTCAACAGGTATACCCCCCCACTCAAACAGGTCATTAAGAAACTCTTTAAAATCCAGGAATACAGTGGGCTCTGGTAGAATTAGACCTGTGATGAGGAGACACACCATGTACCAAATGCAAAAAGAACAAGCCTTCTCTATATTAAAAACTGAAGAAGTTCATGAGAAAAACATTGAAGTGTTACCAGAAAAGAGGGAAAAAAACACAATGCATGCAGTATTTCAGGATCCATAACCAAAGGAAAAATCTAATTGAGAGGAATAACTCTGTCAACAGTGGCACAACTACAAAAAGAAAGAGTGAAGTGAATAACAAATCTCAACTAATATCTTATAAGGAGTCCAGGAAACGCAATAACCTTAAAGAGAGTACCTGGAAGGTAATGACCACAAATGCTCATAGTTTGGGAAATAAAATCCCAGATCTGCAGGCCCTAATGGCTGAGGCAGAATTAGACATTGTTGCTATAACAGAAACATGGTTCACAGAATCTCATGAATGGGATACAACAATACCAGGCTACAACTTGTTAAGGAAGGACAGAAAGGATAGAAAAGGGGGAGGTGTAGCTCTTTATGTCAGACAAAACATCCAAGCAACTGAGCTACAAGGAAGTTGGGGTAAGGAAGAAGCTCTATGGCTCGACCTAAAAAAAGATGACGGAGCATCCATTTATATTGGAGTGGTTTACAGGCCTCCAAACCAAAAGGAAGAGCTGGACAGAGAGCTGGTTGAAGACATCCATAAGATAGGTAAGAAGGGAGAAGTGGTGATCGTAGGTGACTTTAATATGCCAGATGTAGACTGGAAAATCCCATCTGCAGAAACTAAAAATAGTAGAGCGATAGTGGATGCCATGCAAGTATCTTTGTTCAAACAAATGGTGTTGGAACCCACGAGAGAAGGAGCTATACTCGACTTAGTGCTCACTAATGCAGATAATGTCTCAGATGTCCAGGTGGGAGCCCACCTCAGCAGCAGTGACCATCAAACCCAAACGGTATGGTTTAATATCAATAAAAGAATAGGGAAAAGAACCACAAAGACCCGAGTTTTACAGTTCAAAAACACAGACTTTGAGGAAATGGGTAAGTACCTGGAGGAAGAACTAAAAGGATGGGAGAACGAGAGAGATGTGGATCAGCAGTGGACCAATCTAAAAGGAGCAATCACCAAGGCAACTGCTCTATATGTTAGAAATGTAAAGAAAAGCAAAAGGAAACAAACCTATCTGGTTCTCAAAGGAGGTGGCTGACAAAATTAAAGCTAAAAGAACAGCATTCAAGATATATAAAAGATCCCAAAGGGAGGAGCACAAAGAAGCATATTTGAATCAGCTGAGGGAGACAAAGAAATTAATCAAGTTGGCAAAAAGTCAAGCGGAAGAGAGGATTGCCAAGGAGATAAAAAATGGTGACAAAACATTTTTCAGATACATCAGCGAAAAGAGAAAGGTCCAAAGTGGTATAGCAAAATTGAAAAGTGGTAATGATCAATGTGTGGAGAGTGATGAAGAAATGGCAGAAATATTAAACGAATACTTCAGCTCTGTGTTCACTAAAGAAGACCCTGGAGAAGGACCATCTCTACACAACAAGAAACTGGAGGGAAGTGGAATAGATGAAAATCCTTTCACAGTAGAAAATGTGTGGGAAGAGCTAAAGAACCTGAAAGTGGACAAAGCCATGGGGCCTGATGGTATTCATCCAAGGATATTGAGGGAGCTCAGAGATGTTCTGGCGGCTCCACTGTGTGACCTGTTCAATAGATCCCTAGAAACGGGGGTGGTGCCGAGTGATTGGAGAAGAGTGGTGGTGGTCCCGCTTCACAAGAGTGGCAACAGGGAGGAGGCTGGAAACTACAGACCAGTTAGCCTCACTTCGGTGGTGGGAAAAGTAATGGAGTCACTGCTGAAAGAGAGAATAGTGAACAATCTACAGTCCGGAGAATCGATGGACCAGAGGCAACATGGATTCACCAGGGGAAGATCCTGTCAGACAAATCTGATTGACTTTTTTGACTGGGTAACCAAGGAATTGGATCAAGGAAGAGCACTCGATATCATATACTTGGATTTCAGCAAAGCTTTTGATACGGTTCCGCACAGGAGACTGGTGAATAAAACGAGAAGCTTGGGAGTGAGTGCCGATGTGGTGACCTGGATTGCAAATTGGTTGACGGACAGAAGACAATGTGTGATGGTAAATGGAACCTTCTCTGAGGAGAGAGCGGTTATAAGTGGTGTACCGCAAGGATCGGTGTTGGGACCGGTCCTGTTCAATATCTTTGTGAGCGACATTGCGGACGGGATTGAAGGTAAGGTTTGTCTTTTTGCGGATGACACTAAGATCTGCAACAGAGTGGACACGCCGGAAGGAGTGGAGAGAATGAGACGGGATCTAAGGAAACTGGAAGAGTGGTCGAAGACATGGCAGCTGAGATTCAATGCAAAGAAATGCAAAGTCATGCATATGGGGAGTGGTAATCCGAATGAAATGTATTCGATGGGGGGGGGGGAAGGCTGATGTGCACGGAGCAGGAGAGGGACCTTGGGGTGATAGTATCTAATGATATGAAGTCTGCGAAACAATGCGACAAGGCGATAGCAAAAGCCAGAAGAATGCTGGGCTGCATAGAGAGAGGAATATCGAGTAAGAAAAGGGAAGTGATTATTCCCCTGTACAGGTCCTTGGTGAGGCCTCACCTGGATTACTGTGTTCAGTTCTGGAGACCGTATCTTCAAAAAGACAAAGACAAGATGGAAGCGGTACAGAGAAGGGTGACCAGGAAGGTGGAGGATCTTCATCGGATGACGTACGAGGAGAGATTGAAGAATCTAAATATGTACACCCTGGAGGAGAGGAGGAGCAGAGGTGATATGATACAGACTTTCAGATACTTGAAAGGTTTTAATGATCCAAAGACAACGACAAACCTTTTCCGTAGGAAGAAAATCAGCAGAACCAGGGGTCATGATTTGAAGCTCCAGGGAGGAAGATTCAGAACCAATGTCAGGAAGTATTTCTTCACGGAGAGGGTGGTGGATGCCTGGAATGCCCTTCCGGAGGAAGTGGTGAAGACCAGAACTGTGAGGGACTTCAAAGGGGCGTGGGATAAACACTGTGGATCCATAAAGTCAAGAGACCGCCAATATAGAGTGGGTGGCTCACCAGAAAGATGGCTACTGCCCGGAGACAATACCCTTATTAAATAAACATACAGATGCTTACTGTGACTCCAACATCGCTCTAAGCTTCAACGGCAAGAGGAAATGTGGAAAAAAGGATTTGCTATCACAAAGAGGGGAGTAGCTGGCTTGTTACGGCGGTTACTACCCCAAACCAAATAAGCCTAATACTTCACTTTCCAAGCATATACAGCATAGTTCTCTGCTTCAACGGCAGGGGAGAAGAAAAGAGGGTTCGCACTCACAAAGCGGGGAGTAGCTGGCTTGTTGCGGCGGTTACTACCCCAAACCAAATGTGCCTGATACTTCGCTTTCGATGCATATCCAGCATGGCTCTCTGCTTCATGGCATGGGAGAGGCTGATACATCAAGCATTTCCAGCATAGCTCTCTGCTTCAACAGCAGGGGAATAAGAAAAGCTGAGGCTTCACGCATATCCAGAATAGCTTCAACTGCAGGGGAGAAGAAAAAAAAACAAAAAAAAAGGATTCGCACTCACAAAGCAGGGAGTAGCTGGCTTGTTACGGCGGTTACTACCCTAAACCAAAAGGGCCTGATACTTCACTTTCAATGCATAACCAGCATGGCTCTCCGCTTCAACGGCAGGAGAGAAGAAAAACAACCAATAGGGGCTGTATGACATAGTCTGGGTAAAGGGAATAAACATGGGTGTAGCTTGCTTATTGCAGCAGTTACTACCCCTACTACCCCTAACTAATCAAGCTAGGTATTTCACTTGGATGCAGATCCATCACTGCTCTCTGCATTAATGGTGGGGGTGGAAGGGAAATAGAACCAAGAGTTAAGAGAAAATGATAGGTATGAGAGAAAAAAATGTGTGAAGCTTGCTGGGCAGACTGGATGGGCCGTTTGGTCTTCTTCTGCCGTCATTTCTATGTTTCTATAAGCCTCTGCTCTGCATGCAACCTCAGAGCCACACAGAGCGAGGAAGCAGACTCCCTATGTGCCCAATGTGAAGAGGCCCTGGGAGTTCCAGGCTAGGACCGGTCGCAGCCCAGTGTACTTGCCGGCTCCTCAGGGAACACCCCGGACCTAGCAGGCAGCGGGGAGCAGCCAGGGAACCCGAGAGACCTGGTGCCCCTAAGACCAGATCCTGCTTCGCTCTCCTGGGTGGAATTATTCAAGGGGATTCATGCCTTTGTCACAATGCAGTCTGCTCCCCGAACGGGTCCATATGTACCGGATGACCCGGCCCCTGGACCCTCAAGGCCTAGGCACGGCCACTCGCCACCCAGAGCCCCCACTTATGGGGATTCAGATTGCCCTGAGGAAGACGACGAGACCCCCGAGGAGGGAGAACTTCCCTCGGGGATTGAATCATATCGGACCATGAGGTGCTTCTTTCTGAAAGAGGATCTCCCAGGCCTGATCTCTCAATGCCTATCGGAACTGGCTCTCCCGGGCCATGACACCCCAGGGGAACCTAGAATGAACCCCCTGTTAGAGGGCCTGCGCCAAACGACTCACCATTTTCCCCTCCTACAAGCAGCTCAGCAGCTAATCGATCTGGAATGGAATGCGCCGGAGGCCTCATTCAAAGGGGGTCGGGCCTTGGCTGGCATGTACCCCTTAGACCCGGCAACCAAGGAGATGCTGGCGTGCCCCCAGGTAGATGCCATAGTTAGCGCAATTGTGAAGTGCACCACCATTCCGGTGGAAGGGGGGACTGCCCTCAAGGATACACAGGACCGGTGCATGGACGCCATTCTGAAACAAGCCTTTGAGGTGGCAGCCATGTCCCTACGCATTGCGACCTGCTCACCGTGGTGACGCGTTCCTGTTTATCACAGGCTAGGAACAACACCCCGGGAGAAGAGATGGAATCAGCTCTCTCATTTCTCACTGATGCAGCCTCCAACCTAGTCCGTACGGCAGCCAAGGGAGTGTCATCCTCAGTGGCAGCCAGGAGACAGCTCTGGCTACGTAATTGGTTGGCCGACTCCTCCTCCAAGACACGTCTCACGAGAATGCCCTTTAAGGGATCCCTCCTGTTCGGCAGCGACCTTGAGAAACTGGCCAATAAATGGGGCGCCTCTCCATTACTCAGTCTACCAGAAGACAGGTCAAGGAGGAGCCAGCGCCCTTTTCCTAGACCATCTAGAGGTAGAAACTCTCAGTGCTTCAACCCTTACAGGACTCGCTTCCAAGCACCTTGTTCGCAGGCCAGGAACCAGTCCTTTCGGACTAAGCACAACAAGAGGGGAACCGGCTCGGGTCCTGGCCGTACCCCACAATGACAATCAGCCAACCCATCCGGGGGTAGCAGCCATAGGGGGCAGGCTAATCCTCTTCTACCGCAGGTGGGTCGAGATCACCTCGGACCAGTGGGTCCTTGCCATCATCCGAGAAGGATATTACCTGGACTTTCTTCAACTCCTGCCGGACAAGTTTGTGGAATCTCCTTGTTCACCCCTCAAGAGGGCGGCACTAGAAGTTACCTTGCGGAGGTTCCTATCCCTAAAAGCCATAATCCCAGTGCCTGCAGGGGAGATAAATTCTGGGCATTATTCCATTTATTTCATAGTACCCAAGAAGGAGGGCACTTTCAGGCCCGTCCTGGACCTCAAGTCAGTCAACAGACACCTACTGGTCCCCAGCTTTCGCATGGAAACTCTGCGGTCTGTCAAAAATGCAGTACAGCCAGGGGAGTTTCTCACATCCCTAGATCTGTCGGAAGTCTACTTGCATATCCCAATCCATTGGGAGCACCAGCGCTATTTACGCTTCAAAGTCCTGAACCAACACTTCCAGTTCCGAGCTTTACCCTTTGGGTTAGCCACCGCGCCGCGGACTTTTACCAAGGTCATAGTAGTAGTGGCGGCGTCCCTCAGAAAGGAAGGAATCCTCGTCCATCCCTACCTGGACGATTGGCTGATCAGGGCGAAGTCACCGGAGGAGAGCCACCAGGCAACCAACAGAGTTATAGCTCTTCTGGAAAGCCTAGGATGGGTAGTAAACTTGAACAAGAGTTCCCTACAGCCTTCTCAGTCACTGGAATACCTAGGAGTCCGATTCGACACCCAGGAAGACAAGGTCAGTCTGACCGCCAAGAGGAGAGCAAAGCTCTGGAATCGTCTGCAGGCCCTGCTGAGCGCCACCCGGCCCACAGCTTGGGATTACCTACAGGTCCTCGGCCTTATGGCATCCACTCTGGAGGTGATACCATGGGCGCGGGCTCATATGAGACCATTACAACGCGCCCTCCTATCTCGGTGGAGCCCACGATCACAGAACTACACCGTACACCTACCTCTACCAGCCAGAGTGCGAAATCTACAGGACATCTCCGCCGTCCACATCGCCGGGAAGGACAACACCACGGCAGACTTCCTCAGCAGAGAAAGCCTAAATCCGGGGGAATGGCAGCTGTCGCCCACAGCTTTCCAGATGATTGTGGATCAGTGGGGGACGCCGGGCATGGCCCTACTAGCGGACAGGTCCAACGCTCAAGTACCCAGATATTTCAGCCGCAGGCAGGATCCTCTATCCCAGGGGATCGATGCCCTGGTACAGCCATGGCCTCAGGGGATCCTGCTATATGCCTTTCCTCCATGGCCCCTGCTGGGCGCCATTATACACAAGATTCAGCGGCACAAAGGCCTAGTTCTTCTAGTGGCCCCGGACTGGCCAAGAAGACCCTGGTACGCAGACATGAGAAGACTACTGGCAGGGAATCCATTTCCCCTGCCTCCACTCAGGGACCTGCTGCGGCAAGGTCCCATCCTCCACGAGGATCCAGCTCAATTCTCTCTTACGGTCTGGCCATTGAGAGGGCTAGACTGAAGAAAAGAGGATACTCGGGACCGGTAATAGCTACACTCCTCCGAGCACGCACGTTCTCCACATCACTAACATATATAAGGATCTGGAGAGTATTTGAAACCTGGTGCGAAACTCACGGCACCAATCCACATGCCGCTAAGATCCCTATCATTTTGGATTTCCTGCAAGATGGACTTCAGAAGGGTCTGTCCCTCAATTCCATCAAGGTTCAAGTGGCAGCGCTATCCTGCTACGGTCCCCGGAGTGACGGCAACAGCATCGCCACACACCCAGACGTTTCACCTTTCCTGAAAGGAGTCAAACACATTCGCCCGCCACTGAAGTGGCCGGTGCCCCTGTGGAACCTCAACCTAGTTTTGGAATTTCTAGCGGGACCCTCCTTCAGACCCCTTCGAGGCCTGTCCCTCCGTTTGTTAAACTTGAAGATGGTGTTCCTGCTGGCCGTATGCTCAGCACGCCGCATCTCAGAGCTACAAGCGCTTTCCTGCCGTGATCCGTTTCTCAGAATCACTCCAGAGGTTATCCATCTTCGCACGGTTCCTTCCTTCTTACCCAAAGTAGTCTCACACTTCCACCTCAACCAAACCATATCCTTGCCTACCACAGAAGGTTTGAAGAAGTCGGAAGAAGGTCGAATACTACGCCATCTCGACATCGGCAGGCTGCTGTCCAGATACCTGGAAATGTCAGAAGCAGTACGAAAGACGGACCACCTGTTCGTCCTTCACAGCGGGAAGAAGCAAGGGGAAGCGGCCTCACGGGCAACCATTGCCCGCTGGATCAAAGAAGTTTTCAAGGCAGCCTATGTAGTAGCGGGAAAACCACCACCTCTACGGGTCAAGGCTCACTCTACCAGAGCGCAAGCGGCCTCTTGGGCAGAAACTAGGATGCTGTCGCCTGCAGAGATATGTAAAGCGGCGACGTGGTCCTCCCTCCATACCTTCTCCAGATTCTACCGTCCAGGCCAGGGAGGACACAGCATTTGCGAGGGCAATCCTGAACGGACCTCGGGCAGCCTCCCACCCAGTCAGGGAGTAGCTTTTGTACATCCCACTTGTTTTGAGTCCATCTGCTACACGCTAGGAAAAGTAGAGATTACTTACCTGATAATCTCGTTTTCCTTAGTGTATGCAGATGGACTCAGCATCCCGCCCAGCTGCCGGCATACATGGGGATTCACCGACTCACGGTAAGCCATGTTTTTCTTATAATAGGGCATCCACCCTGCCGGGTGTCGACGCCTTCCAGTTGAGAACACGGGCGGTCTCCAGCTACTATCAATCGGTCAGGGTAATCCTGTTCATTTAATCGATCGGTCAGTTACACATATATCCATAAAGCTTTTGCAAGGAAGATTACTGAATTGCTGCACTTCCTGTGGGGGTATATGTACCCGTGCTGACGTCAGATCCGTCTCCAACTGCTAGCACGAGCACACTATACCCACTTGTTTTGAGTCCATCTGCATACACTAAGGAAAACGAGATTATCAGGTAAGTAATCTCTACATTATGCATGCTTAGGACAAAACATATGTCTAATTTTAGAAAGTAATTTCCTTTAATATATGGAAAGGTGCATTCCATGTTAACTCTGAGGCTTTTCCAAAACAGTCCTCTAAGATTAGTCCCCATCTGCGTTTGGCTAAAAACCTTTTGTCAGCACCATTTATTTTAGTATTACAAAGATACATGGAGCATTTTTTCCTAGTGGACCTTTGAGTTGGCTGCATTGCAGTGATTCTGTAAGAGCTTTGAGGGAGCTATTGTGGTCTAAATTAAATTTGCCTTGAACATTGTTTGGCCAGTCACACTTGCTTCAGTACAAATCAGTGTATGATCAGTTGCAGTTTCCATCCAGTGCATAATCAAGGGATGCAGTTCCTTTTTTAACTCTAAAATCTTTGGCCGCTTTTCTGCAAAATTCACAGATGCGCCAGAACTTGCACTGTAAAGTTCCTCAGGAAGAATCCAAATAGCCTTGTGAAAAAGAATACAATATTAATTACCTCTGGATTATTTTGGCTTTTGGACACAATTTAGGAATTTGACTGAAGTTTAGATCTATGTCACTACCACTCCCCAGGAACCCACTGGGTGGATGCCAGCAGACTGGTAGTATTCAGATACTGTCCAGCAAGAACGTAGAAAGCTATGTGGCTGGATGTTGAGGCAGCAGCCTCACTAGTTTTGATTGTAGTTTAGATTATTATGTAACAGGGCTATACATAACATTGCTTCCAAGTATTTTGTAGAAAGGGGCAGCAGGAGGAGTTGTGGATTTTAGAATTCCTCCCAATCCTTTAACCCTACCTTTTTGGGGAAAGGGTTTATAATCCCTTGGAGCATGCTCAGTGCTTTAGAGGATCAGGAGGGCAGCTAGAGATTATCCCTGGATCTCAAGCAAGTGGGCTGGAGAGAGGTAAAATTGAAGAGCTAGAGATTTGCCCAAGATCTCAAGAAGGCAATTCAAGCAATCAAGCAGGATTTTTGAGGAAAGAGATTTGAGAATATTTTTGGAAGGAGATTGTTTGACCAGTTCTTGAGAGAAGGACATACCCCTGGGATCCCAATGGACTGGGTCAAAGATGTGTTTGCTCAGGTGACCAGAAATAGCTTGGATGAAGAGAATATACATTGGATTCTTGTATCAGAGGTTTCAGAGGAGAAAGTTTGGACTTTTGTACGAGAGACAACAAAGAAAGTAAACTGGACTCTTGGATTAGAGTCATCTGAACAGTTTGCATTTGGAATACGAGTTGAGAGTTTCTGACCCATTTTGGGATTTGCCTAATGTTTTTGTACTTGGGATTTCTTTCCTTCCAGATTTCATGCTTGGGGATATTTTTCTATCTTTTTGTCAGCTATGTGCTGGGACCCCATTCCAGCCAACCAGCCCCCAATTGGAGGATATTTTGCCTAAGGATAATGCTGTAAGAGAGCTTAGAAGGGAAGTAACAAACAACATGGACAAACTATTATTTTTATTGCCATAATCCTTTTGATGATAATTCTGATTTTTGGAATACTAGCTTGGATTATTTTATTTAAGTGGCAGTAAAGACATCAATTTGAACACCAACCTGGACTTCTGTTTGATTTTTGCCTACTCTTCCCAGTGCGCTGGTTGTATGGAGGGACCCTGATGTGAGTATTGTCTGTGTCTTATGGTTCCCTTGCTCTCTCATGGGACATCTTTGCACCAAATGGAGGTTTTGATTGTGGACAGTGATAGTGATGATGACTGACCATGCCAGGGACCCCAAAAGACTATCTTTCCTCCCATCCGGACTGAGACCTGGACCTGGGCTCATAGCACTCCTGGACGAGACTAATCTACAGTTACAAAGCTCGGTAGTAAGTAACACATGGAGGGTGGGATGGCCTGGGTATTAGATTATATGAATCTATATGCTCATCTCTGAAAATGGAAGAGGCCCAGAGAGAAAGATAATAAAACTGACTTGGATAAGGTGTGAAGGCTTACAATTGGTCAAGCTTCTATCACTGACAGCTGGGATATAGCCTTAGCAGTGTAGACTGAGATAACTAGGTAGCAAATGTTTATCTGCCATAATCTACTATGTTACGAGGGCAGAAATCATATTGTAGGCATTGATTTACCTACCCTACAGGCTGTGCATTGGTCAGCCTTCCCCTATGCCCCTTTGACTTCGCTTCTACCTTCCCTGTACTTTGCCCCCTGTCTTTTTACCCCTCTGCTTCTCCCTTCTACTTCCCATCTCCTGCAGTAGCCAGCAGTTTTTGTAGTGCACCGTAAGGAAGGAGACCTTTCTCCTGCATGATCTCCCTAAGCACACCTGACACTGAACAAGAGGGTGGGTAGAGGCACTTCAGGGCTGCTGTACCTACTGTATATGGTCTGTGTCCTCCCCTGCTACCTTCCTGATAGACTGTTATACTGTAGCACTTCCCCCTGCCTGGCCTCCACCCCATGTCCACACACATACCCCCAAGAAGATTTTAAAAGCACGGAGGACCTGGAGCTTAAGTTCAAAACCTAGAGATTCATGGTTATACCTAGAGTTATGAAATATATGGTCCGGGTTATTTGCGCACTTTGAGTACCTAAGAACATTTGCTTAAGGCTCACAGTATTTAACTCTATAAACAGTATGGATAAAAAGAAGGAACTGCATGTACTGTACCATTAGACTATGGAGCCTTCACATTTTGTTCCAGTCATTTGTTTATTCTTTTTGACAGGTCATTTATGTTAATATCATGCAAGTAAACAAGGAAATATCATTATCCAGTTAAAATTCCCCTTTCTCAAAGAAATTCCCATGTTCTCTCCCCATGTTAACTCCCTCCATGGCAATTTTTTTTTCATGCAAAAATCACTAAGATGTTTATAACTAAATGCCACATGGCTTTCTGTAGCTGAGCTATTGTGAATTGCAAAACCTGATTCCTACACACTCCAGTCTGTTTATAGTATTCTCACTAACTAGTGAGAAATATTATAAACAGAGAGCCATCATAGAGTTAACTTCTGCTCTGCTTATGGCACTGACTGACTTCCCATGCTGTTAAAGCCTGTCAGACCTCCAAGTGCACTTGACACCAAACAGGTGCCTTCAACAATGCTGGCATCTTTTGACAATGCTTTCTCGGGAAGCTGGAGGCAGAGGCCGCCACCTCAATCAGTGGCAAGGCCAACAGCTGCCACCTGGGCCTTTGCTTGTACTTGCTGCTATGATTTATAACAAGGAACAGACTAACATCTGCAGCTGTTGTAACGCTTAATTGCATCACTGTGAACACTGACTCAGCCAAGATGACCTCCCAATAGTAGTGGGAATATGTAAAAAATGACGTTAGATTTCAAACAACACATGAAATCGCACATTCGGGCTCCATGTGTACCTGGTACAGCAGCGAAATAGAACTGACAGGAAGTGTTTTAATTTCAAAAGCTCTATCATGTAACACAATAGTATGCCCTTAAGCAAAGGAGTGAAAAAGCAAGACTTCCAAGAGAGAAAAATTGCTCATTTTAGCCCTTGTCTTCCAAGACATCTTATATTACAACAAGGGCATTAAAAATGTTTATTGCTTCAGGGGTAGGAAAACAACAAGAGAAGGTAAGCAGAGAAAGTACAAGTAAGAAAGCACCAGCTTATCTTGCTGTTTTCATGTACACAAGAGAGCTGGTAATTCATCTTCCTGACCTCAAAGGAAGCATGACTCAGCATCCTGACACTTTCCCACTCTTTTATTGAGTCATCTTGCAGGTAAAGTATGCCAAGGAGTGAAGATAGCCCAGTGGTTGGAGCAGTGGGCTGTGAACCAGGGAAGCCAAGGTTTAAATCCTGCTGCTGCTCTCTTTATCCTCCATTGAGTTACAAACATAGATGGTAAACCTTCTGGACACAGAGAAAATGTAAATATTAAATTAAATTAAGTCCTTTCCATTTGGGACAAGAATAAGGCAAGGATGTCTATGAGTGCATATGGCAATGAATAGAACAAGAATCACAAAGCCATTACTTTTTTTTGTTCCTAAAATTGCAATCTTCGTGTGTTATATGATTAATTCCATGAACGAATTTGGAAGATATTCAGCTGAATCAAAACACATTTCACATAAAACAAAAGAATATGAACCTCCCTCCAGATTTGTATTATTTTTAACCTTAGGTAAAATTTGTTTTGACTTGGTTGAATGTCATCGAAATGTACTATTTATAGAGTATTAATCATTTCTGATGGTGTGGTAACTATAATAATAATATATAAAATGTCAAAGTAGCTCCCTGTATGGATTTCATGTTTCATACTGAAAAGATTTAGTGTAACAAAAAAAAACCTAAAGGAATTTATAATCCTTTCATAGACTTTATTTACAGAAGTAATTTTCAATTCTCCTTGGACAAGTAGGTTGGTGGTCCTCACACACATGGGTGACTTCATTGGATGGAGTCCGGCACGGAAAAGTTTCTGGAACTTTGACTGAGCATACTGAGCATGCCCAGTATGCTCTATTCCACGCATCCATGCGGGGTCCCTCTTCAGTCTCTTTTTTCCACAGAGCTTTCACCTCGCGGTAGAGTAAGCTCATGGCTTTTCATTAAGAAATTGCCTTTGGAAACTTTTTTCACCATCATTTTCGGGTCAAATGCGGGTCTCTCCCAGTTCCCTCTAGTTTCCCCAGTCAGGTTTTTCAGTGGTTTGGTAAGTTTAATTTCACTTCCATTCATTCCCTCCTCCCCCCCCCCCCCCCCTCCCATGGTGGCGGTGCTAGCCAGTGTCAACCATTTGCTGTCACCGTCTCTCGATTTTCCCCTTTCCTTTCATTCGTCATGGTCTCGTTCAGTTTCCATTGGTGCCCTCAATGAACGAGGGCCATGTCCATCACGGACTCTCACAAGGTGTGTGTCCTCTGCCTGAGGGCATCACACAACATCCGGGGTTGCCGCATGTGTGCCCAAATGACTCCCAAGTAACATCGCGCTCGACTCAACAAGATGGAGAAAATGTTCGGGTCAAGAAATTCCGAGCCATCGGCATCAGCAGCATTTGCACCAATGGACCTGGGAGCCGCATCGATGGATACAGAGCAATCAGCATCATCAGGGCCGTCGACCCCGTTGGCAGATAGGGGTGCTGGGACCGTCCTCTGCGGTCTCTTCCAGGTCGAGGATGTTGGGTTCATTGTCATCAACCTCGGTACTGGGGATAGACCAGGCCAAGCACCGAGGGAAGTCAAGGAAGTATCGGCACCAGTCACCTTCGATGCACAGTGCTGGGCTCGGGAAGGTGCCAGCTCATGCCATGATGCCCCCGAAGTGACCCCGTGGTAAAGAGTACCTATCCTCTATCGATGCTGGGAGTCCGCAACAGTCTCTACCAGTCATGGTGCCAGTCGCCGATCCACCTTGGGGATCTGAGGAAGATTTGGCCATCCCTCCTGCCTCCTAGTCTGTTTTGGCATCAACAACCTTCGAGGAGGAGCTACAGCACAGGGTCCAGGTGGCAGTTCAGTGGGCATTGCAGGGCATCGAACTGGCGGCACCGACTGTGTTGGTGCCAGCACTCACCCTGCTGGAACTGCTGCTGGAATGGCTCACTGGTGTGTTATCCACCCAGTTGGCGCTTGTTCCCGGGAAGCCATCAATGCTCAGCGGGGCACTGATGCTTCCCCCAACCAATACGGTGCTCAAGGCTGGTTCCTCTGAGGAGGAAGCTTCAACAAGGCCAGCAGGGTCACTGAGGGCTTGCTGTCCCCCATCCTGCTTTATCGGGGCCGGTACCAGTACCATCGATGCCCATGCATCTGGACTAAGGCCAAGCACCCAGGGTCCCATCCCCTTTGGACTACTGTGAGTATGAGGTCCTGTTATGACCCCTGGGGTTATGACACTGTGGAATTCTCCTTCAAGGACTCGGAGGGACTCCCTTCATAACTGTCTCCTCCAGAGGACTTGACCTTCGCAAGTTTTGTACAAGCAATGGCGGAGGCCATCCCTTTTCAGTTAATGACTGAGGAGGATTCCAGGCAAAAATGCTGGAAATCCTCCAGTTTGTAGAGGCTCCTAAAGAAATTGTGGTGGTCCTGGTGCACAAGATCTTTAAGGAGTTGCTGTTGAGGATATGGGATCACCCCCTCACAGTAGCTGTCGTCAAAAGGAAGGTGGATGGGGTTTACTTCATCCAATAGGCTACTGGATTCGAGAAGCATCGGCTGTCACACCAATCGGTAGTGGTATAATCCATTCTCAAGGAAACCAAGTGCTCAAGGACCCATGCCTCTGCACCCCTGGGCAAAGATCATAGAACAATGGATGCTCTTGGGAGGAAAGTGTTCCAAGAGGCCATGCTTATTGCCCGCATTGCCTATTACCAGCTCTACATGAGCCAATACTCATGCAACCTCTGGAAGAGGGTGCAAGAGGCGGCCGAACGACTGCCTCAACAGCAGCAAGACCCCTTCTTATAGCTGGTGCATCAAGGCCTGGAGTGTGGAAAACCCAAGGTTCGTTCAGCCTACGATATTTTTGAGATGGCAGCGAGAGTCTCTGCAGCGGAAATCGGTGCCCGCAGAATGGCATGGTTGTGGGCCTCAGAACTCTGACCAGAGGTACAGGAAAGACTCACTGATTTACCATGCAAAGGAGAGAATCTCTTCAGAAATAAGTGAGGGATGCAGTGGCTCAGTTGCAGGATCACCATGAGACCATCCAGCAGCTCTCTGCCAACACTCAGATAGGGGCCAATCAGTACCCAAAGTCCCATCTCAGCCTATCACCTCATTTGGACTTCATAGGAGCTCTGCTAGACATGGCTCAGACAAGAGCCTTCCTGCCGCGCTCCAGGGCGGACACCTTGGTGTCCATAGCAGCGGTGATTCAACAGAGCCAGTAGGTTTCAGCTCGGCACATGTTGAGGCTGTTGGGCCACATAGCCACAACCGTCCATGTTACTCCCTTGGCACGCTTACACATACGCAGAGCCCAATGGGCCCTGAGGTTGCAGTGGCGCCAGGCCACACACAGCCTCCGGGCTTGCATTCGAGTCACTTCATCTCTCTGGGACTCTGTCCTGATGGCTGGCTCTCTCAGATTTGGAATGGGGAATATCTTTCCAAAATCCCCCTACCCAAATTGTCTTAACTATGGATGCATCCACTTTGAGGTGGGGAGCTCATGTAGAGGAGCTCTGCACCCAGGGCTTATGATCCGCCCAGGAAGCACAGTGACAGATCAACTTCCTGGAGCGTCGGGTATTTATTTATTTATTTATTTAACATTTTTCTATACCGACATTCGCACGAGACATCACATCGGTTTCCAGATAACAGCAAATTCAGCCAACAGGGCTTTACATTGTAACTGATATTATAACAGGGGGGGGGGAGGGAAGGGACGGGACAGGGCAGGGCAGTAAGTTGGAACTAAGAGGGTAAGCTGGGAAAAGGGGGGGGGAATGGGGGTTTATTTACAAAACGGCAGGAGTTATGTACATTCTATATGCATTCTATTATATACAGTCAAAATACAAGGTGAGGGAGGGGTAGGGGGGCTGGGATTAGAGAGGGATGGGATGTGGGGGGGGGGGGTAGGGGTGGAAGGGGAGGAGGGAGTCTGGGTGTGAGGTGGAGTGGAATGGGGAGGGGGTGAGGGGGGGGAAGGGAACTGGGATGGCAGGTTAAGAGTATGCGTGCGTGAAAAGCCATGTATGCGCTATGGGCTTTCAGAGATTGGCTGCCCAGCAAAATTGTCATAATACAAACAGACAATCAAGTTGCGATATGGCATGTCAACAAGCAGGGATACACAGGGTTGTACTTCCTTTGTTGGGAAGCAGTCCATATCTGTTCCTGGGCCCTGTCCCATGTGATGGCACTCAGGGCTATGTATCTGGCTGGAATGGAGAATGTGATATCAGACTGAATCATGCCTTCAGACCCTTACGAGTGGTCTCTGGACCAGGGGGTAGCAAACCAGATCTTCTGCCTCTGGGGGAGCCCAGATGTGGACTTGTTGGCGTCCCTCTGCAACAGGAAGGTGACTCAGTTCTGCTCCCTGTACGGGTCAGATGGCAAACCAGCCATGGATGCTTTTGCCCAACATTGGGGCAGGGGTCTTCTATACGCATATCCGATTCCTCTAGTCATGAGGACAGATAGACTAAGATCATCATAGTCCCTCATTGGCCGAGACAGATTTGGTTTCCACTCCTGCTTTTCTGTACACCCTCCGACTTAATATCATAGCTTTCCTAGATCTCATCACGTAAGATCAGGGCAGGCTAGGCTTCCCAACCTCCAGGCCCTGTCGCTCACAGCCTGGATGTTGACAGGTTAATCCTGCAGCCACTCGATCTTTCTGAGGATGCGTCTCAGGTCCTGGTGGCTTCTAGAAAGCCTTCCACTAGAAAGTCCTATGTTCATGGAAAGGAAAAAGAAAGGCTAAGTCATATTCGGGCCGATACAGAAAACTTCACGGGAGAGCGGGCGAGCGCCCAGGCCACTCTCCTGGGCATGCGATCCAGTAAAATAATTTATGTAAATGAGGGCCCATGGTAAAAGGAGGCGCTAGGGACACTAGCATGTCCCTAGCGCCTCCTTTTTGACAGAAGCGGCGGCTGTCAGCAGGTTTGACAGCTGACCCTCAATTTTACTGGCATCTGTTGTCAAACCCGCTGACAGCCATGGGTTCGGAAAATGGACGCTGGCTAAATTGAGCGTCCGTCTTCCAACCCGCGGGCAGATTTTTAATTTATTTTTTAATTTTGGGGCCTCCGACTTAATATCGCTATGATATTAAGTCGGAGGGTGTACAGAAAAGCAGTTTTTTCTGCTTTTCTGTACACTTCCCCGGTGCCGGCCAAAATTAACGCCAGCCTTCGGCAGGCGTTAATTTCTGAAAGTAAAATTTGCGGCTTGGCTGCACATTTTACTTTCTGAATCACGCGGGAATAACAAATAGGCCCATCAACATGCATTTGCATGTTGCGGGTGCTGTTAGTTTCTGGGGGGTTGGCCATGTGTTTTTGACGCGCTATTACCCTTTACTGTATATGGGGTAAAAATAGCGCGTTGAAAACGCGCGGCCAAACACGGGCTAACAGTGTGCTCCTCCAGAGTTCACTTTACTTTATCGGCCCGATAGATAACTTCAATGTATGGCTCATATATGGAACAGTAAAAGACTCTATGTCAAAAATGGCTTATATCTGTCTGTGTCAGGAAAAAAGATCCTAAGTGATAAATTCAAATCCTATGCCATAAAGCATTTAAACTAGAGGATGGGCGTGGCAGAAGGAAATTGGAATGGGTGAAGGAGATAACAAAAATCAACTGAATAAGGCACAAATGAAGTCTAAGAAGAGCAGTAACCTGTAGGAGAGAGTTGGAAAGCTATGAGCACAAATGCTAGTAGTTTGGGTAATAAAATCCCATACCTGCAGGCTCTAATGGTGGAAGCGGATCTGGACATTGTTGCTGTTACAGAAACATGGTTTACAGAGTCACATGACTGGGATATAGCCATCCCTGACTATAAACTATTAAGGAAGGACAGAGAGGACAGGAAAGGAGGAGGAATAGCACTTTATGTCAGAAGCAATATCCAAGCAATTGAAATGCTAGGGACACGGGGTAAGGAAGAAGCATTATGAACTAGCCTAAAAAAAGATGATGATGCTTCCATTTACATCAGTGTGGTCTATAGGCCTCCAGTTCAGGCAGAAGAAATGAACAGAGATCTGGTCGAAGACATCGAAAAATTGAGAAAGAAGGGAGAAATTTTGCTCATTGGAGATTTTAATCTACTGGATGTAGACTGGAGTATCCCTTTGGCGGAATCTACAAGTAGAGAGATGGTGGATGCCCTCCAAGGGACTTTACTCAAACAAATGGTAATGGATCCTACGAGGGACAGTGTAATCCTGGACCTATTTGTCACAAATGGGGATAATGTTCACAATGTCCGGACAGGTGCCCACCTGAATACAAGTGATCATCAGATGGTATGGTTTGATATTGTGAATAAGATAGAAAGAAGTCATATGAAGATCTGAGTGCTGAATTTCAAATATATAGACTTTGACAAAATGGGGATATACCTGGAGGAAGAACTAGAAGACTGGGAGAAAATGGGTGAGGTGGAACAACAGTGGGCTAAATTAAAAGGAGCTATTACAAAGGCAACAAATCTGTATGTTAAAATAGTAAACAAAAGTTCAAGGAAAAAGAAACCGATTTGGTTCTCAAAGGAGGTGGCTGCAAAAATAAAGGCAAAAAGATCAGCATTCAGGAAGTAAAAAGAATCCCAAAAAGAGTAATATGGGGAACAATATTTGGTGAAAATGAGGGAGACGAAGAAAGAAATCAGAAAAGCAAAAGGTCAAGCAGAAGAAAGAGATAGAGAGGTAACAAAACATTTTTCAGATATATAAGAGAAAGAAGGAAAGCCCAAAGTGATATAATGAAATTAAAGGTGAAAAGGAGCAATGTGCTGAGACAAACAAGGAAATGACAGAAATATTAAACAAATGCTTCAGTTCTGTTCACTAAAGAAGACCCTGGAGAAGGACTGTTGCTGGTTGACAAGACCATAGAAGGGAATGGGCAAGACACAACTTCTTTTACAGAAAAGTATGTATAGGAAGAGCTAGGAAAACTGAATGTGGACAAGTCCATGGGACTGGATGAGGTATATCCCAGGGTACTACAAGAACTCATACATGTCCTGGCAGGTCTGCTAAATGACCTGTTCAATAGATCCTTGGAAATGGGAGTGGTGCTGCGAGATTGGAGAAGAGCGATTGTGTCCCGCTTCATAAGAGTGATAGCAGAGAGGAAGCTGGAAACTACAGGCCGGTTAGCATCACTTCGGTGGTGGAAAAATTAATGGAGACGCTGCTGAAAGAAAAGATACTGAACTATCTACAATCCGGTCAGCTATTGGACCCGAGGCAATATGGATTCACCAGAGGGGCAAGGTCCTAAAAGACAAATCTGATTTTTTTGATTGGGTGGCTAGAGAATTGGATCAAGGAAGATCACTCAATATCATCTATTTGGATTTTAGCAAAGCTTTTGATACCATTTCACATAGGAGGCTTGTGAACAAAATGAGAAGCTTTGGAGTGAGCGCCAAGATGGTGGAGTAGATTACAAACTGGTTGACTGATAGGAGACAGAGTATAATGGTAAATGGAATCTACTCTGAAGAGAGAGCCATGTCAAATGGAGTGCCAAAGGGATTGGTATTGGGACCGGTTCTGTAAAATCTTTGTGAGCGGCATTACGGAAGGGATAGAAAGTAAAGTTTGTCTATTTAGGGATGATACCAAGATCTGACACAGATTGGACACACCTGAAGGAGTAGAGAGAATGAAAAGTGATTTACGAAGGCTTGAAGAGTGGTCAAAGAGTTGGCACCTGGGATTCAATGCCAAGTAGTGCAGAGTCATGCATCTGGGATGTGGTAATCCAAAAGAGCAGTATGAGATGGGCAGGGGAAAAGCCGATGTGCACGGACCAAGAGCAGGATCTTGGCGTGATAGTTTCTGGTTATCTGAAGATGGCGATACACTGTGACAAGTTGATAGCTAAAGCCAGAAGAATGCTGGGCTGCATCGAGAGAGGAATAACCAGTAAGAAAATGGAACTGGTGATGCCCTTGACAAGGTCCTTGGTGAGGCCTCATTTAGAGTATTGTGTTCAGTTCTGGAACCCTTATCTCAAAAGAGAGAGAGACAAGATGGAGGCGGTCCAGAGAAGGGCTACCAAAATGGTGTGGGGTCAGTATCAGAAAACCTATGAGGAGAGACTGAAGGATATGAATATGTATACCCTGGAAGAGAGGAGACACAGGGATTATTAGATACAGACCTTCAGATACCTAACAGGTTTTAATGATGTGCAAATGTCAAACCTTTTCCATTGGAAAGAAATCAGTAGAACTAGGGGTCACAAAATGAAACTCCAAGGAGGATATCTCAGAACCAACGTCAGAAAATATTTTTTAACGGAGAGGGTGGTGGATGCCTGGAATGTCCTTCCAGATGAGGTGGTAAAAACCAAAACAGTGAAAGAATTCAAAAGGGCATGGGATAAATACTGTGGATCCCTAAAGGCTAAAGGATGGAAATGAAGAAGAGTGCATGGAGTAACTTGATGGTGCGGTGGTTATTACCCTTGTTACTGTTGATGCAACTCTATCATTGCTCTCTGCTTCAACAGCAGGGGGAAAAGGAGAATTGAATTCATTTGGTAACAGAGGGCCCCGACTTTTACAGTCTGGGGAATCAAGTATGGAGGTAACTTGCTGATGCGGTGTTACTACCCTTAACCAATAAGACTGATACTTTGATGCAACTCAAACATTGCCCTCTGCTTCAACCGCAAGGCATAACAGGGAATTGGATTCAACAGCAATCAATGAGGGCCCTGACTTTTATGATCTGGGAAACAGATAAGCATAGGGTAACCTACACGGCACAGCAGATACTCCCATAAGCCTACTGGGCAGACTGGATAGACCATTTGGTCCTTTTCTGCTGCCATTTCTATGTTTCTATGCTTTATGTGGGGCCTGCTTCAATTGAAGCCTCCCCTTAGGCCTCCCACTGTGTTTTGGGACCGCAACTTGGTGTTAGCTCAGCTGATGAAAGCTCCTTTTGAGCCGCTGCGCTCCTTTGACCTGAAGTACCTGATCTGGAAGGTCATATTTTTGGTTGCAGTCATTTCAGTGTGCAGGGTCAGTGAGGCCTTAGTGACTTGTCTACCTTATACTGAATTTTATCATGATAAGTTGGTCTTGTGTACGCACCCTAAGTTCCTGACTAAACTGGTAATGGATTTCCATCTTAACCAGTCAATCATCCTGCCAACTTTCTTTCCCAGGCCCCAGTTGCACCAAGATGTACAAGCTCTGCACAGTTGGATTGCAAGAGAGCCTTAGCCTGCTATCTGGAGTGGACAGAAGCCCATAGAGAATCCACCCAACTTTTTTATTTCTTTTGATAGGAATTGGTTGGGAGTTGCCGTTGCCAACAGACACTTTCCATTTGGCTAGCAGACTGCATCTCCTTCTATTATGCCCAGGTGGGACTGCATCTTGGGGATCATGTCATTTATCATTCTGTTAGAGCCATGGCAGCATCACTGGCTCACTTGCGAGCAGTTCCTGTGGAGATCTGCAGGGCTGCGATGTGGAGTTCTCTCCACACATTTGTATCTTACTTCTGTCTGGATTGGGATGGCCAACATGACAGTAGGATCGGCCAGTCAGTGTTCGGAATCTCTTTGAGGTGTAGAACCTATCTCTCCTTGCCTAGGGCCCATTGTTTGGGTTCATACTGTCTCCTCCCTCTGTTATCAGCACTGTGGTTGTTGTTCCCTTTGGCACCTGGTGGGTCTTGTTGGTCCCCTTTTGAGTTGAGGAATAGCCTGTAGCTAGGGATTCACCCATGTGTGAGGACCACTATTCCACTTGTCCTAGGAGAAAGCAGAGTTTCTTACCTGTAACAGATGTTCTCCTTGGATAGCAGGATGTTAGTCCTCACAAAACCTGCCCACCACCCCGCGGAGTTGGGTTTCTCCTATCTTAATTCTATGTTACAAAACTGAAAAGGGACCCTGCGTGGATGCATGGAATAGGGCATGCTGGGCATGCTCAGTATGCTCAATCAAAGTTCCACAAACTTTGACATAAGTTTTCCATACTGGGCTCCATCTGATGATGTCACCCATGTGTGTGTGTGAGGACTAACATCCTGCTGTCCTAGGAGAACACCCGTTACAGGTAAACAACTCTGCCCTTGTAGGGGTGAAGTTCTCTGGTGAAGTCATGTTCTGTGCACACTTTTATGCGAATACTGATTGGGCTGTTTTCAATAACGAACATATGTGCCTAAAACTGGGTTCTGTGCATGTTAGTGCCTTTGAAAATTACCCTTTTAGTGTTCCTACTTATTAACACCATCTGAACAAAATATGGTGGAGCTGAATCTCTTAGTTAGTTTTCCTTTCGTTTGCATACTTGTGGCACAATTATTAGAAATATGTAATTCTGTTTAGAGATTTATTATGTTAATTATAATGATATTGTGATTCCTTGCATTATTTGACCAGATGGGTCCAATACCTCTAGTTTTAAAATTTTATTATTGCATATGTTATATGAAGTGAGTCTCAAGGATCTGAATATGTAAACCCTGGAAGAGTGGAGGTGCAGGGGAGGTATGATACAGACCTTCAGATACCTGAAAGGTTTTAATGATGCACAATCATCAAACCTTTTCCGTTGGAAAGAAATCAATAGAACTAGAGGTCATGATCCAGGGATAACGACTCAGAACCAATGTCAGGAAATATTTCTTCATGGAGAGGGTGGCGGATGCCTGGAATGCCCTTCCAGAGGAGGTGGGGAAAACGTAAACAGTGAAGGAATTCAAAGGGGCATGGGATAAACACTGTGGATCCCTAAAGGCTAGAGGATGGAAATAAAGAAAAGAGTGCATGGGGGTAACTTGCTGGTGGGAGAGTTGCTACCCTTAACAAATAAGCCTTAATGCAACTCCATCATTGCTCTCTGCTTCAACAGCAGTGGGAAAAGGGGAATTGGATTCAGATAGCAATCAATGAGGGCCCCGACTTTTACGGTTTGGGGAACAAATAAACAAGAGGGTAACTTGCTGATGCGGCTTTTACTACCCTTAATCACTAAGGGGCGGATTTTAAATGCCCTGCGCACGTAAATCCGGCCGCATAAAAGGTCTCCAAACGTCAAATTGGTTGTCTCCTTCAATTTGACATTTGTAGACCTTTTGGTCCGCTTCTAGAATTTAAACACTGTAAACACCTTCTGTCATCGAGACATCGGGTTGTTTGAAACAAATTACTTGCCCAATCTGATAATGATTTAAATGTTGAAAATCAATTTCAAAAAACTCTTTTGAATTTATCTGACTTAAGCGACTTGCCGGTCCTACCGGTGCCTTGAAGCACTTCTTTCCGCGATGTTTCCAAGACTCACATTGAGCTTCACGCTACGAGCTAAATTCTAAAAACTTTTTCACATCTCAACTATTCAGCTGTTTTTCCAGCGGGTGCCTCAGCTGCTAAAAAATATGTTGCTCCTTACACAATATACAAATTTGAGAATTTTCCGGTTCTCCTGACGCAGCTTGATGCGAAACACGGCCATGTCGGGGTCCTTCGCATTCACACAATTGTTTACTGTGTATTTAATTTCATGCACATTGTTTAGCGTGCATATGTAAAATAAATAATCTTTTTTATGTTACACTGTTATTGTCCAGTATACTTTATGCCACACATTTTTTTGTTGTGATTTCTCTATATGTGTGTGTTTTTCACTCCGCCCTCCTCTTATGCTATCGTCTATGCAGGCTATGACATGAATGATGTTGGTATCTACTTTGCATGGGCTGTCATTTGAAAAGGTAGAATATAAGTATTTAAATTAAAATGGGATCATTTCTCTAAATTGATGTGCTTTTGAAAAACACCCATAGCATTTGGGCAAACTAACAGGGGACTGTGGATATGGTATTTAGTGGTTTTTCTCAAGCCAGTCCTGGAGTACACCCTATGGCGTCAGGTTTTCAGGATATCCACAATGATTAAGCATGAGATATATTTGCATGCACAGCCCCCATTGTATACAGAACCAGTTTGAGAAACACTGGCATAAAGAGTCTTGGTGACTGGTACTAAACTTCTCCTTAAGCTGTGAACTGATAATTAGAGGATGGTAGGAAGGAGTAGCCCTCCAGGATGGTTTGTTGAGAAATCAGTTTTATGACATTGTCATGTGTTCTAGAAAACACTAAAAATTTTAACTGAGTTTTAAACTGCCCTGCTAGAGTGAGCAAAAAGAAATTCTCAGGTATGTCTGGGATACATACTTACTGTGTACTGCACCAAGAGGTAGTTTAACCATTCCCTATATACCTAATGATATTCTTTCTGTGCTGTAGTGAACAGAATCTTTCCCGTTCTACCTTATTTGTCTAGTTATTATTTATTTATTAAATTTGTATACCGTCTAATCTGTTTACAAATAACATTCACAATCATAAAAAAACATACAATAATAATTCTAATAAAACAGCTAAAATGGATACCATAACAATAAACATAAAACACAAAAAATCATAAAAACAATAAGACCAACATAAAAACAAAACAAATTGTCTCATTGCCCTTCAGTTACATTATAACATGCTACTATCCATTTAAGTATAGCATGGACAAGAATAAAGAAGGTTGTAGCATGAACTAGCTAAATTGAAACCAAGGGCTTCTTAAATTGGGGGAAAGCTTTTTCTCCCTCTCTTTATACGTTGTTGTTGTTGTTGTTATTATTATTATTAATTTGATCCTGCCTCTCTCTGTCTCCTTTGTTACAAGTAACTGGTCCTACTACATGTTACACTTGCTGCTCACCCAGACGCTGCCACTCATGTCCTGCCTCTAGGCGAGTGCCAGGTTATGTGGGCCCCGCAGCGGGAAACTTCTCTGGCAGCACTTCTTAATGATGTCATACAGCTGGGAATTTAAACCCTGGCCTCGCAACTCAGCGTTGCCTCAGCAAGCTCTAGTCAATCATGCTTTGATCCTAATTCGGTCCTGCTTCACATCTTTAGTCCTGCTTCCAGTTTCTTTCAAGCCTTGCTCCACTCCAGGTCTTCAGCTTCAGTTTTGCCTCTTGCTTCAGTCTTCAGTTTCAGCTTTGCTCCACTTCATGCTTCAGCCTTGCTCTGCTCAAGTCTTCAGCATCAGCTTCAGCCTCATTCCAGACTTCAACTTCAGCCTTGCTCCAGTCTACAGCTTCAGCCTTGCTTTGCTTAAGTCCTCAGATTTGGCCTTTCTTCAACCTTCAGCTTCAGCCTCAACCCTTGGCCCCTTGGACTCTTTCATAGCCTGGCCTGTGCCAAGATGTACTCACCTGCCATTGGCGCAAAACCTAGGGCCAGCCCATGAGGTTGTGCCAGTTGCACCATGGCAAGAGGGGCTGATGCTTACATCATTTGAAACAGATTGCTGAGGCCATGAGCTCGTGAACGCATCGCCGCAACAGGCCATCACTGCCTTGGCCTCCCAGATGCAGGAGCAAAAGATCGAATTAAATAGGCTCCTGAACAGATTCATGCAGCAAGCCCAGCAGCAATTTAATCATCAACTGTTCTTGTCCCCTGCACTTAGCTATGATTCAAGCCCAACACCTGGCTACAGTCCCAGTTCCAGCTCTGTCAAAGCTTGCACCAGCACCTATCCCACCCCTGAAATCCATGATTCAACTCCCACCACCTCCGAGGTACAGTGGTGATCCTTTGAGGAATCCTCTGCACCCCCCCTATGGGGGTAATTTTCTATCGCTTATCGCGTGCGAAAAGTCCCTTTTCGCATTCGATAGCTTGCTGGGGGTGGAGTTGGGGCAGCGAGGGGATGAGTCAAGGCAGCGAGGAGGTAGACGCTGCGATGTCTTCGCTGGCGGCGATAAGGTAAGCCCCGTTATCGTTGCCGGTGGCGCTATTGGATGCGAAAGCTGGCAGCGAAAACACCGTGGTGGTGCAAAGGCTGCCGGCTTTCGCAGGCCCACCACCCTTTGCCCCCCACCCCCCTGTTTTCACTGGATTCAGGTCTATGTTTGCAAGATGCAATTCGAGTTACAGCTAGCTCATTTTTTTTCTGACCATGTCAAGATTACATATATTTTCTCCCTGTTGGATGGCCCTGCTCTTGTCTGGGCTTCTCCCTTGTTGGGAACAAGATGATTTACTTCTCAGAAACTTAGATAACTTCATACAATGGTTTTGCTGATTTTTGACCAACTCAGTTGTCTTTCATCCGCTGCGACAGAAATTCTTCGTATTCATCAATGCACTCGTTTGGTCAGCAAATACACAGTAGAATGTCATATCCTAGCTTAACTCAGTTGGGGCAAAAACAGCCAGACTGCCATTTTTTGGCAAGGGTTATCTAGGAGAATAAAAGACGAGCTAGTAGCTCGGGACCTTCCCCCAACCCTAAAAGCACTTATTGCCCTGGCTATTTCAATAGATCTGAGGTTCCAGGGACAAACTTGAGAGAAGAGCTCCCATCACACCACACCCATGGCTCCCAAGCTGCTAATTCTCCTGGAGTCCGCTTCAGAGCCATCAATGATCGTGGCTTGAGAAGAACCCATGCAAGTGGGTAACACCCGAATCTCAGTAAATGAAAAACAAAGGCGAAGATTTCACAATCTGTCTCTATTGTGCCACATAAGAGCATTTCATCAGTCGGTGTCCCATGAGACCGGAAAATTGTAAAAAGAAGTCGGGAAGGTAGGTTTGACCCTCCTGCTTTCTCTCCATAACTAATGATATTGGTGTATCTCACCTATGGAAAACACTTGGTTCAGACCAAAGCCTTAGTGAACTCCGGAGCTTGGGGGGGGGGGGGGGCAACTTTATCCAGGAATCACTGCTACGCCAATGTGATTGCCCTACTACCAGCTTAACCACCCTCTGTGTTAATTCATCTGTCCAAGAAGAACCTCTACCTGGTCGTGTGACCACAGTTTCCTTAGCCTATTACCATGCAGATTGGGTCTCTCCAAGAAAATGATCAGTTTTATGTGCTGTCTCTGGCCTCCAGTCCTAATGTATTTGGACTACCTTGGCTCTGACTCCATCAGCCATCCATTGAGTGGAACACCTTACAGATTGACCAGTGGGGTCCGCCTGCAGGGAGAATTGTGCTGTCTCTTCCTTATCTCTAGGCACTTTGCTCGAAACCACCTCACTGGAAGTACCAGACCTGCGGCTTCAATGTACACCTTATTCCTACTCAAGTTCTGATTTATGTTGTCCTCTTAGCAAAAGATCCTTGCCTGCAGATCAGGATCAGTTCCTGTTTTCATGCAAGCTTTCAGAGTTGAGCTTTAAATGGTTCTTCAGTCCAGTCCTGAAACCAAAGAATCTCTGGTCCCCATGTCAAGACCCCTAGCTCCTATTTGGTAAAAAGGTACCTTTGTCTCCTCAGGAACCAAAGAGAAAAGGTCTGAGCAGGGGTCTTAGAGGAGGAGGTAACTGTTATACTTGTCACTCACCAGGAAGTCATGCAAACGGCTTCACTCACACAAAAGCTGCCGGTCCAACGCTGCTGCTCCTCACAGCAGGGAAACAGTGCTCCTGTCCTGCCTCTAGGTATGCACGCAAGGCTATGTAGACCCCACGGTGGGAAACTTCTCACTCAGCACTTCCCGTTGACATTACTTGGCCAGGTATGTAAACCCCCAGTCGTGAAAGTCAACGTTACCTCAGCAAAGGTCTCCAGCCAGTTGTGCTTTGATCCTGCTTTGGTCTTGCTTCAAGTCTATAGTCCTGATTTCGGTTTCTTTTGAGTCTTGCTGCACTCCAGATGTTCAGCCTCGCTGCAGTCTTCAGCTTCACCCTTGCTCCAGTCCTCAACTTCATCCTCAGTTCTACCTCCATCTTAGCCCTTTGGACTCTGTCATAGCCTAGCCCATGCCAGGATGTGTTCCCCTGCTGTCAGAGCAAACCCTAGGGCCTGGCCCATGAGGTTTCGCCAATTGCTCCACAGGTAGAGGGGCTCACGCTCACATCGTTCGCAACACAAAAACCAGCGTACATATCTCTTCAACTAAGTTTTAAGAGTTAAACATTTGAATCAGTGTGTTCGGAACATTCTTCGTTGACTAGCAGCAGACTTGGAGTGCATCAGTAGCCCTTTCCAGACATAGAATAATTAGGAAACAAAAGGCAAGTTTAAGATCTCCCTTGGAAACTGGAACCACTATGTAATAAAGAGAGCATTAAGTTTATGGAAGTTGCTAATTCATAGCATTCAAGTTCAATTTAGCATCTCATAATATTGCTTTATGAAAGATGAAAGTATGTCCAAAAGTTTTACAGGGGATTGAGGGTGAGTCAGTCAATATATTAAAGAGAATTTTCAAGTACTGACTGATGTATTAATTGGTAAATCTGGAAATTTACTCAAACTGAAATTTCATTTTATAAGACCCATGCACTGCTAGTGTTGAATTGAAAATATTTTGATAAACATTTATGAACCCTACATGGTAAGCTTTTGAAAAGATAATAATCAGCTCTGATTTATTAATTAGCTTTTTCCAGTTGTGGTGATAGAGAACAGAGGGGAAGGGCAGATTGTGATCTTTATGCCTGTGCTAGTGCTGGTACAATAAATGATATTTGTTTTTGCTATATGTGAGATTAAATAAAATTGAAAATAATTTGCCTTCCAGTTGACATGCTCTACCAACTGAGCAGCCAGAAGAATGATTTTAGGACTGGAGGAGAAGTGTTGGAAAGGTTAAGAGAAACAATTTTTAAAAATCTGTTCCTTTTTACATTACTTTTAGTTTTTTTATGATCTTGAATGTTTTGGTGGGGATAACACTGGAATTTAATTTTATTGTTATTTTCTCATTTTTTCCTACAGCTGTAATCATACAGTTCCTTGAATCCATTAGTGTCCTAGGATAAAGATAAATGAATTAAATTGTATATAGAGTATGACAGTAAAATGTGTACATTCAGGGACTCAGTTTTTCAAGGGCATGCTCCATGTTCTCTGCTGATGGAAAATCCTGTGATATATTAGTCCATAGTGTGTTCATTATGCCCTGTTAAGATAAATGACTTTCCTTTTATGCAAAAGAAGGAAAAGGAGAATTGATGTTGCTTGTATCTCATCTCACCAAGATACCAAGATATCATTTTTATGACAGCATCCCAACTTGAACACCTCGCCCATACATTCCTATCTAATTTTCTAATTTAGAAATGGAACATCATAAACAGTTGAGCATAACTAATCTTAATCAGTAGGGAAAATGCACTTTAAACTTTCTTATTCTGTATAGTCATCTGTTTTACTTACATTGCTTCAAATTCTTGTTTATTCCAGAATTTTTTATGGGAAGGGGTGTTGGAGGATGGTTTATTTTTGCTCCTTTGGGCTTTCAGCTCAATTGGAAATGGCTTCTGTTGGGTTATAGCACTATGAGTGTTCATTCACACTACCAGGGTTTTTCTTCCCTATTTTTAATTCTCTACCCTAGCCATCACAGTAACAGTCCTTGGCCAGGGGCCACAAACCACGGTTTCCTTCTAGAACTTGGCTTATGTGGGACGCTAAGTCTGGATACTAGGTGTTAATGTGGAGTGACGTCTGAGGCTCCTTCCCTCCAGGGGCTGCGAGCGCTGCCTTTGTGGCAACCCCCCAATTCCAGCCAGCCCAGGGAAACAGAACCTCTGTATGACAGCATATGACACTTGCTTGTGGGCTGGCCCTACTCATTGCAAAGTTGGTGAAAAAGAAGCTGAAAGGAAAACTTGCTGTTAGAATGTATATCTGATGCTCAGGAAAGGCAAACACAAAGGACTGCTGCAGGATGACTGGAATACCATCGTGTTGCACTCAGCTTTTTGGTGCCGTAGGAGCGAAGCAAAATGATGGTTTCAGTCATCAGAAATTCCTGTCATGAACCATGACATTAATCATCATGTGGTTACAGAAATATATGGCAGGCTGTAGTCAAGGCCATATTTAAAAAAAAAAAAAAAAAAAAGCCCTCAGTTTGGTTTTGTGCTTTGAAACCAGTCACTGAGCTTGTGAATTTGAGAACCAGGCTACATCCAGTGCTCCTACATTACTGTAACACAAAACTTGTGCTATTGTCTTTTTAATTTGGGCATGCTTTAAGAAGATCTTAAAATGTATCCAAAGCTGAAATGCTGTCATTGTGTGCTTTCTGGTAGCAAAGATGTCCTTTGAGTGGCAACCCCTTTATGTGCCACCTCCCCTCAGCCTACTCACTTCAGCTTTCCAGGGCACGGCTCTTCAGAAGAGGACCGGTCTCTCTACCTACTTTGTGTAGACATCTAATTTCCTGTTATGATTCAGTTCCTTTTGCCTCCTCTAACAGCCCCAGCCCCTCACCTCTGTAGTTCCTCACTCCCTGTCCTTGCAGATTGACTCCCGACCTTCCCTGCTGGGGAATTTTTGAAAGTGCTTTTGGCATTGGTTATTGGGTAGAGCTGTTTGTTTTGCGAGATTCTGTCAACTCGCAGTCAGAGGCTTACCATAAGAGGAGCACTCTCTAAAAGCCAATGGTGAAGAGCAATGTTAAGTGTGTACAGAATGAAGCTCTAAATTGACAAGGCAGGGAAAAACACTGGTGCAAAGGTAAACTTAATGCAAGAGAAGTCAAACGTTTGTATATTTTGTATTTCCTTCCTGTTATTATTTTACACATTCATCTTGAACAGGTCATATGGCACGAAAATTCATTAGCAGCTTTTTGAGACATCTGATTTTTGTTGTGTGGCGAGATGCTATTCTTGTATAAATATCCCACCTGCAAATGAAGGGAGGAAACGGACTCGCTTCCAAGCAGCTCACTAAATTATTCAAATGTATCTAGTCAAGTGTTATTTAATGATCCCATGCTGTACTGTAAAATCAGTCACAGATTATAGTCTGTCACCACATTGGGTTTACAGTTAGTGATGTAATTTCATCTTTCTCTTGCTAGAACAGTGCAGGCTATTAATTACATTAATTGAATTAGTTGATTAGCATCTGACTGTACTACAGTGTGTCCATAAAATGTGTTTTAGATTGGTGACCCCTTCCTAATTTTTGTTTTATTTTGTCCAGTTTTGTGGTGGTGTTAGAATAGAATTGGGCCTATTACAGTACAAAAACATACAACATGGACATACTCTGAATATTAAATTCTAGCAAATTAGTCCTTAGTTGTAACGTATGATTAGGAGACTTTGGTTAGTCAGAAGCAAATGATTCTAGCTATTCTGATTTCTTAAAACTGGAATGCAGACTAGCAAATGAACAAATGACCCATTCAGTACGGAAAGCCACAGCTGCGCCAAGCTCACACAGCGTCTTTGGATCTATTTTTTATCCACAAATGCCAAGGAAATGCTTGATTAGGAACTTTCTAAGAAAACAAAAAACAACAACTCTTCCCAAAATGTGTTCTGTTACCTTTTAGCTTTTAAGAGCCGCCCTCTATTCCATTTTCCCTCCTGTATTGCCAGATCTTCACTCGAGCAATTAGCAGTACAACAAACAGACTAACATGCATTTGTCTGTGTGTGACATTTGGCATTGTATGCACTATCTGCATTTTTAAATATTCCTATCAAATTCTTTTTCATTTTACTTGTTCGTAAACCTTTCTATTTGTTTTAATATAGTTATTGCTACAATAACTTTTATTATATTCATCTTTTGTTTTCTTTTTCGTTAGAAACAGGAATGGATTTAGGTTGTAAAGCTCTCTAGCTATTTGTAAGCAGCTCACTTTATGGCTTTACCAGAAGGTGAGATGGTATCCCCAGACAATGGAAAACATCACATCCTTAAAAGGAGTCAAAATCCACTGGAAATGGGGGAGTGAGTCAGATTGGAAGATGGCATCAAAATATCAGATGGGGAACAGTTTGTGCTCAGTAGAGGAGACAACTAAATTTGAAAACCTGGTTTTCAAGTAAACGTACACCAATACAAGAAACCTTTGAAAACTTCGGACTACATATTTCTGCTTCATCTGGACAGATGGGCTAGTTTCACATATTTCACATATGCGCTTTGACAATAATTTTGGTTTCTCTGTGGACAAGCAGGACTAATTCAGCCACCCAAGCAGATGATCATCCTGACTCAGACGTGCTTTCTCACGGTTCAGAAAGACCTAGGACTTGGCTCCATTTTTTCGATTCCCCGGAAGAGAGAGAACGTGTTGCTCTCTCCGTCTTGCCATTTCTATTTATTTATTTATCTATCTATCTATTTATTTGCTTACTTTGCTGTCTGGTTTTTTTCTTTATATTTTTAGTTTTTAGAATATAAGAAATGCCATGCTGGGTGAGACCAAAGTTCACCAAGCCCAGCATCCTGTCTCAGACCCTAGCCATCCAGACCAAAGGTACCCAGTAGATCCCATAAAATTGATCTATTTCATGCTACTCTCCGGGATTGCAGTAGCTTTCTTTAGTCTACCTAGTTAATAATGTTTTATGGACTTTTCTTCCAGGAACTTGTCCAAACCTCTTTTAAACCCCTGTCACAGGTCACTGCCTAGGTCCTGCACAATCCACTGACAGTTTTCTGGGACACTTTGTTCAGAGCTAGCCACTTGTAGTAAAAACAGCTTTATTTCAGACATCAGTGTTCATGTCACGTATAACTTTCTGTTCCTTCCTTGAGACATCAGGACTTCCCCAGTAAAATACTTTGGTAAACAATTGTAGGGTAGCCCTATTCCCTAGGACTGTACAGAACCTACTTCCTAGCTGTAAGTTTTACAGATTTCAAATCCTTAACCAAAGGCTGTGGACATCTCTACGTCTGCTTGTGGGTAAGCTCTTCTTCTTGGCTTCCCACCTTCGTGTGTATCTGAAAAGCAGTGTTCTCTGGCTTAAAGCCATACTGCAGCCTTTCTAATCAGCCTCAGCTGTGTCTCCTAATTAACCCACACCTTTCCCTGGCTTCTGGCTTGATTCTAATTAATTCTCTACCAAGATCTTAAAACTACATTTCCCAGCAGCCTGGTGCTTTCCAGTCCCCTAGTCAACACTTGTTGGGGTGGTTTTTTTTCTTCTTCCCCCCCCTTAAAGCAGTGTTCCCTCTGGACCTCCCTTCAGAGCTCCCTCTGCCTTCTGGTATCTTTGACCGTCTTGTCTCTCCAGGCTGCTTCAGTGTGTGTGAAGCCTCTGCTTCATCAGAAACCCACTATGCTAGTTACCTTGACCCTTTAGCAACAGATTCCATAGCTTTATTGTATGCTGAATGAAAAAGTACTTTCTATGATTTGTTTTAAATCTACTAATTAGTTTCATGGAGTGTCCCCTTGTTTTAGTATTATTTGATAGAGTAAATAACTATTCTTTATTCACCTGTTCAACCCTACTCATGATTTTATAAATTTCTTTCATGTCCCCTCTAAGCCATCTCTTTTCCAAACTTAAGAGCCCTAGACTCCGTAGCCTCTCATCATAGGAGAGCCATCCACTTTATCATTTTTGTCACCCTTCTCTGCTATGGCTTTTTGAGCTGGAGCAACCAGAAGTGCACACAATGGGATGAATTATAAGACCTGCACACGTGCACATATATGCGCACATATGCCGGCTTGCACACATGGACTTGGCGAATTTATAACATGTACATATGTTATAAAATCAGCAGTACATGCATACATGTGCACTCAATTATATATAGACGCGTGCAAATGCCGTAGCTATCGCGTAAGTGGGGGGAATTTTATAAGGGGTGTGCGCTGAGGCTACTTACTCTTTTCCCAGTTCACACAGTGTAGGAATAGGACTTTCCTAATCCACCCCAGTTTTAAAGACTCCTCCTTCCCGTTAGACCTGACCCTTAAACTAACTAGCCCTGATTTTTTTATTTTTGGACTTACACGCCAACAATAGCAGAAGTAAAGTTACACGATAGGGTATCCCAGCATGCGCTTGTGTACGTATTTACTTGCACATCTCTTGGTCTTCCCCGACACGCCCACACCCCACCCAGACCACGCCCATGCCCTTCCCCTTTTTGAACCTTTGGGTTTGTGCACGTACCAGGAGATACGAGCGCACACTAGTATTTCTTAAAATTTACGAGGGAATGCCAGCCCAAGACACGTGAGTATCTCCCTGCTTTGGCACGTGTAGTGTTTTTAAAATCCACCAGAATATTCCAGTTGTGGTCACACCATAGATCAGTACAGAAGCAATATGATATTTTCCATTTTATTCTCCAGGATTTTTTTATTTGAATGCACTTGAAAAAGTTATTAGTTTTTGCCTATCTGATAAGCTTCTTCTCAAATTCTTTCTTGGCTTGACTTACTACTGTTTTACATTTATCTTGCCATTGTTTATGTTGTTGTCTATTTTCTTCATTCAGGTTTGATTTCCTTTTTTTTTTTTTGGATTATGCCATTTTGACTTTAACTGAATCTTTAAACTATGCTGGCAGTTGTGTGGTCTTCCTTTGACCTTTTTTAATGCACATGTTACATTTTATCTGGGCTTCCAAGATGTTATTTTTAAATAATGTCACATTTTGTGCAAACTTTTAACCTTCATAATAGCTCTCGTTAGTTTTTTTGTCACTAATTTCCTCATTCTATCAATGACTCCTTTTTTAAAGTTATATATTACTGAATAGTTTTTCTTAATGTCCACCCTCCAGTGATTATGCAAAATTTGCATTTTGATAGCTATTGTTTAGTGGCCCCACCACAGTAATTCCTTGCACTAGGGTGTGCATTCCACTGTGGACTAGAGCTAAATTCTTTTTAACTCTGGGTTAAAATCCAGCTCTGTGAGAGTCCATCTAAATGTTATAGCTTCATATCACCAGTTTACAGAGGGTCTACTGGTATCTCAGCAACCCTTGGTAACAGAGTTCATGAAGGGCTCATATAATCTTCCTTTCCTTTTAAAGGAACCTCCTACCATGAGACATGAACATAGTTCTTGCTCAACTCATAAAATATCCTTTTGAGCCCTTGACAATGGAAGACTTAATTTTTTTTTCATTAATATGTTGTTGGATTTTAACCAAATAAATTGATAGTATCCATAAAGCAAACATATTGGAATATCAAGCAATATTAACACATTATCCATATTTACCAATTATAGTATTCTAATAAACAAGTCCCCAAATCTTTTGGGAAGCTTATTAAGCAAAACCTAAAAGGTATCAAAAGCAAATCTGTAACAATTACAATAATGAGAGAAGATTAACTAAATACCATATATACCTCACACAGCAATCATATTATATTACACATCAAATCTCCTTGTCCACAAGAAATGTCTCAAGATGGGGGAAGGATCTTGAAATGTAAACTTATTCTTCTGGTACGTAACCAGACATTTGCAGGGGAATTTTAGGAAAAAATTCTGCCCCCCAGGGATAGAACTCTTGGGGGCGATGCAATTAAAATGTGTCTAAAGCGGGCGCTGAACACTCAGCGCCTGCTTTCCTAATGCACCCCTAGGCTCCCCTACTGGGGGCACCATGAAATATTTAAATTAGGGATTGCATTGTCAAGCAGGCGCTCGAGGTGCTTGCGCCCTCCAAGGGCATCCTAGACAACAGGAGCCCGCGAGTGGTCGGCTGTCCGGTTTAGAAAACGGTCGCCGAATTTATTGGTGTCAGTTTTCCTAATCGGCGCACAGCCAGGGGTCCAGGAAACGGATGCTTGTTAACTGAGCATCTGTTTCCTGAACCCGACCGCCAGCACTTTTGAAAACAATTTTTTGAAATTTTTTTTTAAGATTTTGTTCCTCCTACTTAATAATGCAATGATATTAAGTAGGAGAATGTACAGAAAAGCAGTATTTTCTGCTTTTCTGTACAACTTTTGAGAGTGCTCAGCAATTAACGCCTGTTCTAAGCATTTTGTTTTTGCATTGCGGGTGATTGGCTAATAACTTCATCAACATGCATTTGCATGTGATGAGCACTATTAGTTTCACTGCGCATTGGTCGCGGGTTGTATAGGGACTAATCCCCTTATTGCTCAGCTGAGGGCACTGTATTGCATCGGCCCTTGATTTTAATAACAGGAATTGTTTCCTCCTCATCTGAGTACTTCTAGCAACATCAGGAAATATTTGAATTTTTTGACCACAAAAAAGAACATCTTTATTTTTAAAATATTTCTGAAGCACCAAGTTTTTATCTTGTTCACTGTAAAGTGATACCAAGAGTGTAGCCCTGGTGGGTATATCATCAATGGAAGCTTCCAAAAAAGGAGGTCAAATTGGGACTATCCCCTTGCAAAATGTCCAGCTCCTCCTTCCGTCCTTCCAACCTAGTTCTAAACTGGGGAATATAATAATACATTTTTGAAATAACCATCTTTTACTGAAGAAAAAGATAATACTTATCCAATGTATTTTTTAAACAATTCAGTAGCAAACAACCTTAAGAAAAGAAAAGAAAATTTAGAAAACGAAGATTCCTTATAGATATCTCATTTTCAAAATTTTCAGATTGTTTTTGTAACATTAAATTATCCTTTATGAAGGAAGTATTAGCTAACTGTGAAGACACAATTTGAGATGTTATAGACATTGAAGTAGCTTCTAAATTAGTTAAACGTGTTCCATGATCTTCAAGAACCTTCTTAGTTTTGGCTAAAAAATTACCAAACTGGGATATAGAATACGATAATGACTTCTCCATATTTATGAGTACCCTCCACACTGGCTAGAGTCACATTCTGGGGGCCAAGAAGCTCGGAGCCAAGACTATCAGGCTGAAATGTCACCACTGATGAGGGAGTTCCAGACTCCTCTTGAACTCCTTGTTGCTTCCGCTATGCCAGATTGTGGAGTGTCAATCACTGGGTCAGGATTTGTAGATAAAGTCTGAGAATTAACTTCAGAAGAATCTGGGACAGTGTGGGGGTAGCGTCTGTTGGCTAGGACTCTCTGAGAGCCCCAATTAAAAAATATCAGGAATAGAATTTCTCATGGATTGTCTCAACCTTCGAGCCACATGTGTGTCCATGGGGCCCTCTCATGACTGACAAACCCAGAGCTATGTCAGGATTTTTTTCTTCTTCTTCCTGCCCATGTATCTTCCGAGGAAGAGATGATCAAATATGCAACAAGGGGTGTGCCCCTTTGGCGCCGCAGCCTCATGGGTTTTTTCAGCTCCTCAGGCCCCCGTTGATGATATCATCGGGGTTGGGAAAAGTTCTGCGACAGCAGGACTCAGGTGTGGTACAGGTCCTTTGATTGCAGTCCTCCAGCTAGACTCCTGTAATGGGAGGGAGATTTCTCGAATTGCCTCCAAGCTGTGCTGCAGGCTCATGGGTTTTATCAGCATCTTAGGCCCCCATTGATGACATCATCGGGGTTGGGAAAGGCTCCACGACACAGCAGGGCTCAGGTGGAAAAGGCCCTTTGATTGCAGTCTTCCAGCCAGACTCCCGTAACGGGAGGGAGATTTCTCCGAATTGCCTCCAGAAAGACTTAAAATTTCTGTCTTGGAAAGTCTTGTTTTTAATACCAATAACCTTGGTATATAGAATAGGGATGTGAATCATTTTTTGACGATTTTAAAATATCGTCCGATATATTTTAAATCGTCAAAAATCGTTAGAGGCGATATTTAATAGGAATTCCCCCGATTTATCGTCAAAAATCGTAAATCGAGGGAAGGGGAGGGGGAGGGCGGGAAAACCGGCACACTAAAACAACCCTAAAACCCACCCCGACCCTTTAAAATAAATCCCCCACCCTCCCGAACCCTCCCAAAATGCCTTAAATTACCTGGGGTCCAGTGGGGAGGGTCCCGGTGTGATCTTTTACTCTCGGGCCTCTGGTGCGTTGTAGAAAATACGGCATACGGCGTATGGCCGGCGCCATTTTGTACGGCAAAATGATTCAAGTGCAGGAGGTCGTTCCCGGACCCCCGCTGGACTTTTGGCAAGTCTTGTGGGGGTCAGGAGGCCCCCCAAGCTGGCCAAAAGTCCCTGGGGGTCCAGCGGGGGTCCGGGAGCTCCTGATGTCGGGGGATAAAAAACAAAATGGCACCGGCGCTACCTTTGCCCTGTCATATGACAGGTCAAACGTAGCGCCGGCGCCATTTCTACAACGCACGGAGGTCCGAGAGTAAAAGATTACACCGGGAGCCTTCCTCTGGACCCCAGGTAATTTAAGGCATTTTGGGGGGGTTCGGGAGGGTGGGGGATTTATTTTAAAGGGTCGGGGTGGGTTTTAGGGATGTTTTAGTGTGTCGGTTTTCCCGCCCTCCCCCGATTTACGATTTACACGATATTTAAAAAAACAAAACCGCGACGATCCGATTCCCTCCCCCCCCCCCAGCCGAAATCGATCGTTAAGACGATCGATCACACGATTCACATCTCTAATATAGAATGAGTATCTTAGCATTGGAAACGCATCCTCCTTATACACAAATCTTAAAAAATAGAGTGGTCTTGAGAACTCGTCCAAAGTATTTGCGAATCGTAGTTCCTCATTTCCATTTAAATCTATCCATTGTACTTCCAATTTTCTTTTGAAACCACATATAAACAAGGATGAACAAGCTCTCCTTACCCTGGACTGTAGAAGAACTTTACTGTTCTGCTTGGGAAAAGTCTTAACCATACAGGAAATCGTCTTGATTGTTTCCTTTAACTCAGTAAAACAAGGCTCTGCAGTCACAAAGCAGGCTCTCTCTCTGATTGCATTTCCTATTGCTTTTTCTAAATCAGTGTTTCCCAATCGGTGTGCCATGGAAAAGTTATCACTGCCTGATGCTCAGATCCAGGCCGGTGCCTGAGCTCTGTTCTCAGGACCTCACAGCAACCAGTGACACTAGCAGTGGCTCTCAAACTTGTAGGAACTCCTTTCTGAGGACATACAGCACGAGCCATGGAGTATAGCAATTAATGGGCAGCGTGCAGGGCACGAGTAGCTGAGACCCGCTCGCACACTTTGCACAAACTATTTCCTCATCTTCCCTGTCTTTGAGTCCTTCAAGCCTCTATCTAATCCCCAGGCTGAGTAAGGCACAGACAGCGTGCACTGAGCACTTGATGTAACCTGCTTTCAGTGTTGGGAGAAGCAGCAGCAGTGAAGGAGCTCTGGCAGCTGCATGCAGCAGCCAAGATAATTAACTGAGCTGGCTAACTGCATCACGCCAACTTCTTCCTGCACCTGTATATAGAAGGATGGATTCATGTATGTCTTTCTTCTCTATCGCTCCCTTTGTTTTAAAATTTGGAAGAAATGCTTGTGGGGCTTACAGTGCTTTCCTAGATCTTTTTTTTTGGCCATATGAGTCCTTTTCTTGTCAGCACTGCCAGTTCTGTGGTGGTTGGTGTGCCTCACAAAAATTTTTGTTGATATAAGTGTGCCTTGGGCATGAAAAGGTTGGGAAAAATTGGCCTAAATCAAACCAGTAACTAAAGGAAAAAGGAAAAGTGTATTAGGTTTTTGCTACTGCAGCTTGCATAGCACATCTTTGTTCTGCTTCCATAGAGAAAATATGCAAAACAGCTGCCTGTTCTTCCATTCATACCTTTAAGAATCATTACTGACTCGAGCAAGCTTCTCAACAAGATAGCAATTTTAGATAATCAGTTCCAAAAACATATTCAAAGCTTATTCAGTTAAATACTTCTACTCTTCTGCTATCCTCTTATGTCATGGGCTGCAATTAATCTGCTAAACCTATAACAAGAGAAAGATGTTAATTGCAACTCTTAGCTGTGGGAGTCCCCACGTGTAAGGCAAAATTAATCCTGCTTGTCCACAGGGAAATCAAAGATGCTTACCTGTAATGGTTGTTCTCCGTAGACATAAAAAATAAAAATCAGCCACACAGTTTCACCGTCCTCCCCATAGAATTGAAATCCAGCTAGAAAAATTAAAGAGGAGCTTGTATGGGGAGCCTGGGCGGGAACATTTACACATGCTCAGGAAAGACTTCTAGGTCTTTCTGAGCTTTAACAGCCCGATGCAGAGAGGTGCATTCAGAACACACAGTTTTCCCCACGCTTGAATGCACATTTTATGAGCATAACCCTTACAGATGAAGCCTCAAGGAGTTTTAAGTTCACAAAATGTGCATTGAAATGCGCTTAGTGCCCTCACATGGAAATCCCGTGCAAATGAGGGCATTAGGCAGTACTTCCCGATGCAGATAGGGGTGGTGTCCTAACACAAGATTTTTTTTTAGCACTGGAAACTTTACTTTTGGTCAGAGATGGTGTTAAATTTCCAGCACTGGAAAATCAGGAGTGCCAGATACAGTGACTGACCAAGCAGTTCACTAACATTAATAGCCTCTTCAGCCGATGTTCCCTTCTACACAAGCAGCCTCTACATACTCTTGATAATCAAGGTATAACTGATCATCAGAATTTTTTAGATCTTTTTTCATTTCAAAATAAACTAAAATAATATTGAGTACAGCATGCATGAGCTTATTTTAAGGAGGATTCAGCAAATGGGATATTCCCTAAGCCCTGAGAAATTCAGTTTCCTTATAAGCAAGCTTGAGTGCCGGAGTTAGCGAGATCCTGTTCTTTCCCTCAGCCCAGAGGCAGTTCTAACGTGAGGTGGCCACTTCAGGCAGCAAATTTTGGAAGTGGCAAAAAATGCCTCTCCAAGCCCTGAACTCCTCTAGTGGTCACCTCACCCTGCCACCAAAACAACAAAGGACTGCTGGCAATGTTCCCTCTAAGCTGCACGCGTGTGTGGCCGTGCACAACTTTTCTACCCCTGCGCAGTAAAATCAGCAGGGCTGTGGTGGAGCTCAACCCACCATGGCCTGAAGTACAGACAAGACCCCCAAAGCTCTGTTTACCCCGCAGTATTAAAAACTTGTGATAGTAGCACTTTCTCTAGGCTGATCTCGCGATGCACGAGATCAGCATGAACGACGTGCTAACCCTGCAAATTTATAATATTACGGAGCCTGCACAGAGAAGGTAGCAGAACAGGCTTCAGAGCCAGTAGCAGTGATCGGCTGCTCCCTAACAGCCAAGCAGCGGCAGTGAGAGAGACTCCCGGCAAAAGAAAGAGGGAACCTTTTTTGTATATGTATATGAATGGGAGCTTGTGTGTGTGTGTGTCTGTGTGAGTGTGTGACTGAATGGGTGCCTACCTGGGGGTCTGTATGCATGTGAGAATTGTGCATGCCTGCCTGGGGGCTATGTGTGGGTGTGAAAATGAATAGAAGTCTGTCTGGGGGTGGGGGGAGGAGTGTGAGAATGAATGGGAGCCTGCCTGGGTGTGCGTATGTGTGTGAGGGAGCCAGTGAGAGTGTGTGTGTGTGAGAGAGACAGCTTGTAAGAACATAAAAACATAAGAAATTGCATACTGGATCAGATTAAGGGTCCATGAAGCCCAGCAACCTGTTTCCAACAGTGGCCAATCCAGGCTACAAGTATCTCGCAATTGCCCAAACACTAAGTAGATCCCATGCTAGTGATGCCAGTAATAGCAGTGGCTATTCTCTAAGACAACTTGATTAATAGCAGCTAATGGACTTCTTCTTCATGAACTTATCCAAACCTTTTTTAAACCCAGATACACTAACTCCACTAACCAAATCCTCTGGTAACAAATTCCAGAGCTTAATTGTGTGTTGAGTGAAAAATAATTTTCTCCAATTAGTTTTAAATGTGCTACTTGCTAACTTCATGGAGTGCCCCTAGTCCTTCTATTATCCGAAAGAGTAAATAACCAAGTCACATTTATCCATTCTAGACTTCTCATGATTTTAAAGACCTCTATCATATCCCCACTCAGCTGAATCTTCTCCAAGCTGAACTGCCCTAACCTCTTTAGCCTTTCCTCATAGGGGAGCTGTTCCATCTCCTTTATCATTTTGGACACCCTTCTCTATCGCAACTACTCAAGGTGCAGTCTTACCATGGAGCGAAACAAAGGCATTATGACATTTTCTGTTTTATTCACTATTCCCTTCCTAATAATTCCTAACATTCTGTTTGCTTTTTTGAGTGCTGCAGCACACTGAGCCGATGATTTCAATGTGTTATCCACTATGACGCCTAGATCTCTTTCTTGGGTGGTAGCTCCTAATATGGAACCCAACATTGTGTAATTATAGCATGAGTTATTTTTCCCTATATGCATCACCTTGCACTTGTCCACATTAAATTTCATCTGCCATTTAGATGCCCAATCTTTTAGTCTCGCAAGGTCCTCCTGCAATTTATCACAATCCACTTGTGATTTAACTACTTTGAAAAATATTGATCATCTACAAATTTGATTACCTCACTTGTCATATTCCTTTTCAGATCATTTATAAACATACAAGCCGTTAAGCCCGTTAAAACGGGCTACATCCCTCTGTCTCTCACCTCCCCCTCATTCTCTCTCCCCTCACTCTTCACCACCCCCTACCTCCCTCCCTCTCACCCACTCAGTCCCTCCCTCCCACTCAGTCTCACTCCCTCCCTCCCCCCTCTCTCCCTCCCTCTCACTCACACTCAGTCCCACTCACTCTCCCTCAGTCCCACTCCCTCCCCCTCTCCCTCAGTCCCACTCCCTCTCCCTGTCCCACTCCCTCCCTCTCTCCCTCCCTCTCTCTCCCCTCACTCAGTCCCCCCTCTCACTCAGTCCCCCTCCCTCTCTCTCTCCTCCCTCGCTGCCGCCGCTGCCACCCGCCACCGCTGCCACCCGCCGCCGCCGCTACCACCGGACGCCGCCGCTGCTGCCACTCAACGCCGCTGCTGCTGCCACTCAACGCCGCCGCCGCTGCCACTGGACGCCGCTGCCACTCGACGCCGCCATTTTTTTTTCTTTTTTTCTGGCTCAGACCGACGTGCTCGCCCGCACATGCGCGGTAGAGCTGGTCTCTACTGCGCATTTGCGGCACGTCGGTCATCCTTCGTTTATTAGGTAGGATTGAAAAGCAGCGGTCCAAGTACAGATCCCTGAGGCACTCCACTTATCCACTGAGAAAATTGACCATTTAATCCTACTCTCTGTTTCCTGTCTTTCAACCAGTTTGTAATCCACAAAAGGACACCGCCTCCTATCTCATGACTTTTTAGTTTCCTTAGAAGCCTTACATAACGGACTTTGTCATATGCTTTCTGAAAATCCAAATCCACTACATCTACTGGCTCATCTTTATCCACATATTTATTAATCCCTTCAAAAAAATGAAGCAGATTTGTGAGGCAAGACTTGCCTTGGATAAAACCATGCTGACTTTGTTCCATTAAACCATGTCTTTCTATATGCTCTGTGATTTTGATTTTTAGAATAGTTTCCACTATTTTTCCTGGCACTGAAGTCAGGCTCACTGGTCTATAGTTTCCCGGATCGCCCCTGGAGCCATTTTTAAATATTGGGGTTACACTGGCCACTCTCCAGTCTTCAGGTACAATGAATGATTTTAAAGATAGGTTACAAATTTTAACTAATAGATTTGAAATTTCATTTTTGAGTTTCTTCAAAGCCCTTGGGTGCATACCATCCAGTCCAGGTGATTTGCTACTTTATTAGCTTGTCAATCTGGCCTACCACATCTTCCAGGTTCACAATGATTTGGCTCAGTTCATCTGAATCATCACCCTTGAAAACCATCTCTGGAACTGGTCTCTCTCCAACATCCTTATTAGTAAACACAGAAGTAAAGAATTTGTTTAGTTTTTCTGCAGTGGCCTTGTCTTCCCTAAGAGCTCCTTTAACCCCTTGGGCATCTAACAGTCCAACCAACTCCCTCACAGGTTTCTTGCTTTGGAAATTTTTTTTTAAGTTTTTATTATGAGTTTTTGCTTCTATGGCCAACTTCATTTCAAATTCTCTTAGCCTTACTTATCAATGTTTTACACTTAACTTGACAATGCTTATGCTTTTTCCTATTTTCTTCACATGGATCCTTCTTCCAGTGTTTGAAGGATGTTTTTTTGGATAAAATAGCTTCTTGCACCTCACTTTTTAACCATGCCAGTAATCATTTTGCTTTCCTCCCACCTTTCTTAATGCATGGAATGCATCTGGACTGCGCTTCTAAGATTGTATTTTAAAACACTGTCCATGCCTTTGCAGCTCCACCTTTCAGTTTTTTTCTAACTATTTTCCTTGTTTTATCAAAGTTTCCCTTTTGAAAGTTTAGTGTTAGAGCTGTAGATTTACTTATTGCCTCCCTTCCAGTTATTAGTTTAAATTTGATCATGTTATGATCACTATTGCCAAGTGGTCCCACCACCATTACCTCTGTCACCAAATCCTGCATTCCACAAAAATTAAATCCAAAATAGCTCCCTGTCTCATTGGTTCCTGAACCAATTGCTCCATGAAGCAGTCATTTATTCTAGTCAGGAACTTTATGACTCTAGCATGTCCTGATGTTACATTTTCCTAGTCAATATCGGGGTAATTGAAATCTCTTATTATTAGTGCACTGCCAAATTGGTTAGCTTCCCTGATCTCTCAGCGTTTCATCATCTGTCTGATCATTTTGTCCAGGTGGATAATAGTATACTCCTATCACTATACTCTTACCCAACACACATGGGATTTCTTCCCATGTAGATTCTGCTGAGCATTTAGCCTCCTATATGATCTTTATCCTGTTGACTCTATATCCTCTCAGACTTAGTGCTACACCTCCACCAAGTTGATCTTTCCTATCCTTGCGGTATAATTTGTATCCCATTGGTTATCCTCCTTCCACCAGATTTCTGAGATGTCAGTTGTGTCTATCTTATTATTGACTGCTATACATTTTAACTCTCCCATCTTACTTCTTACTTCTGGCATTGGCATACAGACATTTCAAAGTGTGTTTTTTGTTTGTATGAACAACCTTCTTTTCTGTTGATATGGATAATTTGGAATTTTTTAGCTCAGGTGATTTTTTACTTATAAGCCATGGGCTACTTTAGCTTTTATTGGAACCTCTCTGTTGGGATGCCCTTACTCTCCTGTTTGATTAGTATCCTTCAAACATACATTCCTCGAACCATGCACTGCTAAGTGACTGTCAGCTTTCCCCCGCTTGTTCTAGTTGAAAAGTTGCTCTATCTCCTTTTTATGTTTGTGTGAGAGTGAGAGCCTGTGTGTGTGAGACTGCATATGAGAGTGAGACAGTATGTGAGAGAACAGATGTGTGCATATTAGAGACAGAGATAGCATGTGAAAGTGAGAGCTGTGTAAACCACAGCATGTGAAAGTGGGAGCCTGTATGTGCGTGAGAGAATTTTTGAGAGAGAGACAGCATGTGATAATGATCCCCTGAGTGTGTGTTTGAGGGAGGAAGGGAAGAAGACAGGTAGAGAGAAAAGAAACAGAGGAAAATAAAAGAAATCTTGTAAAAGAAATTGGGAAAAGACCAAAAAAGGGAATGTAGGAAAAAAAAAAAAGCCAGTGACCAACCAATTAGAGAAATAAGATCAGACAACAGAGGTAAAAAAAAAATTATTTTGAATTTTTAGTGATTGTCATATGTTATCTTTGGGAATGTGCATTACATATTTGTATTTTGTTCATTATTCAGTATTCCACTGTTCTGACTCTGGTTTCTCGGGCTTTCCATTTTATTTTTGTTTGCCTGTTTCTGTTTCTAATTTGTAGTCCCTTAATCTGTATTGGGTAGCGATCTGTCTGTGTTCTGCATGTGTGACTGAGATGCAGTATGTCTACTGGCGTGTAGTTTTTTGGTGGGGCTTTGGAGCAGTAGGTGGTGTATTAATGTTCTAGGGCATGGTATAATATCTGCATTGCTGCCGGCTCAGAGATCAGGCTGCTGCTATTTGATTTCTGAGATGGTGCTATGAGCATAAAATTGATAGACTTTTGGCATCAAAGAAGTTGTGTTCACAAGGTAATGAAACGAAAACCTTTTGCACACAGCAACCCACTCCTTAAAGGGATCATTGGCTGCCAGTGGAACTCAACCTGCCAACCGCTGAAAAAATAAGCAAAGGCCCCGCCCGCGGGCTGCTGGCAGATCCCAATCCACCCGGCAGGAAAGAAAAGAAGAGACTCAGCAGCTGCCGGTGAAACTCAACCTGCTGGCAGCCAAAGAATAAGCAAAGGCCCGGCGGGCCACCGGCAGAGTCCAACCTGACCGGCGGTAAAGAAAAGGCCCAGCGACAGCTGAAGAACAAGCTAAGGCCTCATGCCGCCAGCAGAGCCCAACCTGCCGGCAGCCGAAAAACAACAAATGACCTGCAGACCTCCGTTGGAGCTCAACTATATCCAGTGGCAGATAAACAATGAAGGACCTGCCGAGCAGCGAAATAGGAAAGGTTCCAACGGTGGCTGAAAAAGAGACTAGGCTTAGCAGTGGCAGAAGAAAATACGAGGCTACATCTGACTGCTGAGCTCATCTGCCGACAGCCTGGCAGCATGTGAGTGAGTTAGAGAGGGAGTGGGTATGTGTTTGGAGAGCATGTATGAAAGCATTTGTGTATGAGTATGAGCAAGCGAGAGCATCTGTGTGTGAGAACTTTCGTGGAGAGTGAGAACCTGTGTTTGTGTCAGAACATCTGTGTACATGAGTGTGAATAAATGTGTGTGTGTGAGAGAGAGGGAAAAGAAAATTCCTTCTTCCTGTGCTACCACATCCCCACCTCCCACTAATCCATAGAAATCCCAGGATGACTGGAAATCAAAAGTTCCCAGGTATGGATTTTTTAAATTCTTAATAGGTTTAATTATTGGGTACTATTTTGTGTGTCTGCAATTTGGAAATATTTTATTAATGTTTGGAAAAAAATGTATCATTTTATATGAGATTTTAATTATTGGTTGTTACGCTGTTCATCAGCTGTTTTGAAATATTTTTCTTTTTATTAGTATGGTTTTACTATTATGATTGTTTCATATTTCTTGATTTTATTGTTTTGAGGAATAGCATTTCTGTTTTTCCATTTTTGCACTACATATAGTGAGGCTTGTTGCGGTTTTCAGTTCAGTTTTTTCTATATGTTTCTGTTTATACTGTGTGGCTTCTTTATTCTGTATTTGGTGAGGGTCTGTATGTGGTCTGCTTATGTGTAACTGAGGTGAAATATCCTGCTAATGTGAAGTTTCTGTTTTAGGATCTATAAGCAAGCTGGCTTTTTCCATTTTCCTAATAGGAGGTGTATTGGTTTTTAGGACCTGGTGTAATATCTGCAGTGTTGCCTTTTCATAGTTAAGATTTTTAGTGTTTCAGTGATGCCAGCTAGTGTTCTTTCTGGGAGATATACTACTGTAATTGTAATTCAGTTTACTTATGGCTTTCTGGAGGCAGAGCCCACACCCAACATGCCTTACCATAGGCCTAATACCATATGCATGCCAAGTGTTTATTTTGCTTTTTTTGTAGCGCTTTCTGGGTGGTAGCAGAGTAGTGCATGTAAAAATAATATGCATGTTGTGATATTTTTATCTCAGAAAACTATACTTTGAATGTCTTTCATGTAAAACTGGTTATTATAAATGTAAACATTTTTATTGTGTGTGGTGAAGGCTTGGAAGGGAGGGGAGGGCGCAAGGCTCTGAGGTTCACCTAGAGCACCTGATACCTTTGCACTAGGCCAGTAGAGAATTTGCCACACACAGACCCCTATCAGAAACATGGGAGACAGGTGGTAGGGTTCCTGGAGGTCTGGCAGGGTTGTCAGCTTCCTAGAAATACTGAATTATCGCAGACGCTCTGCTCCTCCTCTGGGAACTCTGGCCCCTGCTCTCCTCCTCCTCCAGACTATAAAGAGACCCTTCCCCCCTGCTCCTCTTGATGATTTGACCTGTACTGCGCTTTGGGTGGGGAGGAGCCATCTCAACCCTCGCCTCAGGCAGCAGATTCCCTAGAGCCGCCCCTGCCTCAACACCCTCTACTTCCCAAGTGAAAATGTTTGTTCAGTCCCTTGCTGAATTTACGTTTTAACTCCTCATGCACACATTTTAACGCCCGATGCATTAGCATAGCTTTAGGTTAGTGCATCAGGAGTTTTAAAAAAAAAATGTTAATTTATGCATTAAGAAACCGTATGCTGGATTTCAGTGTGGTGTTTTAACTGGCCTGCGAGAGAGCACGTTCGATCCAGTGCCATCGGCTGATGTCACCTACCTGTGTGGGTTACTTGTCCTGCTGTCGACGGAGAAGACATGTTACTTTGCTGTCATCCATAGGCTCTCTTAGTAGCTTGGTGCCACCATCAACAGATTATCTTAAACACAGGTTTCACTGGTCTGTGGAGAGAGAAGAATACCAAGCTCAAGAATAAGTGAGAGCCAAAAGCCGTGTAAAACTACTGTATTTTCTGAACGTGTGGGTGCTATTTTCAAAGAAACATAAGAAAAACAAACAAACCAGGAGGTGGTATCTGGCACACAGCAGTCCTCTGCGCAGCTGCAGAAAAGGTATAACAATTGTAATGTATTCTACTCTAAGCAGGAGGCCAGCCTGAGGGCTCACTGGAGCAGAGCAGTAAGCCTGACTTTACAGCCAAGTCTGAGCCAGCAGAGATAGCACGCCAGGAAAGAAGGGAGGTGCGGCAGGTGCAGTTTTGTAGTGAGTTCTACTGAATGGTTACGGTAGATTACACTTGGGGTTATTATGAAGGGAGATTCTAGTTTTGGAAGCTGTAACTAGAGTAATGGATAAAAAAGATGGCAATTTTGTTTAAAAGAAAGGTTAGAGTAGCTCTGCCTTTGGCTTCCCCATTAGTACTATGGAGAGAGATGTTTGGCAGGCTGGGCTAGGAATTTGGACATAAAACAACTAGCTAATTTGCATGTGATTTATTCTCCAATTTTAAATAAATAGGAACCAATATAAATGAAAATTTCATCACTAGATCCATGATGAGTGTGTGCGTGTGTTTGTGTGTGTGTGTGTGTGTGTGTGCTGGGACGTGGCCATGTAAACAAATGAAAAAAGGCGCACACACATGCTGGCTTATTTTGTATATTATAGAATTAATGTGCTGCTTGGGAGGAATTCCACAGTATTCAATCCAAGTAAAGCCAGGATAAATGTTATATTTTATTTTTCCGCTCATCAAGTACAGACTTAACTCCCTATCTACAAATCTTGTACCATCCTTGTCTTCAGTTCTGGCAGCATTTTTAGGAGATCTGTATCATTTTTAGTATCTTAGAATCCATCTGTGGATCTCCACCTAATTTCTAACTACTCTTCAGTTGAACCCCGAGTATCCTTGAAAAGTATGTTTGATTCTTCTGAGAAGAGGAGGTTTACCTTGTATGCAGTCTTTGCTCACCACAAACACCAGATCATACACCAGTCTCTGTTCCCTAGACTCCACACATTTTTACCCTTAAAATACTAATGCACACTTTCCACATTAGCAACACGGAGCTCAAAACCCCCATATCAGCAACTCCCAGCATTGGAATAGCATTCAGGCCATGCTTTTGCTATAGTGATCGGATATGGGATAGGATATGCATGTCTTTTTGGCCAGCTCCAAGGCTGCTGCAATGTACTGGCTGCAGTGGAGATGGGGTAATGGGACAGGAGGTCTTTTTTTTATTTGATTTTTTTTTTTAATATATATTCCACATTTCAGGCACCTCAAAGCAGATTAGTCTTCATTGTCAGCACCAGATTGTATTAATGTTCTCATGAGAGAGGAAGGAACTCTGGGTATATTATACTACACTGTCCTAGGCTGCCCAACATATCTTGTCAAAACACTGGTATTCTTTTATTAAATATCCATTTGCTTAGTTACAAAGTGTGTTTCATGTATTTTTTTTCAAATGCCATTAGTTGATGCTATCCTAATGGATAACTGCTATTGTTTGTGGACAAGCAGGACATCATTGAACAGCACCAAAACAGAAAAGCACTCTCAGAGCTCAGAAAACCCAAGAAGATTTTCTGAGCATGCACTGCATAGTCACCGCCATGTGAATCAGTCATTTTTCTTCCACTGATGCAGAAGGATGTGTTTTTATTTCTCTTTTCTTCAGCTGCTGTTCCTATAAGATGTCCTTATTGGACCTATATGACCTCTGTGTTCATTGCTTAAGCTGTCGAATGATCTGCCTAACAGTCCTGCCTGTGCCTGAATGTCACTCAGAGCCACAAGATCCAGAAGCTACATGTTAGAAGAATATTTAAATTCTCTTAAGTGTCTGGATCAACAAAGAGGAAACCATCACCAGGTGAGGGACCATTGTCTAAATCAAAAAAGACAAGAGTCTTCTCATTCTACGTAGCCATGAATTGGATAAATGGAGCTGGTGCCAGTTTTCCTCTTCTGAAAGAGAAGAGAAAATGTTTTTCAGCGCTAAAGCATACAAGAGACAAAACAGGCACTGGTAGTACCGACAACACCGGGACATAGAAAAGCACCTTTGGCACCATCACGTTGGCATAAATTTTTTATCATTGATAATCAAAGGCATCTTATCTTTGTCAGTGCCAACTTCTTGGTGCTGAGAGATAAATTTAGGCACCGATCTACCAAAAAAGTTATTTTATTCTGAATCCACTACTTCTAAGAAATTCATGCCCATTCTAGTTCCAGCACGGAATAGGATCTACTAGGATTTCCCTCTCCAAAAAGAACTATTATCTCTTTATTAGAAAAATGAGACTTTTTTTTTTTTTTTTTTTAAGTATATGGCCAGTTAACTGACCAGCTAGGTTTTAAAAATTATCTGGATAAAGGTAGCTAAATAACTTTTATCATAGATATTCCGCAATGGGACATTTATCCCATTGATTACCCAGATAATTTATCCGGTTAACTTTAAGTTAGCCATTTAAGGGATTTTTGAATATTGGCCTCTTGGTCTCCACAAGAAAGATTACGCCACATAAATAACCTAGAATTGAGAACAACCTTCAGTTGTAGCTATGATCAATATCAAGAGGCATATAAGATATGGAAATGGCCAATTAACAAAAGAACATGCCTGATACCTGTTTATCTTCCTGGAACCCAGATACTGGACACGCTAAGTTGCCAACAGCAGCTACATTGAACCATCAGGAAGCACAAGAACTTCATCAACTTTGGAGCACTTTGCAGACTGATCTCTTTACAGCTCCATTCAACACTAAGTGTTGCATCGGAGGTGGACCCTTGGGCCGAGGTGGAGTTAGTGCAACCGTAGGTGGAGTGGGCTGAAGGTAGAGGCCACTGGAGCTTCACCTATACCAGCCCTCGTTCCCCTCGGGTTGAACCTTTGGGTGCCGGGGCCGGCAGGACTTAGGTGGGCCTCGAGGTTACCTAGAGATGAGAAGCGATTCAGCCCAGAGACAGCAGCCGGTAGATGGCGTAGTCCTACCCTGGACTGGATTCGGTACTGGACCTCAGGCGCCAAAGGAACAATAGGTAACTGGAGATGTTCAAGCAAAGGAAGGCCTAAGCCTTGTAAGTCCACGTCCAGAGGATAGGCGAGAGGAGGTGTCACTGACAGGCTAGGATCAGAGCCAGCGGCAAGTGGAATTTGTGGCAAGCAACGTAGAACTCTGGACATAGAGGAGTCTGTAGCGTAGTCGTTCAAAGCAAGGGTCAGGGCACAGAGAAGGAAGGTGTGGTCAGGCGTAGCAAAGGTCCAGGGCTGGAAAGAAGCTGAGGAGTAGTCAGGCGTAGCGGAGGTCGAAGTTCAGAAGCAACCGAAGAGAAGACGCAGGAACTTGAAGAAACACCTGGAGGCAACAGAGAGCAAAGGAACTTGTTACAAAGGCAAGCTCTGACTGTCAGAGCTTGCCTTAAATAGGCCAGGTGAATGATGTCATCTGGGAGGTCCGGCAGCCTTAGCATGTCACAGGCCCTTTAAATTGAGAGGAGGAGCACACGCGCCTGGGGAAACCCAGGAAGGAGGAGAGATCGGCAGCGGCGTTTTTACCACAAGGAAGGCCCGTGATGGGGGCAACGGTGGCAGCGTTTCCATCGCGCCGCGAAGTCAAGAGCTGCAGGCAGGGCCGAAGAGGGAAGGGCAGTGCCGAAGGCGGTCCCTTCCCATCGCGGGGGTGAAAGGTGAGGAAGGCCTGCCGCAGAACCCGTGACTGGCCGACGTAACACTAAGGTTCCTACCTACTTCTCCAAAAGACTAGGGAGGGATGGTCCAACAATGAATGCTTTTTCAATCCCATGGATTCAAGGCCTTCTTTATGCGCACTCCCTAATTCCACTTAGAGCTAAAACATTTCAAAACTTCAAAATAAAAAATGGATTAATGATTTGGATAGCCTCTTTTTGTTCACATCAAATTTGGTTTCTATGGCTTCAATGCCTAGCTTTTTATCAGCCAATAAAATTGAGAACATTCCCATCCCTGATCACACTATACAACAAGAATCTTCTCCGAACCAACCTTCAATCTTTGGCTCTGACTGCATGGATTTGAAAGTCATCTAGTTTCTTCTATGCAATTAACTGTCAGCTGAAGTGGATAGTTATTTTAGCATCAAGAAAATGATCTACCAGAAGATTTCACAACCTTTAAAAGGAAAAGATTTTCTATATGGTGTTCCAAAGTCAATCAGGACCCTTTTAAATGCCCTGTTCCTCTCTTGCTTCAATACCACTTAAGCCTATCTGACTCAGGTTTGAAAACTAACCCAGTCAGAATGCATCTTAGTGCTATAGCAGCATACCTCAAAAAATTCAGAAGTAATTCTTATCTCCCAACAACCTACAGTTTCCAGAGTCATGAAAAGCCTAACCCAGTGGTCTTTAAGGTAAGGCCCATGGATCATTGGTGACTCTCGTGGGTCACTATGGTGCCCCTCCCCTCCCAGTTGGCCATTTCCTGCGCATGCTATATTAGGCACAGCCTGGCTCCTGCAATGAATCACAGAGGAGCAGGCGCAGAGTGGCAGACCACTTTTGCTTTCCACTCCTCTTGTCCCTGCAAACTGCGGAAATTATAGCATCCATCCCAATCTGGCATGGGTAGAAAGGCCACGGGAAGCAAAGAAACAACTTGCACACTGAAATACCCTGGGTCCACGATCTTTCCAGGGGCCAAATAGTTCAATGCACTGACTGAGAGCCAGAGGAGGAGACACAGCTGACCAGTGCAGAAATTGCTGTGTCTCCAGCCTATCATGGCAGTCTTGTGGGGTTTTTTTTAAATCTGAGTAGCGAGTTTACTCTGCCCAGGCTGCGGAGACTGCCAGGTTTCCGAGCCCATCTTTCCCAGGGTGGGAGAGAAGCTGGGAGGCTGGGTCCTAGGATTGGGTGGGAGTGAATCGCCCAGGGATGGGACCTCTCTTCAGTCCAGGGGGCGGGGGGATTGGGAGGAAGGAAGAGGAGAGTTGGTTATCCGCTCCTGTTAGGGCCAAATACTTTGCCTGCTGCTAAAGGGTGATGCAGAAGGGAAAGGGGGTAGGGGCTGTCAATGAAAAGTAATTGGGGAAACAACTTCTTCTTTTTTTTTTTTTTTTAAAGAACATACAAATAAATATTATTTAGCCCTGCTCACATTCTCTCTCCCTCAGCCTTTTTCTTCTTTCAGTCCTTCTACTCTCCTCACTTCCTTCCCCTTAATCTGTGCCTTTGCCATTCTTCTACTTTCCGTCCTCTCCATTTCTTATCAATCTTTTACTTCACTTTTCTCCTTCATCCCCCTTTACCTCTAGGTGAGAAAACAGTAGAAAGCATGGCAGCAGCAGTATAAGTTACACACATTTATAATCACATGTGTGCACACACACTCAGATACAGCACAGAAGCAATAGAGAGAGACCGATAATGGTGGCACACGATGGGGTATTCCTCCTTTCCAGTCATCTACAATATTAGCGGGGGGGGGGGGATCCTTTCTCTCCCCAGCATGGCTCAACTCCAGCCCCATTGGACACAAAGTGGTCCCCACTTATTACCTCCAAAGACCATTGGTGGCCAAAACCATTTAATCCCCCTCCCCCCATTAAAGATCCATCTACTCCCAGCGATCTAGATATATAGTTTTTACTTAACTCATGAAATCATCTTTTGAACTTTAGCAACAAAAGAACTAAAATTCCTTTCTTAGAAAGCTTTGCTTTTGATGACTGTAATTTCTGCCCAGAGTAAGCATGTCGCAGACACTCACCGTATATTTTCCGAACACCTAATTCTATAACAGGATAGTTTTGAAAACTCATCTAACATTTTTACCGATAGTGGTCTCTCATTTTCACTTAAATCAGTCCATAGGACTGTCAACAATTTTCCTGAGAGGGAAACAGTAATAAAGGCAAACAGATTTTCCATTCGCTGGATTACAGGAGAGCTTTATTATTCTTTTTGGAGAGAGCAAGGTCCAGTAAGAAATCCTCACAGTTGTTTATCTCCCTCAATCAAATCAAATAAGAGTTTTCAGTTACAAGAACAACTGTTTTCACTTGGCTTTCTGATTGCTATATTCAGTCAGGAGAACAACTTGAAAGTAAGGTGTAAACTCATCAGTATCATGGTCAGGCAGGCCAGATTCAGGTGTTCCCTCAGCAGGAGCGGTACAGGACTGTAAGACAGAGCAGGACAAGGTCTTCTGCCTGACCAGCTCCCTTCCCTTTGGGATGAGCCTGCAGGTTTTAGGGACCAGCAGTACTTTCCTGGCATGGTACATGATAGAGGTGAGGCATGGGCTGGAACTGGAGACAGACAATAACTGGGGATGAGGGCTGGAACAGGAGGCAAGACTTGGAACTGGAGACAGGAACTGACACTGGAGGCAAGGCAGTAGTTGGAGACAAGGGCTAGAACTGAAGGTCCACAGGAAGCAGGGGGCCACAGGAAGGACCGGACAGTGCAAGTCTAGGACTGGACAAGAACATGAAAACAGGGTAAAGAAAATAGAAACACAGGAAAACAGGAACTAATGCAAAACAAGGTACATTATAATACAAGACAAGCAAGCAACAGACAAGGAAGTCTAAGCAGGGATCAAGGCAGGGCAAGGAAAGACTAAAAGGCCCAAAGGCCAAAGGCAGGGCAAAAAGGCCAAGGAGACTTCAGGGCAAGGTAAGAAAGCCAAAGAGGCCACAGGAGAAGGCAAGGTTAAGAAGAAGGCCACAGGGGCCACATAGTAGCAAGGCAAGCTGAGCCAATGCAAGGAGCCAAGGTGACTCGATGAAGAGGTACCAGGTTGTGGGAAAGGCAGGGCTAAATGGGTCTGGTCTTGCTGGGTTATGGAGACATCTAGTAGGTAGCTAGAGCATGGCTCCTTGAGGACCTCTGCTGGCGGGGGAGCTGTCTAGCTTTCTTAGCCTATCCTCACTCTGTTTCTATAGAAGATATTTTCAAGGCTGACACTTGATCCTCTGTTTGTATTGTCGCTCATTACTGCCTAGAAAATACTTCACGTCTAGAAAGCAGCTTTTGCCAACCTTTTCATCATATGGGTTACGTGTTTTTCACTGCTGATATAAATGCATAACAAAAATTTCATGCAACCCTCAGTTTGGGAGTCCCCACTTGTGTGGCTGATTATTGTCCTGCTTGTCCATGGAAAAAGCAGAGTTGCTTACTTTATAATAAGTATTCACCATGGACAACAGGACAAATCAGTCAGACAGTCCTACCCATTTCTCCTTATAGTTTGTTAACTTGCTATAAAGATTGAGGAGAGTCGCAAGGCGGTGGCTGCGCAGGAACACCCACACATGTACCGAAAACCTGAGGTTTTCTGAGCTCTGAGAGAGCTTTTTCTTTTTGACGCCATTGGATGATGTCACCTACTTGTGTGTCTGGTTTGTCCTCTTGTCTTCAGAGAACACCTGTTCTCCTAAGACAACAGTTAAGCAATTTTACTGTACCTGCAGGAGTTTCCCTCATGTCAGAAAATGGAAGAAGACATTGCTATGATAAAGCTGCTTTCCTGCTGCTTTCTGGCAGAGTTGTTGTACACCTATCCCTCAGATAGCAAAGTTCTGAGGTAGTTTGCTGGCATGAAAATTTGCATCCCTTGGCTTCTCAATGTGCATCACTAATACTGTAGCCAGACAGAAATGGCACATTTACTGACCTACTGATTTAAATTTTCTTTTTCGGTTACCATCCAACCATGGAGACTGTCTCTGAAGAAATGCTATTCACCAAAATCATTCACATGGATGGCTGTCATCCATTGACGCCAGCCATTTAACATATTTCTAATGTTTTCTAGGAAAAACTCAAGGGGGCCTCTAAGCATGCAAAATAGTTTTCACGACTACACGGTGTGCCCCAATTCATCGTTTTACACTGAGATCTGTGGACATGGTTTTTCCTTCAGTTTTTCATTCTGTTTTTTTTCACAGTTCTGGTTCACCAGACCTGCATTTTCAACCGTCTTTTCAAAATGAACCGTAGTTTTCCTTTTCCTTCTAGCAGTATAGGTCCATGTTTACTATTTATTTATTTACGTATTTAATTAACAGCTTTTCTATACCGATATTAGAAGGCACATCATATCGGTTTACATCTGAACAATAGGTGGAAAATACAATGAACAGGGAGAGGGGTAGGGGACAACAAGAGTAACAAATTGCAACAACGGTGCTGCAGTTAGGAGGAGGCTCTATTTGTGAGCCTGAAAAGTAGAACTAGAGGGTTAACATATTAACATAGTACTTAGAACAAGGTTAGGTTAGGTTTACTAAAATCATAATGCGCATTGTTTATCAGTAGGCCTCATTAATCTCATTGAGGCTTCTACACTAACCTCGTTTGTTAATGCACATTTATTTATTTATTTTAAACATTTTTCTGCTGCACCATCCATAGTCCTAGGTGGCATACAAAAGTATGTTCATATAAGACATACTACAATATTAACCCATTATCGCATTTTAGTAAATAGGTTTCTTTAGGTTTTTGTCAGGTTTGAAGTTTTCTTTCTTTTGGATGTATGTATTAGTAGGCTCACTTTTCAAATGCAGTTTCTAACAGACTTTTGGTTAGCTCCCCTTTTATACTTTTTCCAGCCCTCTTCCTAAAAAATTATTCTCCCTTTTTGATGATGGCAAGATCCCCCACGTGTGACTTGTTCCTTAATGCAATGGAGGCCTTAGATTGGACTCAACACATCTCTGAAGCCACATACAAAGCTGGCAACACATTTGACTTAATATTCGCAAATCCTAATTACTACAATATAAGTACTAAACACAAGACAATTCCATGGTCTGACCACCATCTTATCAAAGCTGATCTAATATATAAAAGACTAATAACTAAAAACTCTGAGAAGAAAAACACCATAACATTCAGAATGAAAATAAAAATAGAAACACTAACTAAAGCATTAGAGATCAAAATTAATAATTTAAACCTAAACAGCTGCTACGATGCATCTAAATAATGGGAAAATATGATAATTGAAATTGCAGATGAACATAGCCCTATACAAACAAAAACTATAAAGAAAAATAAAGAAAATCAGAGAAAATTTAATCCCTGGTATAATGAAATATTACTAAGAAAACTAGAAAAAAGATGGTGATAAAACCCTACTGATGAATCACTCAGAAGATACAAATCTCAACTATCCCATTACAGAACACTAACGAACAAATAAAAAAAAAAAAGGATATTATGCAAAACAGATACATGGAATAATTTTCAACTCAAAACTTTTGTTTGAGACAGATAAGAGTCTAATTAAAGACCCTTCTTCACATCATACAACGAACATCAATTTTACAGGGCCCAGAAGAGTTAAAGAGGCCCCCAGGAGCTGCTTCGAGTACATGATATGCCCGTACTGAGAATGTCTGAAATCTTTTGGAACTTTAAAAGATAGGTAAGCTACTGTTTAGTTTTGTTGTTTTCTTTGAAACTCCTGTAAATAACCCTTTTGTTTCTGACCTGAACAACCAAGCCTTGCTGTGTTTCTTGGCTGTTCTAAACACCGTGGCCAGCCCATTGCTACACACCCATTCAGCATTGTTCCAAGGCCACATGCTAATAAAGCTGAATGAGCCCTTCACACTTTGGCTTGCAAGAGAGCTGTTGCCTTTTATCTGGAGGAGACTTAGGCATTTTGAAAGTCCAACCAACCTTTTGCTTCTTTGGCCCCAACAAGCCTGGAATTGCTTTGTTGAAGAGACCTTTGTCTAATTGGATAGCAGATTTCTTATCCTTCACATATGCTCAAACATGGTTGACCTTAGAAAGGCAAGTAAAGATCCGAAATGTCAGGGCCATGGCTGCATTGTTGCGTCTAAGATCAGTGTTTATTGAAGAGATCTGCCAGGCTGCAACATGGAGGTCAGTCCACACATTCACACTTGCCACCCATTATTGTTTAGATGCAGATTCCAAATACAGTAGCAGATTTGGACAATCCATTCTTGAAGGACTTTTCAAGGGTTAAAGCCCATCATTAGTTTCCCTACAGCCTATTTTATTTTTTGAATGTAGGTTTGTCTTTCTTTAAAAAAAGACTGCCCAAAACAGTTTGCTGTCCTGTTTACAGGTAGTGGTGGTGATATTCCCTTTTTGCTTAAGACAGCTGTTAGCTAGGGAGCCCTATATTGATGGTCTTCAAAGAAAACAAAGTTGCTTACCCTATAGCAGGTGATCTCTAAAGAAAGCAGCTCACCAATCACACAATACCACCCTCCTCCCCTTGTGGAGTTCAGAATTGGGACAAACTGTGCAGCCACTGGAACTGTTATGCTTGTTCAGTGGTTTTCCTATGTGTAGCCCCTGTCCTGTTCTGGGCATGGGGACATACGGGGCGAGCCATGTCCCACACAAGACTTCATGACCTCTTGGGGTTCCTGCTCAGGGTGGAAAAGTGGAGTTTCTTCAAGGCCCTTAAATCTTTACACACAGGGACTCTTCCTGCTCATTAGTCAAGCACTCAAAAAATAACCACTCCTAACACTACTGCTGTTGCTCAAAAATAAAGTCCTTACCAAAAGGAAAAGCTGGAGGCAGGGTTAAACAAAGTCCACACAGTACACTGTTCACAAGCGCACCACAGTAACCCAATCCAAAAGTCACAAAAATAGAGTTGCTTTTCACCGTCTCCGTACTCCTCTAGAACAGGTCAGCTGTTTGGGATGGGTATCTCTTCCACTCTGGGCCCTCTCCAAACCTATTTGGTAGCTGTAATCTTTTTCTTAGGCTCCTTGTTTCTTTCTCTCTCCTTTGGAGTCTTGTGCTGATTGTCATGAATCAGTCTCTGACTCTGGTAGGCTTTCCCAGGCAGGCTGTCCTTCCACTGGCACCTTGCAGTATGCTCGTCCCCAGCTCTTCAGAACCCTCTTTAATCTCCAGTCTCTGGACTTCCAGGAGCTCCTAACCTAGAATCTGTCTCCTCACACTCCTCAAAGCCTCTGGTGCTGTTCTGGGAAGAGAGAACTCCAAACAGGACTCCAGTTCCTAGACTCCTCTATTTCTTTTGCTCCCACTGCCTCACATGGGAACAAGGGTTTTATACCCTCATGTCACCCCTCCCAGTGAGGGATGGTGCTTCTCCTTAGTAACTAACACTATGCTGACATAACAGGCAGGCAAGGTCTAGTGAAACCTCATAGTGCATGCTTGTAAGGGGCAGGGACATTTCTCTTACGTCTTGAAAGCTCTGGAAATGTTCCATGTTCAGCACCCTCTGATCACGTCATAAGTTGTCTTTGGAGTACACCCGTTACAGATAAGCACCTTTAAGTTACCTGGCTAGAAGCTGTGGTTGTTTGTTTAAAGGACACAATAGTAAACCAGATTATCTTTGGTATTTCGCATTCCACTTTTTCTTTTGCATTCATTAGCCTCACTCACAGTTATTGCCTTCCTATCCTATAGTGCATGTGCTGACAGGACTCAGTTGGTGTCATGATACAGAGCATTCACTTCTGCATTTTTTTACTGTTCAATTTAGAAGCTTCTGTGAATGTATTTCATTATCAGATGCCTTTGCTCACAAAAAAAAAAATGCAACAAGATGAAATTAGTCTTTCACACCAAGGGACAGGAACGCACATATGCCAGTGGGAACCAGACATCTTGTCTGGACAGAATTTTTTTTATCACACTGAAAATACTATGGTATCGTTGTAATTTGAGACAAAGTGGGTCAAACTACAAATGTCACAAAGGCACAGTGGTGACTAGGATGCCCATGCAGATACGTTTGAAAAGAGCTGTGTAGACCTTTAATGGTACAATGACAAACATTTTGCTTTCCGTTCAGGTGAAGATAAAATGCAAATATGCATTCCTCCTTACCCACCATATCCTATAAATAAGGAATGGACATGCATTAATGCAAAGCTTAAGTTTCAAACTAACCTTCAGGTATTTCTTTCTGCAACCCCAACGAAAACAATATGCAGATGTACTGTAATATCCAAATCTCGGCTGACGAAAATCGCACATCTAATAAAATAATTTCCAGCAATTTTCCAGGTGATGTTTTGACTCATGTTCACCACTCTGCACACCTGCTGCTGACAAAGTGTTTTCTCGTCAGTTTATTTTAATCTGTTTTGCCTGCTATTTCTAGCAGTATTCCATTTCCTGGTATTTGCTCCTCAGATTTCTGATACCAAGTTAGACACAGTTTTACTGCAGAAAGCTAAAATTGTCACTTTTTCCAGTGTTTCCTTCTATTTGTTTATGAGGCAGAGACCAGGCTGTGAGAAGTTCTAGATAAAGGTAATGGTTTACCAGTTATTTCACATTCAAGGGTTAGTCTCATCATCCGGTAGGGATATGCATTCGTTTTCGGGCACAGAGTGATGAAACAGAGTGATGAAACAAATGAAATAATCATAACCAAAAAAGGAAACATGAAACAAATATATGTGAACAATCCTTTTCATCAAGTGTCATCTTCAATAAAAATGTTGGCAACTATTGTGCACCAGTATTCTCTCGTCTCAGCTCACCTTTTTATTTCTCCCATATTTTCAGATTCTTGATCATTGTTTATATCATTGGCCCAGATTGCTCTCTGTATTCCTCTATCTCTTTTGACCTTTAACATGCCCTCCATTAGCTGATTTGCCACCAGAGCCTCTAAATGCATGGGATAATATCCATCACCTAAACATTTAATACACTTTTGGCTGGATGAAGGGCAGATTGGTTTAACAGTGTTCAGCCACTTTATTTAATACAGAAGTTAATGTATTTATTTTATGAGGCTTGATGTTAAGCTCCCTTGCCCTGTCTCCATAATCCCACACCAGTGAAAGGGGGGAGTAAAGGCAATGTAAAAAACCTCATGTACATTTCTGCTTTTTATGTTTAATTAATGGTTTCTGCATCGTTTATTTTTAAAGTATTGATTGTGTGAGAGGTTTTCAGAAATTAATTTGAAAAATTTCTTGTGGCAATGTCTTGTACACTAAACATCCTGCAGGTTCCAGGTGGCCCAGGGTAGAATGCTATCCACAAGGTCCTCTTCCAGGCGACAGTCATTGTCTGCCCTGGCTGGAATGCCCTGATGGTCCTACAGAAGGTCTGTGAAATCTAGCACTTATCTGCGTGTGATCTGCCTAGTGCTTGTCAAACTCCTGGCTTCAATTTGCCTTAGTCCAGGGATGGCGAACTCCAGTCCTCGAGTGCCGCAAACAGGCCAGGTTTTCAGGATATCCACAATGAGCACGCTTGAGAAAGATTTGCATCCAATGGAGGCAGTGCATGCAGATCTTTCTCATTCATATTCATTGTGGATATCCTTGAAAACCTGGCCTGTTTGCGGCCCTCGAGGACTGGCGTTCGCCATCCCTGCCTTAGTCCATGGTTTTAATTTGGCTTCCATTACCATGTGCCAACCCTAGCAGGCCTATTCTAACTCTATTCTCCATCTGTCAAGTCATCATAGTCTACTGACATTGTCACCAATTGGACTCTGCCCCTGAGCTCAAGGCTGGTGCTTCCATTAGTCAAACTAGGCGATCGCCTGGAGCGCCAAACTTTTGGGGGCAGCAAAATCCAATCAGTGCAAGGCACAGAAGCCAAGGCATGAAGAAAGGTATTCCATGGGGAATTCTGCACACATATGTTTTTTAGAGATAAATGATTATACCAGCAAGTAAGCTAGGAAAAAGCTTTCAAATGTAGACAAAGAAGACAAACTTTCGTTCTTTCATGTATAAGTACACTAAGCTCTCATTTACTGCTTCAGTTTCTTGCTCTCTCATGTCTCGTGTCTTCAGACACTGCTTCTCACACTATCAGCTCCCATTTGCTGTCCCCAGAGCCTTGTTACACTCTCAGCTCCTGTTCTCTATCTCCAGAGACTGTTCCTCACACTCTCAGCTCTCATTCACCTCCTCTGGTTTCCCCTCCAAAATTCACCTCTTCTTCACTTGTCCTCCCCCCAGCATTCATCACCTCTTCTCTTGCCTCTTCTCCAACATTCACTCCTCTCTATTTCCTTCTGTAGTATTCACCCTTCCTTTTACCTCCTCACAGTGTTTATCCCTCCTTTCATCTCTCCCAGCATTCATCTCTCTTGCCTACCTCCCCCAGCATGTACCTTTCTCGCATATCCCAGCATTTGCTTCTTCTCTCTCTTCTCCCCATCAGTTTTCACTCCTTCCTTCTCTTGCCCCATCCATTCCAGCATCCATTCCCTCCTCATCCTTTTGCCCCACTCCTGCCAGCATTCACTCCTTTTCATTTCACCCTATCGTGCACCACTTTTTCTCCTATTCCCTTCCAGCAGTGCACCACTTCTTCATCTCTCTTCCAGCAATCACTTCTTCTCCCCCCCACCATCCAGTTTACCTATCTGATCTCCCCTCCCCTCCAGTATTTACTCCCTTCTCTTGCCCACCCTCCCTAGCATTCACTCATTACTTTTATCACATATTTCTTTTACCTCTCCTTCAGTAATCATTTCTCCCCCCCCCCACCAACATTCACCCCTCTTATCTTGCATCTCTTTCCAGCACTTTGATTTATTTTCTTTTTCAGTGTTCTGCTAAATTGCCCCTCCCTGCCACCATCCTTTCAGCTGGAAATGGGGCATCGTACAGGCCTTCATCATTTTTTCACTTTCTCAGGTGTCTCTGCTCTGAATACGTTTTTTCTTCTTTTGATTTTACATTGTTGATTTTTCTCACCATATCTGAGAAAGGCCAGTGGATTCAAATTCTGCCTCAAGGGCACATAGAACATGCTTATTACTAAACATCAGAAAAGTGTGCTGCATTTGTTTTGGGAAGAAGCACGGTGTTGATGACTGAAATTTCCTCCAGGATATTGCACAGAGTATTTTCTTTCTGGAAGGACAGGTTTGGTGCTTCCCTGACATGAATTTAAGCTCAGTTCCAAGAAGCTGGCCTCAAAGACTTGACACACAGCCGGGGAAGCCAAACATAGTCACAGTGGTGCCCATGCCTTGGTGAAGAGATCCTTGGCTCCTTTGTTGCCTTGCTCCAAGGATAGACCTGAAAGTCAGACCAAGTCTCAAGCTCCCCACCCAAGTCTGAGTAGGGGCCCCCAAAGACTTGTGCCAGGAGACCATAGACAATAAATGCTGAGTCTCAAGTGGACGCTGTACATCGATGCAGTTCCTTGATGCACAGCTTTAAGAGCCCAGATGGGGCAGAGACACACCTTCAGATTAGTTTAGCCTCCATACTGGTATCCCAGGGCCCTTTTGTTCTTTTTAAGTTGTCTCTGGATACTGCTATCTGGAACATCTCTTATGAAGCCTATCCCATTGTTGCCATCCACATTGTTAGACATGGAGTTGAAAAGGAGAATGTCACTGAAGTCATGGAATAAATACAGAGGATCTCTGAGGGAGTGGTAGGGATTGTAAAGCTGAGCAATTGGTGTAGATGGGCAGACTGGATGGACTGTCATGATCATTTTCTGACATCATGTTTCTCTGAGCTATCAACATCAAGGTTAGAATGCCAAGTCCTTTGACAGTGACAAGTACATCAAGTGACAATCAGCTGATGTGTCTCCATCAGTTCCAGCGCAATAATTTGGCTCCCTAAACATTTGTCTAAACCAGTGGTTCTCAACCCAATCCTTGAGACACATTCAGCCAGTCTGGTTTTTCTGGATATCCACAATGAATATGTATGAGCTAGATTTGCATATAATTAATGCAGTGCATGCATATTTTGCTCATGCATATTCATTGTTGATATTTTGAAAACCAGACTGGCTAGGTTTGTCCCTAATAGTCCTAAAGACTGGATTAAGAACCAGTGATCTAAACCAGTGTATCCCAACCCTTTCCTGGAAGTATGCCTAAGCAGTCTAGTTTTCAGGACATCCATAATGAATATGCATGAGTTAGATTTAGATACATTGGCGACCTGGTTTATGCAAATCTATATCATGCTTATTAATCATGGTAATCCTAAAAATGCTACTGGCCAGGTGTGCCTCCAGGAGAGGATTTGGAAACACTGGTATAAACAGCTATTGCAAGGTTCAAGGTAGTGATGCAGGTCTGAAAAGCAGAATAAATGTCTTCCTCAGTCTTGATTCTAGAAAGAAATAATCTGAAGTTAGGCCTATTGGCAGCATTTCCTTCTAGGTCAGGGTCATCCCTTTAATATGTAGATGAGTTTCAGGTATCTTTGTGCTCCAAGTGTTTCCCTGTTCATAGTACTACTACTACTACTAACCAGTTTTTATTCCAAAACAAGGTGTACATAGTGCTGTACAGATACGGAAGAGACGGTCCCTGCTCTGTGGAGCTAACAGTCTAATCAACAGATGGACAGTGAGGACAGATGGAGATTGAAGGACTAATGACAGAGTTACTGGAGTAGATTAGAGATTCTTTTCCTCTAAGATCTAACAGTCAGAGGGATGGATATGGGTCCAGGGAGGAGGGAGATGCAGTAAGTACTATTTTCTTCTGCTAGATGAGGTGAGTTGTATGCAAACATGTCTCCTGTAGATAGTATGGTCAAGATGTCTGGCCAGCATATTTGCTTTCTTTCTTCTTCTTCCCAGATGACTAGGTTGCAGTGGAATCTGTAATAGGAACCTTTATTAGATTATATCAGGGCATAAAACAGCTTCATTTAGATAATGACTGCTTTCACTCTTACCACTACCGTAAATAAAAATCACCACAGCATATGCACACACAAAAGGTACTCTCTGCCCCTCAGAGCCTTTCATTTGGCCAGACACACACAAGTTTAAATCTGTAACAGTCTTGGAATTAATTGAGCAACGTGGGAATGAAAAGGGAGATGCAGGTTAGGAATTCAAAATAATATTGCAAAGGTGGGATTGTTGGTGGGGATTGTTCTTGGTATTTAGTGAAACAAGGTGGAAGGCGCAAAGCTGGCATTGTTGGGAAGAGGATTATCCTCTGGATCTCTGTTTGGAGCTATCTCTACACCCAAGGAATTGTCCTTCCTACGTTTGAGGGATTAAACGTACCATATATACGACAGCAAGGATTAAACCTCAGGGGAAATAAGAGAATGCCAAAAGAGGAAAAAATTACAACTCCCAAAATGCTTTGTGGCCTAAGAACTAATAGATTGTTCAGAAGGGTGGATCCAGGGTTCAAACAGCTGGGTTTGGCATACGAGAAGGCAGGTCAGGACAGGAAAGCTGGCTGATTTTGTTTCCACATTTTTTTCTCCTCCTGTTTCAGGTCTCGAGAACTGCAGATGGCATTCTAGGTACAGGAGAGGTTTACTAAGGGCTGGAGGGACAGAGAAATCAATCCCAGGGTGGGGAGATAGCTCTGGAGCCAGCTGCTTCTTTTGAAAGGCATTTCCCTAGAAGGTTTGTTTATCTCTTTTGTAGCCTAAAGCTGTATCATATTTCCTTGTATTGTGGTGCAGCAAGAAATTAAAATTAAGTCACATTACTTCCCTTGTGCGGAGTTCCTCATGGAGCGACCAGGGCCTTCACAGAGAGCACACTGCTAGAACATGCATCTATCATACTATACTTTGTTAAAAGGATAATTAAGTCTGAGCTTTTTGATTGGCAGGTACAAGAATAACTCAGGGTACTTTTACTTGATCTCCTAAACTACATCAGCACCCCAAAAGAGTTCACCCTAGGAACATAAGATATATATGCCATACTGGGTCAGACCCAAGGGTCCATCAAGCCCAGTATCATGTGTCCAACAGTGGCCAACCAAGTCACAAGTACCTGGTAAAGACCTGAACATTAAATAAATAGATCCCAAGCTACTATTCCTTATTGATTATAGCAGTCTATGGACTTCTGCTCTAAGAATTTATCCAAACCTTTTTTAAACCCAGTTACAGAAGTTAATTGTGCATTGAGTAAAAAATAATTTTCTCTGATTTGTTTTAAATGAGCTACTTGCTAACTTCATACTAGCATACTAGTCCTTGTTAGTATCTGAAAGAGTAAATAACAGATTCACATTTACCCATTCAATTCCTTCCCTCAGCCATCTCTTTTCCAAGCTGAACAGCCCTAGTCTCTTTATCCTTTCCTCATAGGGGAACCATTCCATCCCATTTATTATTTTGGTCGCCCTTCTCTGTACTTTCTCCAGTGCAACTATATCTTTTTTGAGATGCACTAACCAGAACTGCACACAATATTCAAGGTGCGCTCTCACCATGGAGTTATACAGAGGCATTATGACATCCACCATTTTATTCGCCATTCCCTTCCTAATAATTTCTAACATTCTGTTTGCTTTTTTGACTGCCATAGCACATTGAGCTGACAATTTTAATGTATTATCCAGTATGACGCCTAGATCTCTTTCCTGGGTGGTAATTCCTGATGTGGAACCTAATATCGTATAACCACAACAAGGGTTATTTTTCCCTATATGCATCACGTTTCACTTGTCCACATTAAATTTCACAAGATCCTCCTGCAATTTATCACAATCCGCTTGAGATTTAACTACTCTGCATAATTTTGTGTCATCCGCAAATTTAAGAACATCACTCATCATGCTCCTTTCCAGATCACTTATAAATATATCGAGAAGCACCGGTCCTAGTACAGATCCCTGAGACACTCCACTGTTTACCTTTTTCCATTGTGAAACAGACCATTCAATCCTGTTCTGTTTCCTGTCTTTTAACCAGTTTGCAATCCACAAAAGGATATCCCCTCGTAACCCATGACTTTTTAGTTTTCTTAGAAGCCTTTCATGACTGACTTTCTCGAACACCTTCTGAAAATCCAAATTCACCACATCTACCAGTTCACTTTTGTCCACATGTTTATTCACCCCTTCATAAAAATGTAGGAAATTTAAGGCAAGACTTCCCTTGGGTAAATCCATGGTGGCTGAGTCCCATTAAACTATGTCTATCTAAATGTTCTGTGATTTTATTCTTTCCATGATTTTTCCTGGCACTGAAGTCAGGCTCACTAGTCTATAGATTCCCGGATCTCCCCTGGAACCCTTTTTAAATATGGGGTTACATTGCACACCCTCCAGTATTCAGGAACAATGGGCAATTTTAATGATAGGTTACAAATTTTTACTAATAGGTCTGAAATTTCATTTTTTAGTTCTTTCAGAACCCTGGGGTGTATACTATCTGGTCCAGGTGATTTACTACTCTTCAGTTTGTCAGTCTGGTCTACTTACATCTTCTAGGTTCATCATAAATTGAAAGCCATCTCTGGAATGGGGATCTCCTCAACATCCTCTTCAGTAAACACCGAAGCAAAGAATTTGTTTAGTCTTTCCACAATGGCCTTATCTTACCTAAGTGCCCCTTTAACCCCTCGATCATCTAACGGTCCAACTGACTCCCTCGCAGGCTTTCTGCTTCAGATATATTTTTTAAAGTTTTTATTATGTTTTTGCCTGTACGACCAACTTATTTTCAAATTCTTTCTTAGCCTGTCTTATCGATGTGTTATATTTAACTTACCAATTCTTACGCTTTATCCTATTTTCCTTCTTCCAATTTTTGAATGAAGATCTTTTGGCTAAAATAGCCTCTTTCACCTCACTTTTTAACCATGCCAGCAATCATTTGGCCTTTCTTCCATCCTCCTCCTAGGATGCATTTATTAAATTGTGGGAAATGCCATACATTATACTTCTAGTGGGAAAGAAAGAATTTGGCCATCTTTCATAGAGTGGATCTGAAGGCCATATACTTTACAGGGTAGACATGCTAAGTCATCACCCGGTCCTCTATGAGTGGTCCTTAGACCAGGAGGTAGCAAGAAAACAATTTCCTTTAGTGAGTCCCTCCTGAGGTGGACCTGTTTGCAACAGTCCTGAATAGAAAGGTAATTGTATTTTCATCCTGGAGGAGGTCAGAAGGCAGCTGAAGTCACCTTCATTTTTGGGAGCTTGTTTTTCTGAATGTTTATGCTTAGTAGTGAAAACCTTTATAAAACTCAAAAAAGACTGAGAAACTATGATGCACATAGCTCTTTTGTGGCTGAGACAGATTAGATTTCTGTTATGTTTGCATTAATGTTTTAATATAGTTCCTTTTTACATTCCTTCTCTCTGTTTCGCTTTCCAACCTATGTTTTTCACGCTACTTATGCACTTGCTTTCACCCGCCCCCCTTCTCTCCCTTTTCTATTCCTGCTCCCCTTCCCCTGTTATTTTGTAATTTCTCTTTCCTCGCTACAAGAGTTGATTGTGAACCGGCATGATATGTCCTATGAATGTCGGTATATCAAACGTTCTTAAATAAAATAAATAAATAAATAGATTTCTGATTCTGTGAAAACTAACCCTCAGGAAGCCAATCAGGTTGAGTTCTTTCTCAGTTTTTATTAAACAAAGCCAGTGATATTTCCTCTACCCCAACATCTGTTCCAGCTTAGATGTTGAAGTGGAAGTAATTTGATCTCTTTTTTTTTCTTTTTTTTTATGAGGTGTCTCATGTCCTTCTGGCTTCTGGAAAGAAATCCACCAGGAGATCTTATAATTTTAAATGAAGGAGGTTTGTCATCTGGTAGAAGGGAAGGGAATGTCCCTAGATCCCTTCTCCTGTTTCACATAAATACTGCTAAAATACCTTCCAAAACTCTGAATCCTCAAAGCGATCTCTATTAGAGTACACCTCAGTGCAACTAGTGCTGCTCACCAACATGTAGAAGGAAACTTTATATTTGTTCATCATTTAGATTCATGCAAAGCTTGCTTCCATTGAAGCCTTTCAATTAATCTTTTGCTGATGGGACATGTTTGTGGTTCTAACCCAACTGATAAAATCACATTTAAGATTCTGAATTCATCTAAGCTCAAGTACATGATCTGGAAAGTCTTTTGATGATGTTCATCTTGCAGAGTCAGTGAGCTCCAGACCCTAGTGACTTCCACCTTATGCTAGATTTTATTATAATAGGGTGGTGCTCTGCACAATCCAATTTTTATCCTACAGTCATACAGTCATCCTGCCAGTATTTTTCTCTATGCCACATGCTGATAAGAATGAATCAGCTCTCCATATTTTGAATTTCTAGAGAGCTTCCACCTTCTATCTGGAGCAGTCCGAAGCCCATAGAAAGTGTTAGGAATATGTGGACCCTGTGTTGGGGTGAGGTTGGCGCAATCTGAAGGAAAGGGTCCTGTAGGTCTTCGCCAAGTGGCGGAACAGACGATGCAGAGACTGTGCTGGAGCTTCACCTGTACCAAACCCCTTTCCTCTCTGGTGTGTCTTAAGTGGCAGTATCTGAGAAGCAGGCGGAAAAGAAGAGCTAGGATCAGACTGAGGTCGAAGCCAGGCAGCAGGAAAGGATGTCGAGACTCCAGGTTATGGTCAGTGGCAGGCAAGGGATATCGAGAGACCAGGCTAAGGTCAATTACTAGAAATTCGTCCAAGGTTAGGAATGGAGAAGCTGAAGGGGACAGAAGGCAGGGTAAGGAGATGAAGACAGACTGTGTTGCGGTCTCGGTCGCCACGCTGGCGCCCGAGGCCTTACCTTCCTCCCGCGTCCCGGGGAGCTGCCGCGTTCCGCGGTCTCAGGACCCCGGCCGCCGCTTTCCGCCGCCGTTTGACTCTCCGCGGGCCTGCAGGGCCTCCGGGCGCCATGCGCCGACTCTCACGCTGCCGCTGGCGTGCCCCCATGGCCAGTCCCGCCCCCAGGCGCGCGCGCGCGACTGTCCCCCGCTTTTAAAGGGACCAGCGCGGGAAAACCCGGCTCCTCCCTTCTCTGACGTCAGACGCTGCAGGGCTATTTAAGCCCTGCAGTCCCTTCCCTTCTTTGCCTTGCAACGAGGTTCACTACTTCCTGTAGTTCTCAGTTGCGTTCCTGGATTTCCTGTTACCTGCCTGACTCTGCTCGCCTGACTCCGTTTTGCCTGCTTTGACCTCGGATTGCCTGACTTCGCCTGCCTGCTGCCTGCCTTGACCTCGGATTGCCTGACTTCGCCTGCCTGCTACCTGCCTAGACTCCGGTTCGTAGTTTCGACCTGCTTGTCTTCAGCCTGCCTTGACCTTGACCTCGGCCCGTGATCCCGTCTTCTGCTTGCTCGCTGCCTGCCCAGACTCCAGACCGGACTCCACTCCTGGGTTTCTTCGTTCTCACCTAAGTCCCAGCGGTCCGGGTCCCTACGGGCTTCTCCTGGGGGGATCTCGGACTTCCAGGGCGAAGTCTCCTAAGTCCTAGCAACCCGGGCTCTCACAGCTCCTCTGGAGGAGTCTCGGGTTTCCAGGTGAAGACCCTCTTGCCCAGTGGGAGTTCTGCCTACCGACTGTTCCCTCGGTCCGGTCGGCCCAAGGATCCACATCCGGGTTTTCGCCAGCACAACAGACTGGGCAAGGCTGAGGAGGTGAAGGCAGGCTGGAGAATGCTGAAGATACGGAGGCAAGATTGGAGGACAAAGGCATGGTTTTGGCCTGTAGCATTACTGTAATGAGAGTTTAGGTTCAAATCCTACACAGTATCTGTCAACCTAAGTCGTCAGAGGAGTAAAACTAGGATAAACACTGGATTTCTAGATATCCATGCATTATGGGCCAATTGAAATTCCATTTTATGAGCCTTCTAGATGTTTTATGTCAGAAGCGTAATTTATGAAATGGTATATGCAAAACCCAGTGCATAACATATTAAGTCAACTATCTGTAATTGCTTTGTGTAATAACATATGATACTTCCAATAGTATATGTATTCATTTGTTGTGTGCATTAATGGGTAAATTATTGAAAGGTTTATTTTAAATCTATTAACGCATAATAGAAAACAGGACATAATATATAGTTGATCTTTCTGCATACCAGTGTGAAACTTATAGTATTATTTTAAAAGTTTTTCCATTTCATCTCCCTCCCATGGTACTCCCAAGTCCCTCCTATCTTTCTAGCTTCCCCCTGCCAAACAATGTACCTATACTACATAATCATACAGGTTTCTTCACTTTCACAGGAATACTTTACAAAACAAATCAATATCCATTTATTACATTGATTTTTTACTTCTCGCCCTTGTCTTTATTCTCTCCTGCTCCTCCCCTCTCATCTTAGCTGTCTAGCATTTAATGCTACTAAAGATTTTTAAGCAACTCGCTCATCACTCTGTATGAAAGTGATTGAATATACTTGTTCCAGAAAATTCTTTCATGGGCCACACGCTCAAGCAATCCAGAATAATCCTTTAATACCAAAGTCACCATCTGCATCGTATTATGTAAAGAATTTCTCCATTGCCAAAAATAAGGGGTTTTGTTTCCTTCTGTTTTACTAATATTTCATTTTTGGCAATCAAATAAATAATCTTGAGCCTTTCTTTTCCTTTAACTGTTAGGAAGCCATAGCCATCAAATAAGACACATTCTGCCATAAGCTTCGCCTGCCTGCTGACTATGTGCCTAAGATATTTCCTTATCTTAGACCAGAAACTTTTTATCTTTGGGCACCTCCAACAGACATGACCTAGTGTTGTAGCTTCACCATTGCATTTTGAGAAGATGTTAAATTCCATCAACTTTGTTTTGTAGGCCATGTATTGTGATGTATATGCTTTTCTAGGGAATTTGTAATACAATTCCTGTAGTGAAATATTTACCATCAATGCTTTGATCCTGGTAAAACATTTAACTAACTGCCTGTGGCTAAAGTTAACATGTAGATATCTTTTCTAATTGTCCAGAAGTTCCGTGTAGGAAAGACCTGATTCTAACTTAGGAGATGTGCAACGCTGTAATTGTTAAATTTTCCAATGTCTCTATGTGTAGAATTTCCTCTAGTTTAATAACCAACTCATTGTGAGATTCTTTTTCCCTGAGGAGTATACATAGTGCTGTAATTGGAGGTATAAATAGAAATATTTGTGTTCTAAATTATACAATTGCTTCAACTCTTTAAAGGACCTCCCATCCCTGTCTCATATAAGAACATAAGAAATTGCCATACTGGGTCAGACCAAAGGTCCATCAAGCCTAGCACCCTGTTTCCAACAGTGACCAAATCCAGGCTGCAAGTACCAAACCACTAAGTAGATCCCATGCTACAGATGCCAGTAATAGCAGTGGCTATTCTCTAAGACAACTTGATTAATAGCAGTTAATGGACTTCTCCTCCAGGAACTTATCCAAACCTTGTTTAAATCCAGCTACACTAACTGCACTAACCAAATCCTCTGGCAACAAATTCCAGAGCTTAATTGTGCATTGAGTGAAATTAGTTTTAAATGTGCAACTTGCTAACTTCATGGAATGCCCTCTAGTCCTTCTGTTTTCCGAAAGAGTAAATAACCAATTCACATTTACCCGTTCTAGGCCTCTCATGATTTTAAAAACATCTATCATATTCCCCCTCAGCTGTCTCTTTTCCAAGCTGAACAGTCCTAACCTCTTTAGCCTTTTCACATAGGGAAGCTGTTCCATCCCATTTTTCATTTTGGTCGCCCTTCTCTGTACCTTCTCCATCCCAATTATATCTTTTTTGAGATGCATCTACCGGAATTGTACACAGTACTCAAGGTGTGATCTCGCTATAGAGCAATACAGAGGCATTATGACATTTTCCATTTTATTCACCATTCCCTTACTAATAATGCCTAACATTCTGTTTGCTTTTTTGACTGCTGCAGCACACTAAGCCGACGATTTCAATGTATTATCTACTATGATGCCTAGATCATTTTCCTGGATGCTAGCTCCTAATATGGAACCTAACAGCTTGTAACTACAGCATTGAATATTTTTCCCTATATGCATCACCTTGCACTGGTCCACATTAAATTTCATCTGCCATTTGGATGCCCAATCTTCTAGTCTCGCAAGATCTTCCTGCAAGTTATCACAATCCGCTTGTGATTTAACTACTCTGAATAATTTTGTATCATCTTCATATTTGATTTACCTCACTTGTATTCCTTTCCAGATCATTTATAAATATATTGAAAAGCACCGGTCCAAGTACAGATCCCCAAGGCACTCCACTGTGTACCCTTTTCCACTGAGAAAATTGACCATTTAATCCTATTCTCTGCTTCCTGTCTTTTAACCAGATTATAATCCACGAAAGGACACCGCCTTCCTTCCCATGACCTTTTAGTTTCTTTAGAAGCCCCTCATGAGGGACTTTGTCAAACGCCTTCTGAAAATCCAAATACACTACATCTGCTGGCTCACCTTTATCCACATGTTTATTAACCCCTTCAAAAAATGAAGCAGATTTGTGAGGCAAGACTTGCCTTGGATAAATCCATGCTGACTGTGTATATGCTCTGTGATTTTGATTTTAGAATAGTTTCCACTATTTTTCCTGGCACTGAAATCGGGCTCACTGGTCTATAGTTTCCTGGATCACCCCTGAAGCCCTTTTTACATATTGGGGTTATATTGGCCACCTTTTACTTTTCAGGTACAATGGATGATTTTAATGATAGGTTACAAATTTTAACTAATAGATCTAAATTTCATTTTTTAGTTCCTTCAGAACCCTGGGGTGCACACCATCCAGTCCAGGTGATTTGCTGCTCTTTAGTTTGTCAATCTGGCTACTACATCTTCCAGGTTCACAGTGATTTGGTTCAGTTCATCTGAATCATCACCCTTGAAAACCATCTCCGGAACTGGTCTCTCCAACATTCCCTTTAGTAAACATAGAAACAAAGAATTAATTTAGTCTTTCTGCAATGGCCTTATCTTCCCTAAGAGCCCCTTTAACCCCTCAGTCATCTAACGGTCCAACAGACTCCCTCACAGGTTTCTTGCTTCAGATACATTTTTTAAAGTGTTTATTATGAGTTTTTGCCTCTGCGGCCAACTTCATTTCAAATTCTCTCTTAGCCTGCTTTATCAGTGTTTTACATATAACTTCATAATGCTTGTGCTTTTCCGATTTTCTTCAGATGGATCATTCTTCCAATTTTTGAAGGATTTTGTTTTTGCTAAAATAGTCTCTTTCATTCCACCTTTTAACCATGCTGGTAATCATTTTGCCTTCCTCCCACCTTTCTTAATGCATGGAATACATCTGTACTGTATTTCTAAGATAGAATTTTTAAACAATATCCATGCCTGTTGTACACTTTTAACCTTTGCAGCTGCACCTTTAAGTTTTTTCTAACTATTTTCCTCATTCTATCAAAGTTTCCCTTTTGAAAATTTAGTGTTAGAGCTGTAGATTTACATATTGTCGCCCTTCCAGTCATTAGTTCAAATTTGATCATGAAATGATCACTATTACCAGATGGCCCCACTACCATTACCTCTTTCACCAGATTCTGTATTTCACTAAGAATTACATCTAAAATAGCTCCATCTCTCGTTGGTTCCTGAACCAATTGCTCCATGAAGCAGTTATTTATTCCATCCAGGAATTTTATGTCTCTAGCATGTCCTGATGTTACAATTACCTAGTCAATATAGGGATAATTGAAATCTCCCATTATTATTGCACTGCCAAATTAGTTAGCTTCCCTGATCTCTCATCATTTCATCTTCTGTCTGATCATTTTGGCCAGGTGGACGATAGTATACTCCTATCACTGTAGTCTTACCCAACACACATGGGATTTCTACCCATATAGATTCTACAGAGCATTTAGTCTCTTGCATGATCTTTATCCTGTTGGACTCTATACCCTCCCAAACATAAATTGCTGCACCCAGACCAAGTTGATCCTCCCTATCATTGCAGTATAATTTGTACCCTGATATAGCACTGTCTCATTGGTTATCCTCCTTCTACCAGGTCTCTGAGATGCCAGTTATGTCTATCTCATCATTCACTGCTATACATTCTAACTCTCCCATCTTCTTAGACTTCTGGCATTGGCATACAGACATTTCAAAGTGCACTTTTTGTTTCAGTTGATATGGATAATTTGGAATTCTTTAGCTTAGGTGATGCTTTACTTATAGGCACATGGACTATGATTGCATTTATTGGAACCTCTCTGTTAGGATGCTAACTCTCCTGTTTCATTAGCATCCTTCGAAGATACATTCCTCTGAACCATGCACCTCTGAGTGACTGTTGGCTTTCCCCCTTTTTCTAGTTTAAAAGCTGCTCTATGGGGGGAAGTGACATCATCTAACCAAGATGGCCGCATAAATCTTCTCTCTGTCACTCACCTCAGCATTAACAACAAAATAATCTGGTTCCAACGAAGCAAATTCATGGATTGTGTACTAGTCGGGGTGTTAATATCTTGGCAAACATGTCTACCCGAAAAAAAACGGTGGACTTACAGCAATATTTGTTCGATGCCGGTGGCTCCCGTTTCGCGGCCCTGAGTGGCAGCATGGGAGGAGAAGGCTCCGATGGCGGAGGGCACAAACAACAGCCGGAACTACAAGAGTCGGATGGCAGTGAGGAGCCTATTCTTAAGAGAGACCTCCAACGTTGGTTTTGAGACCTGAAAAATGACATTAAATCGTTAACCAATGAATTTCGAGAGGCCATCTCCTCCATTCACGCTGATATTCAAGAGCTGGGTCATCGGGTAGATGACAGTGAGGGCCAGCTTGAGGAACAAGACATGCGGATAAAAAACCTAACAACGGATATTGCAACTCTTCAACAGGTACAAGAGGATACGGCACTTAAGCTGGAAGATATCGAGAACCGCACACGCCGAAACAATTTATGTATTCGGGGCCTTCTAGAAGAACCAGCATTTGCTAACACAGCGGAGGTAGTTCCGCTTGTCTGCTGAGCGATTTTACAAGCAGCTGCGGAGGTGTCCACTGAGATTGCGGTAGAAAGGGCACACAGCGCCGAGAAATGCCCCACGGGACATAGTGATTTGTCTACAGAGCTTTCCAGTCAAGGAGGCTATTGTGAAGGCAGCGAGGAAACTTGAAGCGTTTGAGTGGGAAGACCATACTCTATCAATATATAATGATCTCTCACCAGCAGCTTTGAAATGCCGCAGAGATTTTCAACAGGTTACAGCCCTATTGCGGAAAGAAAATCATAGATATCGCTGGCTCTACCCTAGTGACTTAGCCTTCACTATTAACAGTGTATCCTCCCAGGTTAAAATGCTGGACGAAGCAGCGGATATTTTACGGGCAGCAGGGATGGCAATTGAATACACTGCTCCAGTAGGCAACTCTAACCGGCCGGTTACGGAGCCTGCAAAGTGGCAAAGAGCTGGGCAAGGAGGCAGGAGTTTGAAGAGAACATCTGGATCGGGAGTCTTATGGCAACCGGCGGCACCTGCTAGCAAGAAGGATCTTTCCACTTCCTGAAGGCCTGCTAGGACTGTAGTTTGCCTAATTTTAAAGGAATCCCTCGTGGGACTGAACCATTTGTGATTTTACTGAGCAGCAATTCCGTTTGAATTTCGCTTAGATTTATCAGGTTATGCACACTGTGTTCTTGTTGGTTAACAACGTGGAACCGGAGAGACTCTGAGTGTTTCATTTAGATATGAGAGGGGTGGGGGGATGGGATGTACTTCCTTTCGTAGGGGTCTACCTCTAGTGGGTGACTTTCATTATATGAGGGGTTTAGGGGTGGAGGGGAGGGGAAAAGAGGTGATTTACAAAGGTACACAGTTGGGTTAGGAATACTAGGCATGCTGGTACAAATGATCTGGAATGCTGGCAGAGTTAGGAGGAACATACAGAATGGCTACACTTAGATTTCTCTCATTTAATGTGAAAGGATTGAATTCCCCAATAAAACGAAAACAACTGTGCAATGACCTGTCTCGGCTAAGGGCCTCTGGTTTTTCTACAAGAAATCAATTTAAAACGCAGGCATGAGCATTTATTTTATTTATTTATTTATTTATTTAAAACTTTTATATACCGGCGTTAGTGGGGACATCACACCGGTTCACATATTAACAGCAGAGCAGAAAATTACATTATAACAGGGCAATGGAACTTGGGAGGGGAGAACGAGAGAGAAGCATAGAGGGATAGAGAACAAGCCGCAGGGGCATTAAACAAGAAATTACAACAGTTTACAGTATTAGTGGTATTATATACATGGAATTGTATACAGAATTAGTGGTATTATATACATCAGTAAATTAGGTGTTACTCTGCCCAAGGTCCTTTAATTCTAGGTACTATGCAGCCAGCACTCCCGATTGTAGATATAGTGCATACAACAGTTGGTATAACTCAGTAAGAACAACATAGTAATAGACTCCCAAGTCTGGGAGGCTTAGATATTTCTGTTGCCCATTTCTCAAAAGATACAGCAGAGGAATCCACAACTTAATTAGCAGATGTAAAATCATACGGACCAGTACGGTAATATATGTGCAAATGGCACTTACAAAATAGCAACTTGTGTGTGTGTGTACTTCCAAACCTCATCTCAAAACACTCCTAAACAGCCCCTTTTTTGTTAACATTTCCGCACAGCATCACAAGTACAAGTATTTTCACAATATTTCCAAAATAGCATGTACACGTATATATGCTATTTACACACATATATGCATATTTTGTTAGGAAACCTTTTGAAAATTAATGCCATAATGTACTAATATATAGGTGAATTTTAAAAGCCCAATGCACGCTAAAAGTGGGGGATACGTGAATACATCGTGACAGCACATGCTGAGTTTATTTTAAAAGCTGCCAGAGTATGCATGCATCTCCTGGTATGCACGCAAATGAAAAAGTCCCAAATAGGGGTGGGAAATGGTTTGGGCGGGGTGTGGGCATTCCTGGATTTATGAATGAAACCCGAATGTAAAAACGTACACACACAAGCATATTCTGGGCTCCCTACCGCTTAACTTTACTTCTGTTATGGATGGCGTGTATGTTCTAAAGCAAAATACTCTCCTCCATTTTCAAGATTTCCGTTTAGTTCTACAAGCAATCATCCTCACGAAAATAGATTATTGCAACTCACTTCTACTAGGCCTCCCAGCTAACGCCATAAAACCGCTACAGATGCTGCAAAACGCTGCAGCAAGGATCTTAACCAAGTCCAACAGAAGAGACCACATATCACCCATCTTAAAAAGCCTACACTGGCTTCCCATCAAATTCAGAATACTTTTTAAAGTGCTCTCAGTAACCCACAAGGCACTACACAACTTGGCACCACTTGAGCTCAAAATCCCTCTCCAATTCCACACCTCTACCAGACCAGTGAGAAAAGCCTATAGAAACAACCTTCATATACTACCGATGAAGTCAGCATTAAGCAAAAGAGCTTTCTCCACAGCGGGCCCCAAAATCTGGAACACTCTCCCACCAGAACTCAGATCAGTGCAATGTTCCTCTACATTTAAAAAAAGACTCAAGACTTGGTTATTCAACCAAGCTTTCCCATAACAGCAACCTGCGGAATATCCCTGCCATTGATCCTCTCGGTGGTAACCCACTTGAGAGCTACTTAGATCATCTATAGAACTCACTTAAACTTTGGCAGTCGAAGATCATAACCCAGTCTTATAATTATCAACTGTTTATTTAACCTACATTAGGCACTGTATCTTTTACTTATACCTACATTAGGCAATGTATCTTTACCTTTTACTTATGTTATTATCCCCATATATACTTATCCAAGTTATATTGACCTGTTCATTGTAAGACAGTTACTTGTCAATGTTATTGTTAAAATGTAAACCGAATTGATCAGTAATTCTGTTATTGGAAAGTCGGTATATAAAAATGCTAAATAAATAAATAAATACTATAGGCATGTCAGCAGGGTTTGAAGAGTCAGGGTTAAGAGGGGAAAAGGAAGGTCATTTAAGTAAGGGGATTAGGAAGTCCTATTCCTTACCTGGGTGAACTGGGAAGGAATTGGTGCACATTTCTCTTAAAATCCCCCCACTGATGCGGTAGAGGTGGCATTTGTACGTACATGTGCACATCCATATAAAATTGTGCTGACATGTACATACAATACAGCCTATTGTATACCATGCGTACATATATGTGCATATGTTATAAAATGCCTGCGTCTCTGGACACAAGCTGGCATACGCACGTACATGTGTGCCCAAGCGCTATTATTAAAGTTATCATCATAAGCAGTAAGTTATGCAGATATTTTGTTTGAATTTGCTTAAAGAGATTTTCAGCCTCCTGAAAGAATACACCTATCTTTGGCTACATTAAGAGAGGCACGAAAGGAGGGGGACAAATCACTTTGATTTATTATTGTAGAAAGGCGATTTAAAAAAATCTAATAAACTAAAGTCATATTGGTTAAGTAAATGTGTATATTTGAGTTTAAAAATATACCCAGGTAGCAAGCTACTAATGCACTTACTTTACGCCTGTATTTAAAATGACTTATAGTACTCGTACTTTTTTATCCACAAAACATGTGCTTAGTGCAGTTGGTGTAGCTGTGTTTAAAAAAGGATTGGATAAGTTCTTGGAGGAGAAGCCCATATCCTGCTATTAATTAAGTTGACTTAGAAAATAGCCACTGCTATTACTAGCAACAGTAAGTGGGATAGACTTAGTTTTTGGGTACTTGCCAGGTTCTTATGGCCTGGATTTGCCACTGTTGGAAACAGAATGCTGGGCTTGATGGACTCTTGGTCTGATCCAGTATGGCATTTTCTTATGTTCTTAACTTGATATACAAACACAATTATATGGGTATTTAGTGTTTGATTATCAAGTTGAGTTTTGCAGGCTTAAAATTATATGCAAGTTTTAAGTTAGGTACAATACTGAAAGTTTCCCTTAAATATCTGCATATGCCATATTTTTAGTGATGTGCATTAATTTAATTCATGGGGTTTTTTGTTAGCGTGCACTAGTTTTTAGTTTGCATTAAAAAAAATTAGTGTGCTCTATTTTGATTTAGTGCACACTATTTCGATTTAGTGTGCCTTATTTTGAATTAGTGTATATTATAGAGATGTGAATCGGATCCGATATCGGATCCGATTCACATCCGATATTGGATCCGATTCACATCTATAGAGATGTGAATCGGAACCAGAATCGGATCCGATATCGGATCCGATTCACATCCCTAGTGTATAATAAAAAACAAAAATTTAACAAAAACAAAACACATGAAATTAATTTTAAAAGTAAATCAAACCAGAAAAGAAATTGAAAATTTTCTGGCTGCATATGCTTAATATTTTTTTCTTATGGTTTTCCTTCTCTGTTATGAAGCAGGCTTGAATTAGACATTATTCATGGGGCGATACAATCTGACAGCACTGACATGGATCTAGCTCTCATAGAAACATGATGGCAGAAGGAGATTATATGTCCTGTCTAGTCTGCCTATCACAGTAAAGTTTTACTGAATATGCGTGATAGTTCCCGGGCACTCGTGCTGCTTCATGAGCTCCTTAGTCTTTCTTCATTAGAGCTACCATACAGATGTGTCCCTGTCTCTCATCATCATCAAGCTTCTCAGCTGTTGGTTTGCTTTGACCTCAATAGATTGGGAATGGCAGTAGTCAAGCAAACGTTATCCAATTGGCTAGTGGACTGATTTATGCCCTAATGTGCACTGGCTGGTTTACAGATTACCGACTCTGTCAAAGCTCATCATGTGAAAGCCGGTGGCTCGTCTCAGGGCCACTTCCATTTAAGACATTTGTAAAGCTTCTACTTGGTTGTCTGTGGACACCTTCATGTCCCACTACTGTCTGGACAACATGTCCCAAGGTGACATTAACTTTGTGCAAGCAGTTCTATGCAGCCTGTTTTCCCAGTTGCCTTCTCTCCACTTGATGGGGACAGATTGTCTTTAAGTGAGTGCTTCTGTAGTGCAACCCTGAGCTTGGGACTTCCCACATGTCACGATTAATTCATGCCATTTTATTGAATACGTTTGCTTATCTGTAAATAGAGTTTTCTGTAGACAGCATGATGAGTTAGTCATTCTTAATACCCACCCGCTTCCCTGGAGAGTCAACTATCTCAACAAAGTTGAAGCTCTGAAAGAGGGATTTGCGAGGCAGCATGTGTGTGCAGGAAGTCCCGCGTATGCTCAATTAAGCTTTGCTGAGCATTGAGAGCTGGGTCTGTGTCGGCGCCATTGGATGACATCACCCTACACACAATGGCTAATTCATCCTGCTGTCTATGAAGAATCCTGTTTAGAGGTAAGCAAACTAACTTTATCAAATGAAATAAAAGCAACATTTATCAGTTTTATCCATATAGATTTGTATATTGTTATGTGTACTTGCCATTAGCATTTGTAAGTAGAACTAGCATGTAGAGAGTTTGTATTTCTTTAAGAATGGTATGGCATGGTAAATGAGTGGTCAAGGCCTCTTTCAGTGGTTTTATTTACAGTGCACATCAAATTACAGCATATCTGCTTACCTTCAGCAATAAACACAGATACAGTCACCATTCAGATACAGACTTCACCTTTAAGACATCAGTGTTGCACAGGAACTGCCTTCTCATGGAGATCTGGCCCTGGTCTGCTGATCCCAGCTGGGCTCTACCTCTGAATCTCCCCAGCAGGGTCTGGCCCACAGAGCTCTCTCCCTCTATGGGATTTAAGGTGGACCAGGAATCTAACCTGGTCCCGTACAGGTTAAGGAGGGGAGTAGTAAGGCCTCTCCACAGATGATAGAAATCTTTAAACTGCCTGCTTTAACAGGTAGGCCAGTATGTTTGTATCAGAACCAGACTGTTCTATCTATGTAAACATACAAAAGATCCTACATTAATTGACTTCCTTTCTGAACTAAAAAGGCACTGTAGGAATCTTCCAATTCCTGAGTATAGAATACAGATTACAAGTGCTATGCAAACTCTTGCTGAAATCTATCCATATAAAATATTTATATTTACTTAAGCAATACAACCAAAATATTAATACAGTGGCAGCCTTGCAGATGAACTTCACTTCAGATGTTCATGTCAAAATGATGAGCTGGAGGCAATGTAATGAAATGAGGTGTCACAATGATGTATAGTGTACAGACAATGGGAATACCCTAATGGGTTGAAGAGCAAAAGGATCAAAAAGTTAAATATCTTCATCCACCCTTTAATGAGCATTTTATATCAGATAATAAAAAGAATGTTAGACTTATCCTAGTAAGAGCTGGCATTCATTAAATATGTATGCTGCCTATTGTATCTTTGCAAATCTATTGGAACCTGGGGAGCAGGGAAGCTATAGACCTACTAAAACGCCAGGACTAGTATGACATTCTGGCAAATGTGAAACATATAATATTTTAGTACTTGATGTATATTTTCTGTATTTCTTTTCCCAGCACTTCTGATTACCAATATATTTATTTACACAGAAAAGCAAATTTGCTTGCCTGTAACCTGTTTTTACTGAAGACAGCAGTTCAATCACATACGTGGATCATGTGGCCATGCCTGTTGCCAAGCAGAACAAAATTCCAGAGCTTTCTGGGAAAAATTAGAAGTCTCTTCTGCTTATGTGTGGACTTCCTGGGCTGTGGTGGTACTGCAGCCTCTCTCAGTTCCTTTTAAGCCAAATTATATAAGGGGCAGAATAACTCTCAAGGAAAGGTAAGGGGGTTTATGTGGCTAGTGAACTGTTGCCTTCAGAGAAAGCAGGTTATCTTACCTGTAAACAGGGTTCTCTTTAAACAGCAGAATGAATTAGCCATTATGCATGGGTGGCATCATCTGACGGTGCTGACACAGATCCAGCTCTCAGAGCTCAGTAAAGTCTTTACTGAGCATGTGCAGGAGTTCCCACACATGCTGCCTCGTGAATCCCCTCATTATCTTCCAGAACTTAAACTTTAGCTAGATAGTCAACTCTGCAGGGAGGCAAGTAGGTATTTAAAATGACTAATTCATCCTGCTGTCTTTAGAGAGCCAGGTTTATATGTAATTCTGAATAAGTGCATTGCTTCCACATGCATCAAGTGTACTCAAATGCAACAGGAATAGTCCTTTTCTCTGGATATTCCACAAAAAAAAAGTGTTCCTCTTGTAAAATGTATTTGACTTGAGTCTTTTCCTCCTGCTTGGGCTCCACTTTTCCTTTAAAAGTTTAGATAAAAAGTACCTAATGAAATTCCTTCCAACGTTTTCAGGTTAAAAAATATGAGCCAATTTTATTTTTAGGGTTTCTCAAATGTTGACATTGGTTTTAAGGCCAGCCCAGTCCCGTTTGTTCCCAGAGTCAAGCCTTCTACTCCCTGGGTCAGTAGGAATGTTACTGAGGCACCGTTCACACCCCCTGAGTGACAAGAGGAAGTCATGGTCATTGCTCAAGTGGGACACCTACTGGCCAGATTCGGGTCCCATTATTGTAGAGTTCTGGAATGAGCACTGGTGCATGGCTCCCTGTCAAAGGACTATCACTGCAGTGACAAGATTAATGTGTTAGGTAGGGTGGGGGGTAGATATAAAATCGATCAGGGCACCTCCTGTCCTTGAGACACAAACTGGCCTGGTTTTCAGGATATCCACAAAGAATATACGTAAGATAGATTTGCACACCCTGCCTCCATGGCATACAAATGTCTCTCTTGTGCTATTTGTGCTCTTGAGGACTGGAGGTGGCCATGCTTAAAATAGCTGAAAAATTATCTGGTACTTACTAATAAAGGCTCGTGGTTCAAAGATCCCAGCCCTGGTTTCATTTGAGCTAGAGGCCCAAAGGAACAGGAAGAGACTGCCAAGTCAAAAAGGAAAAAGTATTGGCTTTAACGTGTGATCCCATTTCACTGTGGGCCAGTTTTCCATGCCATTTACTATACAATTGTTCTATGCTGCAGTGAGCCTGATGACTTTCAAGTGACAGAGCCCTGACAGCAGTAGGAGTCCATGTAAGCACTCAAAGTGTTAAAAACATAATTAGTTAGAAATTAATTTATTCCCAGAATCCCCCCTTCCCTCATATTCTAAAAGAAAGTGGGAAAGGTGATGGGAAGAGATGCATTAAAATGGCTTATGTGAAGGAAGGAAAGCATTATCTGGTTTTCCTCTAGACATTATTACAAAAAAATTTCAATATCTTGTGGACCTCAAATGCCCTCCATTAATTTGATTCCAAAGAGAGTTAAATGAGAATGTACTTTATTAAGGTTTATTCTAAGTGAAAAAGGCTGGACAGATGATATGCTATCTTAAAGGAGAACAGAGCAGTCTGAAACATAGTAAGTATTAGTTGTTGCTGTGTCTTTCAAACTAACTATGTAAGCACAAAACAATTTAAGGTAAGGAGACTAACAAATTGTGTTATTTATTGGCTACATAAGCCTAAAGAAAAATGAAAATTAAAGCTTTTAGTTTTTAACATTGGCTGTCAAGAGATTCACTTTTTTTTTTTTTTTTTTTTTTTACTGAGACAGCTGCTAAGATGACGTCTAGTACATGTATATATATATTTTTAAATTCCACAGTTCTCAGAGTTTAACTACTTAAGATGATTACTTAGGTAATTAAGTTGTAGACATACTTTTTTTTACAGGAGCTAAGTGCCTAGAAGAAGAATATACTCATGTAATAATAAATGGATATATAGATTGCTTTAAGGCTCCTGTTGCCAAAGTCTGAAATTTCAGAGAAAGGAGACTGGAATCCTTCCTTTTTTAAATGGCTAGAAGGCAACAAAGCTTCAAAGCATCTTTAGAATATGGAAAAAGGCATATACAGTACTACTCTGTCAGCCCTTTTATCAGAGTTCACTTTGGTTATGCAGTTTGGTCCATTTTCTGTAAATCTGAACTGAGGTTGTGTTCAGATTCACTGAAGTCTTATTAATGACAAGAGATCTGAAAACCTCCCATTAAACTCTTAATGTACTTCCTTTCAAAACAAGCATATGTGCAGCCCAGACAATAATCATAATATCACCATTCGATAAATCTGAATCTTTCTGGTATGTGTTTAATCCATGCACTATAAGCTTATTTTCCCTGAATCATGATACACAGATAGGCATGGAAAGAACAGATTTGAGTTTGAGTGGTTCACTTTAGTTAAGTTATGAGATTCAACTAGAACATGTTTGGAGGCATTTTTCTGCCCTTCCCAGATAACAGAAATCATGTGTTTGTCTAGCTATCCTAAAATGTCTGCTTATGATGATTCACGGAAATTAACCATGTCAGTAGCTCTCGGTATTTAGTTTGGGAGGCAAATGCTTATAGTTGCACTACAAGATGAAGCCTTATAAGAAAACTTGAGAGTAAAAGGCAAGACAGGCAGAGCAGTTTGGAAATGTTTCTAAAACTTGTTACACTATGTGTTGTTAAATTGATAATCTGAGTGTTTAATTTTACATTTTTGTAGTCAAAGATTTGAAAAATCCACTTGCACGCTCACCTGGGGTGAGTGGATGTTTTCGGTGGATGAGGTAGTAGTATCTTAGAGCCTTGGGTGGAGAAGGGACACATCTTCATCCCTATTCGAGTCTTGACAGAGAGAAAGAGCTGCGGTGGACTGAGGTAAAAGAGAGTGGGGAGATGAAGAGTAGGAGCAGAGAGATTGGTCTATAACTGGGAAGGGTTGGAAGGTGTGCACCCTCCAGAAAAGAAATGCATGCAACACGTACTCATGCTGCTTCCCCCCACCCCGAAAAATGTATTTGGGGGAGTAGTATCTGGAGGACACAATAAGTGCATTCCATTCGTGGCAAGAAAGTTCTGGAGGAATTTTTCAAATCCTGTTTATAGTATTAAAAATGGAAAAATAAAATCCGTAAAAAATATGGTTTAGTATAAATTGATTTTGCGGTGGGTGCTATGGTTCTCTAACACATCAGTGGATTCCAAGTAGAAAAAGGTTAGAAGCTGCTGAATTATTGATATTTTAATCGCACACAGAATGTTTGCAAATCTTACTGCTTTTCTTAACCAAAAGTTATCAAGCTATATATACTATGTCTTAGTATTTTCTGTTTGTCACTATTTCTAGGTCTATTGACTGTGTAGCCTTAGCAGTAGGGAATTCACTTTTAACTAATGTATTTGTACTCGGCAGGCACTTTGGAGAAAAATAATAATGAAAATTTAATCAAGATAACTCATTTATAGGAATAAGGTACCTTAATGAAACTGTCTCCATTGTTTTCCTTTGAAGTGCAAGACCATTTTTGAAGTAATATTGAATGTACAGCATCTGTCTGAGGCACAACCCATGGTTTCCTGCAGTGTCACAGCAAGGATTTCATCTGGCCGTGGCTGCATAATTGGCAGTTAGTCACATGAGCCTGCAAAGTAGGAGACCACAGACAAAAGAAGTCATGTGTGCTGCAAACATGTAACCTCTAGTCCTCATTCCCTACATGCTGATCTCCCCTCCCTCTCATCAGCAAGAGGAGAAGAGTAGCACTTCATGGCATGTCTGCTTCCTCCTGCTGCCTGGGCCAGACTTGTGGTTTGAACATGCAGGATATCATATGTACATCATTATATTTCTCCATTGACAAGTCGAGCTGAATTAGCCATGACTCATGGGTGATGTCATCTGATGGCACTGAATGGACCCCCTCTCTCTGAACTCGGTAAAGCTTTTGTTTCACTGAGGATGAGCCTGGAGCTCCTGAGCGCATGCTGCCTCATGAGCCCCTCATTCTTTTTTTTTTTGTCTGTGCTACCACCTGGATGTGTACCTCTCTCTCACAGTAAGGTTTTATCTTTTTCTCTTTATTTTTTAAATCTTGCCTTGGCAGTCCCTCAGCTCTTTTCAGTGCTACAAAAAAAAAGATGATGCCCAGGCCCAAGAAGCTTACCATAAGTGGCAGACTGCATCTGTGAGTGTAAGAAGTTCATCACAAATGGACACTATCTTCTATATGTTACAGGTGCTTGGGCTTTATCCCAGATGTTCCCCAGGACTCAGAAGAATCAGCCCTACAAAATGGCCAAGCTCTGAGGCCATCGAAGCTCTTCTTCATTCGTGAGCTCTGTGAGTGTTGAATCAAGCAGAGACTCCATGCCTAGGGCTACCTTCACTGTGGTTGCAGCATCAAGGTCAGGCAGCTCAAAGAAGCATTGGGTCTCAGATCCTTCAGCCCCATTGGAGTGCAAAAAGTGAGCAAAGGGATCCTCATTGCTATTGGTGCAGGATCCTGATGCACCAGCTAAACAGCAATCATTCTAATCAATGGCGACACACAGGGATCCTGCATGATTGGTGCTGTCAAAGTATGAAGACTCAGCACCGTCAATGCAGGAGATTCTAGTGCCATTGACACATCCGAGACCATCGACATCATGAAGGCCCAGGGCTCCAATGACACCGTTGACATTTAAGCACCAAGCGCCAGAGGAAAAGATTCCCTTGGTACTGTCAGCACAGGGACCATTGGAGCCGGCACAAGGATGAGTCCATGGAGATTCCTTGAGTTTATGGACAGGATTGGGGAAGGTGAGGTGCAAATCATTCCAGGCCCCCTTTTTTTTTTTTTGGCTAAGAACATTCCCATACTTTTCTCCCATCTTGTGTACCTGGATCCCAGACCTATGGGAGCACCTTTGATGGCATCAGGGAGAGGCTCGCAGTCCCGAACAGCACTGCTGGAAACGCCAACTCTCATTTGCATCATCTTATCCGACATGGCTGCATCAGGACATACCCAAGAGGGCCAGTCAGAAGTTCCTAATGGAGCTGTGGGGAAACCTCCTAGAGTGTTGATCCTATACTGGTTTCAGAGGAAGATGTGTCTTCGCCAACACCGCCTCATGGATATCAGTCAACAGACCAGATAGTGAAGTTGTTCAAGAATTTCTTTACATCATTAGCAACCAGTGACAAAGAAGGGAAACTGTGGCTGATCCTGACCCAAATGCCCAGTGCTTTGTCACCCACTAACTTCTGTTTCAGTACAACTACTACCTATTTTGGGGATTAGTTCTCAGGGGTCAGCTCTATCGATAGCATTGGAAGAATCCCATGGTTATCAGTGGACAAACAATGTCTGGTTCCCATGGTTATCAGTGGACACACAATGTCTGGTTCCCACCATTTGCTGGGACTCATTCCTCCAAGACCATCATGTTCCCCTCCCTAGTCACCTGTGTCTTTGAGGTCTTGGATGAGCATCTTCCTTATTAGATTCAGCAGAGGGATCCATGGGTATCCCTTCTGACTCCCTACCACATCCACTGAAAACTCTCCTTTCCACTGGAGGACCTTTCATATTCTAAATTTCTAGATAAACTTAGAAAGGTCATCAGTGTCCATGTGAGGAGGAGAGAGACTCTCACGAAGAGGTGTTCTACATTCTCCATATACTGAAAACTCTTTCTAAACCAGCAGCCCTTCCATCCACAAAATTTTCTAGGACCTTCAAACCTGTTTTTTGACTGATTCAGCTTCCCCATCAGTCAGTGTCTGTGCTGAGAAAACGAGAATTTACTTTAACACTCCTTTCAGGAAGTACCTGAGATTTCTGGATTTGTTTGGAAAGAAGTTCATCCAAAGCTCAATGCCTGAGTAGCTATCTACCAGCTTTATATGATGCAATATTTGCAAGACTGCTTCAGCAGGATGATGCCTATCATGTACATTCTGAGTCAGGAGCACGGAGCTTGTTATCAAGTATTCCTGGATATGGAAGAATGTGAGCAACACCTCATTGGCCTTAACCTGAGGAGGCTGGGCCATCTTCAGCTGATGCCATTCATGCGGGCATCCTCTGGCTGGAAGCTGCTATTGTGGCTTTATTGGAGGCGCTTGGTAATGTTAAGAACATAACATTCCATACTGGGTCAGACCAAGGGTCCATCAAGCCCAGCATCCTGTTTCGAACAGTGGCCAATCCAGGCCAAAAGAACCTGGCAAGTACCCAAAAACTAAGTCTATCCCATGCTACTGATGCTAATAATAGCAATGGCTATTTTCTAAGTCAACTTAATTAATATCAGGTAATGGACTTCTCCTCCAAGAACTTATGCAATCCTTTTTTAAACCCAGCTACACTAACTGCACTAACCACATCTCCTGGCAAAAAATTCCAGAGTTTAATTGTGCGTTGAGTGAAAAAAAAAACTTTCTCAGATTAGTTTTAAATGTGCCACATTCTAACTTCATGGAGTGCCCCCTAGTCCTTCTATTATCTGAAAGAGTAAATAACCAAATCACATTTACCTGTTCTAGACCTCTCATGATTTTAAACACCTCTATCATATCCCCCGTCAGCCGTCTCTTCTCCAAGTTGAACAGTCCTAACCTCTTTAGTCTTTCCTCATTGGGGAGCTGTTCCATTCCCTTTATCATTTTGGTCACCGTCTCTGTACCTTCTCCATCGCAACTATATCTTATTTGAGATGCGGCGACCAGAATTGTACACAGTATTCAAGGTGCGGTCTCACTATGGAGCAATACAAAGGCATTATGACATTTTCCGTTTTATTCACCATTCCCTTTCTAATAATTCCCAACATTCTGTTTGCTTTTTTGACTGCCGCAGCACACTGAACTGACAATTTCAATGTGTTATCCAGTATGACGCCTAGATCTCTTTCTTGGGTGGTAGTTCCTAATATGGAACCTAACATTGTGTAACTATAGCATGGGTTATTTTTCACTATATGCATCCCCTTGCACGTATCCACATTAAATTCCATCTGCCATTTAGATGCCCAATTTTCCAGTCTCACAATGTCTTCCAGCAATTTATCACAATCCGCTTGTGATTTAACTACTCTGAATAATTTTGTATCATCTGCAAATTTGATAACCTCACTCATCGTATTCCTTTCCAGATCATTTATAAATATATTGAAAAGCACAGGTCCCAGTACAGATCCCTGAGGCACTCCACTGCCCACTCCCCTCTACTGAGAAAATTGTCCATTTAATCCTACTCTCTGTTTCCTGTCTTTTAGCCAGTTTGTAATCCACGAAATGGCATCGCCACCTATCCTATGACTTTTTACTTTTCCTAGATATGTTGATATGCACGGAAGGGCATCAGAATTACACTGTCTTATACGAGTGGTGGTCTTTGATTTAGCAGTTATTTGCTTCCTATGATATCAACAGGATAAGAAATGCAGTGGCTACTTGTATTCTGTCGTATTGGCTGGCTGACTACATTGAACATTATGTACTGGCTGTCCTCCAGATTATAGACTTGGTCAATATCCTTCAAGTGAGGGCTATGGCTTCTTCAGTGGCTCACCTAATAAATGTGTCCATTGAAGAAATTTGCAACTTGATTATCAGTTTACGCCTTCAGCAGGATGAATTAGCCATGCTTAATACCCACCCACCTCCCTGGAGACTTGACTACCTAGCTAAAGATAAGCTTTACAAATGACTGAGGAGCTCACAAGGCAGCATATGCATGCTTAGTGGAGCCAAAGCTCTACTGAGCTCAGAGGGGTCCATTCGGTGCCATTGATAATGTCATCTTATTTATCCTGCTGTCTGTGGAACCTGTTTACGATAAGCACACTTGTTTTTCTACACAGTCAAACTCTGAGTCTAGGAGAAGGCAGATGTAGCATAAAGTGTGCTTTCTTCCTCTAGTGACAGGGAAGGAGGGTAGGATTGACTGGCAACTACAGGGGGAAAATAAATTAGGAGTGAGAATTGAGGTTGGAGAAGGTGATTGGATGGAAAGTGAATGGAGGAGAGAGGGAGAGGACCAGGGATGAGAGAGACATAACTAAAGTGAGGTTCAGGGATGGGGCTTAAAGAAGGGTGAAGGAGAAAGTCTGAGGGTGGGTGGTAAAGAGGGGGATGTCCAAAGATGAAAGGCAGAGAAGGAGAGGAAAGAAATCCAGTGATGGGGGACAGAGATGGGAGATGAGAGAGAAACAGGGGACAGGACAGGAGGATTGAGAAGCTGCAGGGTGCGGGTGAAGGAAGCAGTAAAGAGGACAGGGGGCTCAGTTTGGTGGGAGAAGGAGTGTTGATGGTGAAAGAAGCGAGAGAAGATGGGGGATGAGAAGTTGGATGGTGAAGCTGCATGAGAGGCAAGGTATGGAATGAAATAGGGATTTGGATGGATGAGAGACTGGAGATAAGAAAAACTGCAGGACTGAGGGAAGAAAAGTCAAGGTGGAAGAAGAAAAGAATAGTAGGCTGGAAGTAGGCAAGAGAAAAGATACCTTTAGGAGTAAAAAGGAAAGGCTATAGTGTGAGAAGGTGTAAGCAGAGGAGAAGACAAGGAAAGGAAAATAAGAGAACAAAAGGAATGAAAATGTTAATTTTATGCATATTAATGCACATATGCCATATTATTTTTACAGAATTAAAAAAAATTTCAGGAAAATCGTCTAGCTTTCGATGTAGAATTTACCACAGAGTCACTGCCAGAAACTGAGTTCTCTGGTGAGAGGCTTCACAATATAGTTCCATTTGTAGAAAACAGATTTCCTGATATCACATTACTAAAAGCAAGGCAAGTGTCATGTCCTCTGATGCCAGAGCAGTATGGCAGAGCAACAGTTTCTAGGCAGTCTTCCCAGTGTCCTCAATTCACAAGAGGACAATTTTCAGACCAAATTGCTTGCGTAAATAGCTGTTCACTCGGCTAGGTTTACCTGGTTGAAAATTGTCCCCTTCAAAGTGGCTACAAATCCATGTTGACTTTCACCGAATGGGTATTTTTAGCTAAATTGGAAAGAGGGCATTCCCAGGTGAGTGTTCAGGTCAGGGGAGGAAAACAATGCATCTACACTTGCATCGCCTGAAGAAATAGGGGGTGCAAAGTCAGTGGGCTCCCTTTGAAAATTAGCTGTAAAAGTCCGCGCAGACTTTGCAGGAAGCTGTGCTACTGAAAGTTGCTCTAAGGAGAACACTGTCTGGAAATGTATACATTTCAGTACTGTGAAGTCCTTCTTCCAATAGAGGTTTCTGTAGAAAGAGAGCCCGCACGACTTGGACTATGGTCTTCTTTCCCTACCCCACTTCAAACCAATAGGTAGGGAAAAGAGAGTAGCTGTGTTAGCCCAAGGATCTCCTTCCTGTAGCCTAGGGGTACAAAGGAAGAGCTAGTGTGGTCCAGGGAACTCCTACATGCCAACCCGGAAGAGAGCAGTTAATATGATCCAGGAGAAGGGAGCCAGTTTGGACCTAGGAGTCTTGGCCTCATAGCTTCAGGGAAAAAGCTATGAGGCCAAGACAAGACAGCATTAGGAAAAATCAGAAGGGAATGAAAAATAAGTGTGACAGGTGTGGGAAAGAAAAAAGCTTTAAAAGGGATTGTTTAAGGACAGAAATGAGAAAAAGATGAGGTTAGATGGATAGAATATGGTTGTGGAAGGTGGTATGAAGATGAAGCAAAAGAACTATAGAGTGGGAGAGGAGAAACAAAAAAGTTCTTGGAAGAGAGAAAGGTAGGGTAAAGGGGAGGTATAGATAGAGAGAAAAATTGTATTTATTTAAGCATTTAAAAAAAAAAACCAAAAAACACCACACCATAAGCAAAACTATCAGAGCTGTTTATATGAAAAAAAAAATTCCATAAAAATTAAAAACAAAAAACAATCACCCTCTTTACTTCTAAACACTTTACCCCCCTGCACCCCACTCACTCAAGCACTAGGGAACAGGAAAGCCTTAACATGTTTCTGAAAGTTTTGTTAGTTTAGTTCCGACCGCACTGCAATTGCTAACATATTCCATAGTTGGAGAGCTAGGTTAGTAAAAGCTCTCTTATGAAAACGCTGCAACCGAAATCCATATCCCACTGAAGTTGATAATTGAAAACCCTGCAAAGACCGCAAGGCCCTACCTGGAACATACTATTCCAGTATATACCTGCATTCTATTTTCATTCTATTTGCTTTTTTGGCTGCCACCGCATACTGAGCAGAGGATTTTAATATATCATCCACCATGATGCCTAGATCCTTTTCCTGGGTGGTGACTCCTAAAATGGAGCCTTGCATTATCTGGCTATAATTTTGGGTTGTTCTTCCCCATGTGCATCACTTTGTACTTGTCCACAAAAGGACAAAGGTAGACATTTGAAGAGAAAAAAAATTAGTGAAAAGACAGAACAGACAAAGAAGAGGAGAATAGGATTGGGGGAGGGAGGAGCCCAGTAATGGAAGGTCAGACATGTTTAATGATTTTCTGTCATTTTACATTTGCAACTAAGTTTTCACTCACTGAAGCACAAAATTCTTGTGTAGCAGTGAGTACTACGAAGAAATATTCCCTAGCCATTAGCTCCCTTCATTTACATTACTCTGTACCGTTTGATTGGGAATGAACAGGCCAGAACTGGGGGGTGGGGGGGGAGGGTCCCTGCATAGTGCAGGCCTTTAACAAAGCTGGCAAGTCGAGAGTGCCCATAGAAAATGCTTGGCATAGGTCAGGCTTTGGATTATCCGCAGATATCCATAGGCATCTGACCATCTGCATTCTGTTTTGGGTTGATTGTAGCCCTATGTTGAATTTTCTGGAAAATATTAAAATCCCCATCACTTCATAATTTCATTAAGAACCTTAGAAATTGAAATGCTAAGTTAAAAAGCAATTTCCACTTAGCTGACTCATACATGATTTAGTTGTTTTGCTACTTCTGGGAGAATTCTGCGCCAAATTCTGCATACCTTATCAAAATAATGCAATATAATTACTCTCATTCAGTGATACTTAATTTGAATTACAGTGCAAAAAACAATTATTCAGAAGTGCGAAATGTTAATTTTTTTTGTGCAGAATCCCTCCAGGAGTAATGTAATAGTACATCATAAAACTTTTGAACCCTCTCACAGGCTCTGCCACCCCAATTCCCCTCCCCCACCCAAAGTCAGCCCCACAGTTTCCCTTTTGAAAATTTAATGCTAGAGCTGGGGATTTACTTATTGTCCCCCTTCCAGTCATTAATTCAAAGTTGATGATGATATGATCACTATTGCTAAGCGGCCCCACTACCGTTACATTTCTCACCAAATCCTCACTCCACTAAGAATGAGATCTGAAATAGCTCCCTCTCTCATTGGTTCCTGAACCAGTTGCTCCAAAAAGCTGTCATTTATTCCATCTAGGAACCTTATCTCAATAGTATGTCCTGATGTTACATTTACCCAGTCAGCACTGGATTAACTGAAATCTCCTATTTTTTTCTGCACTACCAATTTGATTAGCTTTCCTAATTTCTCTTTGCACTTCATTGTCCATCTTATCACTCCTAGCGTTCTACTCTTTCCCCAACACACATGGAATTTCTACCCATAAATATTTTATTGTGCATTTAGTCTCTTGTAGGATCTTCATCCTGTTGGACTGTATCCCATCCTGGACATAAAGCGCCTCCCTACCCCCACCAAGTTGCTCCTCCCTATCATTGCAATATAATTTGTACCCTTGTATAGCTCTATCCCATTGGCTATCCTCCTTCCACCGTGTCTCTGATATATTCAGTAGTTATTTTCCCTCTCCCCAGAGAGCTCACAATCTAAGTTTGAACCTAAGGCAAAGGAGAATGAAGTGATTTGTCCAAGGTCGTCACATAGAGCGGTAATGGGATTTGAGCTCTGGCTTTTCTGGTGTTCTAACCACAAGGCTACTCCAGATGTAGAGTATTTTAATATACCTGTCTGCCTATTGAGAAAAGCAGAATTTGTAAACTGCTTTCTATGCAGATTCAGGCTTCCTTGTAGGTATTGCATGTTCAACTGCTCTCAGGTCTGCTACCAGGCCTCTTGGGAAGCTATTGTGAAAGCAAATGGCATCCTGACATGTTGCACACAGGGCTGAAGAACCGCTGAGAGGAGAACAAGGATGCTTTTTGGTTCACACTGAGCATGAATTGCTGAGAAAATGTTTCATTTATTCAAGATTTTTCTCCTGTTTGTGGGCTAAGGTACTATATTTAACTCTGTGTTAAGCTGCATCTTTGTATAAGTAGCATCTCCACCTAGGTGACATTTTGAATCAGCAAGGCTGAAATAGCTCTTTAGGAAGCAGCACTGGTAAAAATTCAATGTAATAAACAAGGACATATTTCCACTGCTTTATGTATTGGATATGAGCAGCTGCATGAATATAAACAGCAAAGATCTTTGGTTTAGCACAGTGTTTTTGTTAGCTTTCAAATGTCCATAATAGCATGAACATTGGAAGAAAAGACACAATTGTGTAAATGTGACTGTAATTTATACATGAAATTTCTGAGGAATAAATTGCTTAGTTTTGTTACCTATTGTATTTTTACTTCAATGTCACCACTGTGTGTTTTCTTGGCTTTCTGCATTCACAATATAAAAATCCCTACAGAAACTGTGCAAGAGTGAAATGGGCCTAACACAGTTGATTACTTCCACTGAGACAACCAGCATATGTTTATTTTAATGAGCTGCTTGCCAACATATGTTGGTGCTTATGATGTTCGTGTTACTTTAAACTTAAAACACAAGATCTTGGAATAGCATGGTTCAAAACAGTTTAACATCATCTAAATTGTTAGTCTAAACAACTGAATATGTTAAAACAAGGCAGGAGCTCTTGCTAGCCAAGACAGGAAAACAGTGGAAATTGGTCAGAGATCTGACTCCACCTCCTCCTAGTTTTCCAGCCTGGAAAGTTTCTGGTTTATTTGAACAACAAGTGTAACCCAGTTTGAGGGTGACTTCCGGAATGTAGGGTCACACAATAGTTCCCAAGGCCACTGTTTCTCCTGGATCTCCTTTCTCTATATCGCAGTCTAAAACTCCACAGTAGGTCACTGGGGTGCCAGGCTTCTTCTGGCAGGGAAGAGGACAAGCCTCTGGGGCCCTAGGCTCATGGGGGTGGGGACCTTCCACAGTCTCTGTTGCTCATAGTTAGTACTCACAGTGTAGATCTTACTGCTTGAAGACACTTCCTTTCTAGAAGAAACAGGTTTGGCAATGATAATGGGTATTCAAAACTAAACTTTACTGTAATCAAGAAAAATGCTGAAAATCCAATTTGCAAAATTAAAATTCCACAATCTTTGTACAAAAATAATAAGACTAAAGTGCCTGCTCCTTTATTAGTTCTTTCTTAAATAGTCTTTCTATAGATCGGGGACACCTGGAAGACCCACGCTCCTGGATGACCAAAAAGTGGGTTCCTGGTAGATGGACAGATTTCAATCTTTTGATGGTAATCCTTATTGCTGGACTTCAGGTGGCAAAGTCCAAAATAGTTCTAAAAAAATATAAAACACCTCTCTCCTGGTAGGCAGGAAATTTGTGGCAAAAAGGTTTCCTCCCAACTAAAACTGAAAAGCAAAATATATCTTCTCACTCAATTATCTCTTCTGGGCAACTGCAAAAACCCCACTCTTTGCCGAAGGTGGGCTACATAGCACCCTATCCTATTCCCATCAGGCAGGGCTAGCTTCCCTTTGGAACTGGAACAGGTCATGAAAAACAAAGAACTCTCCAAAAGTCAAAAACTCTCCTCTTCCAAGACAGTCCTTCTTGCAGGTCCATAAGGGCATTGACAAGCAAGCAAAGTCTGAAAAAAATAGGAAAAAGCCTAAGCATTGGCAAGTTAAATGTAAAAACTGATAAGACAGGCTAAACGAGAATTTGAAAAGAAGTTGACCATAGAGGCAAAAACTCATAATAATTTTTTTTTTTTTTAAATATATCTGAAGCAGGAAGCCTGTGAGGGAGTCAGTTGGAATGTTAGATGATCGCAGGATTAAGGGGGCACTTAGGGAAGATAAGGCCATCGCAGAAAGACTAAATGAATTATTTGCTTCGGTGTTTACTGAAGTGATGTTGGAGAGATACCCAGTCCGGAGATGGTTTTCAAGGGTGGTGATTCAGATGAACTGACCCAAATAACAATGAACCTGAAAGATTTTAGTAGGCCAAATGGACCAACTGAAGAGTAGCAAATCACCTGAACCAGATGGTATAAATCCTCAGGTTCTGAAAGAATTAAAAAATGAAATTTCAGATTTATTACAAGTAATTTGAAACCTATCATTTAAATCCTCCGTTGTACCTGAAGACTGGAAAGTGGCCAATGTAACCCCAATATATAAAAAGGGCTCCAGAGGTGATCCAGGAAACTATAGACCTGTGAGCCTGACTTCAGTACTGGGAAAAACTGTGGAAGCTACATAGCAAATAAAATAAATAAGAATAAGAAAAAAGAATAAATAAGAATAAAATCACAGAACATATAGATAGAAATGACTTAATGGGGCACAGCCAGAATGGATTCACCCAAGGCAAGTCTTGCCTCACAAATCTGCTACATAAAGGGGTGAATAAGCATGTGGATAAAGTTGAACCAGTAGATGTGGTGTATTTGGACTTTCAGAAGGTGTTTGACAAAGTCCCGCATGAGAGGCTTCTAAGAAAACTAAAAAGTCATGGGATAGGAGGAGATGTCCTTTTGTGGATTGCAAACTGGTTAAAAGACAGGAAACAGAGTAGGATTAAATGGTCTGTTTTCACAGTGGAAAAAGATAAACAGTGGAGTGCATCACGGATCTGTACTTAGACCAGTGCTTTTTAATATATTTATTAATGATCTGGAAAGAGGTATGACAAGTGAGATAATCAAATTTGCACATGACACAAAATTATTCAGAATAGTTAAATCACAAGCAGATTGTGATAAATTGCAGGAGGACCTTGCGAGACTGGAAGATTGAGCGACTATATGGCAGATGAAATATGTGGACAAGTGGAAGGTGATGCATTTAAGGAAGAATAAACCTTGCTATAGTTACATGATGTTAAGTTCCATTTTAGGAGTTACCACCCAGGAAAAAGATCTGAGCGTCTTAGCTGATATTACATTAAAATTGTTGTCTCAGTGTGCTGTGGTAGTCAAAAAATGTTAGAAATTGTTAGGAAGGGAATGGCAAATAAAACAGAGGATGTCATAATGCCTCTGTATCTCTCCATAGTTAGACTGCACATTGAATACTGTGAGCAATTCTGATCACTACATCTCAAAAAAGACATAGTTGCACTGGAGAAAGTACAGAGAAAGGTGATCAAAATGATAAAGGGCATGGAATGACTCCCTTATGAGGAAAGGCTAAAGGGGTTAGGGCTGTTCAGCTTGGAGTGGAGATGGCTGAGGGGGGGATATGATAGCGATCTACAAAATCATGAAAGGACTTGAATGGGTAAATGTGAAATGGTTATTTACTCTTTCGGATAATCCAAGGACTAGGGGGCACTCCATGAAGTTAGCAAGTAGCACATTTAAAACAAATTGGAGAAAATTCTTTTTCACACAATGCACAATTAAGCTCTAGAATTTGTTTTTATTTATTTTATTTATTTATTTATTTCTTTTATATACCGACGTTCGATCGAGATATCACATCGGTTTCCAGATAACTAAAAGAATAGGGTAGTAACAGCCCTATTTTACATTATAACATTGTAATAAATATAATAAATTATAACATTGTAATAAAATATAACGAATTGTAACAGAAATAACAGGATTACATGGAACATTTGATATAGTATATAACATATGTACATAAATGACTTGTTGATGAGGATATTTTAAGGTTAAGAAGATGTTTTAAGGTTTTAAGGATATTTTAAGGTTTTCAGAAGATGTGATTAAGGCAATTAGCGTAGATGGGTTTAAAAAAGGGTTGGATAATTTCCTGGAGGAGAAGTCTATAAACTGCTATTAATCAATAGGAAATAGCCACTGCTTGTTGCTGGCATTAGTAGCATGGGATCTTTTTAATATTTGGGTACTTGCCAAGTGATTTGGATTGGCCACTGTTGGAGAAAGGTTACTGGGCTTGATGGACCCTTAGCCTGACCCAGTATGGCAAATCTTTATGTTCTTATATTCTACTGTCTGCTTTCCAACAGAAAAGTTTCGAAGTTCGTGCATCATTAAAACCTTTCAGGTATATGAAGGTCTGAATCATATCTCTCCTGCTTCTCCTCTCCTCCAGGGTATGCAGATTCAGATCCTTTTAGCCTCTTCCCATAAGTCTTCCAATACAGACCCCACCCCATTTTGGTTACTCTTTCTAGACTGCCTCCATCCTGTCTCTATGATTTTTGAGATACGGTCTCCAGAACTAAATTGCGTATTCAAGGTGAGACCTCACCAAGGACCTGTACAAGGGCATTACCACTTTCCTTTACTTTCTAGTTATTCCTCTCTATGCAGCCCAGCATTCTTCTGGCTTTAGCTATTGCCTTGGCACATTGCTTCGTTGCCTTCACATCACCTGACATTATCACCCCAAGGTCCCTCTCCCAGTCTGTGCACCTTGGTCTTTCACCGCCCATCACTTACAGCTGTTCTGCATTACTGCACCCCAGTCGCACAACTCAGTAACTTAACTAGTATAGTGCACTATCCTCTTTCTGATAACACATCTTTTAAACAGCAAAGGATTTGTTTACCAGTCACACAGCTATTTATTTAAAAGACTTATATTCCGCTCATATCCACAGTACAAGGCGGATCCCATAAAAATGTACATAATCAAAGAACACATAGAAAAAAAGCTAAATGTAAAACAGAAAAATAGTAAGCAAGAAAACTTCAAGACAAAAGGACAAAAACTCCTGGAGTATCCAACCATTACCATAAAATAAAATAAAATTCCCAACAGTATTGATGGGAAAATGCTATTTACTTACAATAAAAGGCCAACGAGAAGTGCAGAAAGTACACATAAAGGCAAGTCTAATCTGCTACAGAAACATAGACTGGCAAAAAACATTATGACATAGAAGATTAAGACAAAGAGACTCTTGTATCAGTGGAATTAATAATAGTAAAAATAAAAAGCAAAACAAATCCAGGATGCATCCGGGACATACCAAGGGGATACACAAATGGGGCTTGCTTTTTGGTACATCCTTAGGCGTGGGTTCGTCAGGAGGGGACTCTCATTAAAAGGCACCCCCTGTAGCTCAGCTAACAAAAGGTAGATTAAGTCAGGGCAGTGGCATTGTGACTCCTCTGGTTTGGGGGAATGTAGGGGGTTGGGCAGCCCAGAACACGCTTGATTATTTACAAACATTTATATCCCGCCAATTCGAAAGGCTTGTTCTCTGCAGGGAACAATATAATAAAATAATAAATATTATCAATTTACATAAATAGTTACATATATAATCATAACATTTGCATGGCTCCAGTCTCCCTCTTCTATCCAGATTTACTATAAAATTTGACTAGGGGCAGGCAGTGATTTGCACAAGGTCACACAATTTGTGGTCTCCAAGCTTTGTATTCTGACCCCAGGGAGCTGAAACTATGTAAGACAGCACACAGGTGCCTACCATTTGATAAAACCCTCCTCTCCTAAAGTGCAAATCCTGAAACAGCGAGGCAAAGGAAATTCAAAGCTCTTATTTTTACATATTCAAATGGACTAGCACAGCAACCACAGCATTTTGAGAATATTTGTAAAAAAAATTACCATATATTTTTTTGTGTTTTAATACTGTACAGGTGGTAATATCAAAACAAAAGGCTGAATGAAAATGCAAAGTATATTCGGTTAAGCAGTCTAAGTTAAGGAGTATTGGCAGGCTACAGAGAAAATTGAAAAGAGAAGTAGTTTCCTTAATGTGCCCTGTCTTCCAAACAGGATTCTGTCGTGTTAGTCACTCTGGAAAATTCAAGGCTGCTGTGTCCTGCTGCTCTGTTGGGTGTTACTATTTTTAGAGTTTGCTGCACTTCTTCAGGAATATTGTTTTCCCAGTAACATTAATATTACATACAAAACAGGAAGCCTGTTTGTATTTTTATAACTAAGTCTCTTATTGTCATTTTTTTTTTTTGTTACTGTAACTGAGCTTGTTGAGAAATAAGAATGGGTTGTTGTTTTGACTTTGAAGACTCACACTACTGTTAGGTCTGGTTCCCAGTGTTTCTTCAGTCTTTACTGAGGAGGTATCGGAGAGATACCTATGCCAGAAATATTCTTTCTGGTGATGAGTCAAAGGAACTGGACCCAATCAGGAAGATGTAATAGAGCAAACAGACAAACTAAGAAGTAACAAATCAACTCTGCCCCAGAGTTCTGAAAGAACTTAAAAATTACATTTCAGATTTATTACCAATAATCTCTAACTTCCCATTAAATCAGCTACTGTACCTAAGGATTGGAGGGTAGCTGATATAACGCCCATTTTTAAAATAGGTTTCAAGAGGAGCTTGATAATGGTGCCTGGCAAAATGGAGGAAGTTTTTCTGAAGAACATAATTACTGGCCATCTGGATAAACACAGGTTAGTAGAACAGAGCCAAAATGGATATAGCAAGGGAAGTCTTGTTTTACAAATGTTAGATTTTTCTGAAGAGGTTAATAAACATGTGGACTCAGGTAAGTCAGTTAATATAGCGTCTCTGGATTTTCAAAAGGCATTTAGCAAAGTTCCTCATGAGAAGATAATCAAGAAATTAGAGTCGTGGGATAGGAGGCAATGCCCTAGTGTGGATTGGTAACTGGCTGAAAAAAACAAAACAGTGAGTAGAACTTAATGATCATTTCTTTCAATGGAGAAAGGTAAATAGTGGAGTGCTGCAGGGATCTGTACTAGATCTGGTGCGTTTTAATACATTTATAAATCTAGAACAGGGAATGATGAGTGAGGTGATCAAATTTGCAGATGACACAATTATTCAAAGTAGTTAAATCACAAGCCAGTTGTGAGGAATTGCAAGAGGACCTTGTGAGACTGAAAAACTGGGTTTCTAAATGACAAATGAAGTTTAATGTGGACAAGTGTAAAGTGATGCATATAGGGCCAGATTTTATAACATGCGCATGGGCGTAGATTTGTTTGTGCAACCCAGCGCGAACAAATCTACGCCCGATTTTATAACATGCGCGCGCTGCCGTGCGCATGTTATAAAATCCAGGGTCGGCGCGCGCAGGGGGGTGTACAATTGTGCAACCTGCATGCGCCGAGCCGAGCAGCCTGCCTCCATTCCCTCCAAGGCCCTCCAAAATCGGAGTGGCCTCGGAGGGAACTTTCCTTCCACCCCCCCCCCCCCCGACCTTTATTGAAGAAATTACGCCTGCCGGCTCTCAATCCCTCGGCCCGGTGGCTGTTCCAGAGACCTTGGTCCCGCCCCCAGAACGCCCCCGGGCTATCGCCCCACCCCCGGAACGCCCATTTTTTCAAGCCCCAGGACTTACGCGCGCCGTCAAGCCTATGCAAGATAGGCTCGCCGCGCGCAGGGGGAGGTTTTCGGGGGTTGCTCGCATAGCTTAAGCGCGCAACCCTTTGAAAATGTACCCCCATAGTGAATAATAATCCAGACTAGAGGTAAATCCTGCTGGGTTCCATATTGGTTGTCACCACCCATGAAAAGGATCTTAGAATCACTGTGGACAATATGTTGAAATCGTTGGCTCTATATGCGGCTGCAATAAAAAAAAAATAGAATGTTAGGAGTTATTAAGAAAGGAATGGAGGGAGAGTTGGAGGTTTGCCCCACTTTGCCTCGCTGTGTCCCAGCTGTTTTCGGCCTTGCAGTTGGCTCCCCACGTCATCACTAGGCACCTGGGACCCTTAAACCTTTGGCGAGGGCAGTGCACTGGTTGGGGAGAGTTGGAGATTTGGCTCTGCTTTGCCTCGCTGTGTCCCAGCTGTTTTCAGCCATGCAGTTGCCTTTTCACGTCATCACTAGGTGCCTTGGACCCTTAAAACCTTGGCAAGAGCGGCGCACCCTTAAGTTCAACTCCAGTGGTTTCTGATCTAGTAAGTGATGGAGAAAAAAACAGAACAGTACTGTGCAAGCTTATCCATCTTCATCATCTGTGTCTGTTTCGCCTTCTCAGGCTATTCTGGATAATTTTTTAGTTTCCCAGCTTGCTCAGGGCCGTGAGGAACTGTTGGCCCCATTCCCAGTGAAACTTCGGTCTCATTCAGCCCTGGCGGTCCTCTCCCACCACAGGTGGAGGAGCTAATGGTGGTGGTTCTTCACCCATACAGGAAGGGGCATTTTCATCTGTCAATAGGGTTATAATATCTATCTACCCCTAAGGAATCAGGAACAAAGTTCATCAGGAGCTTCTGAAGCCTTCAGTTGTAACACTGGATACCTTAGGGATGGAGACAGTGAACGTTGAGAAATCTGTTTCCTGTAAAATTGATGTTATGATGGGAATCCTAGAAGGGCTTGTTAAAAATATGGAAGATCCACAAACACAAACAGAGCACTCCACTGCACCAGGAAATCAGCACATCAAACAAAACAGATGCAGCTCAAAGTAAGTCCTTGCACTTCAAAGTATCATATAATTCTTTAATGAGTTTGGCAATTCCACTATAGTAACAAAGGTAAAGCTTAGAAAGCGAGTCCCCCTACACAGATCCCGTGTTTCGCCCAAAGGCTGCGTCGGGAGGACGAGAGAGCAAAACTTTATAATCTAAGATAAAGAAAGACATTTTTAAGAACTAAGGACAGAAAACAGGAGGAAAAGTGCATTCAAATTGTACAACAAACATACCTTGCACGTCATTCTAGGCAATAGACAGGGAGGGCAAACAGTACAGACATTTAAAGCCGCTGTCAAGGCGCAAAAAAGAGGAGCCAATCCGATGACGGCACCTCAGAGGACTAAACCAATAAGAAATGTTCAAACATTATCAGAGTGACAACAAAAAATCTTCAGGTAAAAATAACCTCATTCTATTTCATTATTTAAACCCTGAGGGGATAAGCTGTTCAAGAAATAAATCCACCTCTGTTCTTTACGAATGAGCATTTCAGAGGCATTCCCACCTCTAGAAGGGGGAGGTACTGCGTCAATCACAAAGAATCTAAGATCGTCCAGGGAATGAGACAGCAGACAGAAGAACGCTATCTCGATGGTTACTAATGTTTGACTGAACATGTAGTTTTTCCAACATAACGTTTATGACAGGGGCACAGTCATAACTCCAGCTGTCTTAACATGTAGTTGAAAAATTTAAATGGTACTGTTTGTGTGAAACGGGATGTTCAAACATTGATAAAGATAAAGAAAGGGAGCAGACCGAGCAATGCCCGCAGGGATGATGACCCTTCGGCCCCATTAAAACTGTCTGTCATCATCCCTGCGGGCATTGCCTCACCTCAGTCACACATTCAGAACATAAAGAGACCCTCACCAAATACAGAATAGAGCAACCATAAAGTAGAAATACAAACGCGCAGACAGAAACTGAACTGGAAGCCGCAAGAAGCCAGACACTCTGTGCAGTGCAACCATGAAAAAAACAGAGCCATCACTATTCCTCAAAGATCAGACAAAATTGAGAAATAAAATAAATACATAATCATAATGCTAAAAACATACTAATAATGTTTCCAAAAAAGCTGATGAATAAAAGATCAAATAATTAAAATTCTAATATACAAGTTTTTTAAAATGTTCCGAACATCAATAAAATATTTCAAAACAGATACATCAAATGCAATCTGAAAAATAAAACTAAAAAGTATTTTAAAAATGCATGTTCTCTATACCTGGAACTTTGATTTCCAGTCACCCTGAGATTGTCAAGGATTAGTGGGAGAAGGATGCACAAACTTTCTCCTCTTTCTTAAATATACACATATGCTCCCTCTTGGACAAACCCATAGCCGTCTCCAGCTCTTCTTTGCTTGGGATCTACCAGCAGCGTCAGGCCCTCATCTTCATTTCAGCTGCTGGCAGATTGGAATCCACCTGCAGTACCCATTCTCCCTCTCTCTCTCTCTCACACACACAACCCAGGCAGGCTCCCAATCTCACACACACAACCTCCCCGGAGGGCACCCATTCTCACACAGACACACCCCCCACCCTTGAAGGCACCCATTCTCACACAGACATCCCGCTGTCCAGAAGGCACCCATTCTCATACAGACACCCCCCACCACCACCACCCGGAATGTACCCATTCATTCTAATACACAGACACACCCTCAGGCAGGCACCCATTCATTCACAAAAACAGCCTCAGGCAGACTCCCTGACTCATATACATGCACACACTAAAGGCAAACCCCCTCTCTTTCTTTTGCCAGCAACTTCGGAGCCTCTCTCGTTCCTCTGTTGTCACTGTCACTGCTGCTGCATGGCTATTGGGGAGGTGCCGATTGCTGCTACTGACACTGAAGCCCATTCTGCTGCCTCCTCTGTGCAGGCCTCACGGTATTAAAAATTTGCGGGGCTTCCAGTTCCTCCATGCTTTTGCAAAGAGAAAGTGTTACTCTTGCACATTCCCAAAGATAACATATGCCAATCACTAAAAATTCAAAAATGATTTTTCTTTTTTTTACCTTTGCTGTCTGATTTTAGTTTTCTAATCGGTTGGTCGCAGGCTTTTTTTCCACCTTCCATTTCTTAGTCTTTTGCCAGTTCCTTTTACAGGGTCTTTTTTTTTCTGTTTTTCTCTATCCACCTGTCTTCTTTCCTCCTTCCCTCAAACACACATTCAGGTTCTCATTCTCACATGCTGTCTCTCTCTCTTACATGCACACACAGGCTTTCACACTCACATACACACTCTCACACGCATGCATAGCTCTCACTCTAAAATGCTCTCTGTTTCAAATGCTGTCTCACTCTCACACAGACCCACAGGCTCTCACTCACTCTCACAGGCTGTCTCACACAGACACACAGGCTCTCACTCTTACGCTCACATGCTAACATACACAAAGGATCTCACACAAACACACAGGCTCTATCACTCTCATATGCTGTCTCTCTCACACAAACACACAGGCTCTCACATGCTGTCTCTCCGATCATACAAGCTATCACTCCCACACACAGTCTCTCAACTCACTCTCATACACACACACACACACACACTCTATAGGGCCTCAGCCTCTCTCTCACCTCTGGGCCTCCACTTCGCAAGTCGCCGTGGGGGTGGGCTCCGCAGCAGCCCTGTTGCTGGGCTCTCCTCTTCTCAGGCTGCCGTGAGGTAGGATCCACGGCGGCCCTGTTACCAGGATCTCTTCAGGCCACAGCGAGGTGGGATCTGCGGCGGCCCTGTTGCCAGGCCTCCTCGAACCGCCGCATGATTGGATCCGGCTCCGGCAACATTTTCTCTTCTGGGGCTGCGCAGGCAGGAAAGAGGAGGAGCACCTGGATATGACTTTTTCTTCTGCCACCAATGGACTCAATCCCACTGGCAACACCCCGGGCCTCCACCTCTTCCGCTGCCGGTGGGAACAGGTCCACCGGTGGCAACACGGGCCTCTCCCTGCTCCTGACATCGCCCCACTGGTTGTGCCGTACCATGCAATTGCACGATTTCCACACCAGGTGGCGCCGGGCCTGGGCATAGGGTCTAGTTATGGTTTCTTTGTTGATTTTGAGCCTGCGTATTACTTGCTCTTCTGAGAGAACCAAAAATTTTGCCCTAGTCCTGTATATTCTCTGTAGCGGGCACCACCTCCTCCTCACCCTTCTCTCTTCTCGCTCTCTCCTCAACCATTGTGACATGTATGCATAATCCCATTAGAGTCAAAATGGTTTATCTGGCATTGAATTACACCCCCAGTATAGCACTGCCAGTCCCAAGTACACTCACTCTTTTATACCCCGGTAACTCCCAGTATAGCCTAGCCTGTCCCAGGGATTTCACTGCCACCCCTTAGCCTGCTGCCCTGCCCATTCACCTGAAGAAACCACCCTTTCAAACACCAAGTGGCAAAACAGTATGAAAGTTTGAAGTTGTGTGCGTAAATAAGCAGTAATAAATGTACTCGTGTAGTTTTGACAACCTTTGTGTGTAAGAACATAAGAACATGCCATACTGGGTCAGACCAAGGGTCCATCAAGCCCAGCATCCTGTTTCCAACAGTGGCCAATCCAGGCCACAAGAACCTGGCAAGTACCCAAAAACTAAGTCTATTCCATGTTACCATTACTAATGGCAGTGGCTATTCTCTAAGTGAACTTAATAGCAGGTAATGGACTTCTCCTCCAAGAACTTATCCAATCCTTTTTTAAACACAGCTATACTAACTGCACTAACCACATCCTCTGGCAACAAATTCCAGAGTTTAATTGTGCGTTGAGTGTAAGTTGCTTTTAAAATAGCTCATTATGAGCATATGTGCAAACCACGTACCTGCTAATACTTTTACTCCTAAAGGTGTATATATATATATATATATGTATATATATATATATTTGCTGTTTATCTCTGTATTATGGCTTCTCCAGTATACAAAATTTGTGATTTGAAAGTATTTTTGTTTATTTTTATTTTATTTTGTCTATATTTGTGTTTTTAACTACTGTGTATATTTTACTTTACCCTGCCCTGAACTTTTAGAGGGGGCAGGTAATATATTTTATTGATTTTAAAAGTATTTACCACCCACGTGACACATTTATAAAATATGGATTGCACATGGATGCTTCAGATTATGCACGAATATCAACACATTTTCACATATAGCATTTTGAAAAATCACCTAGAAGTGTGTATGGAAATGTCATAAATTAAGTTCTGTGTGCTGAGTTTTATGAGTTGGTTGATATTTACAGTGTAGTAATTGCTTAGTTTCCCTTATATTTATCTAAATGTGTGACTACTACTTCTGAATCTACTTAGGAAAGCCTTCCGTGTTGACTAGAATAACAAAGTAGTAGGTAATTATTATTTTGCTATTTTTTAGATCTACTTGAGTTCATGCAGCTTTAAATTGTGGTCATGTGGTAATAATTTTGACATGCTGTGTGGGAAATAAAAGAAGCTACTGCAGGGGTCCTTACTGTGATTACCCAATGCTATAGACGGTGTTTTGAAGATAATTCTTTCCAAAACCTAGCGTTCTTTTAAAACACATAGGTAGTTCTTGTACTGCAGATGCAAATTAGGGGGTTTTATGAATTTCAAGTCGTCTCAATTTCTGGTAAGCAAATTCCAGTATCGGTAGTGTGAGGGCTCCCCCGAAATAACGCAAAGTCATTGACATGGGGGACAGAAGTCCTGAAATAAGATGCTGCCTCCTTCCATTTTTCTAAATTAAGTTGAGTTGGCACATTTACTCTGTTTACTGCTAAGCTTCTATCTCCTGTGGACAAGTGTGAAAAAAAAAAAGAAGAAAAGAAATGCCTTTCTTGCCCGTTCCCAGCTCTTTCTAGACTCCTCCTGTTAAGATACACCTCATACTGGTTATTTTTTTCAGTCCTACATGTTGTCCCTGGCTTTAGGAATAACCTTTAGCTTTCACTACAGAATGGATGTTTCTTCCTTGCTGTGTTCATCCTGTCTGCACACAGCACCTGCATTTTGCTTGGGGGCAGGTGTACTCGATGGAAATTAATTATCAGAATAAGCAGATTATCTCAGAAGGTAAAGTGGAGAGAGGCATCCGAGCAGGGAGAAATTTAGAGGACAAAAGCAAAGATGAATGAAGTAATAGCCTGGCAGGACATCATTAAATAATAAAAATTGACCTTTTTGGGCATATAGAGCGACTAGTGTCCTCTTGGTTCTAAAAACGACAGCCAGTTTCCAGTGCCATTATATGCTATAGTGGTAAATCCCTATTCTGCTTATCTGTATGTCTGTCTAGCAAATTTAGCCCAGTTAATGCTTATTACAGGTTTTCTGTAGGTTTCCATGCAAATGTATTTTACCACAGGAAATCTACAAAGAGCCTCTGACCATTGATTTATTTCTATCTTGCTTCCTCTGCCCTAGCATGCAGTGATATATCATCCCAGGATTTTTGTTTAGGAAATGTTCCTCTTTTGGATATCTCATTTTATCATATGCAATCTCTCAGTATCTGATCCGGTTCAAAGAGAGACTGAGCATTTTGCCATCCTTAAACGACATCTTTTTAATTGAAACATAAATAGCAAATCAGACAAACTGTAACTGCAAAAAACGTGGCAGACTTTAACTGCTTGAGTAAAAGGCTAGAGAACATTTAATAACCTATACCCAATAGAAGAAAAAAAAAAGATGTTTTAAAATAACATAAGAAGTGCCATGCTGGGTCAGCCCAAAGGTCCATGAAGCCCAGCATCCTGTCTCCAGCAGTGACCAGTCCAGGTCACAAGTACCTGGCAGATCTCAAAGAATAGTTCTTTGTTGCTACTCATTCCCAGGATTAAGCTCTGGCTTTCCCCAAGTCCACCTGACTAATAATTGTTTATGGACTTTTCCTCCAGGAACTTGTCCAAACCTCTTTTAAACCCTGCTTTGCAAGATGCCTTGACTGCATGCTCCGGCAACAAAGTCCACAGTTTAAGTATGTGTGAAGTGAGAAAAATATTTTCTCCAATTTGTTTTTAAATCTACTACCTGCTAGTTTCATGGAGTGTCCCTTAGGCCTAGTAATATTTGAAAGGGTAAATAACCATTCCCTGTGTTATCCCATTCACAATTTTATAAATATCTATGCTAGTCCTGGTCTCAGCTGTTTCTTCGCCACGCTGAAGAACACTAATCCATTTAGCCTTTCTTCATTAGGGAGCAGTTCATCCTTTTTTTCATTTTTGTTACCCCTCTCTGCACCTTTTCTTTGAGATAGTGAGGCCAGAACTGCACACAATACTCAAAGTGCAGTCACACCTTAGATCTATACAGAGGCATTATGATATTACATAGAAACATAGAAATGACGGCAGAACAAGACCAATCGGCTCATCTAGTCTGCCCAGCAAGCTCCCACACTTATTTTCCTATACTTAATTGTTTCATCAACCTCCAAGTTCAGGGCACTTATTGGTAACTGATTGATTCAAAAAAACACTTGTATTCTTCATTCCTTCCTGAATAATCCCTAACATTCAGGCCGATACATCAAATGCATGTTGATGGCCCTATTAGGTTTGCCCGCACGATACAGAAAGTAAAATGTGCAGCCAAGCCGCACATTTTACTTTAAGAAATTAGCGCCTACCTTTGGGTAGGCGCTAGGTTCTGCCGGCACCGGGAAAGTGCACAGAAAAGCAGTAAAAATAGCTTTTCTGTGCACCCTCTGACTTAATATCATGGCGATATTAAGTCGGAGGTCCCGAAGGGTGAAAAAAGTAAAAAGAAAAAAAATTAAAAAAAATTTTTAAATGGGCCAGTGGCTGTTGGGCCAAAAACCGGACACTCAATTTTTCCGGCGTCCGGTTTCCGAGCCTGTGGCTGTCAGCAGGCTCGAGAACCAACGCCGGCAAAATTGAGCGTCGGCTGTCAAACCCGCTGACAGCCGCCGCTCCGGGTCAAAAGGAGGCGCTAGGGACACGCTAGTGTCCCTAGCGCCTCCTTTTGCCCATTTCCACCGGACCACCTAATTTAAATACAGAATCGCGCACAGGCGAGTGGGTGTTTGTCTGCTCTCCCACGGACTTTACTAATATGGCCCGATTATATTTGCTTTTTTTAATTGATTCAGCACACTGAGCTGAGGATTTCAACGTGGTTCACAGTGATCCCTACATCCCTTTCCTGGGTGGTTACTCCTAATTCGGAATCCTGCATTGGATATCTATAGTTTGGATTATTTTTCCCTATGTACATCGCATTGTCCATATTAAATTTCATTTGCCATTTACATGCCCAATTCTCCAGTCTTACAAGGTCCTTCTGCAGTTCCTCACAGTCTGTGTTTTAACTACTTTGAATATTTTTCTGTCATCTGCAAATTTGATCATTTCACTTGTTGCTGCCTTTTCCAGATCATTGATGAATAAGTTCAACAGACAGGCCCCTGGGGCATACCACTACCTTTCTCCTTTGCAAAAACAGACCATTTATTTCTACTCTTTGCTTCCTATTTTTTAACCAGTTATTAATCCACAATGGGACATTGCCCTCGTATTCCATGACTTTTTAGTTTTCTGAAGAGTTTCTCATGAGGGGATTCTGAAAATCCAAATACACTCTATAGATTGGCTCACCTTTATGCACATGTTTATTCATTTCTTCAAAGAATTCTAATAGGTTAGTAAGGCATGACCTCCCTTTGCTAAATCCATGCCCTTTCCCATTAAACCAGTAATATATTTCTTCACAACAGCTTCCACCATCTTACCCAGCAGTGACTTGAGGCTCAGAGGACTGTAATTACCTGTGTCACCCTGGAATTCTTCATGAAAATTGGCTTTGTATTTCCTACTCTCCAGTCCTCTGGTACAGAGGCATATTTGAATGATAGGTTACAGATTACCAATTTGTAAAATGTTTTCCTTAAAATCTACTTGCATAATTTCTCCAAAGATTCAAATTGATGTATTACATAACACTTATGCCTTCCCACAGAGGAAGTGTTCTCCAGTTTTTTAGAATTAGATGCCTCCGTTCCTTTCTTGAGTTTTTCCAGAGGGAGCTCAGTTTCTGTGCTTTTATTCACCTGTTTGTTTTTGTAGTACATTTTGCTATTTTTTTTCTAATTTAAAATTTTGTGCTGGAAATATTTGTTGATATTAGTTTTTTTTATGGTTTCTGTTGCACTTGTAGGGCACCTCATGTATATTTTTCTTTAAACAAACTTTTATTTTGCCTGCAACCTGAAGATGTGCTTGTACTGTAGGAGATGTCATTCATGGACAGCCACTCAGTCTGCTACTAGTGGCTGAAGGAGGACTACGATAATTGTTGGCTGTGCTGTCTGCTTCAGAATATCGCCTCAAAGCATCAGGTCCTCTGGGAAAGTCAGTTTTTACTTAGAAAAGATGGATATATTTGACTTAGTCTGGTTCCTGATGGACAAACCTCATGTCTGGCAACAGATATGCTGGTAATGGGCTTCACGTATCAAAGCACTCTGCTTTGATGCTTCAACAGTTTTTTGCTTTGAAGAGCTCATAATATTTGCATGCGAGTGACAAAACAAACACAGAAGATAGGAAACTAAAAATGACCACACAAAAAGAGCTTTTTTTTCCCCTGCAGAAGCTGCTCCTTATACTTATTAACATTGGCCCTAGGCTTTCAAATACTATATGTGGACTAACTCATGGAGCAGGTACCCAGTCTGCTACTGACCAATGTGCAATTCAGGCCCTGACATCATTCAAACCCTGCTGAATATTGCTCAGAGAGCAGTAGCTGCTCCAGGTGTACTATATGCAGACTGTTCTGTATTTTAGTAAGAAAATGTTCTGCTTAACACTTGCTTTGATGTCTGACTTCAGTTACCTTTAAAGCTCCATTAGTTCAAGAATTTAGTTTATGCGGGTTTTCACATAAATCAAAGAAGTGTACAAAAACAAATTTGGTAGGGTGCACTATATTCTTCCTCTAGCTGTTCCCTCATCTCTGTAGATTATAGCTGTCACTCAGCAAAGGACTGTCTTATGACTCCTGAACGGATTGCAGAGTCTACCACCCCTTGGACCTTTCTGATGACCCATGAGTTGATTAAGATACCACTTTTCCTTCTTTTGTGAGGAAGATGGAAAAAGTCATCTCTCCTACTTTAGAGAGTGAGGAGGAGAGGACCTTGGTATGGGTGGTGGAGAAGGAGGAAGAAAGTTGTCAACCCTAGGTGGGAGAATTGGTCCACTTGGGCCAAAGGCAACAGGTGGTGGGAGGAGTAGAGGTTGGAGCTGCAGATTATATTTATGGGGAGGGAGTGGGACCATAGATCTTACTAATGGGGAGGGTTGTGAGATAGTAAACTATATTTAGGGTGGAGGGTAGGACTAGATAGTTCTTGGGGAGAGGCCCTGTCATGGTGAGAATACATATCTGTGAGTAGATTTCCAGAATTCCTTTTGTTAACTTTTTACATAAGAACATAAGAAAATGCCATACTGGGTCAGACCAAGGGTCCATCAAGCCCAGTATCCTGTTTCCAACAGTGGCCAATCCAGGCCATAAGAACCTGGCAAGTACCCAAAAACTAAGTCTATTCCATGTTACTGTTGCTAGTAATCGAGGTGGATATTATCTAAGTCAACTTAATAGCAGGTAAAGGACTTCTCCAAGAACTTATCCAATCCTTTTTTAAACACAGCTATACTAACTGCACTAACCACATCTTCTGGCAACAAATTCTAGAGTTTAATTGTGCATTTAGTGAAAAAGAACTTTCTCCGATTAGTTTTAAATGTGCCACATGCTAACTTCATGGAGTGCCCCCTACTATTTCTATTATCCGAAAGAATAAAAAACAGATTCACATCTACCTGTTCTAGACCTCATGATTTTAAACACCTCTATCATATCCTCCCCTCAGCCATCTCTTCTCCAAGCTGAAAAGTCCTAACCTCTTTAGTCTTTCCTCATAGGGGAGCTGTTCCATTCCCCTTATCATTTTGGTAGCCCTTCTCTGTACCTTCTCCATCGCAATAATATCTTTTTTGAGATGCGGTGACCAGAATTGTACACAGTATTCAAGGTGCGGTCTCACAATGGAGCGATACAGAGGCATTATGACATTTTCCGTTTTATTCACCAATCCCTTTCTAATAAATCCCAGCATTCTGTTTGCTTTTTTGACTGCCGCAGCATACTGAACCGACTATTTCAATGTGTTATCCACTATGATGCCTAGATCTCTTTCTTGGGTAGTAGCACCTAATATGGAACCTAATGTTGTGTAACTATAAGCATGGGTTATTTTTCCCTATATGCATCACCTTGCACTTGTCCAGATTAAATTTCATCTGCTATTTTGATGCCCAATTTTCCAGCCTCACAAGGTCTTCCCGCAATTTATCACAATCTGCTTGTGATTTAACTACTCTGAACAATTTTGTATCATCTGCAAATTTGATTACCTCACTCGTATGTCTTTCCAGATCATTTATAAATATATTGAAAAGTAAGGGTCCCAATACAGATCCCTGAGGCCCTCCACTGCCCACTCCCTTCCACTGAGAAAATTGTCCATTTAATTCTACTCTCTGTTTCCTGTCTTTTAGCCAGTTTGTAATCCACAAAAGGACATTGCCACCTATCCCATGACTTTTTATTTTTCCTAGAAGCCTCTCATGAGGAACTTTGTCAAACGCCTTCTGAAAACCCAAGTACACTACATCTACCGGTTCACCTTTATCCACATGTTTATTAACTTGTTCAAAAAAGTGAAGTAGATTTGTGAAGCAAGACTTGCCTTGGGTAAAGCCATGCTGACTTTGTTCCATTAAACCATGTCTTTCTATATGTTCTGTGATTTTGATGTTTAGAACACTTTCCACTATTTTTCCTGGCACTGAAGTCAGGCTAACCGGTCTTTTTAAATATTGGGGTTACATTAGCTATCCTCCAGTCTTCAGATACAATGGATGATTTTAATGATAGGTTCAAATTTTTACTAATAGGTCTGAAATTTCATTTTTTAGTTCCTTCAGAACTCTGGGGTGTTTACCATCCGGTCCAGGTGATTTACTACTCTTAAGTTTGTCAATCAGGTCTACCACATCTTCTAGGTTCACCGTGATTTGGTTCAGTCCATCTGAATCATTACCCATGAAAACCTTCTCCAGTACCGGTACCTCCCCAACATCCTCTTCAGTAAACACCGAAGAAAAGAAATAATTTAGTCTTTCCGCGATGGCCTTATCTTCTCTAAGTGTCACTTTAACCCCTCAATCATCTAACGGTCCAACTGACTCCCTCACAGGCTTTCTGCTTCGGATATATTTTAAAAAGTTTTTACTGTGAGTTTTTGCCTCTACGGCCAACTTCTTTTCAAATTCTCTCTTAGCCTGTCTTATTAATGTCTTAGATTAACTTGCCAATGTTTATGCTTTATCCTATTTTCTTCTGTTCGATCCTTCTTCCAATTTTTGAATGAAGATCTTTTGGCTAAAATAGCTTCTTTCACCTCCCCTTTTAACCATGCCAGTAATCGTTTTGCCTTCTTTCCACCTTTCTTAATGTGTGGAATACATCTGGATTGTGCTTCTAGGATGGTATTTTTTAACAATGACCACGCCTCTTGCACACTTTTTAGTTTTGTAGCTGCTCCTTTCAGTTTTTTTTCTAACTATTTTTCTCATTTTATCAAAGTTTCCCTTTTGAAAGTTTAGCACGAGAGCTGTGGATTTGCTTACTGTCCCCCCTTCCGGTCATTAAATCAAATTTGATCATATTATGATCACTATTGCCAAGCGGCCAAATCCTGTTCTCCACTGAAAATTAGATCTAAAATTGCTCCCTCTCTCGTCGGTTCCTGAACCAATTGCTCCATAAAGCTATCATTTATTCCATCCAGGAACTTTATCTCTCTAGCGTATCCCGATGCTACATTTACCCAGTCAATATTGGGGTAATTGAAGCCTCCCATTATTACCGCACTACCAATTTGGTTAGCTTCCCTAATTTCTCTTAGCATTTCACTGTCAGTCTCACCATCTTAACCAGGTGGATGGTAGTATACTCCTATCACTATAGTCTTCCCCGACACACAAGGGATTTCTACCCATAAAGATTCAATTGTGCATTTAGTCTCGTGCAGGATGTTTATCCTGTTGGACTCTATGCCACTTGAACATTGAATCCAACTCAATACCATTGATCATCTCTATATAAGACATGCAGAAAGGACATTGATATGGTATTTCATTGATGCAAGTCTATTCAAAGCCTTAGTATATAATCCTTGTCATGGATGGGCTTTAAACCTGACCTAGTGATAGTCTGTGCTGTTCTTTAGAGCTCATCTTGGAGTTCACACGCAGATTCCCTAGTCTGTCCAGTACCAGATTCCACATCAACAGTCTAGAAATAAGCTGTTCTGAATTTTTTGGAAGCCTTCCGAAATTGAGTGAACCACAAAATTTTTCATATTCAGATGCAGAGATAAGTAATGATTTATTATGTCAACAAATAGACATAATAGAAGCTGGACTCTTGTTCAGAGGGCCCTCAAGTTGTAAGGCTGGACACTTTCACATAGGAGCGCTCTGGTGGCCATTTATCTTGTGTTCTAGCAAACTGCATTGATATAGTTAGGAACCCCCCATGAGTGATCCCTGGATCAGGATGTGGAAAAACAGATATTTGAATGGAGGAAACTAGAGATGTGTATCGGAACTGAAATCCGAACCGATTCTGGTTCCGATTCACATCTATAGAGATGTGAATCGGAACTGAAATCCGAACCGATTCTGGTTACGATTCACATCTCTAGAGGAAACTGATTGCTGTATGCCAGTCCACCAATAGTCCTGGTGGTCAAGGGCATTTTCAAGCAAGGGAGAAACAGCGGTTCAGTGATTCTCATTGCCTCTTTGACATGGCAAATTTGGTTCCCTCTCTTCATACAAATGATCATAGAAAAATCCAAGAGGGTATGGGGTTTGCCAGAACTCTCTGAAAGCTTATGTGTCACATATAGGTTATCACTCTTTCACACGCACACACTACATATGCCCACACACACACTTTCATTCTCTCACACACTTCCTCTCTCATACACACATCCATGTTCTTACACACACTCCCTCCCTCTCTCTCTCTCACATACATAGGTTCTCACTCACACAGGTTTTAACACACACATGCACACAGGCATTCACTCACATAGGGTCTCTCTCTTTCATATATACCTGTAGACTCTCAGAGCCTCCCCTTCTCTTTGGGCTGCAGCAGGATGGGGTCTGCTGTGGCCCTTCAGGCTGCAGTGAAATAGGATCTGCTATAGCCCTGCTGCTATCTGGCCTCTCCTCCGTCACTGCAAGCTGGGTGATGCTGGTGGTGCTCAGGGTGCCCTTCAGCTTACGGCTCCCAAGGTGACTGCCCAGTTTGCCCACCCCAAAGACTGGTTTTGCCTCCATTTGAGTGTTAAACGGGTCCCCTTGCCTTTTCTTTTAAATCTGAATGTAGGTCCTTATTGTAGAGAGTCATGGTTTAAATTAAAATGTAAAAATACAGATGTTCCTAATGTGTTTAAAAGGCTCTTGACATTTTTCTATAATTGAATTATAGTTCTTTCATTCACCTTCTAATTTAATTGTAAGAAATTCAAGAGCCTTACATATAGCTAATATAATAATGGTACATACTGATAGCCAACTATTATAGCAAACCTATTTTTATGATAAGAACATAAGAACATGCCATTCTGGGTCAGACCAAGGGTCCATCAAGCCCAGCATCCTGTTTCCAACAGTGGCCAATCCAGGCCATAAGAACCTGGCAAGTACCCAAAAACTAAGTCTATTAAAAGCTTGACTAGTACCCACTTTCAACCTCCCTCTCTAAGTGGGATTCAAACTCATGGCTCTCTGTCTACAGACACCCTGCTGCCTCACTGCCTGCCACCTCCAAGTCACATGATCTGCTATGTTGAGTCATGCTTCAAAAAACTGAACTGACTATAAGAAATTCTTTAGAAAATGCAGTCAGTTTTTTTGTTAAATTTATTTATTGAAAGCCTGTTTTTAATATTTACAGGACCCAATAGTGAATTTTTCCTTCAGATATTGTCAGTGAATTTAACTCCGTTACAATGATTGGTATGTAGATTTGGCAGAGAAGTCATTTGTAGACAAGCTAGTAAAAATAGTAAATTGTGGTAAAAACCTGTTGTGCTGGAGGTGGACCCTTGGCCTGGTGCAGGATTGGTACGGCCCTCTGGTCGGACTCTGAGAGCGCCTGCCACCATGAGGCGGAGCACAGGAGGAGACCGAGGCTAGCTGGAGCTTCGCCAATAACAACCCGGGGATCCCTCAGGTTGAGCCCTTGGTTACCCGGGCCGCCTGGTCTTAGGTGGGCCTCGCAGGGTCTCCTAGAGAGAAAGTTCATGGGAGTGCCCACCACGCACAAGGGTGCACGGTTGGTGTGCAAACAGGGAAGTCCAGAGGTCGCAGGCGGCCAGAAGAGTGTCCGAGTGTATAGCGAGGATCAAGCCAGAGTATCAGTCCAAAATGGTCAGCCAAAGCAGAGTCGGTAACAGAGGTCAATCCGGGCGTAGTCAGGTCAGGCAAATGTCAAGTTCCAGGCGGCGATCAAGAGTAGTCAGGTCAGGCAAAGGTCAAGTTCCAGGCGACGATCAAGAGTAGTCTGAGTTCAGGCAGCGGTCAGGTCAGGCAGCAATCAAGAGTAGTCAGAGAACAGGCAAAGGTCAGTACCGTGAGATCAGTCCGAAGGGTACTACCAGGAATGGAGAGACGCTGGAACAAAGGAACTGGAACAGAAGGCACAGGAGCAAGACACTGGAACACAGGAAGGCAAACTAGAGACACCGGAGTGTACGACCCGATTGCCAAGGGCCTTCCTTTTTATACTAGAGTGTTATGACATCATCGGTAAGCGCTGGGCCTGGGTTTCCCTTTCTTGGGTCTTTAAAATGGAGGACATCGGGCACGCATGCGCCTAGGGGCGGGGCCGAGGAGCAGGAAGGCGCAGAGCCCCTGCGGAGCTCCGCTGTGAGGCCGGCGTCAGAGACAGAGAGCAGGGGAGCCAGGGACGACGCAAACTTGCAGCAGAGGGAGTAAGCCCGGAGCTAGTAGACAGACGAGAGAGGTGAGCAGGACCGGCCGTGGAGACTTGAAAAAGATATTCAGGTGAACAGGAGGAGAGGTATAGCCATCATAGAGACGTCATTACTGTCCTGCACTCTGCTCCTGATTCAACCCCAAATAACTTATTTACCTTTAATTAAGTGGGTTTTATTCACCCTGTGGAGGCCACTACCTCAAAAGAACGTACTTCTTTCTAGGGCAGGAATAAGTGTGGCTGGGTCTCCTTCTTACTGTGCAGTTTCCTTATGTTTTATGGGGGAAATTTGTTCAAGTTATTTTTGTTTCTTCTTATGGAGACTTATGGGAGCCCGGCCGTGTCACCTTCTGTTCTGTTACTCTTTCATCCATATAGAATGTGAAAGAAGTTTCAGGATAAAGCTCTTAAAGGTACCATTTCAGCAGCATTTTTTGCCACTTTTAAAAGAGAGTACTTTATTATTTGCTAGAGACTGCGGCACTCATCAAGTTAAAAGCACTTTGGCAGACTGCTATGCAACCATCCTCTCACTAACATGCCCTGTGACTTTCATTCATACTTCATCTTTCCACACATATATATATGCTACTCCACAATGTACACATGCAAATGTAATTGTGGACTCATCCCCATCATGCTCACACACCAGTAACTCTGAGACCAAGTCTTAGTAATATTTAGTAAGGGCCATAAAGCAGCATTTATTTTTCTCTTTATCACTTACCGCAGCAAAGTCAGTATACCGTGTGAACCTGTTCTCTATATCTTTAAGCATATATAAATCATCAGCAACTCCAGAAGACCGGAGCTTCTACAACATTCTATAGCTATATCTAAGAGAAAATCTCTTTTTGTATCCAGTTTTAATTACGTCATAAGAGTCTGCTGATAATTTTTATTATTTATGTAACCCTTTGACAGGTGGGGGGGGGGGATTGCTGGGTTGCTTTTTCCCCAAGGGCCATAAAAGTATTTGTTAGTTGGGGCTTCTCTCACCATCCTTCCCTTTCTCTCTGCACCCCCCAGGGAGCGGGAGGAAAGGAAATCCTTTATGGTCTAGGTGATGGAGTGTGTCTCCTGATGTGTGTATGAATCGCTCTGGTGATGTAGTCTCTTCAGGAACAAACGTGCTGGAATCAGATTGGGTGTTCAAATAAAGTTTGCTGATTATTTCCAAAACATCAATCACTGTCCTACAAATGTTCCACAAATGAAACTGTACATCTGAACTATTTACATGATCTCCTTGCTGGGGTGCTTGTGTCCATCTCTCTAGCTCCTGGGAGGGAGCTTGCCACGGTCTACTCATCTGTGCAAACAGCCCATGCCACAGAAAGATCCTACCTGAGTCCAAAGTTCAGTCTGATGCCCACAGCCTGTGTCCTGTTTCCTTTGGGGGGAGATCTGATTGGGAGTCTCCAAATCTCATTCTCACCACCCTCGCTTTGTGACTTTACTGGAAGAGAAGCTTGATGTTCCAGTTTGACAAAAGCTCTCTATCTTCTTCCTCCAAGTTGTGAAGAGGGGTAGGAAAAACCTCCACACTAGCAAAAAGGGGAAAAATCCAAATGTATCTAAACTCAAAATATTTCACGCTAGGTAGTGCATCACTGGTCTTGCTTCCTGTAGGGAGTAGAGTGGTTATTCACAGGTCTCCAGCCCCTGCTATCAGGATTGGGGTGGGGAGGGGGTTTGCCCCTTTCCAAAGGCACTGATGTTGCCCAGAATAAGAAAAACTAATCCAACAGCTGACCAAACTCTACAAAAATATCTGTCTCTTCAAAAAGGAGGCAGACCCTCTCAGACTCTCCCCTAAATGTAAAAAAAAATAAAAATACCAAGTTGGATTGGTAGGCCCAAACTTAGGGTGAAAGGAAAAACAGTGTCTTATTCTTCAAGAGCCAGCTTAAAATAACTATGCACTCTCTGTCTTTTGCTCCACCATATATACTTTTGATAGCCAATCCAGTCAACTCAGTGGAGAGACTGAAAGAGAATGGAAAATCCCATGATGTTACTAGTCCTGATAGTAAGGGACCTAAGGCCATCTAGTGGTGAACCAAAGGGTTGGCCACATTTATATGAAAGAACAAATTTCTACAGAACTATCAATTTTAAAGTTAAAAATGAATCAAGCTCTATATGTATGGCTTTTACCCAATCTTACCTGTATATAGTAGAACACAAATCAAGAACTTGCTATATTAAATAAATCTCAGTTCCTATCTGCACTTCAAATCTTTCCTGACTGGCTCGCCAAAAATGTAAAACTAAAGCCATGACACACTTCATCAATCTTGGACCCCTCTACTGTGTTCAACAAATAATGAGGCAAGTATAGTGACTTACCATAGTTGATTATGGATGCTGCTCTGAGAATCACTAATTAGTTACCCTATATAAAAAGACACAGGGTCGATCTCATCCAAAATCTTGGACTGACAGGAACTTCAGTAGCAGGTCTGATTCCGATACTGTCTCCCTCTCTCAAATTTCTTCTGCTCTCAGAACTTCCTGTGTTGTCTGTTGAGATCTGATCTGCAGAGTTGTGATATTCTTATTTTAATGTTTCAAGTTAGGACTGTTGGGAAGTGTCAGGTTTTTTACCATTGGGCCCTTATAGGCCAGATAGGCTAGCTAACCCAAAGAGCATTCCATGTTTATCAGCCGCGTTCAGGAAGAGATTATCCATTGCAAGATCCTGTGGTAACTGAGAATGGTCACAGCTTGGGGAAACAGCCAGCAGGACAGACAGAAGCAGACTCTGGCTGTTTCCACACACAAACTTTATTTACAATAACAGAAAAGTATAGCACAAAAGGCTGCTTACCTTTGCTGACCTTAACTTACTGACAATCTCAATGGTACATTGGCTTCCTACCTTCTCTCTGGGACCTCCCCAATCCTTCTGGTTCCTGACTCCTTTTCGTGTGGTGAGGGGAACCTCCCTTCACCCATAATCCATTGTGGGGTAGGCTCCTAAGGAGGGACCAGGCTAGATAGCTGTGGCCGGTCCTTTAAAGTGTCCTGAAGGAGTTTCCCCTATGTCCCCTCAAGGTTCCTTTGTTCAACTTTGAGTTTTGAAGGTTACCTTCTGTGATCTTTATGGGACCCCCTTTAACCTCTGGCATAACTCTGGCCCAACAGCCTGACTTATATCTGTTCTAGCAACTATGCAATTTAACAGACGCTAAACTGTGCATATAAATTTTAAGAGAATGTTTACAAATTTATCATGAGGTTTTCTACATGTCACCTTCGCATACTCCAATGTTTTTCTTAATCTCTCGTCCCCCTCTTATTTCCTCCTCCAAGTTACACATCCTTGTTATAATGTAACTTTACTCTCCTTCAAATTGTTTTACTGTTTGGTTGGTTATAGTTCCTTATTGTTTGATGTAAACCGAGTTGATTTGATTTGTATCAAGAAATTCGGTATAATAAATAAATAAATAAATAAATTCTGCAGTCCAAGATTTATAACTATCTTCTCTTACTCTCTCCCAGTTAAACATTTCTGCAAAGCTTGCAAATATAAAAATAAAAAAAAAAATTCTGTCAAAACGAATGTAAAGGACAAAGGAGAAACTAAGGGGCAGATTTTAAAAGCCCTACGTACGCCGAGCCTATTTTGCATAGGCCCGGCAACGCACGCAAGCCCTGGGACGCGCATGTGTCCCGGAGCTTGAAAAAAGGGGCGGGGGTGGGTGGGGTGGGGGCGTGGGCAGAGGCAGGCACAACTTGCCAAACAAAGGTTAGGGGGGGGGGGTTAGGTTAGGGAGGGGAAGGTGGGGGGACGGAAGGAAAGTTCCCTCCGAGGTCGCTCCAATTTCGGAGCGGCCTCGGAGAGAACAGGGAAAGCCATCGGGGCTCCCCCCAGGGCTCGGCGCATGCAAGGTGCACAAGTGTGCACCCCCTTGCGCGCACCGACCCCGGATTTTATAACATCGGGCGTAGATTTGTGCACACTGGGTTGCGAGCACAAATCTATGCCCACGCGTAGGTACTAAAATCTGGCCCTAATTGTATGTGTGTGTGTGTGATAGTTGTATATAGATATATATATATGCATGTGTGTGTATGTGTATATATATTCTGACTCTCTGTGATATGTCTCAGACTTGTGTTACAGATAGGAAAATATATGAATATACATATAAAAAGAATTCTGCAGTGACCCCTAATTCTCTATCTTACAGTAACAGTGTTAAACATTTTGTTTGTTTCCTGAGGTTTATTTTGGACATGTAAGAAAATGTTTTCTGTTAAAGATAGAAAAATGGTTCAGAAAAATTGGCTGAGAAGGAAAGTTTGTCTGAAGTTCTAACATGACCTGCCATATTCAAAAGGACATTTTTCACAAGATGACAGTAAGGTAGCTGAGAGAAATATGAAACAGTAAACCAAAGCTTGTCATTTTTTTCATGCTTTCATATTTCTTCTTTTTAAGTCTGTTGATGTACCATGCTCAGCAGGACAGAGGAACTTTAATATATCTTTAAAGTAGTTTAAAAAATTGGTTTCATAACTTTTTCCATGTTGCTGTCATTCTTGGACTTGCTGATAATATGGAAAAAAAAAGTCTCTTAAAAAAAAACCAGGATATTGACTCTGACTGTAGCTACTTGCTAACTTACTGAGATATTTGCATACCATGATGTGATGTTATCAAGTCAATTAAATGCCATAATCTGTGTTACATTTTTTTCCCGAAATAGGTATGAATGTGTGTTTTAATAGGGGAACTTAAGCAGAACATTATGTAATTACTTGATATGCCATGCTCATAAACATGCATCTTCTTTCTAAAAAATAAATGAGATACTTAAAGATTTTCAGGCTTAAACTCAGTTCCCATTTGTCTCTCCAACAGTCATTGCTTGATTTTCAAACCAGCTCTTTTCGATGCTTACCATAGTCATGAAATTTTATAGAGAAGATAGGGACTGAAAGTAATGCTGTCACTTGCACAGAGACTCAATGCAAATGATCATTGCCAGCTCATAATCTCCTTTGATCCTGAATATGCCACCAAATGCAAAAAGCCAGCCTGAGTTTCCTGTAAATGCACTCTGAGTTGTTTCTCTTCTCTGTGCAGTAATTACATGTTGACAGCATTATTTTGAATCTAGCACATAATTTTAAACTGACAGAAAAATATTTAGGATTTAGCCTTCTAATGAATATGAGGTCCATATTCAAAAGCCATTTAGATGGACAAACGTAATAGTTATCTATCTAAGTGGCTTACCTGGCTATATTCAGCCCTTAGCCAGGCTAGAATTTAGTTGGATAAGATGGGGGTTCCAAGGCCGGACAGGAGGTATTATGGGAAGGAGCGGAGTTAGATGCATAAGGTAGCCATTTACCTTCTGCTGCTGACTCTTGTCAGGCCATAGGGCTATCTTAAAGTTAGCTTGTTATATAAAACCAGCTAACTTTAAGATAGCCAGATATATTCAGCTGCACAACTGAGCCGCTGAATATACTCTGCTGGTAAGTTAGTATAACCAGCTAACTAGCACAGCGCATAGTGGCCTAATATGGACCGCTATATATTTGTAGTTGATTTATTTAGATCTTTCTTTGGGTGTCTGGGAGATTTAGGACAAGATACAATTAATTCTCCAACACATTGTTAGGGCCACATGTTAAACCATCTTTTCCAGGTAGTCTCCAGACTAATATTAACACCCTCTATCTTAACAGTTCCTGTATGCTAGTAAGATTACTGTTTGGTATGAGTATTTTCCCCCAGTAGAATCAGTAAACAATGGGATTTTATAGCCAGATTGTCTAGTTGAAAGGTGAATTTAACCAAGGATAATGTTCTGGGAGCCCTGCAATTACCACAGCTTACTATAATGAATACCCTAGTTGAAAAATGTGTTGACAAATGGAATACAATATGTAATTTTGTTACAGAGAACTTGGCTACATTGAGATCTATTGTGGCATGGGAGGGAAGAATGGACCTTAATTAGTATCATGAAAGTATGCACCTTACGGAACAGAACTCATGGCAGGTGAAGAGGAAGTAGTATAGGGATACGTTTTAGGAGAATCATTTGTTATATAGTGAACATAATAAGTATAAGTTAAGACATGCAGTTAGCTAGGAAAGAGATTATTTTGAACCAGTTACTGTAGCTTCAGCTGGTAATTGTCCTAAAAGATTGTTCCAACTATGAAGAACTTATCTAGCCATGATGCCTGTCCAAAGCTGTTATTGGCAGATATTTTATCAGCAGAGGATTTTCTCATTTTTTATAATAAATAATAACTCTGGCTAGGCTTTCCAGTAGTGTCTTGTATGGTTAGGAGTAGGGAATATTAGCATCTATGAAATCTCCCCAAAGGGCTATAGCCGAGCCTTCAGTTCTAGTAGAGTCTTGTATTCTCTTTAATGAGTTTCATATGATGACCCTGAAGAAGACTGAACAAATCCTTGCTAAGATAAAAGGCGCAACCTATGTTTTGGATCTAGTTCTGGGCTTGATGGACCTTTGGTCTGACCTAATTTGGCAAGTCTTATGTTTTTATATTCTTATGAGGGGATGCTTTTATCTTTGTTTTATTATATCACGCGCTGGCTTTCAGCACTGTTGACTGTGCCATCATGCTGCACAGTTTGAATGACGATATCAAGGTAATTGTTTTGGACAGGTTTTGTTTCTTTTTGGCCGACAGGTCACAGTCAGTGGTATGGATGAACCAACATTCCTGTGTTACTGAACTTTTAATTATGGGGTTCCACAAGGCTTGGTGTTTTCAGCATTTATCTGTACCTCACTGTTAATATTAAATTGTGAGCCCTCTTATTAACATAATAAATAAATAGATAAAATGAAATCTTGAGCTTTGGAGTGGTACAACCACGTCTTTGCTGATGATATTCAGTTTTTGTTAGTCATATTGTGAATTGCAATGCTCGTGTTTCTGCAATTTTCCGAGGAGAAGCAGGATGGCAGTCCTCACACATGGGTTACATCATTGGATGGAGCCCAGCACAGAAAACTTATGTCAAAGTTTCTTGAACTTTGACGGAGCCTCATTGAGCATGCTCACACATGCAATATACCATGCATGTGTACACGTGGTGTCTCCTCAATCTTTCTTTTCCACAGAGCCTTGCATCTCGTGGTCAGGTGAGCCTCAACTTTTTTCTTAAACTTGCATGGCTTTTCAATGTGCTTTTTTCACAATTAATTTTTCATGTTTCCTCACACGGTTGTTGCAGGCTCCCTCAGGTTCTCCCATTAGCATCCTAGATAAGTTTTTCAACATTTTTGGGTAAGTTTATTTTCATTGTCTATCCCCCGGAGTGGTGGTGTGCTCAGTGCCTGCCATCAATTTCAATCTTGCATCCCTTTTGTTTTGCAACAACATATCTATTGCTGGTTTTAAGTAGTGCCCTAGGTGTATAAAGACCATGTCTATCATGGACCCCCATGATATATGTGTCCTCTGCCGTGGCATTGCATGATGTCTGGAGTTGCAGCAAGTGCGCCAAGGTGACCCTGAAAGGACGTAAGATCTGGCTTGACAAGATGGAGTGCTTCGGGCTGAAGAAGACTGATCCATCGGCATTGCAACCCTGGAGCTGCACCGATGGACATCGAGCTATTAACATCACCTGAGCGACCAGTTCTGTCGAGGTTGTCAGCTGCCAGAGACGCCAGAAACAGGTCATTATCTGGCTCCTCCAAGTTGAAGATATCGGGTTTGTCACCCTTGACTTCAGCACTGGGGAAGGACCGATTCAAGCATTGAGGGAAGCCAAAGAAGCATCAGCATTGATCCCTGTCGATGCTCAGTGCCAGGCAAGGGAATGCACAAATGTCTGCTGTGATCCCCCAAAGTGACCCCATGGCTAGGAGATCCAATCCTCCATCAATGCCAGGGGTATGCCACGGTCTCCACCCATCCTGATGTCCGCCACTTATCCTCCTATCAGTTCCAAAGAGGATCTGGCTACATCTCCTGTGTCCCAGCCTGTTCTGGCATTGGCGATTTTCAAGGAGGAACTGGAGAGGTGTGTGCAGCAAGCTGTGGAAAGGATGATGCATGGCATCAGCATCGGAGCACAGAGAGCACTGTCACTCCTTGAACAACTGCTGGAATCTCTGCTTGCATTCCCCGGTGTCTGTTCCCGGAGCAGCATCGATGCCCTGCAAGGAACCAGCACCAACTCCAGCCGATCCTGTTGTCGTCACAGGTTCCTTGGAGGATGAAGCCCCCCCCCCCCCCCACCCCACCCCAGGGACCCAGACCAAAACAATTTTCCGTGTGGTTTGATCAGAAGGCCCTAGATTCTTTCTCCTGCTCCCAACAAAAACTGCTTGATTACCTGCTACACCTTTCAGAAGCTAGTTTGAAGACTATTAGAGTTCATCTAAGTGGAATTGACGCATATCACCATGCTGTAGATGGTAAGCCTATCTGTGTAAGCTTATAGTTGTACGTTTCATGTGGGGCCTGCTTCAATTGAAGCCTCCCGTTGTCTTGGGATCTCAATGTGGTGTTAACTCAGCTGATAAAAGCTCCTTTTGAGCCACTCCACTCCTGTGACCTGAAGTATCTGACCTAGAAGTTCCTATTTTTGGTAGCAGTCACTTCAGCTTGCAGGATGAGCGAGCTCCAGGCCATATTCAAATGCCAGCGCACATAAAATCCAGCAGATACATGCATGGCCAGGCTGTACGCATGCTGAGCGCATTTTAGAAACGGCCTGAGCACATGTGTATCAAAAAGGGGCGGGGTATGGCCAGGACAGAGCCTGGACAGAACAGTTCCATTAGACACTGTCCTGGGGAAGCATGCACTGGCAGCTGGCTGGCACATGAAAGTTACTTCTGCTCCAAAGGAGCAGTAAGTATTAAAACAAAAAATTTGGGGATAGCTAGATAGGGGTTAGGGAGAGGAGAGGAGAGGGGAAAAGGTAGGAAGGGTAGATAGGGGTATAGGGAAGTTCCCTCCCACTCCGCTCCTTAATTGAAGCGGACTGGGAGGGAACTGGGGTAGGCCTACTCGCATTACTGCACGTTGTTTTTTTTAAAATTCCCCCCTCCGCGCACACGAGTCGCGACCTGCCCGCATATGTACACGTGGATATTAAAATCTGGTTTGCATATGCGCGCAGGAACCGTATTTTATAACATGCACACAGCGAACCGGGTGCACATAGATGCACACGCGCTTGTTTTAAAATTGACCCCCTTAGTGACTTATCCACCTTATACTACGTTTTTTCTTGACAGAGTGGTCTTACCTATGCACCCTAAGTTCCTGCCTAAGGTGGTGTTGGACTTCCATCTTAACCAGTTCATTGTCCTGCCAACTTTCTTTCCCAGGCCTCATTTGCACTAAGCCGAACAAATCCTGCACAGTTTGGACTAAAAAAGAGCCTTTGCCTTCTGACTGGAGTGGTCAGAAGCCCATAGACAGTCCACACAACATTTTGTTTCTTTTGATCAAAATAAGTGGGGGATCATCTTTTCCAAGTAGACGCTCTCTAATTGGCTAGCAGATACATTTCCTTCTTTTATATCCAGGCGGGACTGCATTTTGAGGGTCATGATAAGGCTCACTCTTCGAGCCATTTCAGCTTCAGTAGCCCACATAGGAATAGTTCCAATAGAGAAGATCTGAAGAGCTGCAACTTGGAGTTCTCTCCACACATTCACATTGCATTATTGTTTGGATATGGATGTCTGATGTGACAGTAGGTTTGGCCAATCTGTCCTTCGGAACTTATTTGAAGTATAGAACCCAAATCTGTTCCTGCTAAGGGCCCGTTCTTTCTGTTCAGGCTTTCCCCCCTTTGTTACCAGCAAGATAGGTTATTGTTGTGCCCGTGGACACTTTCTTAGTGTTTAGTTGGTCCCTGTTTTTTTGAGGGGGGGAACCTGTAGCTAGGGATTCACCCATGTGTGAAGACTGCCGTCCTGCTTGTCCTCAAAGAAAGCAGAGTTGCTTACCTGTAGCAGGTGTTCTTCGAGGACAGTAAGATGTCAGTCCTCACAAAACCTGCTCACCACCCAACGGAGCTGGGTTTCCACTATGTGGGTGCTTTCCTTCTTTTATTGTAGTATTCCGAATTCTATGCTATAAGATTCAGGGGATCCCGTATGGATGCGTGGTCTGTTGCATGCATGAGCATGTTCAATGAGGCTCAATCATAGTTCTAGAAACTTTGACATACGTTTTCTCTGGGCTCCACCAGTGATATCACCCATGTATGAGGACTGGCATCCTGCTGTCCCCAGAGAGCACCTCAGGTAAGCAACTCTGCTTTTCCATGTGATTAGAAGGTATCAAGCTCAACCTTCTAAAGTCAGAAATGCTGTGGATGAGTAGAGTGGGAAGAACACTTTTTGTTCCTCTATCTATGGAATTATGCTGCAACCTAAGGCTATGCTACGTTGCCTAAGAGTTTGACGTGACACTTACTATTTATTTTTATTTATTTATTTGGAGACTTTTATATACCGAGATATAGCAAGCTGCCTTCACTCCAGTTTACATTTTTAACAATTTATTACAGACGTAAACAGTAAAACCAAGCTATATCTTAACTTAACGCATTAGAAACCATTCTATATATGGGCGAATTGAGCAGAAAATGTTTAGAGTACAAACAGAGTACGGACAGGTATTACAGATAACCAGCATATTAAAAGTAGAGTCTAAACAGGTCTCACAGTGTAATAGTAATGTCTAAGCAGGATACAAACTGGTAATGATAATCATATTTCATAAGGAGACTCGAGAACGCCATCGAGTCACCAGAGTGTGGGCAGTCTGATTATCCAACACCATCTGTGAATGTCTATCAGAATATCCAAGTTTTGAGTTCCTTTTTAAATGATTTGATGTCGCTGAGTGTGCATAAGTAGTCTGTGTTACGTTTGGGCAGTGATCCGGTGTAGTGAACACCACCTTCAGGAGTGACTCCAGGTGGAGAGAGACAGGGATAGCTGGAAGGTCTCTGATGATGGCTGGGAAGGAATGTGATGCGGCAGGAGTGTATGGAGCTGGGCGATGGCTGTGATATATAGAGCAGAGTACTGGCTGGGAACAAAGTCAAGGTCCAGGCAAGGTGAAGGCAGGAGGCAGGCAACAGAGTCAAAGTCCAGGCAGGGTCACAAGAACCTTATAGCAAGACAGAGAGCCCGAAGGCCACACACACACACGACAAGGCAGAGGGCCTGAAGGCCACACACACACAGCAAGGCAGGAGACCCGAAGGCCACACACACACAGCAAGGCAGGAGACCCGGAGGCCACACACACACAGCAAGGCAAGGCAGAGGGCCTGAAGGCCACACACAGCAAGGCAAGGCTAGAGCAGGGAGCCCAACAAGCTCGATGCCGAAGCCCTGGAGTCTAGGGTAGGCAGGGCTATAAAGGAACATCCAAGACATAGAGCAGATGGATTGGGCCAGCCAGGAGAGCCTGCTCTTGAAGGACCCCTGGTGGTGAGGCGGTTGCACAGCAGCCATAGCCGTAACAGTACCCCCCCCCCCCAGGCCTCCCCCTCCACATGGATCCCAACTCTGTAGGAGGTACAGAATAACAAAATCGGCCCCTCCTGAGTTGCAGTGGCAGGTTCACTCCCCTCCTGGGGTGATGTAACTAATTCAACCCCTTCTCGGGGCGACCAAGCAGTCTCAGACCCCTCTTGGGCTGATTCGAAGAAATCTACTCCTTCCTGGGGCAGTGAAGCAGTCTCAAACCCCTCCTGGGGCGACCAGGCAGTCTCAAACCCCTGAGATGATGCGATGAATTCTACCCCTTCCTGGGGTGACGAAGTAGTCTCAGACCCCTCCTGGGGTGACCGAGCTGTCTCAGACCCCTCCTGGGGTGACCAAGCTGTCTCAGACCCCTCCTGGGGCGACCAGGCAATCTCAAACCCCTGGGGTGATGCAATGAATTCTACCCTTTCCTGGGGTGGCGAAGCGGTCACAAACCCCTCCTGGGGCGACCCAGCAGTCTCAGACCCATCCTGGGGCAACCAAGCAGTCTCCGACCCCTCCTGGGGTGACCAAGCAGTCTCCAACCCCTCCTGGGGCGATGCGATAATTTCTACCCCCTTCCTGGGGCAGCGAAGTGGTCTCAAGCCCCTCCTGAGGTTGCACGGCAGGCTCAGGCCCCTCCTGGGGTTGCACGGCAGGCTCAGACCCCTCCTGGGGTGACCAAGCAGTCTCAAACCCCTCCAGTGTTGGCAGCAGGACTGGTTCGGACCCCTCCAGGGGCGGCAGCAGGACCGGTTCGGACCCCTCCTCAGGCAGCAGGGTAATGGAATCTGTTATGGATGGTTCACCAATAGTGGAAGTACTTGTGATGGAACGAAGGGAGGATAAAGACTGGACGGCTAAGGACTTGGTAAGCAGAGATGAATCCTTGAAGCCTAGATCATGATTCCCTGGTTCTGAAGGGTGGACAGGCAGCTTGTTAAAAGAACAGGCAGCTCTGGAACGTCTTGAGGCACAGTTCGTTAGTCGTGACCAGGCTGCAGCTGAGGGAAGCAGAGCTCTGCTCAGGTTAATTAGCTTTCTCTGCTTTAGGAGAGCTTGTTTCTGAAACCCCCGTATGGCAGTCACGGGAGCCTTCTTGTCCAGGTGAGTTTGTGGGCTTTCTAGAAGATAGCTTGTGCTTTTAGGAGCAGTTTTCTGTAGGGTTTCATGTAGTAATGAGCTATCAAGAATCCTAACCTTCATAGTTGGACCAGAAGCAGAATGCAGGGTAGTCGAGCTGACTGTTCTTCCTAATGAAATAGCTGGTCCTATAGCTGAGCAACAGGGGCAAGGTTTGTCTGGTGGTAATAGGCTTGGGATACACGCACACTTCTACCATCCAGGCTTAGGAGTAGAACAGTTCAAACATTCCTGGTAGACAGAAACATTTCTCTTGTAGCAGTTACTGCAGGCCCAATGTTCCTGATCTGCAAGCTGACAGGCTAGAGAGTTCTGGTAGCTTGGGTAATTCAAGGTCTGACAGGAATTGCAGGTATAAAACCTTTGAGACTGAGGCATGTCGTGGTTTGAGAGAAAAAAAATTGACTCACCGGGTTGACACAAAGTTCTATCTCTCTCTCTGGAGGGTGGCTTCGGCATACTGTAACATTTGGGCAGTGATCCGGTGTAGTGAACACCACCTTCAGGAGTGACTCCAGGTGGAGAGAGACAGGGATAGCTGGAAGGTCTCTGATGATGGCTGGGAAGGAATGTGATGCGGCAGGAATGTATGAAGCTGGGCGATGGCTGTGATATATGGAGCAGAGTACTGGCTGGGAACAAAGTCAAGGTCCAGGCAGGGTCAAGGCAGGCGGCAGGCAACAGAGTCCAGGTCCAGGTCCAGGCAGGGTCAAGGCAGGCGGCAGGCAACAGAGTCAAAGTCCAGGCACGGTCAAGTCAGGTGGCAGGCAACAGAGTCAAAGTCCAGGCACGGTCAAGTCAGGCGGCAGGCAACAGAGTCAAAGTCCAGGCAGGGTCACAAGAACCTTATAGCAAGACAGAGAGCCTGAAGGCCACACACACACACACGTCAAGGCAGAGGGCCCAAAGGCCACACACACACACACGACAAGGCAGAGGGCCCAAAGGCCACACACACACACGACAAGGCAGAGGGCCCAAAGGCCACACACACAGACGACAAGGCAGAGGGCCCGAAGGCCATACACACACGGCAAGGCAGAGGGCCTGAAGGCCACACACAGCAAGGCAGGAGACCCGGAGGCCACACACACACAGCAAGGCAGGAGACCCGGAGGCCATACACACACAGCAAGGCAGGAGACCCAAAGGCCACAACACACAGCAAGGCAAGGCAGAAGGCCCGAAGGCCACACACAGCAAGGCAAGGCTAGAGCAGGGAGCCCAATGAGCTAGATGCCGAAGCACTGGAGTCTAGGGTAGGCAGGGCTATAAAGGAACATCCAAGACATAGAGCAGATGGATTGGGCCAGCCAGGAGAGCCTGCTCTTGAAGGACCCCTGGTGGTGAGGTGGTTGCACAGCAGCCATAGCCGTAACAGTCTGGTAAGGAGTTCCATGATTTTGGCCCCGCAATGGAGAAGGCTCTGTTCCTAGTGTTGGAGAGCTTTGCTGAAGGGAGAGGGGGTATGGCTAGATGCAGTTTGCTGGTTGTTCTTGTTGTGCATTGAGTTTTGTGTATCTGGATCATGTTCTCGAGGGCGGTATTGTGTGTTCTGTAGACTGCGTTGTGTAAGATTGTTAGGGATTTGAACCTGATTCTTTGTTCGACCGGTAGCCAGTGAAGACTTCTTAGGACGGGGGTGATGTGGTCTGATTTTTTCTTGCCAGTTAGGACTCTGGCTGCGGCATTCTGTAACAGTTGGAGAGGTTTTAAGGTGGATTTAGGAAGGCCGATTAGGAGCGAGTTGCAGTAATCGAGGCTGGTGAAAATAAGTGATTGTAGTACAGTTCTGAATTCTTGTTGGTGTAGGAGCGGTTTAAGATGTTTGAGAATGTGAAGTTTATGGAAACCTTCTTTTGCTTTTGTTGCGATGTTCTTTATGTAATTTAGTTAGTTGTCAATCCAGATGCCGAGGTCCTTAGTACTATTCTTTAGTTGTATGTTAGTGTCAATTTGTAAGGAAGGAAGTTGGGTTATGTGTCCTGTGTTGTTTCTTTCAATGAGGATTCATTCTGTTTTGTTCATGTTGAGGCATAACTTTAGGTGGTTTAACATGTTTCTAATTGGGATGAGGTGACTTGCTGTTAGACTCAGTGCGTCTTCGATCGTTGAGGTTATAGGAATGAGGAGTTGTATGTCGTCGGCATACATATAGTATGTTATGCCTAGGCTAGAAATGAGTTGGCAGAGTGGGAGTAGATATATATTAAAGAGGGTGGCCGAGAGGGCGGACCCTTGTGGTATCCCGGTATCAAGTGGGAATGGATCAGAGGAGTTGTTGTTAAAGGTTACTTTGAAGAACCTGTCGTTTATGAATGAGGTGAACCAGTCGAGTGTTTTGCCTGAGAGACCTATGCTTGTGAGTCTTTATATCAGGCTTTTGTGGTCTATGGTGTCGAATGCCGCAGAGAGATCTAGCAGGATTAGTAAGTGGTTTCGTTTATTGTCGAAGCCTCTTATTATTTTGTTTGATAAATTGAGTAGCAGGGTTTCTGCACTGTGATTTTTCCTGAAGCCGTGTTGTGAAGGATGTAGTATTTTGTTGTTCTCTAGGTGTTCATTGAGCTGTATCAGTGCTGCTTTCTCAGTCATCTTTGCAAGTAAGGGAAGGTTAGAGATAGGACGGTAGTTATTCAAATCATCTGGAACTAAATTCTTTTTTTTTAGTATTGGAGTAATAGTTGCGATTTTTAATTTAGTTGGTAGTTCACCTTCTTCAAGAGATTTGTTTATGATAGCTGCTATGGTTGGGGCAATTATGTGTGCCATTTCTTTTAGCATTCGGGTTGGAATAATGTCTAGATCATGACACGCTGGGTTTATTTTCTTTAGCATTTTTTCAGCTTCAATATTTGAAATTGGGTTGAAATTCGACCATGGTGTAATCTTTGTTGTGTCCTGAGGTTCTTCTGTGATTGATGATCTGTTGAAGGTGCCAGTTATTTTGTTTATTTTATTCTTAAAGAACATGGCAAGGTCTTGGATTAAAATCTTTGTTTCAGATGTGGGGGTGTTATTGTTATTCTCATCTGTGAGGTTTCTCACAATGTTGAAGTGGGAGTTGGAGTTATTTGTTGAGTTTTTTATCTTTTGACTATAGTAGTCGCGTTTGGTGTTCAGAATTGTTTTTTTGTAGGTGGCGAGTTGTGAGCGGTATCTTTGCAGGGTTACAGGGCATTTGGTTTTACGCCATTCTTTTTCCATTTTCCTAAGGTTGGATTTCATTGATCTAAGGTGAGAGTTGAACCATGGGTTATTTTTTTCTCGTTTTTTTTTTAATCAGTTTCAATTTCTCGGGGTTTATGTTATTTGCAGTTTGTTCTGTTAGGTGGAACCAGGATTGAGTGGCGTTGTTGATATTGGAGAGGTCTAGGTTTGCTAGCTGTTTTCCTAGTTCTAGTCTGAGTAAGTCGGGTTGGATGGGAGGTCTGTATTTGAAAGATAGTGGTTCATTAGATTTTGTCAGGTGATTGGTTTGTACTTTTGTCTTGCATTGTAATAGATGGTGATCAGACCACGGGACTGGTGTGGAAGTAATTGATGTTTCTGAGAAGTAGTGGTTGTTGAAAATCAGGTCCAAGGTGTGGCCTGCTTTATGAGTGGGGTTGTTCACTAGTTGGTTCAGATTTAGGCTGGAGAGCATGTCGAGCAGGGTTTGGCAGTTTTGTGATCTGGGGTTTTTGTCGATGTGGAGGTTGAAGTCTCCAAGAATTATGGTAGGTGTTTTCAGGCTAATGTTTGTTACTAAGAATTCTAGTAGTGGGGAGATCTCATTGTCTAGCAGTTGGGGGGGGAGGGGGGGGGGGGCAGTAAACTAGGCATAGTTGTAGGAATGGGTATACTAAGGATGGGTATGCAGATATCTGCTCCTTCATGTGTCTTCAGCAGATTCATCAATTGCAGTTATTTTTCTTGATACGACAGATTTGGCTTCTATTATCCATTAATTAATTATGAATAGAACTGATTACTGCAATCTTATAGTAGCTTATAGATCACAGTAGTATGTATATTGCTGGGGAGTAGAATGAGTGTCATATCATGCCTATTCTGAAGGAGTTGCACTTGGTTGTCTGTTGAGCCCAGTTGAATTTTAAGGTGATTTCTATAATTTTTAAGTGTTTCAACCAGTTGGGTCCAGCTTATTTGACTTCTCTATTGCAGCATTACCAGCTGAGAAGGTCTTTAAGGTCTGCATAGCAGGCTCTTTTGGTTAAACATTCACTGGGAATACCAAAATGTGCATTTAGCTGTTTTGATCTGGCACACTGGAAGTCCATTCCACTAGATGTGTTACCTAGTTTAAATAAAAGAATGTCGAGAACTTGTGATTTGTGCAGGCTTATGGCTAGGTCTGTAGACTGGATGGGGTTATTTTTTGGATTTTGTGCTATGGATTTTATTTTGTGTGTTGCATTAAATATGTACTTGACTGTGTTGCTTTTATGGAATCCTCTTCAGGCTTTCAGGGATATTGTGGAATATCAAAAATAAGCAAATAAATCTCATTCAGAAACATATTAGATCATTACATTTCTTAATACTCCTGTATTCTGAAGTTATACAGTTTTCCTTTAAAATAACCAATGATTTTTCATACACAAATTTGCTAGGCAGAAGAATTTATAAACTGATTAGCTTAACAGAAAAATAATTATTTCTTAAAATCCATTTTTGTATCTTCAAATTGTTTCCTGTTGCCTTTTCTGTATTATCCAAAGTGAACATAGGGAGGATAATTTTCTAAGGGACTTCTATGAGTATAACAGTGTTTTATGTGCAGAAATGGCTTTTTACAAAATTGTCCGTCTGATATGCAAGTCAGCTTAGCTACATTTGTAATGCTCTTGCATAAGTTTACTCAGACTGAGTGGAGGCGTTACAGAGGTGGACTTAAGGAGGGATTTTTCAGTTATGCACATATTTAAACATTTTCAAAAGTATGCTCATTAAATTTCTTGAAGAATTTCTGCAGACACTTGGCAGGTGTGTGGGTAATTTTGGTGGAATAATTTTGAAAAGGGGAAATGAGGGTATAATTTCCCTTTGAAAATTAGTATAATTTATGTAAATATATGCCATCTAAGTTATGTGGACTGTTTCATAATTACCCCCATAGTGTAATACTACATCAGATATTGATCTTTTATTACAGTAACTGTATAATTCCATGTCAAAAGGAAAAGAATGAACCAGTCCTGCTTTAACTCCATTGAATGCATGGAGATGTAATTTAGTTTTCCTTAAGGAAAACATGACTACATCATCATGCATAAAATAGAGTAAAACCAGCACTGATTCAGCCTGTTCCTTTGACACAGAGCTATTTAGTCCCTATCCCTCTCAAGTACTCAAACAATAAGATGTCCATGGTAGAAAGTGGCCCGCTGGCCTAAGCTCCATGTTCATTTATTTCCCTTTGTGGACTGTGATTCCTGGAACAGTTATGGTGAAAAAGAAGTGGAGCCTGTGGGCTTCTCCTATGAATCTGTGTCTCTTCAGATTGGACCGATGGACCAATGTGTTTCTCATGCAGTCTCTTCTCCAGTTGAGTGGATACAGTCTCTGCCAGAGCTCGAAAATGCCAACACAGTCATGATGACACAGAGAAACATCGGCAGTAGGAGGGGGGAATATTTTGGCTTTATTACTGGCTATGGATGAAGAAACTAAACCAGAAATTGTGGTAGAGAGCATTTTGCCTTCCATTGAAGAGGAGAAACTTTCTGTAGAGCCTAGCAAGTGACAGAGGCCAACAGTGCGGCTTCAGGGGGAACACCATTGAGCACAAGATGGAAGGAATGGCAGTCAAAAACGTCTCTCCTTACATCTGAGAGAAAATAGTATTATCCAGAAACAATGTTTTGGTAAAGTCCAAGATTGTAAATTTAGATTCGTTATGGACCGCTGTTTCAACTATGGAGCAGTCTCTTTCTAGGTACTTAGATGACATCTCAGGTACTATAAACGAAGTGTTAGCAAATTCCTACTCTTATGATAATCCTTTTGATAGACCATAGGTGTTCCTGAGTTTCAAGCTATTAAGACAGCTGCTGTTAATAATAAAATGGCCCCGAGAGTGAAAGTTGAAAACTTAGAAAATACCAGCAAGCAGCTACACTTTAGGCTTTTGAATTTCCCAAGTCCATATTCATCTGCCCAAGGAATATGCTTGAAAAATATACCTTTTTGAAATGTTGAAAATGCAGGAGACAGGGACAGATTTGTGTTTCTGCTGCCCACTCTGCCCCATTGACCTCTGAATCCCACCCCCATGAATCTCCGATTTCCAGCCATGAATCCCTGATTAATGTGCTCTTCCTGCAGTCCTCTGATTTGATTCCCACCACACTCTACATCTATGATCCTTTGCCTCCAGCCATCCAATGCAGAGCTCAGGTTTCCCACTCTACCTCCACCATTATCAAAAATGAGTGAGTACAGGGACCGAGTCAGGCCGAGCCATGCACTGAGACCCCACTCATCTGGGCTTCTATGAGGCACCTGTGAGCACATGACTTAGTGCCTGGCTTGCAGAAAGATCTTTAAATAGTTGCTGCAAAGTCTGACAAAATAGCAAGAAACAATTGATCAGCAGCCCAATGGCAGGAAACAGATGTTCAGTGCAGAATTAACAAATCCCATGGTCACTGATTTTTTATAATGGTGGAGGTAGTGCCAGAGCCCAGGGTTCTGCAGAGCAGCAGCAGAGGGAATCAGATCAGGGAGAGGAAAGATCAGCAGTGAGATTAGAGGTCCACAGGGTAGAAGAAATAGATAAACTATTGATAATCTGCCAGATATTCGCAACCTGAACTTGCCACTTGTGGAAACAGAATACTGGACTCAGTGGACCTTAGTTTGAACCAGCATAACACTTCTTATGTTTTTATTAAAGGGCCAGGAACTTTGATGTTCCACCCCCATGTCCCAAATTGTGCTGCTCTAGGCATAGGCCTAGTTAGCCTATTGGGAAATGCAGGCCTGGCAGCCAGAATCTTTTCCTCTATTGTCAAAAATGTATTACCTGCCTCAGAGGAGATATTAGAGAACTGATGAAGAGGCTTTGTTGGGTCAGCTTTCTACTGACAGTTTGGATGCCAGTCAGTTACTAAAGAGGCCAGCATAAGTACATCTTAGTATCACCACTCTGTTGGCTTCCTGTATTTTCCACATATTCCGAGATTGGATCTTAAAAACATATTTCCACCATAGGATACAACTTTTTATGGGGAAAAAAGTTTTAGATTTTTGTGGCCGTCTCTAGGGCTACCCAAGAGAGATGTAAACAATTTTTTTTTTTTTTTTTTTTTTGCTTCACCAAGATGCTGTTGCTCTTGGTGATCATTTTGTATTAAGGTTTCCCTGTAAGTGTTGTATTAAGTGTCAAGAGGTTAGATATATATTCATTGACACCTCTCATTTGAAATCCTTCCTGAGAAGCTAGTCTGCAGCCATTACAGAAGTGTCTTCTGACCATTGTTAATTTCTCCTCAGAGCATTAGATATAGGAGGTCTATTTCGTTGTTGCATTTATATTTAATTAGTAGACATCCCTGCTGTTATTCACGTACTTGAGTAAATTGGCTCATGTTTTCCTTTTTTTGTTTCGCTGTCCTTTTTGAAGGCTTAAAGGACTTTAGCTCAGAATTTATTTCTTCTTTTCCATATTAAGGAGCCTATTTTTCAAATCACCATAATGCACATCATTAGTAAATACAATAGGCCCTTGAGTTTGTTTGTCTGAGAGAGTTTTTCTAATGGTCCATTGCATTTCTTCATGTATATTATGTACAGTAAATGCATTATTAGTTTAAAAAAGTATAATTATCATCTTCCAGTTTAAATAATTTTAGTTTCCCTACTCTTCACTTACATGCAGAATGTTCCTTATCCAGCTCTTGATTCATCTAACGGTTGACCTCAAGCACAACAGAGAGTTCAGCTGAATGACAGAAAAAGGTCTTATTTTCTTTCCTCTTTGGTTGGATATTTTATTTACTTACTACTATGTCCCAAAACTTGGTGTTGAATGATTAGTATTTCTATGGCAACTCAGGCTACAATTTTTTTAATTTTTTTGTGGCAAAAGGAAAATGATGCTGGCTGAATATTTTCAGGATTTTCGGCATTATATAGCTCAGGAATGTTGTAGCATTGATGCCATAATACTTGCCTTGTTTTAAAATTGGTGATTTATTTTTAGATATTTTTCTAACTCATGAGTAAGGTCCTACCTAAATTGTGAGAATATCTTCACATAGTTGCTGCAAAGCTAGACAAAATTGCAAGAAACAGCTGGTCAGCAGCCCAACAGCAAGAAGCAGATGTTTGGTAAGGCCTTACTTATATTGCAGAAATAGCAGATCCTGTAATATTAGACTGCCACCATAATATAAATAGGACCATAGCCATGAGCAAAGACGTAAAGCTTTATGTGGTAATCACAGTATGAGTCCATTAATTAATTTGCCTTGATCAAAAATTCTGCTGAATCTTCTTTTTCTTAAGACCTTGACATTTGCTAAGGTTTTGTCTCAAGTACAATTCTAGAACAAGTTAATTTGCTGTTTACTTTCCTGCTTAATTTGAGAGCATAAGTTATGGCCAATATTTAGCACTTTACACATGCTAGCTATGTAAACCCAGAATTATTTACATTTCAGCTTCATCTTTTTGCACATAAGGAAGGCATAAGGACAGAATTATTAAACCCACACAAAAGAGGACATTATTATTTTGTCTCTGATGAAGCATTCAGTTCAGTCCCTAGATATTAATGCAGCAACCTCTAGATGCTTATTGCAGAACCAAAGTAGGAATTGTCCCTAGTGTTCAGTTACTCAAACAGGGGGAACTGAGACAGTTGGCAAATTCATACAAAAGACTTAGAGTATGGTTGATTTAAAAGAAAATCACTTCATTGTGAGCATATGGGAAAATCTCTCAAAAGCATTAAATAGGTACATTTAGAAATGCTTTATTTCTTCAATGGCATAGTTTTTATGCATGCATTTTTTTTTTACATTTCATTTTTATTATTTGCATAGAATAAATATTAAGCAGTGGAAAAGTATAATCTATCCATAAAAGAAGTAGCCACATGAATTTTTCAAAGTGGTATAACTGTAATATACTTTGGAATCCCATTTGTTTGTAAGGTGTCATGTAAAAGCAAATTGTTCAAATTATAGATCTTATTTAGAAATTAAAAAAGGGTTGAATTAGCACAAGTTTGAAACTTGTAAGTAGAAGAGCCATTTGTCAAGGTTTCAACCCCGGCTGCTGTTCATGCTCACATCTTTCATATACATTCATATTTCAGTCATCTTAAAAACATGTTATCTAAATTGAGCATAACTCACATTTCCTTACTTCATTCTTGGATCAGAAATGGCTAGGTATTCAGGCTGCAAAGTCATAAGGAGTTTCCTTGGGAAAAATGAATTATCAGTAGGAGAACAGGTTTGTAGTTGAATGTTATTGTCTGGGCCAGGAAAGAGGAGGCTGGGAGAGAAGCATATTTTTTTTAAAAAGCTGGGATGCTGTCCTGGGGATTAAGGCTTAAATCACAGAAACCATAAGAATCATGCATTGCCACTAATCCTGCAATGATCCTCATTCTCTTCCAGTATAAAATTCAATGCTTGTTTAATTCTTTTTAGGCCTGTAGCAACTCGTGGGATTGCAATAACAATTTTTTTTTCCTGGCCCAGCAGCTTCTTCCTCCTTTCTTGGATTTCTAGCTCAATTGGATCCTGCCGCCAGTAGGGCAACGGCATTGTGAACTGTAATTCTCAGAATTTTTCATTGTATTTTGTTTTTTTACTCTCACTTTTCTCCCTCTAATAACAGCAACAGCCTTTGTTAAGGGGCCACAAATTATAACCCCCTTCATAATCTATGCATGTGCTAGTGCTGAGATTCCCTATCCTTCTGGGCTTTGACTACTGTCCTAGAAGAATAAATTATTCTTTGACCAGACCTCCCTCTCTTTCTTACACAAAACCACACAGCCATCAAGTCAATAATCATCTCTTAGCAAAATTGTTCTGACTGCATATACCCAAATTATATATTAAATTATTTGACTAAAAGTGATTACTATCTACATTACATGAAATATATGAGTTTATTCTCTTAAAGGAAAAAGTAATCTAATTCAGAGGCTTTGAGATTCATTCTTTAAGTTTTATGTAGAATTGAATATGGTGTGTTGTTCAGAGCTGTATGAGGCTGACGTTTCAATCTAGTGGACCATGGATGATCTTTATATAACTAGATATAATAGAAATAGATTTTACTGAATGCTGAGATTAAAAATTGATCTAATGTGTTTTCCCTGTTGGAAAAACTTAATAAAATGTACCTTTTCACACATTTCAGGGTTCATTCTGAAAGTTAACTCTCTCAATCTTAGTGCAATTGGTACATATCATCAGCTTACATAATAACAAAGTAATGACAGCAGAAAAAGGCCAAAATGGTCCATCCAGTCTGCCCAGCAAGCTTCCCAAGGTAGTAACTACCACTCCGTGCAGATTACCCGCACGTTTCTGTTTAAGGTAGTAACTGCCGCTTGGTACAGGTTACCTCCACATTTCTGTTAAGGGTAGTAACTGCTGCTCCGTGCAGGATACCCCCAAGCTTTTTTATTCATTCCCATCCTCTAGCCTTTAGGGCTCCACAGTATTTATCCCATGCCCCTTTGAAATCCTTCACAGTTTTAGTCTTCGCCACTCCTCCGGAAGGGCATTCCAGGCATCCACCACCCTCTCTGTGAAGAAATATTTCCTGACATTGATTCTAAATCTTCCTCCTTGGAGTTTCAAATTATGACTCCTAGCTCTACTAAATTGTTTCCATGGATCATTAAAACCTTTCAAGTATCAAAGGTCTGTATCATATCACCCCAGCTCCTCCTCTCCTCCAGGGTATACATATTCAGGTTCTTTAACCTCTCCTCATAAGTGTCATTCAATGGAGACCACCCACCACTTTGGTCGCTCTTCTCTGGACCGCCTCCTTCCTTTCTCTGTCAGGAGAGAAACTCCACTTCTTTACAGCTTTAACTGAAACCCTTCCTAAATCCTACCACAATGTTGTGGCACGTCAATGTGGTTTTCACCCAGCTGATGAAAGCCTCCCTTGAAGAATTTCAACTCTTATAAAAGTAAAAACATAAAATATGATGGAAAATAATGACAATAAGGTCCATCTAGTCTGCCCAATTGCAATGCTATGTACCATAGTTGATTTCTGGTTTTCTCTTCAAATCTTTGTAATCTATATTCATCTCTAGCCTTCAATAATTCCATTACAGTTTTTCCTCCACCACCTTCCTTGCCTGTTAGAACATTCCATGCATCTACATCCTGTTTATGAAGAATTATAATTCATGAACATATTGATCAGAACTGTCCACGGGGCCAATACCCGAAGCACTCTACTGATAATCCCTCTTTCAGTGAAAATGGAAAGCAGAACTGTGGAGGGGACTTCCTGAGTGTGTATGTGCCCAGGGGCAGCTCTGTGGTCAAAGACTGATTTGCTTACAGCTTGTAGTGAAGGCAGGCAACACAGTGGTGACTCTGGAAGAGGGGGAAAGGGAGTACAAATGGCAAAGATTTATGATAAACCAAGTTTTAGCTGGGACTTTAAACTTCTCCCACACCACCCCTCACCCACACACCCTAGTTTCCCTGTTCTTATATAGACTTGCTCACTTTAGGCCCGCCTACCCACCTCCTTTACTATTTTCTTTCCTTTTTTTTTGTATTTACCCAAACACAATTACAATAGCTTAACATAGAGCAGAACAAGACATAAGTCTACAGATTACCACAATCCACTGAGACTTGGGTATCAAAGGTCTTTCCATGCCCTGTCAACTTGTAGGCCATAAAGTCAACTTGTAGGCCATAAAGCAGCACCTCTCAATGCTTACCATAGGACAGCATCAGGTCAGCGGTACTTTTTTCTTTCTCTTCTAATGGCTCCACTACTCTTTTTTTTTTCCTCCTCTTTATGCTTACCCTCCCCAATCATGTTCCCCACTGCAAGCATTAAGTCCACTGTCTACATTTCCCGTCTCCCCAGCCATTGTGCCTTCTGCTCTGTCTAATGCTCTAGAGCTTCAGTTCTAACATAAGAATATGGCATACTGGGTCAGACCAAGGGTCCATCAAGCCCAGCATCCTGTTTCCAACAGAGGCCAAACCAGGCCACAAGAACCTGGCAATTACCCAAATACTAAGAAGATCCCATGCCACTGATGCAATTAATAGCAGTGGCTATTCCCTAAGTAAACTTGATTAATAGCAGTTAATGGATTTCTCCTCCAAGAACTTATCCAAACCTTTTTTGAACCCAGCTACACTAACTGCACTAACCACATCCTCTGGCAACAAATTCCAGAGCTTAATTGTGCGTTGAGTGAAAAAGAATTTTCTCCGATTAGTCTTAAATGTGCTGCTTGCTAACTTCATGGAATGCCCCCTAGTCCTTCTATTATTCGAAAGTGTAAATAACCAATTCACATCTACTCGTTCAAGACCTCTCATGATCTTAAAGACCTCTATCATATCCCCCCTCAGCCGTCTCTTCTCCAAGCTGAACAGCCCTAACCTCTTCAGCCTTTCCTCATATGGGAGCTGTTCCATCCCCTTTATTATTTTGGTTGCCTGTCTCTGTACCTTCTCCATTGCAACTATATATTTTTTGAGATGTGACAACCAGAATTGTACACAGTATTCAAGGTGCGGTCTCACCATGGAGCGATACAGAGACATTATGACATTTTCTGTTTTATTCATTCCCTTTCTAATAATTCCCAACATTCTGTTTGCTTTTTTGACTGCCGCAGCACACTGATCCGATGATTTCAATGTGTTATCCACTATGACACCTAGATCTCTTGCTGAGGTCATCTTTTGCTTATCACTGTCATCATACCTTCTCTTTGTACTCTTTTCTTCCTCCTTCTCCTCCTCCCTTTAACTGGATATATTGACTCCAATCCTGGCCCTCCAAGACAACTGCTACCCTATCTGTGTACTTCAACCCGTCACCACTCCAGTCTTATCACGATCGCCTTCCTTCCTACCTATTCTCTCCCTTTCTTATGTTCTCAGTGGAATGCCTGCTCTGTTTGTAATAAATTTGCATAATAATTCATGACCTCTTTATTTCTTATTCTTTTCTGCTTCTTGCTTTGATTGAGACTTGGCTTCCCCTGAGGACTCTACTTCTGTTGCTGCTCTCTGTCATGGAGGTTAACATTTCTCCCATATACCTCAATGGGTAGCCCTTAGTAGTGGTGTTGGGTCACTACTCTTCTCCTCTTGCAGGATGCAACCCTTTTTTTTTTTTTACCCGAATCCACTCTTTTTCTTTCTTTGAGGCCCACTCCATCCATCTTTTTATCCCGCTTTTGCTCCAGGTAGCTGTCATCCGTCATCCTCCTTCCATCCTGACTTTGATTGCTGGCTTTACTTCTTCCTGGAACCATCTTCCCCTTCTCTTGTTCTTGGTGACTTTAACCACCATATTGATGGCCCTTCTTACTTTTTGCCTCAAAGTTCCTCGCCTTTCATTCAGCCTCAAACTATGCTCTACTTCTCCCTCTCACTAACATGGCTACTGCATCAAACTAGTCCTTTCTTCCAACTGCTTTCTCGCAGTCTTCTCCATCTCTGTTCTTACTCTTTGACCAACATCTGATCACTTTCACATTTAGCCACTCTCCCCTACAGTCTCATCCAATCACTAGCAACATATTTAGGAATATCCAGGCTATTGATCCCCATATCCTCTTCAGTATTGTCTCATCTCTGATCTCCAACCTTGACAGAGTCTGTGAGTGAAACACTTTCTTCTTATAACACTGTTCTTTGCTTTGGACACCAAACCATAACCTTGGCTCAATTTCAGAATTTGCTTCTTCTGTTCCTGCACTCATTCAGCAGGTAATCTTTGGCTGAAATCCATTCTCATGCTGAGTTCATATATTTCAAATCCATGCTTGTCTTATTCAGACCTGCTATTATACTTGCTAAGTAAAATTAATATGGCCACCTAACAAACATCTTTGCCTCCACCTTCCCCTGCCCCCATCATTTCTATGCAACTTTCACCTCACTCCTCAAACTGCCTCTACCTCCCATCCCCTCTTCACGTTCTGCCCAGACTATGGCTGACCTCTTCTCTGAAAAGATTGACATGATTATTTGTGAATTTTCTACCATACCACCTCCTCTGTCCCCATTTCATTCATCTCCAATTCCTTTGAACACTGCTATACTTACTTTCTTTTTTGAAATCACAGAGGAGGAAACTTCCCATCTTCTCTCCTCCTCCAAACTCACTACTTGTTTCTATGACTCCATTCCCCCCCCCCCCCAGCTTTTCTGTTCTATGTCTCCCCTGCAGTCTTCATCTTCATCTATCACATCCTTAATCGATCCCTTGCCACTGCAATTGTCTCTCTTCCTTCAAATGTGCTGTGATCATACCTCAAATAACATTGATTGGATTCCAACTCCCTTGCTAACTATCATCTCATCTCCCTCCTCCTTTTCACATCCAAACTGCTTGAACATGCCATTCACTTCTACTTTCCTTGCTTTGTTTCATTCATGATCTGCTCCAGACTGGTTTTTGCTGTCTATATTCCACTAAAACTGCTTTTGCCAAGGTCTTCATTGACCTCAACCTTCTTGGCATATCCTCTGGTTTTGACACTGTTGATCACCATCTATTCCCTGTCACACTGTACTCCATTAGATTTCAAGACATTGTTTAATTTTAATTTTAATTTTCTTCATACCTCTCTCATCTTACTTATATTCTATCTTCTGGTGTTCTTCATCCACCACTATTCTGCTATCAGTTGGTATGCCTTAAAGCTCTATCCTAGACACTCTTGTCTCTTATCTCTACACTTCTTCCTTCAGAGCTCTGATCTCCTCCCATGGCTTTCAGTACCACTTTTATACTGAAGATTCCCAGATCTACCTCTCTATATCAGAAATTTCACCAATAATTTAGTTACAAATATCAAACACCACTACCTGAATGTCTAACTGCCATCTTTAATTTAACATGACCCATTCTGCAACTCCTCATTACCTATCTTCTTTTCTGTCTTTCTCTACACTTTTCCTTATGAACTCTGTTTCTGGGGCAAATTGTTCTTAACTGTGTCCTTCTCTACTGCCAATTCCCATCTCTGTACTTTTCACCTTGCTGAACTGTATGCTTGGAATAGAGTTCTTGAGTTGGTGCATCAAACTCCCTTTCTGGACAGTCAAATGTAGTCTGAAAGCTCAACTTTTTGAAGCTGCTTTTGAATCCATAAATAGACTTCCCATAGACTCAGAGAGTCAGTTTAGTAAGCTATTTAATATAATCTTAGTTTTACTCAAAAAAGACGACTATGGATTTTAAAAATGATCACTAAGCAAGCTTAGCTTGACCTATGGATTTATGAATTGCTTAAACACTAGGAGATATACAAGCAAACATACTTAACTGTTGGGAATACACTTAACATAGTAATATCAACGTGCATTAAATATATAACTCTTAGACAAAGTAATGAGCAACACAAACATTCTATTTTAGCTTCTGTGCAGCCAGCTACAGGCAAATTCATGCCATTATCATTTTCACCTAGTTAGTGTCTTCTACTTTAGACTCCTCAAAATTCTTATAAAATTGCCTTGCAAATAAGGTGGTTACATTTAAACCTGTATCCAAATAACATTTTGTAAATGCACCTCCTATTCTGATGTCTTTAACAGAACTCTTGCTTTCCAGTTCAGGTATCATAAAAAAATTTAAATAAATAAATCAGTAATTTGCATATAAAACCCTGTAACTGAGGGCACAAATTTTCGATCCGTGCCTCAATTTCACCTGTCTTGATGGCTCAGAAAACAAGATGAAAATGATTTTCGATGTCTCTCTGAGCTATATTCTCCCTAGTTGATAGCGTAACATTTTTCTATAATAGTCAGTAGACTAGCATAAGGGGTACAGTGTAGGCAAGGGATCAAGACGTAAAATACCACTCACTGCAGATATTTTGTGATGTATGCATTGTGAAAACAACCACTCACAGGGATTACATTGGCATAACTTATTTGTACTTGGAATTCCTAAATCTATGGTCCAGTAGATCATCACACTGCATGGCATTGTCCATCTGCAGGGGGGACTCAGATATGACCAAAACTAGTATTTTGGTTGGCGAGCTAACAGAGACCAGAGGAAGTGATGACTAGAAATTCTGTCTGGGTAGCAGAGGGAAGAAGAGCTTTTTCCATGCCCAACCTAACACATTTGTTTGACTGTGAACATTTGGCAGAGTGCATGAAGGTGTAGCTGAATTGAAGTATCCCCTCTACAGGGGATGGGGTGGGTGATGTGGAAGGGGACAGGGAAGATTTGGAAAAAAAAAATGAAGGCGCCAAAAAACCATTTCCTTTTGGATAGGTGATTTAGGTAGTACATTGCATCCAGGGTCGATACACTAATAAATATATCAACATAGTAGTTGTTGTCAGCTAAGGCCATGTTGGCATACCCTGTCTACCTAGTTGCTCCTGACTACTGAGTCCCTGCATACCCTACTCAATTTCTGGTCTGTTGTCTCCCTACTACCTTATCACTCACAAACCAGGATTCTTTCAGCGGTTTAATTGTTGCCATCTCTGCTGGCAGGCGACTCCAGACATGATCTACTTTCTTAATAGAGAATAGCATCATAATTCCTCTGAGCCTTCCTCTTCCCAACTTCTCATTGTGGTCTTTGGCTCCTAAGTTGCTTTTTTTGGAAAATGCCACCTTCTTTCCCTGACAAAGATTTGAATGTTTCTATTAATCCACCACTTCCACCCCCTCCTTCCCTCGTTTGTTTTTTTTTTTCTTTCCTCCAGTGAGTGCATTTTGAGTTAAGTCTCTCTCTGTGTAGAGCTTATGTTGGAGGTACTACACCCTTTTTGTGGCCCTCCTTTCACTATCTTTGGAAATGCTGATTAAGTAGAAATAGGAATATTAATAACAGAAGGATAGTGAGGAATGCTATAGGCCCTTTTGTGGATAAAGTATACAATTATTAGGATAGGGACACAGCAGAAATCCCAAAGTACTTTTTGCTTAGGGTTTATGCCAGAAACAATGAGCAAGGAAGACAACTCAAGAAGAGTACGATACACAGTAATGTTTACATAATCTAAGAGCATGTAAATGAAGAACTGGAGCATGAAGTGATTGAATTTCATCCATGGATATTATGAGAAACCGGGTAAGGGGTTATATTTATTTATTTATTTTTATTTATTTAACATTTTTATATACCGAAATTCATGTAGCAATGTTACATATCAATTTGGTTTACATTATAACATTAAACAGGCACGACAGAGTGCAATTACATCAAACAGGAGGATAAACTTGGATAAAGAACTGGGGATTAAAGAACAAGAAATTACAATAAATAATGTAGTCTGATCTCAGTTATACATTTTTTTTGGAATCATTTATTGCAGCACATGCGCAGACCCCATGTTTTAAAAAGCATTCTTAACCAGAACAAGCTATAAGCTGCTTAACTTAATGTTGGTTTCATGAAAAAGACTGGAGGCCATTATAAAAGAGAAGGTGTTTCCACTCATGGAGGGGAAAGTAATGAACATCAAGAGTCAGTATGAGTGCTGGTATAGCAGGTGCTAGCACATCAGCATTAGTAAATCTTTCCAGATTGTTTGCAGTAAACTTGATAGGGGGAATACGACTAATATACTTAATTTGGATTTTGCTAAAGTTTTTCATATAGCACTGTTTTCAAATTATGGATGATGTGTTTTAGAGAAAGATACCTATTTGTGACTAAGAGCATGAGAACGTTGCCTAATAAGTTACCATACTGGCTCAGAAAAGGGTCCATCAAGCCCAGTATCCTGTTTCCAACAGTGGCCAAACCAGGCCACAAGAACCTGGCAATTACCCAAACACTAAGAAGATCCCATGCTACTGATGCCAGTAAGCAGTGACTATTCCCTAAGTCAACTTGATTAATAGCCGTTAATGGACTTCTCCAAGAACTTCTCCAAACCTTTTTTAAATCCAGCTACACTAACTGCACTAACCACATCCCCTGGCAACAAATTCCAGAGTTTAATTATGCATTGAGTGAAAAAGAATTTTCTCCGATTAGTTTTAAATATGCTACTTGCTAACTTCATGGCGTGTCTCCTAGTATCCTAAAAAGTAACTGATTCACATTTACCCATTCTAGACCTCTCATGAATTTACAGATTCGGAATTTGCTGGATGGGAGATGTCAGCTGCTCAGAATTATTGGCACATCTATAAAAAAATAAAATAGCAGATGTATACTTTTGATTGATCATTACGTACAAACACTAAGTTGGGAAATAAAACCTGTGCGATTAATTGCTAATAAACTAGTAACATATATACAGATTCAAGCAGCAGGAGACAAAGCCAGGCACGTGTTGGCTTGCATTGAACAGAGGTGTCTGTGCTGTGACTGCTATCACTTAATAATATTTCAGTGATCTGACAAACATAATAAGCAGCAGTAATGCCGTTAGTTCAGGTGACACCAAAACGTTATATTGTAATTACATAGGAGCTTTAAGCAAATATGCCAAAAGCTGACAGATGAGATGTAAAGTGGTCTGGTGCAATTTAAACAGGGCTTCTCAGAGCCCACCAGCCATTCGTGTTTTCAGGATATCCACAACAAATATGCATGAAATAAATTTGTGTACAATGGAAACCCAATGTATGCAGATTAATCTAATGCATATTTCCTGTGGATATTCTGAAAACCCAATAGGTAGGGGGTCCCGAGGGCAGAGTTAAGATGCTCTCATATAGAGCTTGGGCAGAAGTACAGATAGATACAGTATACTTGTAAAGGACTGTCCTTGTTAATACCAACCAGGAAAATGATTTGAGCATGTTAGTTGGTAGTAAACAGGGAATGTATATATATAAAGCCTCTTAACAGCCATGAAAGCTGAATGCATCTTGGTGTGTATTAAACAAGATGAATCAAAGGATAAAGATGTCCCCCTTGTACTGTATAAAGGCATCATTGAGCCACATTTTGAGCCTGGTGGTTCAATTTTGGACATCCAAACTCAAGGTACCCGTGAAAAAAAAAAGTCAGAAAAGGCCACCAAGCTAATAAAGGTAGCATGAAGGCCTGGCATGTAAAAAGATTGTCCAAACTGGCACTGTTTTCCTTAGAAAAAAAGTTAATTGAAACATGGGCAGATATATAAATGGCCCTACTAGGCTCATGCAGGTGATCTTTTTACACCATGAAGAGCAAATAAACTAGGAGTTAAGTTTAAGTAGAGTTCAGCATTTCTGGAGGAAAGGGTTTTTACTCATTGGTAGCATTATGGAACATTTTGTCACCAGAAATGTTCTTGATTATAGCACAAAATAACTTGAGAGAATTGCTGATCCTTTGGAAGAACAGAGATTGGAGGGCCAGTTTATTAAAGGGTGTTTGAACGCTAGGTGTAATGCATGTTAGAATCCCACAGCAAATGTGAGATTTACTAAAGGGCATTCAGCCTGTGGTGAATCCCATATTCACACTGGAACACCTGAGGATCCCCTTTTCCTCTCACATGAATTTTGATGCTGATAAAGTAGGAGCAGCTGGGCATTGCTCGTGCCCAAGGAGACCTATACCTTCAATTTGCAGTAGATGGGACTAGTAGGGAGGTCAGGGAAGGACAAGAGAAGGAGGGGATACCTGGGGGGGGGGGAGGACTTATTTGCTATTCAGCTGGGGGTGGGATTGATGTACAGGGGGAGTAGCATTAATTACAAGGGGCAGGGTTTGTGCAGAGAAGGGGCATTATGTACGGTGGGGGGCATTCTCATTAGGGAGGAGGATACTGTCTTTGGAAGAGATGAAGGCTCGGAGCAACTTGCTCTATTGTTGGCCAGAGAGGGGAGGATAAGAGCCTCGGCCTGCCAATGCTTCCAGGAGAACTTAACTACAGTGTTTGAGGTGTAGTTAACTTTTTGAGACTAAATCCAAATTGTGAGACTTATCACAATCTGCATGAGGATATTAATATTAATGAGCTCTTTTGCACGCATTTGCGTGTGAGCAACTCATCAAAATTTGTGTCACATTGATGAAGAAATTTCAGATAGATTGATAACACTAAGTGAGTGTTTCCAATCATGAGCATTATGAGCATAAGTTAATTAATTTTATGAACCTTTGTTTTTACATCTGGCTGTATATTACGGGAGATGATCTTTTTCTGTATATGGGTGAAAGATGAACCTTATACTCTGTATTGTTGGGAAAAAGATATTGTTAGTTGAATAAAAATTGGCACCAAAAAAAAACACATTGCCTTACTGGGTCAGACCGAGGATCCATCATGCCCAGCCATTGTTTCCAACAATGGCAATCCAGGATACAAATACCTGGCAAGTACTCAAACATTAAATAGATCCCATTCTAATGCCAGTAATAAGCAGTGGCTATTTCGTAAGTCAACCCAGATAAACTAACAATCCTCTGGCAACAAATTCCAGAGTTTAATTATGCGTTGGGTGAAAAAGAATTTTCTTCAATTTGTTTTAAATGTGTCACTTGCTAACTTTATGGCGTGCCCCCTTGTCCTTGTATTATATGAAAGAGTAAACAACTGATTTACATTAACCCGTTCTAGTCCTTTCATGATTTTATAGACTTCCTTCTTATTCCCCCTCAACTGTCTCTTCTCCAAGCTGAACAGCCCTAACCTCTTTAGTCTTTCCTCAGAAGGGAGCCGTTCCATCCCATTTATCATTTTGGTCGCCCTTCTCTGTAACTTCTCCAGTGCATCAATATATTTTTTGAAATGTAGATTTGATCATGGTATTCAAGTTTTGTGCCTGAGGCAATGGAGGGTAAAGTGACTTACCTAAGGTCACAAGGAGTGACAGCGGGACTCGAACCCTGGTCTCCTGGTTCGTAGCCCACTGCTCTAACTACTAGGCTATTCCTCCTTCCCTCACAAATAGGAGATAAAATTAAATGTGTATATAAGTGCAAGGTGATGCATATAGGGAAAAATAACCTATGCTGTAGTTACACAATTTTAAGTTTCATATTAGGAGTTAAGACCCAGGAAAAAGATCTAGGCCTCATATTGGACAATACACTGAAATTGTTGGCTCAGTGTGCTGCAGCAGTTAAAAAGCATTCAGATTGTTAATTATTATTAGGAAGGGAATGTGTATAAAACAGTTGTAAGCCATCTGGAGATAGGGAAATACCTACACTACCTGAATGTAAACCGATGTGATATCTCAGATCAAATGTCAGTATATAAAAAATAATAAATAAATAAATAAAATTTGGATGCTCAATCTTCCCATCTCACAAGGTCCTCCTGCAATTTACCACTATCCACCTGTGAATTAATTACTCTGAATAATTTTGTCATCTGCAGATATGATCACCTTACTCGTCATCCCCTTTCTGGATCATTTATAAATATATTAAATAACATCAGTCCAAGTATAGATCCCTGAGGCACTCCACTGTTTACATATTTCCACTGAGAAAACTAACCATTTAATCCTACTTTGTGTTTTTTTGTTTTTTACCCAGTTTGTAATCCACAAAAGCACATCGCTTCCTATCCCATGACTTTTTAATTTTCTTAGAAGCCTCTAATGGGGGACTTTGTCAAGCACCTTCTGAAAATCCAAATATACCACATTTACCGGCTCACCTTTATCCACGTGTTTATTAACCCCTTCAAAAAAATGTAGTAGATTTGTGAGGCAAGACTTCTCTTGGGTAAATCCAATCAGGCTGTGTCCCATTAAGCTATGCCTATATATAAGTTCTGTGATTTTTTGTTTTAGAATAGTTTCCAGGATTTTCCTCGGCACTGAAATCAGGCTCATTGGTCTATATTTTCCTGGATCACCCTTAGAACCTTTTTTAAATACCGGATTACACTAGCCATCTTCCAGTCCTCAGGTACAATGGACAATTTTAAAGATAGGTTACAGATTACTAGTATTAGATCTGAAATTTCATTTTTGAGTTCTTTCAGAACCCTGAGGTATATACCATGTGGTCTGGGTGATTTGCTATTCTTCAGTTTGTCAGTCTGACCTACTACATCTTCCAGTTTTACTGTGATTTGGTTCAGTTCATCTAAATCATCACCCTTGAAAACCGTCTGCGGAACGGTTGTCTCCTAAACATCTTCATTACTGAACACTGAAGTAAAGAATTCATTTAGTTTTTCTGCAATGGCCTTATCTTCCCTTATCCTTTCGATCATTTAACAGTGCAAATGACTCCTTTGCAGGCTCCCTGCTTAGGATATATTTTTTAACATTTTTATTATGAGTTTTTGCCTCTGCAGTCATCTTCTTTTCAAATTCTGTTAGTCTGTCTTATCAGTTTTTACATTTAACTTACAAAAAGCTTATGTTTTTTCTTATTTTCTTCAGATGGATCAGTCTTCCAATTTTTGAAGGAAGTTTTTTTTTTGGCTAAAATAGCCTCTTTTACTTTACCTTTTAACCAAGCCGGCAGGCATTTGTCCTTCCGTCCACCTTTCTTAATGTATGGAATACATCTGGACTGTGCTTCTAAGATGGTATTTTTAAATAATGTCCATGCCTATTTTATACTCTTAACCTTTGTAGCTGCACCTTTCAGTTTTTTCTAAATATCTTCCTCATTTTATCAGTCTTCTTATGAAAGTTTAGTGCTAGAGCTGTAGATTTACTTATTGTCCCCCTTCCAGTTATTAGTTCAAATTTGATCATGTTATGATTACCGTTGCCAAATGGCCCAAACACCATTAACTCAATCTCCAAATCCTGCATTCCACTAAGAATTAGGTCTAAAATAGCAACCTTTCACATTGTTTCCTGAACCAATTGCTCCATGAAGCAATCATTTATTCCATCCAGAAACTTTACCTTGCTAGCATGTCCTGATGTTACATTTACCCAGCCAATATTGGGGTAATTGAATTCTGTATATTTGTGAAAACCACAGAAAATAGTAACAGTTAATCCTAATGCACAACGAACACAATATCTCACCATAAAACGTTGTGAAACTCAAACTTTTCTTCAGTGTGCAATATTTCATTTATATCAATTTGAATTGAGGACCATCATAATACCCACAGCATACCAGCAGATTTAGCTTTATGTATTGCTGCTGCGGGTCACATTTAATCATAGGTCCAAGTCCTTTATTATTAAGTATGTATGCACATAGATTTTTTCTCATTTTTTAAGATTTTTTCTAAAAAGAAATGTAGAACGGTACTTCCCTTGTTCGTTGTTATTCAAAGAATCCACTTTCTTTAAGGGTGCTACCGCGCTTCCATTCACTCAGAAGATGAATGTTCAATAAGTCCAGTCCGACGTATGTTTCGCATTGCTGCTTCAGGGACTACAACGAGCATGAATTCTTCTATATTGATTACTGAGGAATCGGATTCATCGTATCCACACAACCGTTCAACTTATTTTCAAACCTTGCCACCTTTTCCTCTTGTCAGAAAAAATCTATAAGTGCATACATACTTAATAATAAAGGACTTGGACCTATGATTAAATGTGACCCGCAGCAGCAATACATAAAGCTAAATCTGCTGGTATGCCGTGGGTGTTATGATGGTCCTCAATTCAAATTGATATAAATGAAATATTGCACACTGAAGAAAAGTTTGAGTTTCACAACGTTTTATGGTGAGGTAATTGAATTCTCCCATTATTACTGCATTGTCAAATAGGTTAGCTTTCCTTATTTCTCTTAGCATTTCATCGTCGGTCTTATCATTTTGGTCATGTGGGCAGTAGTAGCTCTTAACACTATTCTCTTCCCAAACACACATGGGATTTCTACCCGTAAAGATTCTGCTGTGTATTGTCTTTTGCAGGATCTTTATCCTGAATGCAAAGTGCTACCTTGCCGCCCCCCCCCCCCCCCCCCTGTTATTCCACGCTATCATTGCAATATAATTTGTATCTTGGTATAGCAATAGCATTTTCCCATTGGTTATCCTCATTCCATCATGTGTCTGATACACCTGTTTAGTCTACCTCTTCGTTCAGTGCTATTTGCACTCTAACTTGCCCATCTTACTTCTTAGACTTCTGGCATTGGCATACAGACATTTCAAAGTACGTTTTTTGTTGGTATTAACAACCTGTTTATCAGTTCACAGGGATAATTTATAATCTTTTAACTCAGGTGGTTCTTTATTTATAGGCACGTGGACTAACTTTGCTTTTATTGGAACCTCTCTGTTGGGATGCCCTAACTCTCCTGTTTCATTAGTATCCTTCAAAGATACCTCCCTCTGAACCATGCGAGGCTGAGCAGCTGTCAACTTTTTCCTTTGTTCTAGTTAAAAAGCTACTCTATCTCTTCTTTAAAGGTTAGCACCAGCCTGGTTCCACCCTGGTTAAAGTGGAGCCCATCCTTTTGGAAAAGACTCCCCCTTCCCCAAAAGGTTGGGTAGTTCCTTACAAAACTGAACTCTCTTCACTGCACTATTGACTCATCCATGCATTGAGACTCCAGAGCTCTGCCTGTCTCTGAGCACCTGCACATGAAACAGTGAGCATTTCATAGAATGTTACCCTGGAGGTTCTGGATTTAAGCTTTCTACCTAAAAGCCTAAATTTGGTTTCTAGAATCTCCCTCCCACACTTTTCTGTGTCATTGGTGTCCACATGTACCTAAGATAGTTGGCGCCTCCCTAGAACTGTATAAAATCCCATCTAGGTGAGTCATGAGGACCGCTACCTTCATACCAGGCAGGCAAGTTACCAGGTGATCCTCACACCCACCAGTCACCCAGTTATCTACATTCCTAATAAATGAATCTTCAACTATAATGGCCAACCTAACCCTTCCCTCCTGGGCAGTAACCCTGGGAAACTCATCTTCTGTGCATCTGGAGAGCAGGTCCTGCTACCGGGTCACTTCCTGCTACACCAGGGGATGCTCTCCGACTAGTGATCTTCCTTCTCCAAGGCAAAATCAGGGCTGCCAGACTGGATTTTGGACTTGGCAATTATGTCCCTGAAGATCTCATCTATATACCTATCTGCCTGCCTCAGCTCCTCCAGGTCTGCCACTCTAGTCTCCAGAGATTGGACTCATTCTCTGAGAGCCAGGAGCTCTTTGCGCCAGGTGCACACATACAACTTGTCACCAACGGGTAAAAAATCATGCATATGGCACTCGATGCAAAAGACAGGAAGGCCCCCCTTTTGCTGCTGGACTGCTGCCTTCATCTTAATTGTGTTGAGTTCTTAGTTAAGTTTAGGTTGCTAATATTGTAGGAATGTGTAAATTAGTTTTTTTATTGGTGTATTCTCTATTAATCTGGTAGTGACCTCTAAGGGGATAATTAAACTATTGATAAGGACTGGGGCAATCCTGTGTTTTTGATAAAAGCTTAATTGATTTTTAATCTGAAAGTGTCTCTTGCCTATAAATCAAAGGATGAGCTAGGGGTTGGTGAGAGGGAGGGAAAGACAAACACTAGGATTTCTTACCTTAGGCTTGGTTTTTATTATAGGCACACACACAAACTGATGAATATACCCCACTATTTCACTTCTCCCTCAAACTTTTTCCCAAATCGATACTCACTGGTCCTCTTTGATCTCCTCTCAATGCTCCCACAGGAGACTCTAGAAAAGAATTTACCTAATTTCCTGGTCTTTTTGTTTAATCAAAAGACACACACACACAACAGAAAAGAACCCACCCAGTTCTCTGGTCTTATTTATTTATTTTTTTTAATATATATATATATATATATATTTTTTTTTTTATCAGGCACACACACTAAAAGAAATGACTTTTCCTGGGAGCATGAGAGATCCAAGATGGCGGATAGATAGACGGAGCGTGGTGTGACTGCTCTCTCGGGCATTTTCTTTAAAATAGTATTTCCTGCTTACTATTGCTTTGCAAATGGGCAGAAAGTGGAAACCAAGGCCAGGGCCTTTCCCTGCGGCCCCCCCCCCCCCCCCCCCCCCCCCAATGATTCCTCTCTCGGGCCCGTTGGATGCCCACGTCCGGCGCAGCAGTCTGGTGTTGGGGACTCAGCCACTGGAGGGAGGAAGAGGGGAATTTGAGCTCCCCTCTCTCCCTGGCTCTTTATCACCTTTGAGCCCAACCGAGGGAACACCACCCGATAATCCAGCAGCTGCCAGAATTGCCCAAGTGTCGGGGGAGAGGTCGTCAGACCTGGGAACAGGCGAGCCGAATCCAGCAGGGAACGACGGAGCAATGGCGGCAGCTGTGAGTCCAGTTTTCAATCGAGGACAGTCGGGTAAAGGCATTGTATGAGATGCTAGACTGGGAGGTTCTGAGAATAGCACTACTGAAGTTTCCTCGTAAATATCATCTTTATTGCTACCTGCTGTACAGAGACCCCCATTTTTCTCATTGGAGACTATCTGGGAAGCAATTATAGATCTTTGGAGTTCAATTTTACAACAGTTTTCTCCTGTGGTTTCAAAGTTCAATGATCTGGAGGAAAAAGTCTCTGTACTTTCTAATACAACAGCTGAGTTGGGTCAACAATTTTCAATTATAAGGGATCAAGTGAGTACTGTTCAACATTTGCAAACTGTTATGATTAAAGAAAATACCAATACTGCTTGAAAATGCTGTGAGAAATAGGAACTTAAGATTCATTAACTTTCCTCAAGTTCCCCTAATACCTCCTAGGGAGATGTTTAGGAGGTACTTAATGGAGATTTTACAGGTCTCTGAAAATGCAATCCCTCCAGTGTCTAAAATATTTTATTTGCCACAGTTTAAAAGAGCTGTTGAGGACACACAAAGAGAGGGAATAACATCGTTAATTCCAGCAGTGGAACCAAGTGTGGATCTTTCTACTATGTTAGAGACATCTGATACAGAGCTGGCTGTTCCATCTACACTCATTGTGACTCTAGCATTTGAACCAGATAAAGATTGGCTAATGAGACTCTATTTCCGTCACAAATCATGGTCTTCCCAGATGTTTCGAGGGAGACCCAAAAAAAGAGATTATTTCTTTTGATGCGGCCGCAGGTTCAGCTAAATAGGGGGTGTTTTCTTTTTGAAATTTCCATGCAAGTGCATGATTAAGTATCAGAATAAGTCTTACATATTTTATGAACCCCCTCATTTAACACAGTTTTTGATTGGGAAAACTCCTAATGCGGCCAGTAACCTCCAGCCGTAAACATACTTGTTGTCCCCCTTAGATAGATAGTAAGACTGCTGTTTGACTATCGTTTTTTTTTTCTTTGTTATTTTTCTTTGGGTTGGGGATTGGATCTCTCTCAAATTGAGGACTTGTATTGAGAATATGAGTATGTTAATTTTCCTAGTTTTTGTGATGCTTTATTATTTGTTTTTCTTACTCAGTCCCATATTTCTGTTCAAGATTATATCTTGTATAACTTGAAAATACATAAAAAAAGAAATGACTTTTCCTGGCTTTTAGTCAAATCACACACTTGAAGTTAGCTTAGGCCACAATTTCACCTCTCCCCAAACTTTGAAGTCCCAATATTTCCCAGCTAGCAATACTTACCAATCCTCTTCAGCTGCCATCAAAATCTTCTTCTTCTCTCAGTAATCCCTCAGGATTGAGGGTTACTGAGCTCAGCGCCTGCAATATATCTTGAACTTCAAAGGAAAATTAGTATTAACCAATCCCTTTCATGATACACACTTCAATTAGTTTGCCAATGACCCTCTGCTGTTCCTCTGTGACAACTTTTCACCTGCTCAAGTCAGTCACCATTTTCTAACATGTTTTTAATGCATGTTATCGCAGTTTAGTAAACAGACTCCCTAGATACTTAATGATCTGATTTGGGATTGGAAAGCAATTATTTTTCACAGTATTGCAGATGTACACACTTTTTTTTTTTTTTGGGGGGGGGGTGGATTTTTTCCCTTTATCATATAACTGGTAAGCAGTAAAAATAATGTTGGACTCAATAAAGTCTGAGCTTCTTTCAACCTGTATAACTATATGATGTGTTTTAAAACCTAGAATAAAATTTGTCATATAGCCAAGTCTAAAAACAACATGCAATTTAATCAATTTGTTGATGTGATCAATACAGAATGTAGTTTTTACAAAAAACAAACAAGCAAAAAAGAACAACTTCTAAACTATGTGTAAGATTTTGCAAGGAAGTTAATATGGTTATGAAAAAGAAAACCCAGGGTATGTGCATTATGTGTATACTGCTATCTTGTTTCTATGGAAACCTCAAAACAATAGAAATTCTACAAAATAAGTGTGCTTGCATTAACTGGAAATAATCTTTATACACATCTGTCATTTATAATAATATTGCTGGAAAGCTCGGAAAGAGCTTATGGGTTTAAGTGAATGCATATGTACTTTTTATATTCCATTTTTGCTTGTTTATTTTCTTATTGTTATTTATTTGTTATATCTTCTAAGGTTGTGGCTTCCTCATTTTTACCTTTAGTGGGATTAACTGGGCATGGGTAAAACTGGTCAGAAATCCTTTTTCCCATGTCCACAATCGGTGGAGAGAAGTAAGGTCTTTTATTAAAAGCCTTCATGAATTTTCTGTCACCCCCCCCCCCCTTTCTTCCCTGGCCCACCTTGGAAAGCAGAATTAAACAAAAAACACAGCTTTGCTTCTGAAAGTATATATGGTAGACACAGTGTTTGAAGACTCTACAAAATATGCAAATTTGGATGACTATAAATGTCTAGAAATAAGTAGTGAATTGGATAAAAGATACAGAATATTTAGTTCAGGTATTAGTTTAGAACATGGGTACGCAAACGTTTTTGTGCGGGGGACATTTTACAAGTTATCGAGCGCAACGAGAACTGGAGGGTGGGGTAGGGCACGATAGGACAGAGTGGGGCAGGTCCTCGACACAGCACTCAAATCTCCACCATTTGCTGCAGACATTTCAGTATCCAGCAGGCTTAAGCGCCATCATTTTTAGCATCCAAGGAGTTCCTTCAATCATGGATCCCCAGCCTCTACCAAAAACATAAAAATCTTCACCTCAGTAGGTACAAGATATTTTCCCAGTGAACAAACCATCTAACCAGTCACAAATGCCGGCCATAAGTATAAATAGTAAGGTGCGGTCAAAAAATTGGCCTGGAAACCACTAAATGCCAGACTCAAATGCAATGTAATAAATCAAAAACAGAAATATCAGCATTCCTCATAAAACAAAATCAAGAAATATAAATCAGTCACAACAGTGAGGAAACCATACTAATGAAAAGCATATTTCAAAACAGATGACAAATAGAACACCACTCCATAATTAAGAAGAATAAGAATTTAAAAAAAAATAAACTTTTCCCCAAAATGAATCAAATATTTCAAAACAGCAGACATATCAAACACCTAATAATTAAAACTAATAAGGATAAAAAAAAAAATCCCCCTCCCCCCATACCTGGAAACTTTTCATTTCCAGTCAGCCTGAGATTGTAGCACACTTTCACAGGCACATACACAAGCAGGCTCCCAATCTTTCTCTTTCACAGGCACACACACACAAGCAGGCTCCCAATCTCACTCTTTCACAGGCACACACACAAGCAGGCTCCCAGACTTTCTCTTTCACAGGCACACACACAAGCAGGTTCCCAATCTCTCTCACAGGCACACACCCAAACAGGTTCCCAATCTCTCTCTTTCACAAGCACACACATAAGCAGGCTCCCAATCTCTCTCTTTCACAGGCACACACCCAAGCAGGTTCCCAATCTCTCTCTTTCACAGGCACAAACACACAAGCAAGCTCCCAATATATATCTCTCTCTCTCTCTCTCATAGGCACACACACACAAGCAGGCTCCCAATTTCTCTCTCTCTCACAGGCACAAACACACAAGCAAGCTCCCAATATCTCTCTCATAAGCACACACACACAAGCAGGCTCCCAATTTCTCTCTCTCTCTCTCACAGGCAAACTCACAAGCAGGATATCAATCTGTCTCTTTCACAGGAACATACACACAAGCAGGCTCCCAATCTCTCTCTCTCTCACAAACAAGCTCCCAATATCTCTCTGTCTCTCTCTCATAGGCACACACACACAAGCAGGCTCCCAATTTCTCTCTCTCTCTCTCACAGGCAAACACACAAGCAGGCTACCAATCTCTGTCTCTTTCACAGGAACATACACACAAGCAGGTTCCAACATACACACAAGCAGGTTCTCAATCTTGCTCTATCAGCAGGCTCCCAATCTCTCTCTCTCTCTCTCTCTCTCTCTCTCTCTCTCTCTCAGAGGCACACACACAAGCAGGCTCCCAATTTCTCTCTCTCTCTTTCACAGGCACACACACATAGGCAGGCTACCAATCTCTGTCTCTTTCACAGGAACATACACACAAGCAGGCTCCCAATCTCTCTCTCTCTCTCTCTCTCTCTCAGGCTCACACACATAGGCAGGCTACCAATCTCTGTCTTACAGTCAAACTCACAAGCACGCTCCCAAATGCACAATTGTACTTCTGCTCATTCTTCAGTCCCAGTGGCCTGAGTTGAAGCGGCGACCCATCATCTGGCCTGTTTTCTTCTCCTGTGGCAGGCACAGCTGCTGCATCTCCTTTCTCCTCCTTCGGCCCCGCTGGCCTAAACTTGCTGTGTCTTTTTTTTTTTCTTCATTTTCGACCCCAGTGGGTGCCACTGTCGCGACATTGTTTCTTCTTATTTCAACCCCGCTTGCCTCTGTTCCGGTAGGCACTGCTGCCATAACTTTTTAACTTATTTTTTCCCTCTTTTTTTGGCCCTGCCGGCCTCTGCTCAGGCAGGCGCCACGTCTACATTGTTGTCTCTTCTCAATGGTGGGAACCCCATCAGGACTGACGAACGGGGTCACTCCTCGGTGGGTGGGATCCCTGCTAGTGACGAAGAGTGAGGTCTCTTCTTGCTGGCAGGGTGTTTCATTAGTGCATAGTCGAGTGGCACATCCTCTCAAGCAATTTGCTTAAACTGTTCCATCCACCTATCCTTGTACAGCTCTTCATTTTCCACAACTACCCATGTTAATTTGTTGGTTGTATGATTGAATGGGAGTCTTCTTTCAATGGCACTACGCCAATAATATTATATCACATGTAACTCGTCCCTCCCGATGCAGCCCTAGTGAAACACGGTTCCGTGTCGGGGGACTAACGTCTCAATAAATATTTGACAACCTGGAATTATTGAATCTTTGCTGTTTAATTACCTGTCTTGGGTTTTCTCTTATGGACCATTGTTACCTATTTTGCAACACACCTGCTGGTCTGATTAGTTTATAGTGTGTTTGCTTGTCGTTCCACATTTTGTTGTGGCTTTATCCACTGGCTATTTTATAACTTGCGCATTGGTGTGCACATGTTATAAAATGTGATTCCCGTGCGCACATGCATGTCGGATTTTAATGTCTGCGCACTCATGTGCTGGTGGGTGACGTCCTCCGCACGCAGGGGGAGGGTATTTTAAAAGAATCACGTAGCGATGCTATTGGGCCTTCTCTAACCCTATTCTTCCTCCCCAACCCCTAAACCTACCCTAGCTATCCCCAATTTTTTTGTTTTTATACTTACTGATGCTCTGTAGCATAAGTAAACTCCGGGTGCCGGCCAGCTGCCGGTGCATGCTTCCCCAGAAAAGCATCTAATGGCACTATGCTAGCCCACCCCGGCTCGCCCCTTTCTTCAGGCCCAGCACTTCTGCGCGTATCAGGAGTTATGCGCGTGGCTGGGCATTTTCTAAAATGCGCTCGGTGCAAGCAGTGCGTAACCTCCGGTATTTGCACGCACAGGCCTTTTAAAATCGACTTGTATAATTCTATATGCTGTTACTACAAATGTTTATAAAGTTAAATATGAACATCTTTCCTTATATTTTTTATTAATAACTGATGGTCCAAAGTTCTTTTCTACTGTTAGTGGATAGAACTTTATCTTGCCTTTATTCTGTAAATTAATATCCTACCCCAGGATATAATACTGTAATATTATACAGTAGTTGCAAATGAAGGCTCATGGTTTCACAGCCCCAGTGGGATCCAGTTCCAAATGAGTTAGAATCTGAAAACAGCAGAAAAAACTACTGAGACAAAAAAAGAAATCAGAATTAGGGATGGGGTTGCAGGTTGGGAGTGGCAGGGTATACATTTTTCAATCTCTTACATGTGGAAAATGATTAAATTGTATTTTAAGTGTTTACTATAATAAATTTCTATAACTAGGTAGAATTTCTAGGTCCTGTGCTTTTTTTTGTTTTGTTTTAGTTATAAGGTAAGTAAAATAAGTACACAATCTATCCTTTCTAGCTGTAATATCTGTTTACTTAGCTCCAGTGCTTGAGGAATTAGGGATTACTAGGGACTGTGCTCCTACTCGCTGGTAGTTTCTCCACTCTGGACTATGCATTCATGCCTTGGGGTAAATTACAAGGAATGGCTGTGTGGGGTAACTGACTGATAACGTACTGACAAGCTGCTTGGTAACCTAATGAAAGGAACGGCAGGGAGAGAGCTATAGAATTCCTGACCTCACTCCTTTTTTTGCCCCTGACTGAGCATCTAAAAGAAGAGTAGTTTAGAATTGCATGTTTTATGCCTCCATGACATGCATGTATGTTGTAGAAGCTCCAGGTGTGTAAATGTCATATATTTGCTGTGTGGGGGTGGAAAAATGGGGGAAGGTGTCTGTGTGGAAGGCTCAGTGGGGCAGGGTGTGGGTCCTTAGACATTTGGGGGGAGGGGGTGCATGCAAGTGGCATGGGGTGGGTGGTAGGAGATGTATGTGTAGTGGGATAGGGGGGGATTCTTTACCTCTTGCATGCTCTACCCTCTTTCTATCTTCCCTCCATGTTTGTAGGAGTAGGGGGGATAATGGTGTAGGTATAGGTCTGCGTCTGTTGTGAAAGTAGTGTTGGTAGGAAGGCATGGAGTTGGGAAACTGGTGGTTTGGGGTGAGTGTGTGTGTGTTAGTATGAGGGGGATGGTTTACGGGTGTGTGTGGGTTGTGGATGATGTGGAGTGGGTGGCTGTAGTAAAGGGGGTGGGGCTGTGGGTGTGGGAGGAGTGGTGGTGAAGAGTGGGGATGTATGTGGCAGTGTAGATTGTTTGTGTGTATGTGTGTGATGTTAAGTGGTGGTGAGTGCAAATGTGTGTGGGGATGTATGTGCTCACTCTTTTCCCCTTGTACTCTTCTCCCTATTCCCCTGTCCTCTGGTCTCTTCTCCCCCCCCCCCCACCCCACATTCCCTCTCCCTTTCATCCCCTCCCCTTCCTTCTCCTCCCTTTTTCTTCCCTCTATATGTATGTGGGAGGATGGGTGGATGGGTGTAGAGGAATGAGTTTGTGTGTGTGTTGACAGTGGGGGTGAAGGAGTTGAATGTATGATGAGCATGTGGGGTGGTTGCATTATGAGGTAGTGAGTATGCTGGAGTTGGGGTGTGTGTCCTTTTCTCCTGTTTGTGTGGGGGTAGGTACAGTGGTGTAAGTAGGTGATGTAGAAGGGGGCTTATGTGTGGGGAGGTGTGGGCAGTGGGATTGTGAGATGGGTGGGGGTAGGCTTGTGTGTGTGTGTGTGGAGGTGGTAGGTATTATGTATGTGTGGTGGGGGTGCACACAATTTCCCCCAGCACTCTCCAGTTGTCCCCAGCCCATCCCCATCCCCTCCTCTCATTATATTCTCTGCCCCTTCACTCACCCCCTACTCATCCCTCCTCTCCATACTCTCTCATCCACTCCAACTCCCTTTCCAACTTGATCTTTGCGGTTCTCTGAGAAGGGGTTGCTTGACATCACAGGTGTGCGCCAGACTCACCTGGCAGAGATGCAAGAGCAAACATTATCCATGGCGGCTCCACAGCTCTAGAACCCTCTTCCCCAGACGTTACGTCTGACCAGCTGTACAAAGACTTTAAAGTTGTGCTCAAAACACATTTGTTTGAGCTAGTGTTCAACTGATTTGTGACTCGCTGTTCACTTGAGGAGACTGTTAGTATTTTTTTTCTGTTTGGGGGGGGGGGGTTCAGTTTAAACTGTTTTTATTGTAAACCACCTTAGGCTTATTCCCTTCTCTCCCTGCTGGGAAACCTGTCTGCTGCTGGGCCTGCCAGAGCTGCCACCGCTGCACTGCTGTTCCCACAAGCCCTGGGCCATTCTGCCTGAGGTCTCCTGCATTGGCTTCGGTGTCAGTGGCGTGTCAGCCTGTCCCTCTGCTCCAGGTGAGCATCACTAGGTGTGCGCATGCACACATGCACTGCTTGCTTAGTCTGAGCCATAGTACCGTAGTTTTATAATAGAGAGAGAGTTACCAATCCCAAATTAAAATAATGGATTAGACTGTGGTGTAACTGGTGGCATTAGAATGTGTCTATTGCATTTGATGTATTCATATCAACCTTTGACGTCCTCCAATGAAGTCTGATCATTTGTAATATCAATAAATATATTCTTCCACCCTGCTGAACATTGGTGAATCCTTTGTTGGAGTATTCAAAACCGTGTGTTTGTCCAGCTAAGTCTGAACTTCTAAATGTACAGTATTTGTATGTGTTGCCTTTATTATATACAAATATCTGTTGTGCATGTTGTTTGTGGATATCCTGAAACCCAGAGCCGTCTACAGCATTGAGGCCAGACTTGCCTTCCTGTAAGTCTTGTATATTTATTTATTTATTTAACATTTTTCTATACCGACCTTCATGAAAAATTTCATATCAGATCGGTTTACATGTAACAAAGGGTATAACTTAAACAAGAACAATTCACTAGAAGCGGAAGTTACATATAACAGGGGTAGATAACTTCTAGGCTAGTCAGAGGTAAAGGACAGTGTAACTGAGGAGATATATTATATACATTGTTAAAATATATACGGTAATTGCTTCTTACTCATTTGAAGCTGAAACATTTGTTTTCTCTTTGGCAGTAAACTGTTATACGGGCCAGTTGCAAGAAAAAATGTTCCCTTTTCATGGAAATTCCCTTTAAAATGAATTGACTACATTTCATTTCTTGCAACACATTCTTCCTTCTTTGGCTGATGAAGAAAGTGGAAAGAGCCTTATCTAATTTTCCCATACATGACTCTGACATCTTAATGATGCCTGCCTGCTTGAATTTTTTGGGAGGGTTTTGGATATAAATGGAGGTTAAGTGCTGGTACACCATGCAGGGAAATGTGCAAAGGGACTCTTCTAAATTTTTAAGGTAGATTATTCTGAATTCATTTATAGCTTCCTATCTTAAGTTCAGTTGAGAGGTTCAGAAATTTCAGAGCTTTTGATGTGGTACTTTTTTTTTTTTATTGAGCATAAGTCTTCAGTTTGTTTATTTGGCCCTTATAAGTTTGAACAGTATAATGGGTTACCGCAGCAGCAACCTACAAGAAATAAAAAAAAATAATAAAAAAGGAGGTGTTAATTAATCAAAGTGAGGCAGTGTAGCAGAGGTACAAGTTAATTTATGGTATAGTTTGTATCATGATCCCAGAGGAGGTTGAATAAAAAAAAAAAGTTGATCTGGCAGAAACCAAGTGGACTGTTAACGTTAGCAATAGTAAAACAAGCAAGCATGAAGCAAATGCTGATTTTCTGCCATTACTTGAGGTTTGTAGTGATTTGGAGTTGATTTTATATGAAGATGAGATATTGTATGTGATAAATTCAACAGTGCAGCGCATTGCCATATGGAAGGTGCCCAGTTTGATCCCCGATTGAGTTGGGGATGCTGGGGGAGGCAACAATTACAGCCCCTGGTGGGGAGAGAGTCATGCTTATCATTAAGGGTGATACCTAGTGGATGGACGTAGAACCCATTACCATCCAGAAGGCTTTCCGGATGCTCTCAGGAGCTGCAGTGACCCGACTGGGAGGATGGTCCTGTTAAATTAGGAGGAAAAGGAGGGTGGGTCTGTTCAAATGGTGCTCATAGCAAGTCATGGGTTATCAAGCCTGGTGCATGGCTCCCAGCCTGCAACGACCAGTGGGAAGATGGGTCTGTTAAAGGAAAAATCTCCAAGTAGCGGTAAGTAAAGGCTACTTAAGGGCAGAATCCCAGCACTCATTCTGAATGAGCTGGAAGAGAAAAGAAGAACTGCTGGGCTAAAAAATGAAAAATGACAGTACAAAATGAGGTATAATTTAAGAACAATTATATGCAGCGATGATCTATTAGCAAGAATTTTGATACGAGCTATTTTTGTAGTGGCAGTAGATGAACTGGTAAACCTTTTCAATCTGCAGCACATAAATTGTTTTATATAAAATAAATAATGTTAGTGTAACTAGAAAAATTGAGCAAAGCAATTTAGCATATATTTTCAAGTGTAGTATAAGCTATAAAGGAACAGGAGGAAAGAGTCTTGTAATTATTATTTGCACATTTTCATATGATGTGTTCTTATAGGTGTGGTAGTCCATATTCAGCCGCTGTGTGGCTTGGCTAGTTAGCCCAAAAAACTTATCTGACTAACTTAGCCCATATATTCAGTAGCATAGCAGCACCACTGAATATATCCGGCTAGCTTAAATATTGGAATTGGCCGGATAACTTATCTGACTAACTAAACTCCCCCCGGTTATGCCCCCTGAACGCTCCTAATTTTTCTGGCTAAATTCTATCTGGATAACTACTTGTCTGGCTATAATTTAGCCGGATAAGTTGCTGAATATGCCAAATTTGCCATTTAGATAGATAATGTTTGAGTATGAACCTCCATGTAATTAAATCTATAGTTGGTATTAGGCAATTTGAATGAATTGACAAAGGGAGTAATTTATAGATGATCTAAAAGGATTAAACTCTTGAAAACATTCTTATTGTTTCATGAAATATATATACCATATTTTCTGGTGTATAAGTCGCACCCTCTATAAACAGCCATTTTTACAAAAAGGTTGGTAGGTAAGTCACACCTTGGTTTATACAGAGTCTTATGCATTTATGCTATTTTTTTTCCAGTACAAAAATAAATATGTAATCTGAAGGATGGCCTCATGCATGTAAAGGGAAAAGAATGTGTTTAACTTATTGCATTACAAGAGAGCAGTTGACATCTTTTGCTGGTGGAGCAGACTGAAGTCCTACTCCGCTTTTGGATTCTTTTGACCCCAAGAGCAAGTAACAAAAACTAGCCTAACTAGGTAGCAAATTGCATCTCTCATTGTTATGCCTTGGCAGTTCTGATCTTAGAAAGCCATGACAAAGTTCATTCTGTCAGTGCCTTGGTGACATAAGTTACCCATCTAAGCTCTACTGCCATAGAAGTTTTTGAAAGCCACATTGTGATGTCCAGCCCATACATTCACCAATCATCATTGTCTTGACACTGCCTTCTGTCAGGGTGCTAGATTTCCATTTTTCAAGATCTGTTTGTGAAGCAGAACCCTATTCTATTTCCTCAGTTTTTATGGTTTTGGATTGTCTTCCTTGTTTTTTGTTAATATTTTGTATAAAACTGGAGGCCTGCTCCACAAAAACATGGTTTTCATGTTTCACCCATTGGCAGCTGGTTGGATCTTTCCCATTTCTCTTTGATAACAATTTTTATCTAGGGAGCCCCATGTGTGTGGCTTCATTGCACCACCTTGTCATCAGAGAATGCGAAAATATGTATCTGCCTTAGGTACTCTCTGATGACAGCAGTGGAACAAGCCACACCCCCTTCCTGGGGGGGGGGGGGAGTTCTGACACTTTTCTAAGCTCAGCTAACTGATAAACTAAGTGATTGTGGATGAAACAGTACACCATATGTGCTTAGAAAGCTCTGGAAGCATCCACCATAATAACATGAGACAAAGTCACAACTCCTGTGTGTGTCTCCTTCCAGAAAACACCTGGCACAGGTCAGCAAGTTTGCTTTCTTTTTGCCCCACTGTCTTACTTTCTTACCCTTCCAGGTTATTAGCAGCTCCTTTTTATGGTGCTGGTAGAAGAGTGTGGATTCTATGACTTGCATCTCTTTCTTAAGTAGATGAATGGAGAAACGATTCAGTGACCCATACAGGATTCTCAGTTCTTCCTATTTGTGAAGACAGTAAAAAAAAAAAAAAAAAGATTTCCTGTTCAGTACTGGGCTCTCACTGACTCCTCCTCCTTGCCAAGTTGGAAGGAAAAAGGAGGATTCGTGTATGGGGATTGAAGATTCTTTTGTAAGCAAAGAGAAAAAGATGTCTTAAATTCTGCCAGTGCTGCCTCTTACAATTTATAGTGCCATTCAGTCCAGGGCCTATTGACTCCAAATCTTGTGAAATCCAGACAAAACCTGGGAGGTTGGCAGGTTTAGCTCCACTTGCGTTCCCATTTTTGGTTTGCTACTGCATTAATATTCTTACAGCAGCCTTACCAACCTTTGAGCTTGTCAGGTAGTGCCATGTATGGACTTTGGCAAAACAGTAATACATTTCAGTTTCTCTGTGACTTACTTCATTATTGACTACTTTAAATTTTCAGTTTGTGCAAAACAGATTGCAAAACCCCTTGCACAAAACAGTACACGGATTATAGACAAGAATATATTGCATGAACCAAACTGGGAAAAGAGACAGTTTGAGGAGCAAATTACAACTAAATTATAAAATCTGATTTATTTTAAATACCTAGATTGATTTCTTTTAGGTTGGATGTATGATGGTTTGCGTATGATAGAAATAAATGAAACAGATTTTCTTTCATAATTACTCCTTTCTCTTTCTTGCATTCTAAGATTACATTAATAGTCTGAAATTTCTGGCTATCCTCAAACTATAATCTGCATGCATGATGAGGAGAAGCTGAATGGAATTAATTTCTACCCATGAATAAAATGTTTCTCCTGCTGATGAGAGGAAGATTATGAAAGGAAGTAGGTGGAAGGGATAGAGCCTCTTTTGTGTTGTCTCTAGATCTCCAGAGAGGATAAGTAATATGAGGTGATCCTTGGGTATTTCTCCTGGGATGCTTGTGCTGTAAGTGATACAGTACATTTGCTTAAAAAGAGAAGTACAGATACTTTAAATCTCTAATGAGTTTGATGATACTTTAGAGAACTCAGTAATGGAATGAGTTAAATTTTTTAAAGAGAGATAAGGTGTAAATGTCAGCCCAAGGTATCATATAATGCATGCAAACAATTAAAGACCTGTTCCTTAGGATATCAATAATGTTTTAGAAATGATGAAAAAAAGGAAACATAATTAGATAGACAAAGGCTCAAACAGGACAATATATTTCTCAGGCCTTAAAAATAAGGAATACAATTGTGTTCATATTATATGTGAAAAAAAGACAACCAAAGTAGAAGTGAGAATTAAAGAATAGGACAAAGTTGGAAAAGAAGAGGATTAGAAAGCAATTATCTTGAATGATTATTATTGATTGACTGCCATTCAATTTATAAACTAGTGATTAACAGTAAAAAGAAAACATAAACAATATATTTCTAAGAATAATAAGTAAATACAATAAAAAATAAAAGATAAAAAAAAGTATTGTAACATTTAAAAACAAATACAATTTTTCTAAAACAATAAGTAAATGCAATAAGAAAAATAAAAGAAAACTAAGTGAGTGTTCTCCAGGACCACAGGATAATCAGTCACACATTCCCTTCTGCCTCTCATTTTGGAGCTGTTCCTTAAGGGCAAGGAAGTTCTTCTCATGTCAGATAAAGCTAGTTAGGCTTTGCTACAGTTTACTAAGAAATGCTCCACATCAACACAATCAGAAGACATCACTCGCTTGTGTAATTCATTATACAGCTGTCCACAGAAAACACAGTACAGATAAGCAGCTTAGTTCTCCATCGACAAGCAGGATTAAATCAGCTAGAACCAGTGGGTGAAATTATCTGACAGTGCCAACACTGACTCAGCTCTCAGTTAAGTATTTCTGAGTATGCACAGGAGATACCATATGTGGTCGCTGCCTCATGAGCTCATGTGAGACAGATTTCCTTTCTCTCTCTCTCTGTATTTTTGGCAGTTTTTCACAGATTTTTTTATATTACTTTTTTTTTTTTCATGCTGTGGCCTCAGCAGCTCCTCAAGTCCTATTCTTCAAAACAAAAAGAAGAAGGAAGGGTATTAATAATGGATAATTCTAAATCCAAAAAGGCCTGCATTAGCAGATTCAAGGTCTGCATATGTGGGTGTCATGTGTCCATCCTGGATGCCCACACCTTCTACTGCTCCTACCAGAGCCCATACCATGACATTTCAAAAGTCTTAGTGGAAGAATGACCCATGGGCAATTCAGTTCAGCATTTAGAAAATGGAGAATATGTGGAAGATGGTGCTAGGTAAGGCCCTGAAGCTTAGGCGCAAAGGCAGCCAGCACAGCAACCTTGCTTTCCAGAGTGAGGCCTCTTTGGATTCTCAGCACCACAAGAAACATAAGGGATCAAGCCAGAAGATGCCCTCCCCTTATTCCCACGAGCCTGTTAGGAAACCTGCCTCCTGTTTAAGTCATCTCACAAATCTGCCACAAGCAAGTTTTCAAGCTAGGCATGGAAACTTAAGGGACAGAATGAGGTGCCAACAATAGTTCCTAAGAGGTGAGAGAGATCCTCTGAGGCCTTCGCTGTTGGCGCAGGGCTTCGCTAGAGTGGGCCCCGACTTCTTGCTGAGAAGGACACCTTCGACCTCCTCACTAAGGAGCTCTTCAGCGCAGATTGTGCTGTCCTCTATGATGGGTAGCTTAAATAGCTGGAGCAGGTCTAATTGACATTATAGCTAGCTCCCCTCCCTTCAGGGCATTTTCCCTGTGGATTTGGAAGGGAAGGCGGTTGAATCAATTTGGTCAGAGTTTCTGCTAATTCTCTCACCATTGGAGCACCAGGGATCCTCTCCCCAGCTGCCTTCCTCTTCATCCAAGTCATGGAGGAGTATATTGCAGTGGTCAGATGAGGATATATCCACAAGGATGCCTTCCAACCCTTCTACTTTACCAAGACATATCTCGCATAATGAGGACCTTTGTTGATTCCTGGAGAAGACGGTGAAGATGTTGTCCACTAACCTCAGGAAGGAAGAAGATTCAAAAGTAAATTTCTGACACTGCCTCCCATTCAATTCTTGCTAGAATGAGGTGACATCATGAAGGACAAGTGGATCCTAAAAATTCTGGAATATAACTACTGCTTGTGCTTCTCGCACCCTCCCCTGAACCCCTCTGGATGTCAGGCTCCAGAAGCAAACCCACACTACTGGTTCAGCTGCAGCTGGTAATAACATCCCTTCAATTATATAATCACCCCTGAAGCAGATATCTTGTTGAAATATAGCCATGTTGGGTTGTATTGGATCCATTATTATGCTAATTTTATTTGATTTTATTGTAAATATGCTTTTATTGAGATTAAATTTGTAATATTTTATCACACATTTTTAAATATTTATTCATATATTTTATTATCTGTTTATCTTTTTGTGTACCACTCTTGTTTTTTTTCATATTTATTTGTGTGGTTCACCTACCTCTCTATTTGTCTTTTTTGATAACATCCCTTCTGCATCTTAAGACCATAGAATCTGTCCCACCTCAAGAGCATGGCACAGGATTCCACTCCCAGTAATTCTTAATTTCCAAGAAGTTAGATGGGCCAAAGCTAGAGTTGCCAACTGTCTGGATTTTCTCCAAGACAGTTCAGAATTTCAGGATGAAGGGGTGAGCAGGGTCTGGATGTCGAAGACAAGGTCCTTGAGAGAAGGCTTGCTTGAGAGCCTGGAAGCTGTTAATAGCTTCTGTAGTCCAATATTGGGTATCATCGTCCTTTGTGCTCAAGGCTGTAAATAGCGCCGCCAGCAAAAATTACCTAGGATTAAATTGACGCTAATAGCAAATCCTAAGAATTCTATAGTGCCCGAAGACCGACCAGCTTTTGCTTGAAGAGACATTGGTCTCGTTGGTTTTGTAGAACTTGTATAACATGCTCCCGATAGGAGTATATCATCGAGATATACGACCTCATGGGAGTATAAGAGATCCTGTAAAATCTCATTCACCATATTCTGAAATACGGTAGAGGCATGATGAAGTATTAGTCATGCCTGTCGCATGTATTGAGCGCGGTTTTCCATTTGTCACCCTCCCTAATGCAAATAAAATTATATGGTCCTCATAAATCTGACTTGGTGAAGACCTTAGCTCCTTGCAAATGGTCTAAAAGTTCTGAGATAAGGGTAACTGGTATTGATTTTTCTTTGTGATAGCATTGAGACCCCTGTAATCAATACAGGACTGGAGGGTACCGACCTTTTTACCAACAAAGAGAAAGCCCACTCCAGCAGGGGAATAGGATGGATAAATAAAGCACTTTTCCAGGTTCTCCTTAAAAGCCTCGGTTTCTGGAACTGATAATGGGTCCTTCCTCGTGGGGGCACCTTGTCTGGGAGGAGGTTGATGCCACAATCATAAGAGCAATGTGGGATTAGCATCTCTGCCCATTGTTTAGAGAATATGTCAGCAAGGTCCACATATTGTGGCAGTAGCCCAGGTATGGAGCCTAAGTGAGACAGGTGGTGAAGCAGGTGGGACCCCACCATGCCAGTTCCAGAGAATTCTCTTCAATATCTGGCTGAGCTGAGTAGCTAGGGTACCCCCAGGATAACTGGGTTCACGGCCCGAGGGAATCCATGAGGAGAAATAGTCTCCTGGTGAAGAAGTCTGGTACAAAGAGAGAGTGGAATGGTTACTTCAGTGAGCTTGCCTGGGAGAGGCTCCCTATAGACAGAAAAAATAGTTAATGGATATTACAGCAGGGTGTCAGAATCCGGTACTGGTGGATCAGGGCTGGATCAATAAAGTTCCCGCCTGCTCCAGAATCTAGGAATGCTTCTATGTGGAACTGACCATGTTCTGTGGAGATTGCAACAGGAACCAGCAATTGGGGAGAGGAAAGTGTCCGACCTAGGGTTGCCTCCCCATTTAACTCTAGTCACAGGAGTTTCCCAACTTCTATGGATATTGGGATGCCATGTGCCACAGCCAGCACAATATAAACATAGGTCCAGCTACCTTTGTTAAAGCTTCTCCACCGGAGAAAATTTGACTCTGCCCAGCTGCATGGGCTTCTCTGGAGTCTTGGATTCAGGGGAAAAACAGGGGACCAGTGGGTGCTGAAAATTTGTAGCCAATGCTAGCTGTCACCAAGTCTCCAGAGCCCTTTCTTGAAAGCAACGATCATTACTGCCAGCCAAGGAGGTCAAAGCATCCGATGAAGGAAGGACGTCTCACCCAGCCAGTTCATCTCTAATTCTGCTGGAGAGGCCTTGCCAAAAAAGGACAGTGAGACTATCTCCCTCCAGTGCAGTTCAGAGGAAAGTGTGCGAAACTCGATGGCATAGTCCCCATGAAATCAGGAACTCTGCCAAATCCAGACCATGTCTGCTACCAAGGAGAAAGCTCTCCCCAGTTCTTCAAATATGAGCCTGAACTGCTGTAGGAAATCAGGAAGGCTCTGGAGTTTCTCACATAATGGAGAAGCTCAGGTCAATGCAGTGCCACCCAGCAATGACCAGATGTAGCTCACCTTAGACTGGTCGATAGGAAAGAGAGTGGACTGCAACTCGAAATGCATGCCGGATTGGTTAATGAAGCCGCAGTATTCCTTGGGATCACCCAGGTATCATGGAGGTGCTGGGAGTTGAGGGACCGGTCTTGGGGAAGACACGGAGTTAGTGTGAGGCACTGCCACTGGAGACAGAGCTGGGGCTGGTAAGAAGGCATCCATGCAGTGCGTGTGATCTTCTCCAGGACTGCGATTACCTGGTTCAGGACCCCTTGATGTTCTTGGACACATTGAGCCAGGCCTCATATAGCCTGGAGTGAGGTCAAGACTACCTCAGCAATCTATAGAATTCATGGGCCCTTGTTGCTGTGGAGAGGTTGGCTCAGCCTACAGGGGAGTCCCCATAGGCCCTCACTGGCAGCTGACAGAGTTACACAGAGAAGAGATGGGACAGGAGATTTATCTATACCAACCCCTTTCCCCTGGATTAGCCCTTGGATTCCAGGGACTGGCAGGTCTTAGGTGAGAGTCTCTATGGAAGAGGCGTAAGCGCAGGATCAGAGGCAGCAAGCTGGAAGGGTCAATGTCCAGGCAGGAGGCAGTGGTAGGCAGCAAACAAGAATGGTTAGCATCCAGGCAAGGGTTAAAGGCAGGCAGCAAACAAGAATGGTCAAAGTCCGAGATAGGGTTAGATCCAGAGTTAGTCCAAGGACAGTCTTAGAAGACAGAGAGAACGACTGACACAGCAGGACAGGCAGTGGGCATGGGTTGGATAAGATGAGGCAGGCTGGGCTAGAGAGATGAGGCAGGCACAGGATCAAGAACACGAGTCAGGAAACAGCAACTCACACTATGCACTAGATGCAAGCGGCCCGTTGCTGAGTCATCTGCTGGGAGTCTGCGATGGCCTTTTATAAGTGAAGCAGATGATGTTGTCGTCAGGCACCGAAGGCCAGTTTCCAGTCTCTGGCCCTTTAAGATTCAGTGAGCACCTATGGAGACTACCAAGAGGGTCCGAAGCACAGCGAGGAGGAACGGCATTGGAAGGAGCTTCTGAGCTGGGGCCTGCTTGTGCTGTTCCGTGTCAGGATGAGTGTTGCGGCTTGTTAAAAAGAAGTATTACTGATTATTTTGCCAAGTGTATTGTCCTTATATATTTATTATATCTTGTTAAAATAGTATGTAACAACATCACTAATAAAAAACTTATATTATAGTTTGCCCTCTTTCTTATATATTTTGACATTTGTGAGCTTCATGATGAGATATGCCTTGGATTCCACGAGGAGAGCCCAGTACCTCTACTGGTTTAGACAGGGCAGGATTTAAGATTTTGGCACCCTTAAGCAGGACCAGAAAAAGTGGGGCTGCAGGGGACCAGAGGGCCATGGTGGCACCCTTTTGAAGCACATGGCCCTAAAAAAAGGGAGGGGGTGGATTCCTTTTCAGCCAGGGTATTTGGTGCCTTCAGATTTGGTACCATAGGCTGTTGCCTCTACCTAAATCCGGGCTTTCATGTAAGATGACATTGAAGGTTACTTTTCACAGATGAAAACCAATCAAATTACTCTTCCAATTAAGACCCACCATAATTTAATGCATTTGATCCCTGAGGTGATGGAGAAAATAGAGGTAACTGCAAGGCAATATCAAGTATGCCTTTGTCAGAGTTATGGAAGTCTATGCTGAAGGATCCTCACGTGGGAAAATATTTGCACAAAATGTAGCTCTGCCTTGTTTTGCTGTCCAAGTACTTATTACAGACATCTAGGAAATCACTGCTTCAAATCCTTAATATGGGCATCCAGGACCTCACTCATTCTCCGCCACCCATTCACAATCCAATAACTACAAGAGACATCGTAATGGGTAATTAAGGCCGCAGCTTTATTAACCTGAAGGCCCGAGCCAGTCATAACACATTAACCACCTTAACCACGCGGTTTCAGCTTCCACCCCCACCGACCATCTGCCGCCCCCACGGCAGGACTGGTCGCTTCCAGCCACCCGGCTCGACAATCCGGCACGCCCCTCCCCAGGTTCAGACTCCCGCCGCCAACCTGCAAGGAGTCCGGCCGGCCATCTCCTGCCACTTGTCAGCAAGGAGCTCCTCGACAACAGCTCCCCCGGTTGTCATCACCATCCTTTCGCTGAAACCCCGCTTAACAATCAACAAATACATAACTTTAATGGCTCGGGCCATCCGCCAACACATACACCCCCAAAACAGCTGCGACAACAAAACATTTAGTACTGCCAGACAACATAAGGGCGGGTGGGAGGGGAGAAAAGCCCGCTGTCTGCCGCCGCGCCGCTGCCTGGAGAATCCTCTTCCCTGCGCGCGCACCCCCCGTGCCCCACGCCCCGCACTCGTTCGCGCGACCGAGTGCGGGGCGTGGGGCAACGGCAGCCAATCAAGGCTGCCGTTGCCTTAGCAACGTGCCCTATTCGGCTCCCCCCTCGCCTCGCTCCTTCCCCCCCCCTCCTCCTGACCTCGCCGCGACCCGCTCGCTCCCGCCCTTCCCACCCACCCCCCCCCCCCAGGGCCGCCCGACTGCGGAGTGGGCCTGGGCCCACATTATCCTGCCCGGGCGGACACAAGGTCCGCTCGGGCTCCCAAATTGCAAGTGCAAGTAGAAAGCTTATAAGAAGCTTTTTTGTGTACAGCATGGAACATTATTATTTTTGTACTAATAAATAGGCACTTTTATATGATAGGTTGCTGAAATGTATCTCGGCTGTGAAAAGTGCCCAAGTTTTCATTGTATTGTTTCATATTTTTAGATAATTACTGGGAAAATCTCATCTAAAGTATTTAGACTTGATTGGGTCAGAGATCCTCCCTAAATATAGAGAGAAATTTGATTTCAGTTCATTGCTTCCTCTGTTGCCATATATTGGACACTACAGGGCTGATACTTTATTTGTTTACAGATTAGACATAAAAGAGTCAGGGTAAAAAGCTAGAAAGGACATTTCCCAAGACTTTTCTCCTCTTCAAGGCACCATGTAAAAAGACTGTATTGATTTTGCACATTGGATACCCTGTCTATTTTTTGTTTCTCTAATAGGGCATCACCTGGTAATGAAAAGTCTGGGAGCAAATACAGTGCAAGTGTTCTATCAATAAAGATGATGAAATTTCCAAGCAAATGCATCAACTGAAATCTCAAGGGGGGTGACCGGATTTAGAAAAGGAGGAGGAGGGAGGATGGAGTAAATTTGCTAGTCTGGTTTATCAATGTCTTTCAACTTCATCTGAGACTAATGAGATTTAATTAGAGAAAATACATGCTGGGTAAAAAGCATATTGTAGAACAATCCATATTTTGGAAACTCTCATTTCTCAATGGCCTTAATAGCATCAATAAATTCAGGGCTTACAAAATGTGTGTAATCCTTATTGTAAATGCCCATCAAGAAAATTGCATCTCTTTTTGCTGATATCACCAAAATATGTAACAGGGGAGACAGAAAGGTGTGGAAAACATGAGACGGGATCTAGTGGCAGCTAAGGTTTAATGCAGTTAGGCTGCAAAACCCCAAGGGAGAGGTAAAGTATAGAAAGTGAAATTCTTCTAAGCATGAAAGAAGAACAGGATCTGGGGGTGATCATATCTGATGATCTTCAGGTGGCCAAACAGGTGGATAAGGTGATGGCAAAAGCCAGAAAGATGCTTGGCTGCATAGGGAGTGGAATGGTCAACAGAAAAAGGGAGGTGATATTGCCCCTGTATAAGTCCCTGGTGAGACCTTATTTGGAATACGGAGTACAGTTCTAGAGACCACATTTTCAAGGATATTAAACTGGTTGGGATCGGTCAAAAAGGTGACTACTAAAATGATCAGTGGTCTTCTTTCTAAAGCATATGGGGACAGACTTAAAAATCTGAACATGTATACCCTAGAGCAGTGGTTCTCAACCTTTTTTCTGTCGGGACACACCTGACAGATGGTTCTCACATGCGTGACACACTGACCCATGATCGTCACAGGGCTAGATGTAAATGTACAGTTTGCATCCACCGGAACCCCCCTGATCCACAATAATGGATGTAAAGCAGAATTATGACATTCCCCGTTCAACTCACTCTACAAAAAAGATATTCTGGTTCTGGTGTCATCTCAGTAACAGCAACTCAAACTCCTTCTACTTTCAGGCTCAATAGCCCTACTTATGAAAAGACAGCAGTTTACCACCAATGCATGTCCTCTTGAGAAAACGCAACAAATAAGACTGATAAAACATTTACATGCTAGTAAAATATCTCTGTAACAGACACAGAACCGACCTAACATACTCCCAGGATCTGTAGTAATGCACATAAACTAATCCACACACAGTTACACCTGTATTATGGAATACACTCAAACAGGAGCAACCCTATCTATGAAAAGGCAACACTACAAATATTAAATCAGGCCCTAAAAACCAATACACCTCTTATTAGGAAAACAGAACTAGCAAGCAGCTATAGATCCCCACACAGAAATAATTGTAAAACTATACTAATAAGCAGAATAAATGTTTCACAACAACTATGAACAGAATAACATCCAACAATTAAAAACTCATAAAAACTATTAAAAATTCTCCAAACACCAATAAAATATTTCAAAAAAAGCAGACACATCACATAATATTAAATAATTAAAATAGCAGTCAATCAAGAAAAATAAACTTAAAAAGCCACCTTTACTTACCCCCTCCAGCAGCTTTCCTACTCCTCTTCCATGCAGGCTGTAGCACACACCAGAAGCAGCAGTAGTGGCTAAGCTCTATACTCATGGTCCTCTTCCTTAGGGCCCATGTCTCTCACACACACACACACCATACCAGTCATGCCCCCATGACCAGTTTCTGTCTCTCACACACCAATCATCTCCCAGTCTTTGACAAACACACCAGTCACCTTCCTGAACAGTTTCTCTCATGCCATACACACACACACAGGCTTCCCACTCCCGTGTTCCACTTACATATATGGGCTTCTCACTCTCATAATCACTTTCTCTTTCTCACATACACTCACCAGTCTCTCACTCCCATGCTTGTTCTCTCCACATGCACAGGCTTCTCATTCCCATAATCACTTTCTTTCTCTCCCACATACACACACACCAGTCATCTGATCTCTCTCATGCATACACACACAGGCTTCCCACTCCCATGTTCTCTTTCAGATATACAGGCTTCTCACTCCCATGCTGTATCTCACACACTCCCAGCTTTCTCACTCCCATGCTCACTCTTCACATGTACAGGCTTCTTATTCCCATAATCACTTTCTTTCTCTCTCTCACATACACGCAAACACACACCAGTCACCTGATCTCTCTCATGCATATACACATACACATAGGCTTCCCACTCTCATGTTCTCTTTCAGATATACAGGCTTCTCACTCCCATGCTGTCTCACACACACACAGGTTTCTCACTCCCATGCCCACTCTTCACCTGCACAGGCTTCTCATTCCCATAATCACTTTCTCTCTCTCTCTCTCACACACACCCGTCACCTGATCTCTCTCATGCATACACACACACACAGGCTTCCCACTTCCATGTTCTGTCTTACATACACAGGCTTCTCCCTCCCATGCTGTGTCTCACACACACCCAGGTTTTCACTCCCATGCTCACTCTCTTCACATGCACAGGCTTCTCATTCCCATAATCACTTTCTCTGTTACACACACACACACCCAGTCTCTCTCTCATTTCCATGCTCGCTCTCCACGTGCACAGGCTTCTCATTCCCTGAATCACATTCTCTCTCTCACATTCACATACATACCAGTCACACCGTCACCTTACCAACCAGTCTCTCTCATATACATGCACACACACAGGCTTCCCACTCCCATGCTCTCTCTCACATAATCAGGCTTCTCACTCCCATGCTTTCTTTCACATACACCCCCACAACACCAGGCTTCTTACTCCCATGCTTTCTCACATACCCAGATTTCTCACTTCCATGCTTTTTCTCTCTCTCTCACACACACACACATCCCTGACTGTCTCACACTCTCACATACACATCAGTCATCTCCTTGAGCAGTCACTTTCATTGTCTCTCACATATACACATACATCAGCTCTCTGACCAGTTTCTCTCAATCACACACATACTCTCGATCAAATACATTCTCTCACTTACACACATTCTCTCAATCACACACATTCTCTCACTTACACACAGGCTGGCTGGCTGCTTCTCTCTCTTTCTGTCACTCACTTCCTCTCCCCCCCCCCCCCCCAGCACAAACGGTAGCTGCTCCTCCAGCCCCCGCAGGCCAAGAAGGAAGAATTCCATCGATGGCGGCAGGCTCATGCTGCTCTCTCCTTTCCCTTCCGCTTTCTCCCCCAGAGCAGGAAGATCAGCTGCCTCTCCTGCTGCCACCGGCCTCCTGCTATCTTCGGGCGTCCGAACTTCCTGTCGGGGGGGGGGGGGGTAGCGGAAGCGCAGCGCACAACGTCCGCTTCCTCCCTCCCCCCCCCCCCCCCGCAGGAAGATCGGCGGGCTGTACGGCCCGACGCCCGAAGATAGCAGGAGGCCGGTGGCAGCAGGAGAGGCAGCTGATCTTCCTGCTTTGGGGGAGAAAGCGGAAGCTGTGCGCGACGCTTCCGCTCCCCCACCCCAAGCAGGAAGATCGGCGGACCATACGGCCCGACGCCCGAAGATAGCAGGAGAACGGGTGGCAGCAGGAGAGGCAGCTGATCTTCCTGCATTGGGGGGAGGAAGCGGAAGCTGCACGCGGCGCTTCCGCTCCTCCCCCCCCGAACAGGAAGACCGGTTGGCCATACGGCCGCAGCAGCGCTTCCCCATGTGTGCCGTGATGGCGCGCGAGGCGTGGGTTCTCTTGCGGCACGGCCTTTCTTCTTCCCGCGCACCACTTCCTGTTCCGGGTCCGGGGGGGGGGGGGGGAATGCAGGTGCGGGAAGAAGAAAAGGCCAGCCGCGGATGCCACAGCTTTTTTTTTTTTTTTTGCACCGCTGCCGTTCCTGCTGGGCTTGAACGTGCTGATAGCCCGGCGGCAACGGCAGCAGGGAAGAACGAGCAGCGGGAGGGACCGGGAGCCACGCGACACACCTGCCGGTGCTTGGCGACACACTAGTGTGTCGCGACGCACCGGTTGAGAACCGCTGCCCTAGAGGGAAAGGTGAGATAGGGGAAATACGATAGAGACATGTAAATGCTTCTAAGTTTTCCCTGCATAGCAGGTAGGCCTCTTTCAAAGTAAAATGAGGTTCTAGAACAAGGGGTCACGGGATGAGGGTGAACGGGGATAGACTCAGGATTAATCTAAGGAAATATTTCTTTACAGAGAGGATAGTGAATGCATGGAACAGTCTCACTGTAGAGGTTGTGGCCATCAGGACAATATCTTAATTCAAGAAAGCATGGAATAAATACAGAGGACCTCTGAGGGAGTAATAGGGATTGTAAAGCTGAGTCATCGGTATGGTAGGGCAGACTGAATAGGCTGTAATGGTCTTTTTCTGCCATCACTTTTCTGTTTCTATGTAAAATAAGAGGTCAGTGTAGTAAAGTGTGGCAATTTCACCATGAGCATTTATTCTGCAATTAGTGTGCAAAATTTTATTTGCAAAGTATTTTCACACTTTATTTGCAATTCTGTCATGTGTTAATAAGCTAATAAAAGTTCAGCTGCAAAATAAATGCTAGTTAGAGATGAGTTATTAACAATTAGCACATTAAAAAAATGCATGTAAAAGAGTGCAGAAATGATCACACATGCATTAACGCAAGAAATTTAACTAAACCTCAGTGAGGTCTAATTAGGTTTTGCCTTCATTTTCGCATGAGCACTAATGATTGTATAACTTTCACATTAAAGCCAAATGCTTTTATTTGCTGCAGGATAACACAAAACAAGGGGGGGGGGGGATCCTGGCTCTTGTTCTGTGTCCCCCTCTTCTTGCTGTCCTGAGTCTTCCTTCTGGTTGGGGAAATCTTGTGGTTCAGCTTCAGAGGCAGCTGGCTCAAAGGCAGGGATCTGTCTGTTTGAACCTGTAGAAAAATGAGAGTTGTGCAAGTAAATTATCATTTATGCTTTTCAGGGTATGTGATGAAATGCTCAGAGCTTCAGGTATGGCTCCCTCAGTACTCCCACATATATCCCCCTTCCCTAGGGATATTAACTTCTCCACCTGTTTCGCCCCGAAGAACATAAGAAATTGCCATGCTGGGTCAGACCAAGGGTCCATCAAGCCCAGCATCCTGTTTCCAACAGAGGCCAAAACCAGGCCACAAGAACCTGGCAATTACCCAAACACTAAAAAGATCCCATGCTACTGATGCAATCAATAGCAGTGGCTATTCCCTAATTAAAATTGATTAATAGCCATTAATGGACTTCTCCTCCAAGAACTTATCCAAACCTTTTTTGAACCCAGCTACACTAACTGCACTAACCACATCCTCTGGCAACAAATTCCAGAGCTTTATTGTGCGTTGAGTGAAAAAGAATTTTCTCCGATTAGTCTTAAATATGCTACTTGCTAACTTCATGGAATGCCCCCTAGTCCTTCTATTATTCGAAAGTGTAAATAACCGAGTCACATCTACTCGTTCAAGACCTCTCATGATCTTAAAAACCTCCATCATATCCCCCCTCAGCCGTCTCTTCTCCAAGCTGGACAGCCCTAACCTCTTCAGCCTTTCCTCATAGGGGAGCTGTTCCATCCCCTTTATCATTTTGGTTGCCCTTCTCTGTACCTTCTCCATCGCAACTATATCTTTTTTGAGATGCGGCGACCAGAATTGTACACAGTATTCAAGGTGCGGTCTCACCATGAAGCGATACAGAAGCATTATGACATTTTCCGTTCTATTAACCATTCCCTTCCTAATAATTCTTAACATTCTATTTGCTTTTTTGACTGCTGCAGCACACTGAGCCGACGATTTTAAAGTATTATCCACTATGATGCCTAGATCTTTTTCCTGGGTGGTAGCTCCTAATATGGAACCTAACATTGTGTAACTACAGCAAGGGTTTTTTTCTCTATATGCAACACCTTGCATTTGTCCACATTAAATTTCATCTGCCATTTGGATGCCCAATCTTCCAGTCTTGCAAGGTCCTCCTGCTATGTATCACAGTCCGCTTGTGATTTAACTACTCTGAATAATTTTGTATCATCCACAAATTTGATAACCCCACTTGTCGTATTCCTTTCCAGATCATTTATATATATATATATATTATATAGGTTATATATATATTATATAGGTTATTAGCCATTAAGCCTATTTATTTATTTATTTATTTATTTATTTATTTTAAAAAAAAAAATTTATATACCGCATAATGGATAAATATATATCCGTCTAGGCGGTTTACACATGGTCAAAACATACATAGTATAAAAGTACAAACAATTGTTAAGAGGTTAATTAAAAAACTTGATATTATGCAGTTATTGTAGCTAGAAAGCTTGGATAAATAAGTAAGTTTTCAGCGATTTTTTTGAAATCTCTACGGTTAGCAGTTAGTCGGATATAGTCAGGTAAAGCGTTCCATAAAGTTGGACCTGCAACTGAAAAAGCACGTTTACGAATCAGAGATAAACTTACAGATTTTACATTAGGAATTTCTAATAAACATTTGTCAAAAGAGCGTAATTGTCTGGAAGGTTTATAAATTCGGAGTAGTGAACATAGCCAGATTGAGTCATTGTTATAGATCAGATTGTGTATAATGGATAAGATTTTGTATGTTATACGGTATGATACTGGAAGCCAATGTAATTGTTATAAAATCGGAGAAATGTGTTCGCTTCTACGGATATTATATAACATACGGGCAGTTGCATTTTGAATTAATTGAAGTGGATGAATTGTTGATTGGGGTAGGCCAAGGTATAAAGCGTTGCAATAGTCTAATGAAGACAGGACAAGGGTTTGAGTGATCAAACGGAAATCATTTGGCAAAAGTAATGGTTTTAATTGCTTGAGCATGTAAATTTTGTAAAAGGATTTTTTTACAATTTCAGATATGTTGTTTGTCAGTGATAATTTGGAGTCAAGAATAACTCCTAAGTTTTTTGCATGTGTTTTTAAGGGGATGGTTTGGTTTTGGAAGTACTCGCCTCGTTCTTCCCCCAGGGTATAAGCCCTTTTACCTATTTCCTCTGCCTATCTGTTTACTCTCCTAGGGTATTAGCCCCCCCTCCACCCATTTACCCTCCTGACCTCCGCCCTCCCCCTGCATACCTCAACCCAACTACAACTTTGAGTGGTTTTGTTGAGGGACATGGAGGAAGGGGGAATGGGTATTGTGTTCCATTTGGGAATTTGTATGCACATCGACCCAAAGTGGACAAATCGCTACTAGATGAGTTATTTTGGTATTTGATGTCAATATTCAGTACAACGGCCAGGAGCTAAATTATCCAAGTAAAGTTACTTGGATACCTTTAACCCAATATTCAGTGGGACAGTTCTTCTGCTGAAAATACTATTCTAAAGTTACCCAGATAAAGTTATCCAGATAAGTTTGATGATGACTGACTTGCTGAATATTGCTTAATCCATAAGATAAGAAAAAAAAAAAGCCCAATAGTAGCCAGTAGCTCCTGAGCCCCTCCATCCCAAACAGAGGAAAATTGTAGGGGATCACAAATTCCATCCCCTAGATTAAGAAATTGGAACCTGTAGGTCCTGCTGCCCCGAAGAAGCAGCAAAAATGTTGCCTGCGGAGCAAAGTGACCGGCAAGTTCCCTTCGAAGAAAAAGCAGAAATGACCCAGCGAAACCAAAAGGCTGGCAGGGCCCTCCTTCCATCCCAAATCCAGCTGGATTACTCCATTTCCCCACCCAACCTCCCATAATGCCGAAAAAGCACAGCGGGAGGAGGCGAGGCTTGTACCTTTTGCTGAGCTGAATAGTAAAAGCTGGTATAAGATCGGCTGTACCACTATTTTACTATTCATTCATTCATCCATCCCACTGCAGCTGAACAGAGCTCTGATTGGTCTGTTCAGTGAAAACTGTCTCAGAGCAGACCAATCCCCGTTCAGCCTCCCCACTTACACACTCCCCATCTGCTGCCCCCAACTCTTCAACTCCTCCTGCTCATTTGCCCCTCCTCAATCATCCCTGACTTATCTGCACGTGTCCTATGCACACTCTTTTAATGCCTACCCCCACCCCGTTTCTTACTCCATCCTCTCACCAGCCATGCAGAATGCAGCAGCGACCCATTCTAGCACAAACTGGTAACAGAAAAGACAGACCACAAAAATAGGTACATAACCTTTGACTCATAAATATAGACAAAAGATAATAGGAAGGCAAGACAAGCCCTATTAATAATCAGATTTACAAAGCTAACATACCCCTCCTACATAAAAATCAAACTCTTCTCCTAAGTACTATGCTTCACTCACCTTACAGCACTGACATGGGAGTGGGAGTCCATGGCAGCTTTCGGTTGAGGGAGCAGAGAGCAGCACACAGAGCATGGTTAGCGGTTTATGCAGTAAATAATGTGCAAAGTTTGAGAAAAATATGTGCTAACATCTAGATTCATCATTCTGCTATATTTATATTTATAGCGGAAAAAAAAGGGGGCGGGGGGCCGATAGTGAGCAGCCAGCTGCACCGCACACTAACGCCCCCATAGCGCCACAGGAAAAGGTGTAGTTATTTCCCGTGGTGCTGCCGGTGATAATGTGAAAAATATTATCACCCGCAGCGCTGCTGGGAGATAACTCCGCCCCTTCATCTAATTTTAATAATACCGCCATGATACCGGCACATCACAAAATAACGAATGACCCTGTAAATGTGCTATTAATGGAACTTCAAGTATGAAAGATGTTAACTAAGGCACACAAACTCTCCAGCAATAATTAAAGTGAAAACATGATCACAAATTCATTTGCATAGCGTGTTCTACATTAATTTTTGCAGAAAGGTTTTGCATGCTAGTGCCACACAGAAAGCATGCACTTTAAAAGTTTGCTATAAATGACCTTGCTAAATTATTATACAAAGGAATGAAATTTATTACAAAAATGGTTGATTTATTTCTCCTAACTGCAGTGACTATGTTTTTAATGTTTTGGAGGCCATTTTAAAACTACAAGTTATATCTAATCCAAAACCAGTTAGCACAAGGGTGGCCATTTCCGTCCTCAAGAGCTATAAACTGGTCTGGTTTTCAGGATATCTATAATGAATATGTATAAGATAATTTTGCATACATTGCAGGCAGTGTACGCAGATTTATCTCATGCATATTCATTGTGAATATGCTGAAAACCAGGCCAGTTTGTGGCTGTTGAAGGCTGGATTAGAACAAGGTGCTGTGGGTGAATTCCTGTATTTGTGTATAGATTTAAATATTTACTGTCATATGGGTAATACATACAAAATAAGCAATCATGAATTAGTAGCAGTAAGAGAGAAAAATAATTAGGGCAGCTTTCAAATTGTGCGTTTTGGGACAAAGTCCTTAGGGACTTTTAACATGCAGACTTTGCCCCAAGTTTCAAAGCAAAAGTTCACGTGTACTTTCATCTTGAAACTTGATGTGGGTAACAAAGTAAGCTGAGACCTTTGCTCCTGCTTTCTCTGCAGGGAACGTTTTCCATGCAAATAGCATGAGTAAAATTGAAAATGCAATCTACCTGTGGTGTTATCCACCCCCAACCAAAACATACATGTGGGAAAGCCTTCTCTTACTGAATCTGCTAAAAGTATTCCTATTTTAGGACAGTGTGCGTTCAGATATCGAGGGCAATTTTCTGACAGCCGGTTTACACTGGTAAAATGCATTTTTACCCACATAAACGGCTTTGAGAATTGCACTGTCTTGATAATGTAGCTGATAATGGCATTCTGAAGATACGTTTTCTGAAGGCAAGATCTTAGTTCTTTCAAGTAAGGATGTAGGACAGTTTCTCCCGTAGTCTAGTGGCTGAGTCCCTGTAAGTTGTTTAAGTGGGCGTTTGGTGGTGGTAGAGAGTTCTGCATGCTTAGAACATAAGGGATAGTCTAGCAGCGGTCAAAAAAGCAAACAAAGTGTTAGGATTTAGTAGCAAATGAATAGAAAATAAAAAGGGAGATTATCATAATACCTCTATCAGTCCGTGATGCAACTGAACCTAGAGTACCATGTACAGTTCTGGACACAACATCTCAAAAAGGATATAGCTGAACTGGAAAAGGTACAGAGAAGGGCAACCAAAATGATAAAGGGGTTGAAATGGTTGAGGAAAAGCTAAATAGGTTAGGGCTCTTCAGCTTGGAGAAGAGACGGCTGAGGGGGGGATATGATAGAGGTCTCTAATATCATGAGTGGAATAGTATGGGTAAATGCAAATTGATTGTTTACTCTTTCAAAAAATAAAAAGATTAGGGGACATGCCATAAAGTAACTAAGTAACACATTTAAAACTAATCAGCTAAAATATATTTTTCACTCAAAGCACAATAAAGCTCTGAAATTCATTGTTGGAGGATGTGGTAAAGGCAGTTAGCATAGCTGGATTTAAAAAAAGGTTTGGACAGTTCCTGGAGGAAAAGTTCATAAGCTGTTATTAATCAGATAGACAACTTGTAGTTTTTACTGCGCTCCCCCCCGACCTAAGACTTGAACCAAGTCATCAGGAGTTCAAAAAAAAAGCTAAAAACCTGGCTTTTCCGCCAAGCCTACCCAGACACTTAATGCAGCCTAGATGCTATGATAAACCCAATTAGGGGATACCTCATGGAATTATCCTATTATGACTCTCTTAACTGTACTATGATTTTGAGTTCAAACGTTCCTTGTAATTATACTATACTATACTATGTTTAATTTGTACTTTGTTCAATTGTTCTATGTAAAGCCCCTCCCCTTTTTTGGGCATTTCAACTGTTATATGTAAACCGGAGTGATTTGTATTTCATAGAAGAACATCGGTATATAAAAATTAAAAATAAATAAATAAAATAAATAAATAAATAGACAAGCCACTTTACTGCTGGCATATGCTGCATGGAATCCATTTACTATGTGGGATCCTGCCAGGTGCTTGTGACTGGTGTTTTGGCTGCTGTTGGAAATGGGATACTGGGCTTGATGGACCTTTGGTCTGACCCAGTGTGGCAGTTGTCATGTTCAATACCATCAGCCATTCATAGGATTGGTAAATTGGTAATATAAAGAACAGAGGTTGAGGAGCGTTATATAGTTAATACTCAATTTATCACTTTCTACAGCGGCAGAAAACAATAGGATAATTTAGATTAAATATTTTGTCATTTTTACAAGGTTTAGTCTATCAGCATATTAATTTTAAACTAAAAACATAATATATTTTGTTCAGATATGCTACTTTCTTATTTTTCAGAGAATTGGCATTAGTGGGACACTGATTCAGCAAATCCACATACAAAATAATAAAGAATCTGATAAACATGTGGTGTCTTAACTAGAAAAGCGGCACATCCCAAATGCTGCTGGTGTCAGTGGTTCTCGTTATATGCGGTGAAAGCAGTAAACATTGCTCCAGGAAAAGCCCACTTCCAAATGCAGAGAAGGTTTCATACAAGTTGGGTTCATTTTCAATTCTGTTATAATGGATTTAAATCGGTCATAACTAACAAAATGTTAGATCATATGAATTTGGATTTTTTTTTTCTCTGTCATGAAATGGTGACCCTAGAAGCTACACCCAAGACTGTGATGCTCTGAAATAATTGGATGTTTTCTGTGATTATAAAAATATTATCTAGGTTGTCCGTTTTAATTTCATTATATTTCTGTAATCTAATCTTGCCAGCCTTGATGTAAAATTGCTGTCTCTTGCTTGTCTCTATTATGGCTAGCTGTATTATAACATCTCTGCACCCCACTCCAAGAGCTTAACTCCCAAGCATTGTTGTCACTGCTGATACCCTCTCTAGTGTTTGTAACTCTGATCCCAGTCAGGCCAAATTTGGTGTCAGAGATCAGTTGCCTCATAATTAGGCTAATCAGGCAAAAAAGTTTATAACTTTCTGTTTGCAAAGGTTCAAATCTGTTACACTGATGTGGATTTAGGAAAAAAATGAACTAAATTATAGCGAATAAGTTTTTAGTGTTGAAGGATTACAATGATATGAGATTCCTGTCCTTAATACAAAGCAGCAGATGTACTAAACTTGCTTTCCCTTAGCTACAAAGTGGTAAAAACCTTTTAGTGCACCTGGCTCAAATTTTTGGTCACTTCAGTAGATGTGCTAGTTTGAGGGATGCTGGTTAGTCGCCTTTTAGAGAACACAGATTCAGAAGCTTGTGGTTAGTGTTTTTTTTTTTCTTTTATAGATCAGACTTCAACTGCTAAGATTCTTTGTTCAAAGAGCAAGGGCTGGCAGTGCTGTAAATTTAAATTATGATAGCCCAATTTAATTTTATCCAGTGTTCTCTGTTTTTCTATATATCACATTCAGAGGAACCTCCCTATTATGCACTGGTATTAAATCAAACATAGGCCCCTAGGAGCAGTGCCCCAAGTTTCTTGTGGAAGATTTTTCAAGATTCTTTGGCAATTATGTGACACATTTGCATAATTGTGAATATATTTATATGTTGAAAATGTATTTTTTTTTACTTTATAAAAAGCCATGCTCTGACTTTTCTGAGTCCTGTTAATTTATTTGGTGCTTTTTTTTTGAGGAAAGGGATCTTACCGATGGTACTGGGAAGGGAGGAGGGGGATGGAAAGGGAGAGGGGGAATCTCAGGCAAGAAGGGTTGAGGAATAGGGGGAGGACAGCGGAAATCAGGAAGCAGAGGGAAAAGGAATGAGTGGAGGAGACGTAAGGGGGAGGAGAAAGGGGGGATCCAGGATCAGGAGAGGAAGGGATGATTCGGTATCACCCCTCCTCTCAACACCAATCCCTTCTTTCACAACTTCTCTGTTCCCCTCTCTCACATCCCCTCCAATCTCTACACTCCACAGCCCTTGTGATTTTCTCACTTCCCACTGCTCTTCTGATCCCCTCGCTCTATCTCCTCTCCCTGTGAGCTCCTCACTCATAGCCCAACCCCCACTTTGATTCACTCACACTGCACAGCATCCCATATCCCTTCATTCACTCTCCTTACTCTCTGACCCCTTCTGATTCTCTCATTCACACTCTTGTCTCATCCCCTTATTCACTCTCTTTCCCCACACCCCCATTGATTCCCTCATTTATTCTTGTCCCCACCACCCATCTCCTCACCCTCGCTGCACTTCAACCCCTCACTGTCTTGCCTTCATCCCCTCATTCAGCCTCTTGCCCCCATCACCTCATTTACTCTGATCCCCTCATTTACTTGTGCCCTGCACACCTATCCCCTCTATCCCCCATCCCTTCATTTACCCTCCCATCCCGGCTTGTTTGCTGCACAAGATCAATGCAGCGCTTCAAACTATATCCTGCCACTCTGCTTCTCAGGGCTGCTGCTGTGCTTTGAACCTCATGGGCCACCATAGTGCTGTGCAGGTCAATGCGGAGCTGGAAGCAGGGGGAGAAAAGCGCTACACTGCAGTTCCAATATCACAATGGGAGAATCGGTAGCAGCAGGAGAGAGATATGATGACCATAGCCAGCGAGGCTGCCCTTACTGCCATTGTTGACATCCTGGTTTACTGTGGTGATTTTGCAGGGAATGATGAATTCAGTAGGGAAGAGCCATATTCTGTGGCCTTTGCCACAGAATCATGGAAGACCCAGGGGCCAGGCCTGTGAGCAGATTCAAAATAGTATTGCAGTGATCTGTCTGCCGCAATGGCTAGGTACAGTAGAAGGAGCCCTTTTTTAAAGGACATTTCTCATTAACTGCAAAATATAAAATGCTTCCCCTGTATTTTAGTGCTTAATAATTTCTCAGTGTCTCATTTGATAAAACAGAAACATTCAAAGAGCACTAAAGTAGGAGCAGAAGAATGGCCATCTCATTTTCCTGGCTTGTAAACCCCATGATGCACTGCAAGTGATGGTGTCACTCTACACAAAGCTGGAGAACGCAAGCACTGGCAGATAAAGCATTTGAGAAACTGATTTATCTTGGTGCAGAACTGATATAAAATAGGATTAAATTGTGGAACTTTGATGGCTATAATTACCTTCAAAGAAAGTATTTCTCAGCTGTACAACTCATTTCCAGCAAAACTGTACAAGACTCTTCTGTACTGGTAATAGTGACAGAAATGACTGCTTCTGCCTATCTGTAACCGGATGGGGCAGTTTGCAAAGGGATTTATTTCCACACAGGTAGTGGAACAACTTTTTTGTTTGGGAGGGGGCCCGAATAAACCAACTTCCACCCCGTCCCCCCTATTTGCTGATGTCATGTAGGGCAAAAAGTTGATAGGGCCTGGCCCTGGTGGCCCACCCCATTCTGCTGCAGAATGAGCCCTTTGAAAATTGTTCCAGCCTCTCAGAAAAGCAAGGGCAGGGATTTTTTTTTTTTTTTAATAATTCCTTATTTATGAATCAAACAAGGACAAAAAAGCAGCAAAAAAAGCAGCAAAATCAAGCAATCAACTTGCTGAAGACATTTCTTTTCGGACAGGCCTATTATTAATGCCATTGAGTCCATTTATTTTATAGGTCCTACACGGCAATGTTTGTGAAACTTTCAGGTTTTGATATGTACTCGTTAGAAGTTTTGTTGAAGTATTCATGTACTTTGAGTGTTTTAATGTACATCGCTTAGTGCTCACGTGTCAGTGATTAATAGATTTTAAATAAAGATAGACAATCTCTGAATTATATGAGAGATATATGCATATGCTTACAAAAAACCTCAGTCACAGCATTATTGATAAACCTTAACATAGTCCAAGGGCAACAACAGTAAAAGTTCTTCCAAGCAGTCAGCAGACATATGTGAAATTAAAAAATCTGTGGCATTCCCTAGCCCTGAGTAATATTCCTAGAAACATCTCCAGATTTAATCATACTTTCGTTGCTCTGCCTTCAAAGAATATGATGACACTTCAAGATGAGCTACTTCGAACAATTGCATTTTCCAAAGCTCTGTTGTTGGAGATGTCTTCCTGTGTCCAGCTATGGTAAATCAAGCTGCCAAAAGCAACTAAGAAATTAATATTTTTAAGTTTCTAGAGATACATAAGGTGCACCACGAACCCAAAAGTTTCAGTTGTGGAGATAACACCTACTGTAAATCCAGTCATCTCTCTGTGACATACGAAACATCGCCACCAAAAAAAACCCCACAAATTGGCTTGTCCACCGCATATGGATGTGCCTACCCCTGAGTCTGCACCCCCCTCCAATATAAATGGCTAGAGTGCAGATCAAATTTAAAGAAAAAAGCTGGATATCTATGAATATAATACAAAAGACGGAACATTGATTCAGAGCATCTTTTACATATTAACTTCCCATCAGCAACTGAGTTGAGAGCTTGTCACTCCATGTAACTACCAGCGATTATAATTTTATCTAGATTACCTAAGCACTCTATGAGCCTCTTATATATTCAGAGAGTAATTCTCACAAATGTTCTGTAATCAAGTAGTACATGTGTAATGGCATTGGGTCTTCTTGAAACCCATCCCTTCCTCTTGTAACTGGGAAGGAAATCTCAAAGCTATAAATAACAGACGTGTATCTACAGGAATAATATATTCTTTAACCAAGTGATCAAATATATTAATCTGCTCTCCCAAACATATTTGCTATACAAATGTTAACCCCCACTCCACTCACTTGCAGAAGAGGGGAGAAAAAACATGTCTAGATTACGCAACAAGTGTGATATACCGTAGTTGAGATTTTAGGAAACTGACTCCCCAAGTGAGTGCATGCTTTCTCCAGACAGACAGCATATTAGAAATAATAGGACTAGCTCTGCAAGCCTGCCAAAGTGAAAAAAAAATAAAAACACAAAAATACAAAACAGGCTCACTGGTAAGACATTTATGTGAGGATGCTTATTATTCCAGATAAAGCTAAAAATGATTCCGTTCAACTCAATGAATATATTAGGAATTGAACACGGCAGATGTTGAAATAAATGAATCTGGGGAACACATTCATTTTTAGAGCATGTGTCCTATCAGACCATGATAGATATAAATTCTTCCATTAATATAAATCTTTCTTAATATGTACTATAATTAGATTGTTGTTCTTACTGAGTAAATCCCCAAATTTATTCGTTCTGACAATACTTAAATATTTAATTCTCTCATGAGACACCTTAAACTGTGAAAGGCAATCCAGAATAAAAATCCACCTGGCATTAATTTGATTAAAATTAACTTTATAGCCTCATACCTATCCATATTCCTCTAAAGTTTCCAAAAGTTTAGGTGCCAGCATCCTAGGAGAAGATAAAAATAAAAGTGCATTGCCTTCATACATATATATCTTATGCTGGGTACCACTAAGTGAGAAACCCCTAATAGATTCTGAACACCTAAATATTTGCACTAGTGGCTCAATAATCATATCAAATAGATATGAGGACAAAATAGTATCTCTACCTTGGTTCCTTGCAAAATAAGAAAAGACTGAGAAGGATTCCCATTTACCACCACTCTAGCCCTGGATCCTGACTATAAAGCTTGAATCCACCCCTTAAAGCTCACTGGGAAAAAGAATTTGAGAAACAGCTTTCATATAAGACAAGTTAACCCAATCAAAAGCCTTTTCTGCATCTAATGATATGAGCTCTGCCTATCTCATGATATACAGTAGGTGCCAGATATTAGCTGAGGATATCCTGGAAGAACTAGATTATGCATGACATGTTCCAAATGCAACTGTAAAATTATAGTAAGGATTTTAACATCTGTATGTATTAATGGTATTGGCCTATACAATCCATAGTCCATTTCATCTCTACCTTTTTTGTGAAGAATTATATCAGCATCCAATAGTGAACCCATAGAAGTACCTACTACTCCCAAAACATTCGATAACTCTTAACAACAATTCAGATTGGTTGCATATTATTTTGATATCATTCTGCCAGGATGCCATCAGGATCTGGACTCATACCAAATGGCAAGTTTTTAATCACCTTATATACCCCCTCCTACCCAATGGGAGCCTTCAGTAAAACCTTTTGCTGTTCACTAAGTCTTGAGAGCTGCACACTTTATAAGAAAGCATCCAGCACTGGAATAGGCTGAGCATCATCTGACTAAGTTTCTTATAGTATTTCACTAATATCTTTAGAAAAGCATTTAATAACATTACAGCTGTCCCTTATTTTACCAACAGCCATCCACCTCTGTCCCTTCTTTATTAATTGTGCCAATAGTTGCCCTGTCTTATCCCCCTGTACTTAAAAATCCTTGTCTAGAAAATCAAAAAGATTTTTCAATGTCAGCCACTTGAAGAGTTTTCTGCTCTCCCTGAGCAGTAATCGGAGCCCTTTAACTGAACCAGTGCCTTTGTGTTCTCTCTCCAATTTTTCTAGCCGAGACTCAAAATATTGTTGTTTCTGCCTTTTTGTTTTCTTTTGGCAACTCCTCTCAGGACTGCCTTAAGCATCTCCCTCCTCAGTGTAGAATTATTCTCCAGAGGTGGATGACAAGATCTGACCTCTCCTATAGCATCAGTAACCAGTTTCTGAAATTCCTTCTTACCCAGCAGGGATAAATTTAATCTCCAAGTATATCCTGGAGGGGACTGGTGGGCTAAAATAACAGTGAAATTGAGTGGTGGTCTGAGATAGTAAATGGCAAGATTTTATGTTCCCTGCCCTAGGAGGTAATGGACATGAAATGAAGAAAATAATCAATTCTAGTATGAGACAAATTGAGGGGCACAAAAAGTGTAGTCCCTACTAGAGGGATTATTGACTTTCCAGACATCATGAAAGCGATATTTCGAAATCAAGTCTACCAGCTCTTTATTGCTGTCCTATGACCTGGGAGTTCTTTTAGATCTCTCCAGCTCAGGATTTAGGCAGGTATTCCAAAACCCTCTCATAATAATGAAAACATTAGGACTTTCTAAAAGCCACCTCAGATCTGCAAAGAAAGAAGCATGACCCACGTTAGCCCCATAAACATTTACTAGTCCCAAGAGTGTAGTTCACAGATCGATATTATCCAGCAACCCTCAGGATCTTTAACCACTCAGATTGTAATATGAAGAGCTTTATGTATCAATATATATATACACTCCTCTGCTTCTTGAAACAAAGGAAGATGAAAAGACCTGGGCCACCCAACTAGATTTAAGCTTCTGGTGTTCCGAGTCCGTCAAATCAGTCTGAATAATTCTGAATAATTATTTTCCTTTGAATAAGTGAACATACACTATGGATATTATGTGATACTACTGTCACTCATAAATCTGGCATGCCAAGCAGATATTTTGCATTGTCAACATTATGGATGAGGTTATTGAAAGGAAATGAGCTCCAATTTGAAAAATACTTTTGAAAAAGAGAAAGCAATTGCATTAAGAGACTGTTTTGTTGCCTATTTATCCATTTTATTATTATTTTTTTAAAATCTTAAACAACAAATCAAAGTGTCCTGGAACAGAGCAATTGAGTACTGCTTTAACAGCATTTTTGAGCACAGAATAGAAAGTGTCAGTGTGCTCATGTGCAAACAAGCATTAACTAGAACTGTCAAACTAGACTCCTTGGGTCCCAGGTGGGAGCTAGCTCAGGACCCAGTACCGGTGCCGTTTTCTAAAAATAACAAAACAGAAAGTAAGTAAACACTTGAAACATTTCAGCCAAACTCCCACAGAACTCTCCCAAAAAAATGACGAATCAGCATTAACCAAAATTTCTCCCACGAACTTGTACAGTCCTATAATACATTTACAAAAAAAAAAATAAATCTGTAAATAAGTAAAAACAAAAACGTTTGACAAAACATGAAAAACCCTCTCTGAAAATAAAATAACATAAAAAAGGACATCAAAGAACTATTTCCATAGTTTATAATGGCCTTGAAGAGAATTGTGTATTGATGAGTCATTAAACAATCCTCCTTCCGTTAGCATAATCTGACAAGGGTCATCTTGTACCGCCATGAGGCAGCCAGTTCTCCATAATGCAAAGCCAAGCAACAGAAGTTCCACAAGGTAGTACTCTAGCTAGCATACCACACATAGAAACAGAGAAACATGATGGCAGTAAAAGACCATAGGGCCAATGCAATAAAGTGCACCCAGCCTAACACATAGGTTTAGACATAGTTGGACGCGCTAGACTAGCACCTGATGCAATAAGGAGATTAGCACGTCCAAAATATGCACCCAAACAAATTTGTTCCAATAGCACCCATCACATGTAGATGAAGCTATTAGCTGTAAATTGCTGAGCACCAAACACACACTTTTTAAAGCAGCAAATTTAACTCCAGCCCTGAAGGTGGCTTTAAAGGCGATCCGCAAGTCAAGGGCTCATGAAAATTTTAAAAATACGCTCCTCTGAGTTTCTTCCTTCTTAGTAGCATTGTGACACTTAAATTTACTGTTTGCGGAGTTGAAAAGTAAATGTATATCGGCTTGATTTAAAAAAACAAAAATTCTTCTGGATGCACAATTTAGATGGCCATAGCAAGCGGCAATTAGCTATGGGCACCTTCAGCAACCTCAGCAAAATCATCCAGAACAAGCGGGATAAAAACGGATGCTCATATTGTACATCCATTGCAATTGTGGGCGTCCAATGCATTTGAACGCTAGGGACGCACAATTCTCCTTTAGCCCATCCTTTTTTACGCAGTAGTTCATTTAAATAATGCATTGGGTGCCCAGGGGATGAGCTGTATGCACTTTAGGGAAATAGGAGCTAAATTCGAACAGCCATTTTCAGCACATGTCATATTTCTTCGGCCCCCATATGGCCCGTCCAGTCTGCCCATCTGGCCAATTAGTTTAGCATTATAATTCTCATTCCTTCCATAGAGATCCTTTGTATTTATCCCATGCTTTCTTGAATTCAGATACTATTTTTGTGTCCCCTACTCCATCACTGTTCAGCCTCCACTGGGAGGCTGTTCCATGCATCCACCACCTTCTCTGTAGAGAAATATTTCCAAAGATTATTCCTTAGTCTACCCCCTTTCCTCCTCATCTTATAACTCCCTCGTTCTAGAGCCTGCTTTCCATTGAAAAAGACTCTCCTACTGTGCATGGAAAATGTTGAAATATTTGAATGCCTCTATCATTTCTCCCCTATCACGGCTTTCCTCTAGGGTATACATGTTTAGATGTTTAAGTCTATCCCCATATGCTTTAAAATGAAGACCACTGGCCATTTTAATAGCCACCCCCAGACTAATTCCATCCTGGTTATATCCTTTTGAAGGTGCAGTCTCCAGAATTGTACACAGTATTCCAAGTGAGGTCTCACCAGAGACCTATACAAGGGCAATATCACCTCCATTTTTCTGCTGACCATTCCTCTCCCTGTGCAGTCAAGCATCTTTCTAGCTTTTACTGTTGCTTTATCACCTTAGAATCATCAGACACAGTTACCCCCAGATCCCGTACTTCCTTTGTGCTTAGAAGAATTTCACCTCCATTACTGTACCTTTACTTTGGGTTTTTGCATCCTAAATGTATTACTCTGCATTTTTTAGCATTAAATCTTGAAAAACAAAACGGTCCAAGGACTGTTCCCTGAGGAATACCACTAGTAACAACCCCCTCCTCTGAGAAAACTCCATTTACCACTACCCTTTGTCACCTCCCACTCAAACAGTTCTAACCCAATCACTCTAGGATTCATACCGTGAGTGCACAATTTATTTATAAATCTTCTGCGTGGAACCATGTCAAAGGCCTTGCTGAAATTCAAGTTCACTATGACTAGCGCTCTCTCTTGATCGAAATCTCTGGTTACCCAGTCAAAGAAATTGATCAGATTCTTCTGGCAAGATTTACCTCTGGTAAAACCATGCTGCTATTGGATTCCAAAAAATGCACATCCTCTGTTTTAGCAGCGATTCTATTAGTTTGCTCACCACAGAAGTCAGAATAACTGGCCTGAAGTTCCCAGCCACCTCCTTACTTCCACGTTTATGAATAGGAACTATACCCACCTTTTTCCAGTCCCCCAGAACTACTCTAGACTCAAAAGAAGCATTGTAAAGGTCAGCCAGCGGAGCTGCCAGGACATCTCTAAGTTCCCTCAGTACCCTCGGAGGTGTACCAACTGGCTCCATCACCTTATCTATTTTAACTTTAGTTAGCTCCTCACGAACACACTGTTCTGAAAATCATTTGAGGTTTACCTCGCTTCCAATCTTATTTGTGTTTGTTTTATGTGGTCCTGCTCCAGGCCCTTCCACATGAACACCAAACAGAAATATTTGTTAAGCAATTTTTCTTTTTCCTTATCAGCCTCTACATTTCCTCCCATTCACCTTTGGGTCTCACAATGCCACTCTTGGACTTCCTTCTGTCACTAAGCCTTGTTCCCTTGTTTTACTGTATTTGCTATTTTTTCTTCTATTTGAATTTTCACATTCCTGACTATTTTCCAAGCTTCTCTTAGTTTTTCCAGAGATTGTTGCCTGTCTTCCTCTTTGTTGCATTTGGCGGCTCATGGGAGGGACCCGTGAGCCGCCTCACTTACTCCGAATGTGGCCGGGACCCATCCCGCGGTCAGCATACAGCCTCCTGCCCAAATGCCATCCAGCATGACCTGAGACACTGCCAGCCACACTCCATATGTGCGCATATGCACATATTATATAGGCCCCACGGTGAGAGAGAGGCTGAGCAGCGCCCTCCAATGACTTCAGGCCAACCAGTCTATTTAAGCAAGAGCCTCACAGCATTACTTCACCTCAGTAACGGGTTTTCTGCCTTAGTAGTATGTATTACTTTCAAGTTCCTTGTTCTTGTGTTCTGCATTTCTGATTGCTCTTCAAGCATTGCCTTGTCCAGCCTTGCAGTGTATTGTCTGTCACTTCCAGTATCGTCTGTCTCTTCATACATTCTTGGCCTGACTTCCAGATTCTGACTTCTTGCTTGGACCTGACCACCAATTGCCTGCCACTGGACCTGACCTCTTGTCTGCTCCTGACCACGATTGCCAACCATGTACACCTGACCTCTTGCCTGGATCTGACCACCCTTGTCTAGGACCTGCCCTGACCTTGGCCTTTCTACAACTCTACTAGACTGCTGCAAGCCCTGTCCCTTGCATGTATTGGACTCTTGCTGTAGTCCAGTGATGGCTAACCTATGACACGTTTTTGCTGACACGCGCAGCGTTTCATGGACTATCGGGAATATTTTTTTTTTTTTTTTTTATCGGCTGTGCCGACCCTTCAAAATTAGGTTTTTAGTATCCCCCTCCCCAATGCCCCCGGGCGCAAGGAGGCTCATTCGGCACAGTGGTAGGCAGGGCCGTGGTGAGGCTCACATCACCACGGCCCGAAGAAACAGATCACATTTAAACGCGCTGATGATCCTCCTCCTTCCTGCCTGTGCAGCCCCGGAAGTAAACGTTGCCGGAGCCGCGTGGGCAGGAAGGAGGTGAAGCATCAGCACGTACAGAAGAGGAGCAGCACTTGTGCTTACAGGCCGCCGCGAATTCCAAGTCGCAGTGGCCCAAGAAGAGGAAGAGGCCCTGTAGCAGGGCCACCGCGGCCCGAGAAGATCAGTGCCGCTGCAGGGCCCATCCTGCGACGACCCGTGAAGAGGAGGCCCAGAGGTGAGAGAGAGGCTGAGGGTCTGTAGAGTGTGTGTATGTGTGTGTGCCTGTATGAGATGAGTTGAGAGATTGTGTGCGTGTATGAGATGAGTTGAGAGATTGTGTTTGAGAGTGAGGACCTGAATGTTTGCAGAGGCAGCATGTGCTTGAGCAAGACAGCATGTGGGGGAGAGAGAGAGAGAGCCTGTGTGTGTGAGTCAGACAGCATGTGCCAGTGAGAGACTGTGTGTATGAATGATTGTATGAGAGAGAGCATGTGAGAGTGAGAGCCTGTGCTTGAGCATATGTGAGTGAGAGAGAGCCTGGGTGTGTAAGTCAGACAGCATGTGCCAGTGAGAGATTGTGTGTATGATTGATTGTATGAGAGAGCATGTGACAGTGAGAGCCTGTGTGTGTGAGAGAAAGAGAAAAGCATGTGAGAATGAGAACCTGACTGTGTGTTTGAGGGAAGAAGATGGAGAGAAAAGAAACAGAAAAAAAGACAATATAAAAGGAATTGGCAAAAAAAATAAAGGAAAGGTGGAAAAAAAAAAGCCTGTGACCAACCAATTAGAAAACTAAGATCAGACAGCAAAGGCAAAAAAAAATATAGATTACTTTTTAGTGATTGGCACATGTAATCTTTGGGAATGTGCAAGAATAGCACTTTATCTACGGATCTCACAATGTACGAGATCAGCATGGAGAAAGTGGAAGCCCACAGGGCCTGCACAGAGCAGGCAGCAGAATGGACTTCAGTGTCAGTAGCAGCAATCGGCACCTCCCCTATAGCCATGTGGCAGCAGTGACAGTGGCAGCAGAGGAATGAGAGAGGTTCCGAGGTTGCTGGCAAAAGAGAGGGGGGTCTGCATTTAGTGTGTGCATGTGTATGAATGGGACTCTGTCTGGGGGTGTATGTGTGTGAATGCATGGGTGCCTGCCTGGGAGTCTGTGTGTGTGAGAATGAATGTGTGCATGCCTGGGGGATGGGGAGGGAGTGGTGTGAAAATGAATGGGAGCCAATAAAAGAAACAGACTGACAGATGAAGTTTGTAACTCTTGCTTGGGCTTGAAGTGTACGAAATACCAACCTTCAATTGAAGATTTAGCCAATGAAATTCAGCAACAAAAAAGTCACTAAGCAGGTAAGGTAAAGAATTATTTGTTTTTGCTTTATTAATAAATACAGTACATATATTAAAATTATAACTGTGTTATTAATTAGAGCTATAAATATCACAAAATTATGGATTTTTCTAGAAGTGGCACAACACCCGAATTATGCTCGGGTTTTTTATGAATTTTGACACACTGAGCTCAAAAGGTTGGCCATCACTGCTGTAGTCACTGCCCTAGGGACCTGCTTAAGTCCTGCTGGCCACCAGAACCCAAGCGCTCAACCTGCAGGAGAGGCACTTGGTATAAGTGAAACTCCAAGCTTTTTGACCACCTTCAGGGCATGCAAATATTTATCAAGCTAAACCTTCAGTGCTGTATTTTGGACATTAAAGCGTGGACCCTTGGTCGCTATAAGAGATGGCACCTCCCACAGGGCTCTGCCCAGTGGGGACTTGCAGCGATAGGCTAGTTCAAGGCACAGAGAATTAGCTTTATTATACTGCAACATAGATGGGAACCCGAGGAACGGGTGATGACTCCAGCCAGGAGAGGAGGAACCAGATGCAATGTTCCTTCAGTAAATTGCAGGGTGGAAAAGGCAGTTTCACAGTCTCACCAGGTCCCAAGAGGGAAATGGGTCCTGTAGTGGTCCGCAAAGCAGGGTAGGCTGAGAATCCAGGCTTAGGTGGAGAAGCCAATAGATCCGGTAGTGGTCCGCGGTGCGGGGTGGGCCGAGGATCTATGGAGAAAGAGATGAGACAATGCAGAGACAGAACTGGAGCGGCAATACTCACTCTGATGTTGGAAGTTGTAGTAGAAATGAACCCCCAAGGAGCGGAGGTCCCAGACGAACAAGGCCCCCGAGTAGCGGGTACCGTAGGCATCCTGGTAATGAGTCGGTAACCCCGAAGGGTAGGTAGAAGCACGGCAAGGCCCCCGAGGAGCGGGTACCTTAGGCGTCCTAGTTGGTAGGAGGTAACCCCGGAGGGTAAGATGGAATGAGGCATGGCCCCCGAGGAGCAGGTACTTAAGTCGTCCTGGAGCGAGAGAACACAGAGCGGGAGTATCTGCTAACAAGGAAAGATCAGCATGGAGGATTCCTTGCTAACTCGTAGATGGAATCATGAGCGGAGATTAAATACCAGAGCTAGTGAAGTAATGCGGAGGGGATGCCCCCGAGGTTCTCGCCATGGCGCACGTAAAGGGCGGGGCTGCACGCACGTGCCTTATGAGACTCCTGGAGAAAGATAGCGAACGCAATTGCCCATGCTGGACCGAGGACGCTGGAGGGTACGGTGAGGAGAAGCAAAGGCAGCCATCTTCCCGAAATTAACTGAATCAAGTAGAAGAAAGGTGAGCAATAGAGGACACAGCCGTTTGCGACCGATGGGCGCAACATTCAGGAGGTACACAACCTGATCAGGATCTGAGAAGGTGATGAATGGAAAACCGCCTTTAACACCTGTGACGGACACTATGAATACTTAGTGATGCCCTTTGGGTTTGCAATGGCCCTGCAGTCTTCCAATTTATGGTCAATGATTGTTCCAGGACCATCTCTAATCCCATGTAGTAGTTTACCTGCATGATAATCTAGTCTTCTCTAAGACTTCACCAGAGCATCGATATGATATGAAATAGGTCCTCCAGAGACTCTGTGAGCACCATCTCTATACCAAATTAGGAAAGTGTACCTTTGAACAGGAGGAACTTCCCTTCTTGGGATATATTATCTTCTACCAAGGCCTGTGAACCCAGACAAATTAAAGGCCATACTGGAGTGGCTCGGGCCCGTGGGCCTCAAAGCGCTGCGGCGCTTCCTGGGTTTTGAAAATTACTATAGGCAGTTTATTCATGATTACTCCTCCTTGGTGGCTTTGCTTACAGCCCTATCCAAGAAAGACACTGACACCAAAAACTAGACCACAGGTGCTATCCAAGCTTATAAGCATCTCAAAAGAGGAGTTAACCCTTGACTTGTATCTACACTACTCAGATCCATCCAAGCCATTCATTCTGAAGGTAGATGTATCTATCTTTAAGGTATTCGTTGTCCTCTTACAGCATAACCATAATGGCATTCTCGTAACCTGCTCCTATTTTTTGAAAAAATTCTCTGTAGCAGAGAATTATACTGTTGGTGATTGTGTGCTACTAGTGGTCAAGCTAGCCTTAGAGAAATGGTGACACCTGTTGGAAGGAGCTAAGCACCCACTAACCATCTATACAGATCATTAAAACCTAGAACACCTTGCACAAGCTCAGAGGCTGAACCCCTGGCAAGGCCACTGGTCATTATTTTTAATTGTTTGACTTTCACTTGCAGTACCATCCCACTGAGAAGAACTGAAGAGCCTTCTCATGCTCCTTTGATACTGAGGGCTCTCTATAGCCTCCATGGCATATCAACAACGGTGTAAAGATTGTGATTATTTCCTCATTCACAGACAGTCCTGAGAAGATTGTGGTTCCCCAGTGTCTATGTCAAAAGGTTCTTTAGTGGGTTCATGACTCCCACTTGGCAGTTCACCCAGGTATCACCCGAACCTTGGAATTAATCGTCCAACACTACTGGTGGCCCCAGATGAAAATTGACGTAAAGCATTACATAGAGTCCTGTCCCACGTGTGCCATGAATAAAAGTGTATAAGCCCTGGACTGACTTAGCCTCTCTGGTGGCAACACCACCAAATGGGTGGTAGTGGATAGATTTTCTAAGTTAGCACACTTCACGCCCCTTCCAGGCCTCCCATCAGCACCAGAACTGGCTAAACTCTTTGTCCAGCATATCTTCTGTCAGCATGGACCCCCCTCTTCACATCTTCTCAGACTGAGAAGTACAGTTCACGGTCCACTTCTGGAAAGGCTTGTGCAGGAAGTTTGGAATTACGTTGGATTTAACTTCAGCTTACCATCCCCAGAGTAATGGGCAAACCAAGCAACTAAATCAGCGTCTCAAGGCCTTTCTATGAGCCTATGTGAATCGCTGGCAGGATAATTGGGCCTCCCTTCTCCCAAGAGCTGAATTCTGCCATAATGACCACATAAACAGTTCATTTGGCTCATTGCCCTTTTATATAGTGTTCAGGAGTCATCTCCATACACCAAGACCTGTTTTGATTTCAGTTACTTGCCCAGCAGCTAAATCTGATAGGGCATGAACTCCAGGAACTCCTGCTGCCTCCCCTTAATCATGTGCATGCACATATGCACACATTATATAGGCCCCGCAACAGGCAACACTGAGTAGCGCCCTCTGATGACATCAGGCCAACTAGCCTGTTTAAGCAAGGGCCTCGCAGCATTACCTCGCTTCAGCAGCAGGTCTTCTGCCTTAGCAGTGTGTGTTACTTTCGAGTTCTTGGTTCCTATGTCCTGGTTTCCTAATTCCTCATCCAGCCTTGCCTTGTATTGACCATCTTGTCCAGTGTCTTCTGTGTGTCTTTGTCCCTTTTGGCCTGTCTTCCAGATTCTGTCTTCTTGCTTGGACCTGACCACAATTGCCTACCACCTGCCCCTACCTTAGCCTATTTCTGACTCCATTAACCTGCTGCCTCCCCTGATCCCAGTGTGCCATTGGATTCTTGCTCTAGTTACTGCCTTGGGGACCTGCCTATGGCCTGTCGGCCACCAGAACCCAAGGGCTCAACCAGTGAGGGAGGCAACTGGTATAGGCGAAGATACAGACTGTCCTGCTACAGGCCGCATTTATCAGATGTTGGCATGGGCCTCGTAGGTTCACCTACAAGGCTGGGTCAAGTACACTGCAGCACAAAGGGCTTACACCCACGCCACTCATCACACTCTTTCTGTGATCTCTTGTAGTTTATGAATCCAAACCTTTTCTCCCATACCTTTTCAGCTATTTCTATAGAAAACCGTAATGGTCTCTTTTTCTCCTCTCTTTATTTACATTTCTATCAAAAAGTTGCCCTTACGATATCTCCTTTTACTTTTGCCCACTTCCCTTCTACTTTCCACAGATTTTCTCATCCAGCTAACGATTCCTTGAGGGAAGATCCTAGTCTGAATGGACTGTACTAGCTACACTTCTATTTCGCATCACAGTGGTAAACATCCATCTGAAAAATATAGCATCCCACCTGAATGAGAAGGCACAACAAAATAAATGTATATATCAGAGTTGCCTCTCGAAAAGATAGCAACAGTAACCACAGCGATAATGCCAAAGTATAGTCAACAATCAGACTGCAATGAAAAAAAACAATATTGATGGAAAAATTGAAGTCCAAGATGAAAGATAAAAAAAAAAAAAAAAGACAAACCTCCACTAGTGCCAAACCATTCATTCTGGAGTGCAGTTGACTATAACTACTTCTACAGGCAATCCTCAAACAATCTTTCCCCCAGGTCTTAGACTCCATGCACAACAGGAAAAGAGAAGAAATAATGAAAACTTGCCAACCTTTAGGTCTGATAACAATGCAGAAACTGGTGATATTACAAAATGTAATATTGATCCAAATCATATCAATTCGTTCACACTTCAGTCATTTTATTCAGTGTTGCTATCTCCATTTGAATTCAAGAACTGCTCCACTATTATAAAATGTTCAGTTTTTCATCTGAGTGCTCCAAAAACTTTTGAGATCAATATTATGTAAGCCGGTGAGAGGACAAGCACGCAAAGGGACAGCAGTGAGAAGCCACAGTACACAGGGAGGGAGGTACAGAGAGAGGCAGGTCCCCGTAGAGGCGCCCTTCACCCTCTGCATCTTACAGGTTCAGCAGGGTACAGCCAGCCCTGTAGAAGATAACAAGAGGGAGTGGAGGAGGGCTGAGGGAGAGGGAAGGGGTTGAGGATGATGTGAGAGGGGAAGGAAAGGGAAGATGAGGGGATGGAAGGCAAAGGGAAGAGGATATGAATGCGTAAGTGGGGAGGGTAAGACTTTCTGGAGAAGAGAAAAAGAGGGAGTGGAGAAGGGCTGAGGGAGAGGGAAGTGGTTGTGGATGAGGTGAGACGGGAAGGAAAGGGAAGATGAGAGGGGATGGATGGAAAAAGTAAGAGGATATGAGTGCATAAGTGGGAAGGGTAAAAAGTTGTGGAGAAGAGAAAAACAGAGTGAAGGAGGGCTGAGGGAAGGGGTTGTGGATGAGATGAGAGTGGATGGAAGGAAAAGGGAAGAGGATATGAGTGTGTAAGTGGGAAGGGTAAAACGTTCTGGAGAAGAGAAAAACGGAGTGGAGGAGGGCTGAGGGAGAGGGGAAGGGGTTGTGGATGGAGGTATGAAGGAATGGAAGGAAAAGGGGAGAGGATATGAGTGAGTAAGTGGGAAGAGTAAGAAGTTGTGGAGAACAGAGCGGCTCTGACCGACATGCCGGTCTGACCGATGGAATCTCGCCCGTTTTAACAGGCTTGTTTACTATAATAGGGCCCACGATTTGGAATTCTTTGCCCAATGCGTTGTGTGCAATCAGAAAAATAAAATAATTTCATAAGCAGTTGAAAACATTTTTATTCCAAGAAGCTTTTGGGTAGATTTATTTGATTGATTTAAATGTAAAGTGCTCATTCTGATGATTGTTGTTTTTTATTTGAGGTTTATGGTGTAGCTTATGAATGGATATTTTGTATTTGTTTTAACTATGAATCTGATGTATTGTAATCTGCTTACTACAGCTGGTCCACTACAAGTGAACTGTAAGTGTTTTAAAATAAATAAATCTAGCCATCAGAGATTTAATTTTCAAATTCCCATGCTTGATGTTCACTAATTTAATCTGGATACATTGTACTTGTAGATTATGCATATTAAATATTCCCTGCGGTATGAGCCCACTAGCAATTTCAAAGGGAAATTCCCTGCCTTTAGCTCGATCGTAAATGATGACAATTTTTAGTAACTAGTAGCATCTTGCAGGTCCGCAGGCAGGCTTGCGATCCGATTTTCATAGGGAAGCTCCCCACAGGCATGCAAGTTGCCGCCAACCCCTGAAAATAATGCCTTAACCAACAGTGATCAATTGCTACCCATTCTTTATGGGCAGCAGAAACTCTATTTGAAATTGAGGCAAGCATGATTTAGAAGATGATACAAACAGGATAGCAGAGTTGGGGAAATTCCAGAAAAAAAAAAAAAGAGATCCATTTAAATGTACCTAAGTTAAATATATTGAAAAAAAAAAGCATTCTGTTTAGGTAATATATATCCCAACTCGCTCTGGAGAAGCCAAGAGGAGATACTGCACTTGGACAAGAGGTGTATTTCAGAGAGGCCAGGTATTACTGAGGCTAGGAAAGGTGATCTTCATTTGATAGCAGCCGCCATTCCCTGTGGGTTGAACCTTTGGGTGCAGGTTGCCCTCCAGGGTTTATCAAGCAGGAATCAGCATGTAGCAGGGACCAGGCAGAAAGGAATCAGACCAAACAAATAGCAGTGTCCCAGAGCAACCTCCAGACTATTAGACCAGCAAAGGTATCAGGCTAGGGCTTCTTATATCCAGTCCAATAGGAAGCTTCCAGAGTGTCAGGGGCAGTGAGATTCGAACCCACATCCTAGGGAGTTCAGAGCCAGAGGATTTGACAACAGAGCTACAGGGACGCTAAAGCTACAAAGATATTCTAGTGAAGTTGAGGAGAAAAAAAAGAAAGGGAGACCTGCTCACATCGACTCCCTGTTGGACCAGCAGTAAGTGTGGCCCTAACAGACTGCAGTGTATAAAGAAGTCCTTTCTACCAACCCTTTGCTGGTCCAATGGCTCAGCTGGCGTCCACCCCATGGAAGCACTATTGCTTTAGCTGTTGATCTCTGGCCATCTTCATGTTTCAGTTCCTGCCCTCATGGAAGTCTCTTGGCTCTGGATCCTGCTTTGCTTGTTTTCATCTTCAGCTACCTGCCTTTCCAGTTTCCAGTCATAGCCTGGTTCCTGCTACCACCGGAAATCCTGCGGAGACCTGAATCCATGAGCTCTACTCATGGGGAATGGCAGTGAAGACCATCCAGCCCGTTCAGGCCTTCAAAGCTGTGCGGACTGTGACACAGAGGCATGTCGTCCTTACTTTAATTCTCTTGATAACTTTCTTCACAACTCTTTATGAACAAGAGTCCCTGTGGCTCACTACCACGTCCCTTAGCCTTCGACAACCAGGGCCGTGAATTTGATCCCTGTCGCCCCCAATACTATGTGGAGAGCTATAAAATTACCGTCAATGCTATCACTCTTTTCAGTCACCTGCACTTGTAGGGAAAAAAAAGTTTGAAAGCACAAGTGTCTGTAAATAGAGCATGCTAGGCATAGTTTTTTTTAAGCCAAGCCTGCAGGCTAAACAAACTGGAATGACTTGATACATGTTCTATTAATATGATGTCTGTTCTTGTCAAGAAAGTGGTAAAATTATTGTCTTGCAGTATGTTTTCTTCTTTGAAAGAGTGACTTAACCTTTTACTCATTGTTTTAAGATACCCAAACAGTCTTGACATGTTTCATTGCAAAACTGCATCTTGGAATCCCAGTGCGCTGACATACATTCTCAGGTGGCCAGAGCAGGTTGAGACATGAGCGTGGCATATCACAGCCCGCACCGAACAGGCTAAATTCAGAAAGAATGGCCTGAAGAGGCATTCTAGCCCCTTGTAGTCCACAAGAACACTTTCTCCTTGTTGCCAGAAAGTCACAACAAACCCCCTGGGAGCATCATCTTTCATATAAATTAAAGATCAGTTTGTGATATTAGATAGCTTACTTTAGAACAGAGAGAGAGCTCTTTTTAAAAAAAAAAAATAATAATTTTGCTTAATGGAATTTTTCTAAAATGGCCAGCACAGGCCTTTAAAATTTGGTTGAAGGTGGCAGTGTTCATTGTCTCTCTTTTTTGGGGACAAAGGGGGATTTTTTTTTCTTTCACCCTTCACATTTTGACATCATGGGAATTTTTCAAGACTTTTTCTAAATGTGACAAAATCATAGCATTCTCTACATGTCATGAATATCTCACAACTGCACTGATAAGGTGACTAAAAGAGAAGTCCCTGGTTTTGAAGGTGCTGTGCTATCCAGAAGCTGTGTGTTACTATAACATGGAAATCTCAGACCCAGAGATCAGTAGCCAGATTTTTAAACGCTGAAAGACCAAAAATTATAAAACATTTAATAGTGTCAAACTTGAAAATAGATGAGAAGAATTCCTAACTTGTAGGGAGAAATATAGGCACAATGGCGCATACCATATTATATTGGAACGGAATAGTAAAAAATAAATTAGTGAGATCATCTGGACACAATGTAAACTGATACTTTAGGTACTTTGGGCTAAACACACCTAGAGGTCAATTTATTAAGGGGAGCTAACCTTTGCACACTAATGCAAAACTAGCATGCACTGTTTTTCTGTTGGGGCTTACATGCAAATAAGTTTACTAGAAATGACAGTAACTTTAAAACAAGTGTGCCGGGTGTCCATGGGCACGCGAGCGGACAAACGCTGAAATTTTAAATCGTGCCCAGTTGTGCGTGTATTATTTAAAATACACCTACTGTAAGTATACACCTACTGTGTGTAAGTATACTTCTAATTTTAAGCTGTTACTCAAGCAAACCTACATCACGTATCTTCCTTATGACTTTGTTGGCTTTAATGCGCACAGATTTTAAAGCATGTTTGCGCAAAGGACATTCCCAGTTTTAACACGTAGTCCACCAGTTTGCCCAGTCTACCTTGAGGGCATCCAGACCCCTCTGGTTCTTCAGCCTGCACACCCCCCCAGTTGACCTGGATCTCTCATCCCATCGTGTTAAGCCTAAAACACAATTTCTGCAGGCTTACACGTCTTCAGGAGCAACAGTGAACATATGTGACTAACAAGCTACCACGCTCGTCGTCTCCGACCCCGCCCAGAATGCCCATGTCCCACCCCTTCCCATTTTTTTTAGCTTGCACACGTGCATATACACACATAATTAGCAAGCAGCCTACATACTCGCATATATGGGCTTTTTAGCATAAGCAACACATTAAAATTTGGCCCATAGCTTGTATAATTGATTTTAACAGGAAATTTTGCTAAAACTTTCTAAGATTTGGCAAAACTGGCTTAATGAAATGTATTTTTCATATAGTTTCACTATGTGCTAATAGTTAATTAGCTGCTTTGCATAATTTTACAGCACACCAACTCATTAACTATTATGTTCTTATTGGTTTAAATTCATTTTTGTGAGCAAAAATGTACTATTTACAAAGTCAAATATTCTCTCAAAGTCTACTTCACAGTCTAAAAGGGAAAATAGTGTATACTGCCACTTTTGAGTGCAAAGCAGACTTTTTTTTTTTTTTACCTTTCTGTGCATATGAGTAATCCTCACTACAAATCAGATCCTTATATGTTTATTTTGCCCATTTCCACTATCAGGCTTTCTGGTTCATCTTATAACATTAACGAGACCTTATGGGATAATTTTCAAAGGGCCTTCTACTCATAAAGCAGAGTTTTATGCATACACATGACCTTTTACAAAATTGCCTGCTTGACATGCGGGTACCTGTATACGTGTATCTCATGCTTGTGCATAAGTTTACCTGGTCTGAGCAGAGGTATTCCTGAGGGGTAGAAGGTTTGGATTTCCATGCCTACTTTGCAAAATGTGACTATATGTGCATACATTTTCAGGAAAGTTTTGTGTGCACCAAATAGTAGGTATAACTTATTCAGGATAGATTTTGTTGGATAATTTTCAAAGAGTGCTTGCGACCATAGGTACGCTTTGAAAATTGGTTTAACTTATTTATTTATTTATTTAACATTTTTATATACCGACCTTCATGAAAGAAATTCATATCAGATCGGTTTACAAATAACATGAGGGGAATAACAAAGTCAACCATATAACAAGAAATGAAAGTTACATATAACAAGGGGTATTAACCTGGAGGGCTAGGATAGCCGGAGCGATAGAAGGCATAACTGAACAAATTAGATAATACAATAATATGATGAGAAGAGGCATAAGTGTATAGGCTACACTTGTCAGAGAGTTTAGGTAGGAGTCAGTGTCTGAATTAGTGAGGAATTGCTGGAACTGTAGGTTAAGTGAAGGCCTGGATGAAGAGCCATGTCTTAAGTTTTTTTGCGGAAGGTAAACGGGCATGGTTCTAATCTGAGTTCTGTGGGCATCTTGTTCCAGATGGCTGGGCCAGCTGTAGAGAAGGTTCGTTCTTTGGTAGATGATAGGCGGGTAGATTTCGTTGTAGGGGGTTGCAGGGTGCCTTTATATGCTTCTCGAATCGGTCTGTCTGATGAGTATAATTTGAGGGGAATCTGGAGGTCTAGTTGTTGTTGGTTGTGAATGACTTTGTGGATTATAGTGAGAGCCTTGTGTAATATTCTATATTTGATTGGCAGCCAGTGCAGGTTCTGTAGTATGGGGGTGATGTGTGTTCCTCTGTTGGTATTAGTCAGGATTCTTGCCGCAGCATTTTGGAGCATCTGTAATGGTTTGATAGATGAAGTAGGGAGCCCGAGGAGAAGAGAGTTACAGTAATCTGTTTTGGAAAAGAGTGTGACTTGGAGCACTGTCCTGAAATCTTGGAAGTGGAGGAGGGGTTTGAGCCTTTTCATGACTTGTAATTTATAAAAGCAGTCCTTGGTAGTGTTATTGATGGCTTTCTTAAGATTCAGACGGTTATCAATGATTACTCCAAGGTCCCTTACTTGCGTGATCTGGGTATTGCCTGCTGGTGGATTGATTAAGGCCGAGTGGTCCGAGGAGATGATTAGGAGTTCAGTCTTATTTGCATTCAGAACTAGATTCAAGTTGGTGAGCAGACTGTTTATAGATTTGAGGTAGATTTCCCAAAAGGCGAGAGATTTAGGGAGAGATTCTGTAATGGGAATCAGAATCTGTACGTCATCTGCATAGAGATAGAATTTTAATTTTAGGTCCGTAAGCAGTTGACAGAGGGGCAGGAGGTATATATCTTATCTGAGATGTTTGAAAATTTACTCTCAGGGACAGTAAATTTTAAACTGGCACATGGGCACACACGTGCGCACTTTAATCAGCCTGTGTCCAGGGATGCGGCCATTTTATATAACATACGCATGTATATGTGCGCATGTTATAAAATAGCCGGGCTGTGCACACATATGCGCTGAATTTTAAGTGGGCACATGCCTGTGTGTGCAAATCCTGCTTCTGCCGCATAAGTGGAGGAATTTTGAAAGGGACATGCGCCAACGCCATTGACAGTTTTCCCATTTGTTCCCAGTTCACCCAGTTAAGGAATAGCCCTCACAACACCCTTGGTTTAATAGCCTTCCTTCTCCCCTGTTAACCCCGACCCTTAAAACCCTGATGATCTGGCCAGATTGTTTTGTTTTATCACTTACATTTCGTCCTTAGCAGAAGTAAAATTACGCAGCAGGGGACCCCCGGAGCGCGCCCGTGTGCATATTTACGTGCAAATTTCAGGTTTAAATCTCGGAGTGCCCATGCCCCGCCCCTTTTTCTGAAATTCTGAAATGTGCGCGCAGCGGCATTTATGCGCAATTCTGGGCGGCTTTTAAAAGCCGCTCGGCGCACACTGGCCCTACATATTCGCTCACCCGCGGATTGATGCGTGCATCGGGCTTTTAAAATTCCCCTTTCAATGTTTTGTGGATGAATTAGTAGTGCAGCTGGCTTCAGAAGCAGTTTTCAACCGCCTGTTTTACATAAGCCTGTAAAATAAGTTAGTTCCATTATATTGAATCCGCCTGACCTTTACCCTTCATAAAGAGACACACACACACACTCGTCTGTTTTAATGACCATGGGTTACACCAGATGTGTTTTATCACCTAAATTTAAGCACAGCGTTGATGCTGTTTTAATTATCAGGTTGAGCTCAGTCTGCATGCAGATGACGAGCACTCTCAGCATGGAAAGCTCATAGGCATAAGATTGATGCTGGAGGTATGAGCTTTGCACTTGTGTGTTGCATTAATGATTGTGCGAGTTTAATCAGATACACCGCCTCCAGTCTCCTTCTGTAGCAACCTTTCTTAGGTCTACAGTGAACTGCTGAGAAAGATGAAATATAATCTTGCATTTTTATCTCTGACTTTGGGATGAGATTGGAAAGCCATTTGTTGTCTGGCATATATTTTCTGCTGTATTTTTGTCATCACCTCCAGAAGGACAGATGTCATTGTGGATCTAAGGTCTTTGGAGTGCAGTGAGATTTATAGGTTGGGGATATGGTTAAACTCTGATGAGAAAATGAGCAATTAGAGGCCCTGTATTTTTCTGTTTGTATATAGCTTGATGGGCATGCAGCACTGTTTATGAGGCATTTCACAATGTTTAAGTTCAAGAAACAAAGTATGCTATTAAATGGAAATATGCAGTTTATGAAGCATGTACACTAAATCTGTTTTTCTTTTCCTTTTCTTTAGAAACCAGATAAAGTGTTTGTGGAATTCAACCATGAGGAGCTGTTAGAGTTTTATAACAAGGTCTGTATTTTTTTGTTGTTGTTGTTTTTTTTTTTTTTTTTATCACAGAAGCTGCCAATATATCTTACAAACCACTCTCTTCCACTGTAAATGTTTGCTTCCAGTTTCTTGCATCTTTCTTTCCCTTTGTCACAGGGCTGTGCACTCCAGAAGAGCCTTGTAAGTATCTGTCTGTCAGTAGGAATCGCTTCCTCTATGAATAAGTTCCGAGTAATGAAAATATTTTAATGAATCCTGGACACATTTGCTCACATTTAAAGCTTTAAACAAAACTGGCTTTTGAGTTTTTTCGGTTGGGCTGGATCATAGAAGCCAACTTTTGAAAATGATTGGGGGTGTTTAACTCAACACAAATTACAGCGCCCCCAGCAAAAAAGAAAAAAACCAGAACCCAGTGAGCTGGGAGTGTGACTGAACAGCCTGTATGTAAATGTCCAGAGAGGAGCAGGTAGCGTAGACATGGGGAAGACCTGTGTGGCCAAAAGAAAAGCTGGGGAAGCAATCAGTCCCACCTATCATTCTTCTCCCCAGCTCCAGCTCTCATACACACCAGTCTCCTCCCTCCTGCTCCATTCCCACCCCCCACAACAGCCCCTCCCTCACCTGTCACTGCAACCACTCTCTCTCAATCCCCCCCCCCCCGCGCCCCCGTTCTCTTATTCTCTTAATCTCCCTCTTCCCATCTTTTCCTCTTTTATGCCTCACTTCCTCTGCAGTCTAGACGGTAACTTTCATAGCGGCGCACATGTGCGTGCGTTCGTCAGCCCGCACCCAGAGACACGGTCATTTTATAACATGCACATGTATAAGTGTGCATTTATAAAATAGCCTGAATGTGCACATATGCAATTTAAGTGGACGTGTGCCTATGCGCGCAAATCCTCCTCCTATCGCGTAAGTGGGGAGATTTTAAAAAAGCACGTGCACTGACGCCATTGCCCGTTTTCATAGTTTGTTCCCAGTTTGCCCCCTTAAGGGATAGGACTTCTAACCCCCCCTAATTTAGTAGCCTCTCGTCTCTTCTATTAGCCCCCAACCTTTAAAACCCCCATGATCTGCCTATATGTTTTTATTTTACAACTTACACATCATCCATAGCAGAAGTAAAGTTACACAGCAGGGGACCCTGCGAGCGTCTGTGCACATAAGTATTTACGCATCAATTTTACCCATGCCCCGCCCCCTTTTGGAAACTTTTCATTTGTGCACACAGCGGCAAGTACGCACGTATCCAGCCGGCTTTTAAAATCTGCTCTGCGCACGCTCCGACCCGCCACATTCGCGCATCCCCTAATTTCAGCACGCATCCAGCTTTTAAAGTTTACCTTTTAATTTTCTTCCTCCTTCATGGCCATACTTTGAATTTAATATTTGGAGGGAGGAGATTCAAGCTCCATGCCCTTCGTCCCCTTAGTCTTCTCTGCTCTCTGACTGACTTGTCCATCTCTGTTCCCCTTCTAGGTCTTTTTCCCATCCCCCCTCTCCCCAGCAGGTTCCCCCTCACCCCTCCTTAGCCAGCTTGCCCTCTGCAGGCTTGCTTCATCCAGCCCTTCACTGATTGCCATCCCTCCTCAGCATGTTAGGCTTCCCTTCATTGGCAGGCTCAGCTCACCTTTCAGTTTGCGATTTCCCCCTCTTCCACAGGTTTGGATTACTTTGCTGCTCTGCTTTCCCTGAGCCCAGGCACTTTTTTTCCCTGAAGCGTCACCTGCCTCCCCAGCCACAGCAGCACTTTGGCCCTCGCAGATTCCGGGCCAGAGCCGGTCCCATGCCTGCAAAGTGCACATAAGACGCCCCACTCCCACACGTCCTGAGCTCTTGCAGCTCAGCAGTTAGTACCTCCCCAGCTCCGGGGCCACAGTTGTATTTGAGCGTCCTGCCCTCGATTTGGAAACCCCCCCCAAATAACTCCTCTCTCTTGTGGGATTTAACAGGGGGGATTTATTTATTGAAAGAAAGGCAAGAATGTGCACCTCGGTTGAAGCACTGGCCACAGTCCCTTTCAAAACTGAGCTGCCAGTTTTAAAGAGAGCGTTTTTGAGCCTATGATATTTGCATGCCCTCACCATTTCCTCCCCCCTTCCCTGTTTCTTCCTCCCCCGTTGACTGCAGGGCTGAAAGAAAAGGGCAGATACAACCTGCCACCCACCCTGGACCCTGCCCAGCTAGCACAGAAATTTTTACCAAACTTTAAATAAACGATTTTCTAACCACATCTCCTCTGTTTCTGCTGGCTTTTGGCTTTCTCTTAATTTCCTCTCTGCCTCCTCATTGCTTTGTTTACAAAGCCTTATTTTCCGATCTTCTCATTTCTTTATCATTTCTTTTTTTTCCATGTGCATATCGCTCTGTATCTTCTCTCACCTCCTCCTTGTCTCTCCCTCTTCTGCCGCTTCCATCTCTCTTCTCACGTATGCAAGGACATATTTTTTAAAAAGATGGCACCCAATCTCACAACACGACTTTTATACTGCAAAACTCTTTTTCCTAGTCCCCTGGATAGCCCTAATAGTGCTGGCAGAATATGCACTCTTTGACCACAAAATAATAAAGTACGATTCTGGAAATAAAGTTTCATAACCAAGTCCCCGTTGTTATCCAAAACCAAAGTCACTATCAAAGTTCCTCTCCCAAAACCTCCTCGTGAAGATTTAAGCGGAGCTGAGACATCCAAACTATCCACCGACACTGAGACTTTGTGACCGAGTAGGACTCATTTTCACTCTCCTTTGCCACACAATCTTGGTTTGAAGCAGGAAGGAAATAAACTCTACTTAATGGCGGTATTTGCTGCAATGACAATTTTACTATATCTTGAAAATATTTCTTAGCCCCTTCGTATGGCGAAATCATTTTCAATTTGGGAAATTTCAAAAACCTCATATTCTTATATCTGGAAAGAAATTCCTTTAATCAAAACTATCTTAGTACTTTGAAGGGAAGAGATCTGAGATGATAAAGAAATAATCTGGGAATTAAGGCGCTCCGGCTTATTTTCCTGAAACATTTTCGCTGCATCCAAAGGAAGGGCACAAAGTTGTATCACTCTTGCCAAGGTGAGCACAAGGTCCTCAAGAGAAACTGGCTTGGAAACCTGAGTGGATTGTTTGGCAGAAGCACTGGAGGCAGGGCCACAGCCTGGGAAAATTCTCCGCAGACATCTTTAAGTGCAGTGCCCTCTGAAGCCCCCAAATATGTTTGAAACAAAAGCTGATCTGTTCCAGAGGCCCTTAAATCAACAGACTTCCACCCTGCAAGTTCATTTGTGAACAAGGCTCCAGTCAAGACCAGAGCTTTGTCTGCCTTTAGGGCAGGCAGTGGCTCCTGATCCTGTACGCAGGAAGCCCTCCGATAATAGCGGGGAAATGGCGCAGATGGGAGTTTTTGAAACACACGCACTCGCTGGGGATGACATCTCACGATCTGGCTCCCAAGTCTGCTACACAGACTTGCGCGGCATGGATGCCAGTACCCACAAATTTTGCCCTTCCATTTCTTACCGATATTTACCTCAGTGAGAAGGGAATTAATGAGGGAAATTCAGGGGCTTTCACGAGCGAGTCTGCTCAGTAAGATGTCATCTTGATTTCACATATTATAGCTTTTTATTGTTCCATAGATGACCCAAGCCCCTTATATATCTAAAACCACTTTCTTGGCACCAGGTTTGGAGACATTTATTTGAAATTGGCTATATAACATACAAGCCACTAGAAAGGTGCGCTCAGCTGAACTCACAGGTTTACCTGCTCTTGCATGCTCATTTTGTGAGCGTAAATCTTTCTGCCTATGCAGCAAGGAGTTTTACGCTCTCAAAATGAGCATTCAGAAATATGTGGCCAGCTTAGCGCTTTCATATGGAAATTCCATGCTAATGAGGGCATTAAGTATGCCTTCCCAATGCAGAGAGGCACACAGGCAGAACACACTTTGTTTTTTTACTGCTGGAATCTTTACACATGTTCAGAGATGGAGTAAAGTTTCCAGCATTGCTATCTGGTGATGGACAGGCCCAGCTACATAGCTAGATAAGTCTGTACTTATTTGGCTCAGTTGCTAAGATTAGCCGCTGCTACTTACCTGGATACGTCGGTACTTATTCTACTTAGCTAGACAACTATGAACTTATCTGGCTAACTGGCAGCAGCTAACCTCAGCTACTTAACTTCTTTTTTTTTTTGCCTGCCCTACAGCATGTACAGTGTTGTTCTGCAGGGCTGTCATCATAGAAACGGAGGACGGCAGAAAAGGACCAAACGGTCCATCCAGTCTGCTCAGCAAGCTTATAGTAGTATCTGCTGCACCATACAAGTCACCTCTATAATTATCAGTTTCCCAGACCGTCAAAGTCAGGACCCTTGTTGGTTGCTGTTTGAGTCCAATTCCCCGTTACCTCTTATCGTTGAAGCAGAGAGCAGTGTTGGAGTGGCATCAAATGTATCAGGCTTATTGGTTAAGGGAAGTAACTGCTGCATCAGCAAGTTACCCCCATGCTCATTTGTTTTCCCAGACTGTACAATTCAGTGTCTTTGTTGGATGCTGTCTGAATCTAATTCCTCTTTTCCCCCTGTGATTGAAGCAGAGAGCAATAATGGAGTTGCCTCAACAGTATGAAGGCTTATTGGTTAAGGACCTGACTGTTCCAGTGGTGGCTCACTCATCCCCCCACACCCTGAGTTAAAGTGTGCATCCAGCTCAAGCTGAACACACGTTTTAACTCTTGATGCATTAGCATATCATTAGCTTACTATATTGGGAGTTTAACAAAAAGAAATGTGATCTGTGCGTTAAGAAACTGTGCAACACACAGATTATTGCATCAGCCTGATAGTCTTCCTATGAGCAGGGAATACCTCCTAAAATGCTATGATGGTATGCCAGTTACCTAAGCCCCTCCCCTATATTCTGGACTTTCCTCTGCACTACACTGGCTCCAAGTTCGTTCATAGATCCACCAAGTGGATTATAGCATCAGAAGCCATTCTTTTTTATTCTAAAGAATCTGCCTTTTATTCCTAGTAGCTGAGGAGCGAGGGAGGTAAGCCATTATATTCAGGCCCTATGCTTTGTATTTCCCTGCAATGGTCTTCTGTACTTGAGATATTCAATCTAGTTGAACCTGTGTGCTCAACACTATCATTGTTGTATAAATCATTGAAACAGACTGTACCCAATAGACGTTGTTTCTTTATTGAGTACCCATCTCAACACGGATTTCGGAAACACCACAGCACTGAGACTCTGCTCCTCTCTCTAACAGACAACATTCTAAAAGGCTTTGATAGTGGTAAACACTATATTCTACTAATGCTTGACCTATCGGCAGCCTTTGACACAGTAAACCATGAAATACTACTAAATAGACTAGAAGAGATCAGATTACAGGGCGTAACATTAAAATGGTTCAGTTCATATCTAAAAAACAGGTTTTTCCAAGTTCAGATCAACAACACATTATCAGAAAAAACTAATCTCAAAACAGGAGTTCCACAGGGATCAGCCCTGTCTGTGACCCTTTTTAACTTATACATGTTGCCATTATGCCACTTACTTGCAGGGCTAGGAATTATATACTACATTTATGCCGACGATATTCAACTAATCCTACCCATAGAGGACACTTTAGAGAAAACATTAAACTTAACTAACATGTACCTAAACATTATAAAACAACTACTGACACAAATGGAACTTGAAATTAATATTGATAAAACAGAATTTCTACACTTAGAACGAAAAAATTCTGAAATCAGTCAAACCTCAATAATACTCAAAGACAACCAGAAAATTGAACTAGCTGGAAAAGTACGTAACCTGGGAATAATAATAAACCCTGAAATAAATCTGAAACAACACATATCACTAAAAGTAAATGAAGGTTATGCAAAACTCATGGTACTCAGAAAACTTAAACCACTACTAACTCAAAATGACTTCCAAACAATACTACAGGCACTAATTTTCTCCAGCACGGATTACTGCAACGCCCTTATGCTAGGACTACCTAATACAACATTAAGACCACTGCAAATACTCCAGAACACAGCAGCTAGAATACTAACCGGAAAAAGAAGGAGGGACCATATAACTGAAACCCTAGCAGAATTACATTGGTTACCTATTGAACACAGAATTAAATACAAAACCCTATGTACCATTCACAAACTAATTTACGATGATAAATCAGACTGGTTAAACACAGCATTACGGGTACACGTACCTCACAGGAACCTCCGATCATCAAATAAAGCACTCCTAACCATTCCTTCAATAAAAACTGCAAGACTGACCCAAATGAGAGAAAGAGCCCTATCACTAGCAGGACCCATAATCTGGAACACAGTGCCTCCAGAGATCAGACTACAAAGTGATCTCAAGGCGTTTAAGAAAAGTATAAAAACATGGCTCTTTAAACAAGCATTTTACAAAGAGACGGGAGAATAGAAATTATTCAGGAAAAGGCAGGGGAGCACCAACACACAGTACTTAGGACTGTACAGTAGATTAATCTATGAACTTTACACCACAATAAGCATAACTATAATACTATGTGTGATAAAACTACCCGTGTAAGTACCTTGGTACAAATGGTCATGAACTACTTCGCTAAATGACTATGTCTAATGATATATTGTAACCGAACCTTTGACGGCACCTGTTAGAATGTACTATAGTACACTTTTACTTACATTAAATATGTGCCTACATGTAAACCTTTGCAATGGTATTTAACTTTGCGACGGTATAGAAAAGATTTTAAATAAATAAATAAATGGAACATAGATTTACAATTACAATTAACAGTTCAGAAATTCTCTCATTGCTTTGTAACCATTAACTCCATTTCCAGAAACATAATGCTAAGAGAAATACAATATAAATTTCTTACAGGATATTATATTTCACAACATCATGCTTATTTAGCAAAGTTATCCCAAACTGACCATTGTATAAAATGTAATGGAACCCAGAGTACTTTAGGTTATTTCTTTGATCTTGTACATCTATTCAAAAGTTTTGGACTAACATTGTCTTAAAAGTCACAGGTGGTAGGTTTAACTAGTCTATGTAAAATTGAACTTATTTTATTTGAAGATTTTTCTTGTTACTTTGTTAGAAGCAAATTTATAAAGTTATGGATAAAGAAATAGTTGCTGTTAGTGAAAAAGATGATTCTGCAATTCTGGAGTGAAGCTTCTTCTCCTAGCTACCAGCACTGGCTAACTCTCTGTGCATAATCTGGCTCTTGTGAAGAACATGGAGCTAAGCAAGTTTTCCTTGAGCAGAAACATGAATTCCTACAAGTTAGCTCTCTATACATGGCCTCTTTAATTCACAAATGGGCCGATTCAGTAAAGTCCGCGGGAGAGTGGACGAACGCCCGCTCTCCCGGCGCGCACACAGGCCACTCGCCTGTGCGCACGATTCTGTATTTAAATTAGGTGGTGCGGTAGAAACGGGCAAAACGAGGAGCTAGGGACACTAGCGCATCCCTAGCACCTCCTTTTGACCCGGATCGGCGACTGTCAGCAAAATTAAATTGATCGTCCGGTTTTCGGCTCGACAGCCACCGGCCCATTTAAAATTTTTTTTTTTTACATTTTTTTACTCTTCGGGACCTTCGACTTAATATCGCTATGATATTAAGTCAGAGGGTGCACAGAAAAGCAGTTTTTACTGCTTTTCTGTGCACTTTCCCGGTGCCGGCAGAAACTAGCGCCTACCTTTGGGTAGGCGCTAATTTCTTAAAGTGAAATGTGCGGCTTGGCTGCACATTTTACTTTCTGTATCGCACAGGCATACCTAATAGGGTCATCAACATGCATTTGCATGTTGAGGGCGCTATTAGGTGCCGCGGGTTGGACACGCGTTTTCCGCCCCTTACTGAATAAGGGGTAAGGGAAAACGCGCGTCCAAGGGCAGGTTAACAGTGCGCTCCGATGGAGCGCACTGTACTGTATCGGCCTGTAAGAAAGGAACCTGCTTCTAAATGATTTTTCAATGTCTTGGTCATAGTTTAGACATTCCTGGTTATTTATCCAATTTGGACTTTGATTACTGAGATGATTTCTTCCTGTTTCTCACCCTAATTGTTTACGTTTATATGGTGTAGGGGGTTAGTGGGCTTTGTTATATCTGAACATGATAACTATTGTTTTCTTTGGACATGATGGGTACAGAACCTGCACTTCCATGCCTTGTCTTCTCTGATATGTTGAATTATCAATAAAAGAGATTAAACACAGAACTGTACCCTACATAAAACTAATGTAGTGAACATGACCTTATGACATAGTGGTTTGTGCAGTCCTAATTAGTGAGTAGAGGGTAAATTAACATCTCGGCACTTATGTCTTCATAGATGTTAGCAGTGAACGACACACAATGCTCTAACATCTGTTTTTCCTGATGCCACCAGCTGCTTGTCTCTTCTTCTTTTTCTACCTCTTCCCTTCATGCATACTCATACCTATTCCATCTAAGGGTGGTTAAAAATATTCAGTATCCAAACGTAATCCACTCGGAAATGCCTGAAAAAGGGTGGAAAAAAATGAATAGCCTTATGGAATTTCAGAGAACTGTGTCATTTACACTTCCACTTCCTCCACCACTATCTCCTCTGGGAGCAATTGGCATGAGTGGGGATGGACAGTGTCTTGCAAAATTCTTCACACCCTTGTACATTTTTCACATTCTGCTGTCTACCAAAAATACAAATCAGAATGCATTAAGGTAGTGATGCATTTCAATGATCTACACAGCGCCCCCCACACTTTCATTGTGACAGACCAATTATGGAAATATT